>NW_023416335.1:200993447-201593447 GCF_014108235.1 Myotis myotis
ACACACACACACCATCACAGTTAGCTGCTGGCTCGCCCTTCACTTGGGAGCGTGAGGGATTTAATGACAGCTGGTAAAGCCCCACCAAACCACCTGCTTTTGTTTGAATGACTTGCATCTTGGTCATCTTCCTTCACTCACCCAGCATTACCGGGCTCCTCCTAGGAGCCAGGTTTGCACCAGGCCCGGGGGTACAGGAGTATGCATTGCCACTGCGGTCCAGGTTCTCACGTCGAATACGTTCTAGTCGGGGAAGACAGGCAGTGCCAAACAGATGAATGGGAAAATGCCAGGTAGTAGAATGCAACGATAAAGCAAAGCAAGGTGATGGGGCCGTGTGGGGGTGGTCGAGGAAGGCGACTGGGGCAGGGCCGTTTACGCTGTGAGATGTGAATGGGAGGAAGGAAGCGGCTGTGGGGACATTTGGGGAAGACGTTCAGGCAGAGGGAAGGGAGGACAGGTTGAAGGCCCCCCGGTGGAAGCCAGGTTGTTGGTGTAAAGAACCCAAAACAGAGTGCGGCTCTGCCGTGGGGAATGCTGGGAAAGGCTGGCAGAGGGGGCCAGGCAGGCGGGCGGGGGCCAATCCGTGGGGCCCGGTCGGGCCACAGGAATAAGGATGTGTTTACGAGGAAGCACCATCGCTGTTGACTGCTGGGCAGAGTATGGAGCCTCCCACTGGTGCCCTCTCCTGGGAGGGCTTATTTCTGCTTGTTGAGGCAATGGCCCGGCTCTTGTACCCGGTAGGGTGGGAATGGAGCTCTCCCTGGGCGTGTGTCGATGTCATTAAACCCCTCACACTCCCCTCTGCTCTGGTTCGTGCTCACCAGGCTAACTTTCAACTCTCTCAGTCACTCGGACCTTTCACGGACCCTGCACTGCCCGTGTTCGCCAAGCCGAGGAAGGCTGGGCGTGCTGGGCTCCGGTTCCGCGTGCCACAGCCACGTTCCTGATGAAGGTGGGGGTAGGGTCAGACAAGTCCACGTTCAACTCTCCAGCTTGCTACTTAATGGCCGTGTGATCTTGGACAAGACCCTTAAGGTTTCCGCACCTCAGTAACCATGGGGATAGTAATAATATCGACCTGGAAAGGTTGCCATGAGGATTAATTGAGATAATAAGTGGAAACATCTAGCACACAGCTAAGTGTTTGACTACTCTCAAGGTTTCTTCACTCCCGGTCTGTTGTGTAGTCCTTGGAAGCGAAGGGCTAGAACTCTAGCTGCACACCCCTGAGCCCCAGTGAGAAGCCGGGGCCACGGGCTGTGCACACTGCCATCTGAATCATAGTGTACATAACAGGAGATCGCCAGCAGAAAGGAACGCGGTCCTGATCCATGCTACGCTCTATAGGTGATCCTCAAAAACATGGTGCTCAGCGAGAGAAGCCCGTTACAAAAGACCCTGTATCGTACGATTTCATTTCATGTGTGTGAAATCTCTAAAGTCAGAGAGAGCCAGGGAATGAGCATGGCAATGATGGAGGAGCAAGGACAGGAGGCAGAACCCAGAGGAGGACAGGGCTCCCCAGCCCCACTGACAAGGAAGGACTCTTCTTGCAACACTGTGCCCAGACCCCTGGGGGTGGCTCCTGCCCGAACGAGCCTTTCCTTGCTTTCTTCCTTGAGGGATTACAGAACACACAGGAATTGGTACGAAGTACAGGTGGACCAACAGGTAGGGGAACAGGTGGGCGGGTGCGTGGCGTCAGCCTGGGGTAGTGAACAGAGCACTGGTCTCGAGTGTCAGAGCTACTCAGCCTGTTGCCTCTCCGAGCCCAGTTCTATCGTCTGGAAAAGGAGAATGATAAACCCTGCGCCTCCCTAGCTCCAAGGGCCCTGGGAAAGCTCGGAATAAAAGCCAGGCACCTCGGTCCAGTCCAGGTGCTCCGCAGCTGTAAGGAATTACAGTCTGTGTAGCCACTTCCCTCAAAGGCGGCCTGCAGGCCCCCACGCTGCAAATAGATTATGATTAAAGTGGGGGAGTAAGTCAGAATCTTAGTAAACGCTGCGATCACTTTGGCATTCCTCCAGCAAACTGCATGGGTTTTTTTCTCTCCTCTCTGCTCCCAAGCAATCTTTCTTACGTTGGAGGTTGCCAAGATTTTATGGCTATGTGGTTATCTTCTCCATCCAGATGGTTAGCATTATTTTATGCGAAGATGAATCTGCAAAACCTCATCTGTCTTATTGCTCCAGGGGCATTAGGTGTAAGGCTCTTTAAAAATCTTAAAGGGCCGAGATGGCACGTGACCGCACACTTTTTATCAGCTGTGGCTTGGAAACGCTGCTTTTCTATCCCTTTATATTTGTATGTAAGCAAACTAGTTTGTTTGGTATAAACTGCCTAAACTTTACGACTCTTAATGCATATGCTTGTGACTGAGGCTTGCTTTGTACTGAGGAAAATTAAGCTATGATTTATCATCCGGTGATAAATTGTGAACACTTTTTTCCATTTTTATTTTGTTGTGTCTACTCTTGTGTGTGTGTGTGTGTGTGTGTGTGTGTGTGTGTGTGTTGACTTCAGAGAGGAAGGGAGAGGGAGAGAGAAATAGAAACATCAATGATGAGAGAGAATCATTGATCAGCTGCCTCCTGCATGCCCCCCACTGGGGATCAAACTGTGCCCTGATTGGGAATCGAACCGGGACCTCCTGGTTCATAGATTGATGCTCAACCACTGAGCCACTCCGGCCAGGCTTCTTTCCATTTTTAAGCATTGATCACATATGAGTCAGTGACCAGGGACTCAAATACCCCTTAGCGGTGTGACCTCAGGCCAGCCTCTGGGCTCCCTGAGTTCCACTTTCATCCCTAGGTGAGCCCCGCCTGCAGGACTGCTGTGACGATGACACGTGATCATGTATGCGCAGTGCCTGGCGTAGAAGGACTTCATGAAGGCTATTAGGTAGCACTGTCGCTGTGGCTGGGCCGATGAAGGATTCTGTGTGAGAGGTTGGGCCTGGACTCCTGTCTGGGGCAAGTTCGATGACAGCAGCAACTCCTGGCCCTGCAGATGCTGAGCGCCCGCTCTCGGCCTGTGCACACCTGAGACAGGACTGGTCTTACACCATTCTCTTGTGCTATGCCTGGGCATCTCTGGCAGACCGTCCCGGGTTTTCTGATGGTTCCAGGAATTCTTTAAACCATTTCTACAGAGTGACTCACAGGGTTGACCCGACTTTTCCTCACAGTCGAGTGGACAGCCACTCACCTTCTCTTGCTGTGGCACAGGGCGCGGCTGACTGTCCCCAGATGGCAGGATGTGGGACAGACACACTCTAAGAGGCAATCCTCTGCACGTCGCTGCTCTCCCAGGTGCAGAGGACACCAGCACCCGGTGGCTGGTTGATGAGTGCTGTCAGCGAGGGCAGGAGACTTGATTCTGCACAGGCAGTTCCTCTGTGCCACTCTCCATGGGCTCCTTACCCAGGACTTCCGGTCTTCTTGCCACCGGGGACACTGTTCTATCAGAAGGAAGGAGTCTTGGGCTGTTTTTGTTATTGTTGATCTTGGTGGCTTGTTATTTGTTTGTTTGTTTGTTTGTTTTTAAGGTTTTATATTGTGAATCAGTTTTCCTGTCTCTCTGCTGGGGTTGGTTTGAAAGTTGTTTGTATTGGTTCCAACTTGCAAGGCATGT
The DNA here is from genome assembly GCF_014108235.1 of Myotis myotis. Taxonomy (NCBI): domain Eukaryota; kingdom Metazoa; phylum Chordata; class Mammalia; order Chiroptera; family Vespertilionidae; genus Myotis; species Myotis myotis. The sequence continues at coordinate 200,997,087 of NW_023416335.1, forward strand.
GGCCCTTCTCCTATGTAAATACCACAAACCCACAGGTAACAAGGCAACCTCTCTGGACGTTGCCAGGCACTGCGCAGGGTTGCCATAGGGCCCAGTTTTCAGGAGTTGCTCTGGGAAGTCCACAGGGGGTCACCAGCACTTCCTGGGCCATCAATTTAGCATCCAAGTGCCCTATGCATGGTCTTCTTCTCCTTTGGGTTTTCAAGCCCATGGTTGTTGACTGGATTCTCAAAAGCACCTTGGCATGTTAGCGGTACTTAGTAAATGTATATAAATCTTAGCACAGCAGTAGTAATAACTAATAGTCATGGCTCACAGTGAGTGAGCACTAACGGTGTACGTATACCAAGCTGAATGAGTGCTTTACTCAGATGATCTTATGTCACCCTCCAACCACCCCAATAAATAGGTGCTGTGACAATCCCCATTTTGCAGATGAAGAAACTGGGGCCACAGAGCTTACGAACTTGCCCACAGTCACAGCTGGAGAGCAGGGGCGAGGGTTTGATCCCAGGGTGGTCTTCAGACAACTTTTGGGAAGTTGAACAGGTGCTTCGAGCTGAGATGGGAAGAAAGATGCCAAGGTCAACCGAGTTCAAGTTTCCTTTTAAAGAAATGGCCTTTTCTGCCCAGAATGATCATATTCTGGAGAGCTGCAAAGGAACAGGTTTCCCTCAGCTTTCGATTTTAATAACTGTTCTTATTGAGCAGCAACAGCCCAGGTGCGGTCTCTTGGTGTGGGAGCTGCTGTTGTCGGGCCTGACCGCGTTCTGTTCTGGTTAGGAGGCAGCTTTGTCATTCTGCTTCCTGCTCTTCACCGACGCGTGGAGGAGTTAAAGTTCGCGCTTGAATTGGGCAACCGTGTGGTTGTTTTCTGTGCGTCACTTCCCAGCGTGACTTCACCTGGGCCTTGAAATTCTCAGAAAATGCAAACGTGTAAAGGTGTGGGTTTTTGTTTTTGAAGTTCCAACGTGGGTCTTTGTTAGACGAATGTCTTTTATTTATTCATCAACAGGGAACTAGCAGCCAATACCCATGTAAAAATCAGTAAATGCTGTTCAGTCATTTTATTAAAGGCGATGGGCAAGTGGCACACAAACATGGGAAAGCGTTCACCATCAGAGAACTATAATTACAGCCACAGTGAGAGGCCACGGCACCCCTTTCAAAACAGCTAAAGCGGAACAACTGACAATACCAAGTGTCGGCAGGCTGTGCGGGAGCAGCAGCTCTCACACACTGCGGGGCGGGGGCGGGGGACGACGCAGGTGGGCAGAACCAGTTTAGATCACAATTTGGATGGCAACTGGGGAGCTTTGTGGGCTCTAAGGCTGTTCCAGCAAAGGAGAACCGTAGAGACCTGCTGGTCCCATCCTGACATTTTTGCAGATGAGATGCAAGCACTCAGGTGACTGCAAATCCACTAGGTTTTAACTCTGGACGAGAAGTTTGCTGTTAGCCGGCCGGTGTGGCTCAGAGGTTGAGTGCTGACCTAGGAACCAGGAGGTGAGGGTTCGATTCCAGGTCAGGGCACATGCCCGGTGGCCGGCTCAGTCCCCACCCAGTGTGGGGGGTGCAGGAGGCAGCCGATCAATGACTCTCTCATCATTGATGTTTCTCTCTCTCCCCCGCTCCCTTCCTCTCTGAAACCAATGAAAATATATTTAAAAGAAAAGTTTGCTGTTAGAAAAGATGGGTTTAGGAGCTCTTGTCCTGGTCTTTGGCCCCTGTCCCTTCCTGCCCAGCCTGCAGCCTCAGGCCACCATGGCCTGCTGCCTCCCCTGCTCGACCTACACCGGATGCCTTTTCCATTGCCCAGGGTGGGGGCCAGTGACCGTCCTGCCCCGTGTGAAGCTGAGCCTGGTGTGCGAGGTGTGCCCTGGGTAAGGCCAGGGCGGCACTCACCTCTGTAGCTCTGACGCTGAGGAGAGGGGGGCAGAGCCAGGTCAAGATTCTCTTTCATGCACTCATTCAACAGCCTTTTGCTGGGCACTCCCTGTAATTACTTATATAACGAGTGGTAGTAACTACATTTATCTCATGCTTTTCGGTGCCAGGCAGTATGTTAGGTGCTGTCTTACAATAGGGCCCAAGATATTCTGGGTCCCTGTCCAAGGCTAGAGACGGGGTGGGGGAGGCACCTGGCCTTTAATGCAGGGGAGAGGTGAGGCTGCCCTGGGAGAGGCAGACCACCCCCTCCCCCACCACACACACACACACACACACACACACACACACACAGGCATCTCAGGAGAAAAATCCAGCCCCTCACCCCACCCCAGCTCTGCCCCCGCAGGCCCTTTCCCCGGCCCTCTCTGCCATGGTCTCTCTGTCTCTTTTTCTCTTTCCTACCCCCCTCCTGCACACACACCTCTTTCACAAAATGCTAGTGTATGTTTTTTTTAATTTAAAACCACTGTGCAAAAATCATAATTTAGATCAAAACTGGGTAGATGCAACGTGGAGAGTGTTTTTAATTTGTCTAATAGCAAGTGTCTCCCCAGTCAGGTGGGCGTAAGGCTCTTGTGACGCGGAGATTTAAGTAGGAATGAGTCCCGTGCAGCCACAGGAAACCAGTCGGGCAGAGAAAGCATTGAAAAGAGGGAGCCGGCAAGATTTCATTTTCATTCAAATAATGTGGTGCCTGTAATAAGGTGGGAACCTGGCTACTAGCTCCTACCAAGGGGAGTAGGTGGGAGGCCTTGCATTCAAGAGAGTTTGCAGGGGGGGGGGGGGGGGCCTTGAGGACCTAGACCTTCCTGCAGGGGTCTGCCTTGTGAGGGTTGCGTCACTTCATTTGTATTCCTCCTTCCAATTAGCCGAAACTGGTGTGACTGTGTGTGAAGTGTCTTTGCTCGTTTCCTTGCTGGGTAGCAGTAAGTGATTTCTGAGTCCAGCTCCTATAAAAAGTAGAAGCATGAAAACCAGCATCCGAGGCCTTCCTCCGGCCAGTCGAGAGAAAACAGTGAGAAGGGGCCCGCATTAAAGGAGACATGAATGAATGAATGAATGAATGAATGAATGAATGAGAGGGACAGGAATTCATTGTCTGCAGTCCCTTTTGGAGAATTTCTCTAGCGCATAAAGAGGCCTCACAGAGATCCTCAGTGTGGCACTGTTTATACCAGGGAATGGTTTGGATAGCCAAGTAAGTTGTATTATTCCAGACTATGAAATACTCCGCAACGATTAGGAGGAGCAAGGTAGACCTACGTCTAATAAAATAACTTCATCTCCTGTTGTTGAGGGAAAATGGCATGTAGCTAAAAGATACTTTCAGTTCAAGGCTGTCTGTCTTCAAACCTGCAGTATATACAGTATTTTCTATGCGTTCCCTTACGATGGAGGCGTGCGGACATGTAGAAACTGGTCTGGGAGGACTCTGATCAGACTGAAATCAGCGGCTCTGTGTAGAAAGGTAGAGAGGGGGACCAGGAGTGAAGCTGTGACAGTTACACCCACGGAGGGAGCCTCGGTCCTCGGAGCGGGAAGCCCACACGCTAAGGTGCTCCAGAGACGGTGCTGACCAGCTCTGGCAGGCCAGGCCTGGGGGGCGGCTTTGTCCCCGCTCTGAAGTCAGGCAGGGCGTCTGCCTGTCTACCATGTACAGGACATTGCGTCAGGAACCAGGGCCTGTGGGAGCAACACTACCAGCTAGCCTTTGAAATAGCACTTGCAGTTTGCCAGGTAGCGTTTTATGTATATGAACTCCCTGAATCCTCGCCACGAATCTCTGGTGCAAACACTATTAATATTACCATTTGACAGAGGAGGAAATCGAGGCCCAGGGAGGTAGAGTGACTCACCCATTGTCACCCCACTAGAAAGAGGAGGAACTGAGATCTGAACCCAGAGCCCATGCTGTGAAGCTGCTGTTCAATATGTGGATGGCGAGAGGAATTATCCGCCAAACAAAGTGAAGGGCGGCATTGTTAACGTCTGTGCAGACCAAGGGGCATAGGCTGGTGCTGGCTCGGGCACCAGGATGTTTGGTCACCTGAACTGTGCTGCTTCTTGACCCCAGCTGAAGCTGCTTCTTGCCTGCCTGTCTGCCTGCCCTCGTAGTGTCTGCAGTCCGTTGAGTGGGAGACGGTGACAGTGCTAATGCACTGTGCCAGGTGCCAGGGAGGGGGGGTTTGAGGAACTATGAGAAAATGGGAGCACAGAGAGGGCCCCTGATTTGGTCTCTGGAGATCAGAGAGGGCTTCCTGGAGGAAGGGACAACTAAGCTGAGACAGATGGGTCACTAGGAATTTACCAGGCAAAGCCGAGTATGCAGTGTGAGAGCTGAGGCTGCAGGGCTGCCAAGGCTAAGGTGCACTTCTCTGGCCTCAGGCACACCCCCACTCTCTGGGACCTCAAATAAAATACCATGTAATTTACATCAGGAGTCTGCAAACTTTTTCCTAAAGGGCCAGATAGTATATTTTAGGCTTGGTGGGCCAAGAGGCAAAATTGAGACTCACATGCGAACATATATAACCATTTAAAATTTAACTATATAAAAATATGACCCAGCCAGCGTGGCTCAGTGGTTGAGCATCAGCCTATGAACCAGAAGGTCATGGTTCTATTCCCGGTCAGGGCCTATGCCTGGGTTGCAGGTTCGATCCCCAGTGTGAGGCGTACAGGAGGCGGCCGATCAATGATTCTCTTTCATCATTGATGTTTCTATCTCTCTCCCTCTCCTTTCCTCTCTGAAATCAATAAAAATATTTTTGAAAAATAAAATAAAGAAAAAATATGGAAATTATTCTTAGCTCCAGGACCATAGAAAAACAGGCAGCTGATTGGACCTGGCCCTCAAGTTTATACCGGAAGTTTCTGTCTTGCCCAAGTCTACCTGGCATATCTGTTCATCGGAAAACGTTGCCGGGTGTCACCTAGACAGTGGGGAGGCAGCTCAGCACCAGGGCCATTCACAGTTCAAAAGCCCAAAAGCCCAGCAGTCCTGTGTTCAAGCCCATCTCCGCCCCTGGAAGGAGGGCCTCCTCCCCCATGAGCCACTTGCCCTCCCAGAATCTCAGTTTTTCAGCCTGTAAAGTGGGGACAGACCTGCCTCCTTCTCAAGGCTGCCGTGCAGCTCTAGTGAAAATCCATTATCAGCGTCCTTCTCATTCCTATTACTCAGCACTCACCAAGCACTTCCGCACCAGGCACGCCACCCCCAGGAGCTCACAGGTTACCTGGAGGCAGGACGCCACGCACAGATACTGCGTGAATGTGGTTTTGGTGGTCATTTCTGTGAAAACTCCGGGCCTGTGGCCAGGAGCAAAGCCCCCGCTCCAACTCGGCTCTTGTGGAAGGAACGCGTTTGGTTGCCGCCCAGCGTTGTGCCTGGGATCAAGTGTGCTCCAGTAACACGAAGCATGAGCGTGGCAGAGGGTGTGAGCTTTTATGAGAACGTGCCATCGAAGTTCTTGGAACTCCTGGAATAAACAGGCCGAGCTGTCGGTGGAGCTGCTCACGGCTGGGCGCCGGTCCTGGGCTGCGTGGGGAGTGATCAAGCCACTGGAGTCCGCACCGCCTTCTTTTGCATCAGAACTCTCCGCCATCTCTGCCTACATAGCCAGAGGGGCTGTGGGTTCCCAGCTTTGATGTGGAACTAGGGTTCCCTGGGCCCGAGTGAGATTCCAGGCCAGGTGCTGCAGGAGTCAGGGGCTTCCCTCCAGACTCTTTGCTGGATGGGACACAAAGCAGCCAGAGAAGGCTCTGGAAGGTGGGGTGGTCCTTGAGTCAGCTATTGGGAAGTTGCAACAGCAATGGGCATGGGGGGGAGGGGTCCTTTGGAGCTGATGAGCTGCCTTCAGATCTTAGAAATGCCACTTAAGGAACATGTGTAACGTTGAACAAGGAACAGGACTTCTTTGCACCTCAGCTTACCCATCATTAAAATGGACATGGTATTGCCCAGCCACCCCCGCTTGCTGTGAGGAGTAACTAGTGGAAAATATTAACATTTAGTGAGTGTGTCTTATGTGCCAGCTCTTGGGCTGAGGGCCTCATCTTTCCCTCTTGAGAGCACTGTGAGGTGAAGGCACAGAACAAGGAGACATTCCGTGTGTCTTCCAAGAACTTAGGCAGTTTGGCTCCAGAATTATCAACACCCTGAACCATTGGATGCCTCTGCCCCATTAAGAGAGATAACATTCATAAACAAAAAAACACAGTTCTCAAAACGTGTGTGGTGCATGGGGTGTGTGTGTGGCCTTGTTCCGCTTACTGCACAGGCATTTCCTGAACACCTACTCTGTGCAAAGCTCGAGACATAAAGATGACTAAGTCACAGTTCCTGGCTGCGAGAAGGCAGCTTCCAGACAGATATTTTTGTCTTGTTTCAGAACCGGTGATAAGGATGCTTCCTTGCTCTCAAGTCTCCCCATCCTGTGCTTTAACTTACCATTAAGCCTTTTTTTTTTTTTTTTTTAATTCTGTGACCACATGGTCAGAAGGAGCTGGGGGTAGGAATCCATAGCCCACCCCTCGCTCTTCTCATGCATACCTGGTGCCATGTGCCAAGGTAACCACAGTGAACTCCTGTTCTGGTCTGTGGGAACAGTGGGACAGCCCAGGCGGAGCCAAGCAGATGAATAACGTTATTGGAGGAGGATGTAAGAGAGGACCTTGTGTCAGTAGTGATGTGACCCCCCGCCCCCTCATGTGGGCAGGGGTGTGGGGCTGAGAGAGGGAAGCGCGGGAAATGTGTTTGGCCTTTGCCGAGCCGTTCTGAATGCGCACGATGCAGCCTTACATCCCAGGGGATCCTGAAGGCCCTGTGCCTGCTGCCGTGCTGTGCAAGAGACTTGCCGAACAGTTCCCGCACCTTCTGCTTGGCTCCTCCCTCTCTACCTTTCCTTTCTTTCTTTTCAAGTTAGGAAATTTTTGAAGATGAAGAAAAGTATAGCAAATGACATAATAAGCAGTCTTTTACTCACCGCCCCAAATTAATAAAACATTTTGGTGTATTTGCTTTGACTCTCTCATAAGTCTGTATGTGTAATAGAAATACACCATCCCCAAGGTAGAAATGCTTTTGACTCCTCCGTCCCCCCTCCTCTCAGCCTCTTAGTACAGATCTGCCCTCTGCACCCCAGCGTATGTATTTCCACTCACTTCCTCTGTATGTGACCGTTTACAAGAGCAGTACAGTTTGTGTTTACCTGATTCATGCAGGTGCTGCCCCCCTGAATATAGTATTCTTCCGTTTGCCTGTTCCCTTCCTCCTTGTGTTCTGAGATCCAGCCTTGTGGATCCCTCAGTTTGTTTCAGCTGCTCTATCATTTTCCGTCCTGTGACTGTACCACGTTTCAGTTTTCCACCTCCCTGTAAATAGGCACGCAGGTTGCTTCCAAGACTTGGTCACTACAAACAACATTGATTGGAGGGTCTGGCGCATGTCCACCTCCGGACGCGCACGTGCAAGAGCTCCCTGGCATCTGTGTGTCAGGACACCCACCGCAGCGGACGAGGGCGCCTGTGTCCCCGTATTCTCCTAGCCAGACGATTTAGGCACATGTTTCGCATTTCTCAACAAATGAATGACTTCTCCCCATAAAAAAACAAAGACAAAAAACACATTTAAATGAGAAAAAAATGAGGAGCGTGCACAGAGGTGTGCAAAGCCTTTCAATGAGAGGAAATGCTTTGTAAATCCCTGGGCTCAGCGTCTTCCCGCCTCCAGGCTCCTGGGCAGCCTGGCCCCTCTGGGAGAGCGAGCCTCCTCGCTCCCTCTCCTGGGACTTCAGCCTCTCACACAGCAGCATCACGTCGTGGCCTCAGCCCAGTGAAGGCGTCCTCCCGTAGCAGTTTCACCAAGTCGTGACTTTCCTCCTCTGGGTCATTTGAAACTGCTGTCAGCACGTGGTCCAAGTCTCGCCCCCCACCTCTCACCTGGACAGTCACCCCTCACCCTCGCCGGCCTCCTAGCTTCAGTTTCCCCCATTTAATGCTTCCATTTAATGCTTTCCTTTCTATGCTCATTTCACACAATCATTTATCAGCCCATTTATTCATCTGTCATCAGCAGAAGCCCTGCCATGTGCATCTGTGTATTATGGCCCCTCATTACCTGCTGGATCAAATCCAAATGCCTTGGCCTGGCCTTCAAGGCCTTTCCCCATCCCACCTCCACCGTTTCCCCGGCATCCAATCTCCTTGACCTCAGTTTTGCAAACTCAGGGTTGTGGTGGGCCAGCACAGCCAGTAGGTTCGGTGAGCCTGAGCGGGGCAGCAAAGGATTTAGAAAAGACAGACATAGAGAATGATCTGGGTCGAGGTGGATCTCCTGTGCCTGGCTGAGGCCACAGAGACCCAACAGCAAGCTGATGCTTTATTTTATAGCCAGAGGTAAACAAGGTAGTGGTCACCATAGTTACAATGTTCTTGTGGGTTTCATTTGTTTTGGCAGCACTTGTTTTTGCATCTCCCTCAGCCCATTAGCTGCCCAGATAAGATCTAGGGAGCGTCATAAGGTCAAGCTTAATTATGCTAAGACGGCTGTGCCCTCTAAGCTGGGACTTGTTTGTGGCTTTGCCAACAGGTCAGTCCAAGGCTTAACTCTATAACTGCGCCCTACAATGGTGACAGTGTTCTTGCTCCCTCTGCCAATGCTCCGGTCAGTGCTTATTCAGTGCTTTGTGGTCACTTGAGGCTTGGCTTGGTTCTTATCAAGGAGCCTTCCCCTTGCTCCAAGGTGGAGCTCACCTTTTCCTTTCTGTGCTCCATTAGAGCTTGGTGCATAGTTTTCTGTCTCACCAGCCACCTTTGTAGCTTCAGGGCTGAGGACTGTGCCTGGCATGCAGAAGGTGCTTAAGTAAAGGTTTGTTTGTTTTTTAATGTATTTTTTTTATTGATTTTCAGAGAGGAAGGGAGAGGGAGAGAGAGATAGAAACATCTATATATATAAAAGCCTAAGTGACCGAACAACTGGTTGACCAGTCGCTATGATGCACACTGACCATCAGCGGGCAGACATTCCATGCAGGAGCTGCCCCCTGGTGCACTCCCAAAGCCAACCTCCCATGGCCCCTCCTCCCTCCAGCCAACCTCCTGTGGCCCCAAATGGCCCCGATTGCTGTCCAGGCTGAGGGACCCCACCCATGCACGAATTCATGCACCGGGCCTCTAGTCAATGATGAAAGAGAAGCATTGATTGGCTGCCTCCTGCACGCCCCCTATTGGTGATCGAGTCTGCAACCCAAGCATGTGCCCTTGACCAGAATGGAACCCAGGACCTTCCATTCCACAGTCCAATGCTATATCCACTGAGCCAAACCAGTTAGGGCTTAATTAAAGTTTTTGATGACTATCTCCCAACTCCTTTACTGCTGCACCTACCAGGTCAGCAGAGGCAGGAGTCTGTTATCTGTTCAGGAAGATTTTCTGTTGAGCAAATTAGTGCTGGAGACATGACTGAAGGTTTGTTTAATCTTAAGAAAAGTAATTGGTTTTTTAAAGAGTTGAACATAGTGATGAATGAATAGTCTTTATTTTTAATCAGGAAGTCTTATCTAAAGCAAACATTCTCTACTTGAAAACTCTTTTGATTTTACTCTTTATTTATAAAAGTAATTCAACTGAATGTAATCGACCGTCTTTAATTCGGATTTTGCTAATTAAGATCAAGCTCTTCCGAATCAATAGGAGTTGGGGTAAGAAACCTCACTGCCTGGCTGGCCGGCCAGTCTGGTATATGCACTAGCTGACTGGGCTGCATTCTGTGAGCTCACTGGCTCCAGCTGCATGGGAATCCCCTGGAATACTAGTCAGCATGCAGATTCCCAGGCCTGGCCCTCGAGCTAAGGAATCAACTCCCTGGGTGGGGCCAGAAATCTGCATTTTTAACAGCTCTCTCCTTGACTCCATCTCACATTGAGAGTGAGAACCATGTACCGAGGTCTGTGCTACCCCGTCTGGTAGCCACTCATCACATGTGCTATTGGGCACCTGAAATATAGTCAGTCCACATGGAGATGTGCTGGAGGTGAAACAGACCACCGATGTCTAAGACGTAGTGCTCCCCAAGGTAAAATACCTTGTTAATATTTGTTAAATATTGAGGCCTTGTTAAAACAATAAATTTTGGATCTGTTGAGCTAAATTATTCATTTCACCTGTTTCTTTTAACTTTTTTATTGTAGCTGCTAGAGCATTTTTCATAGATATGTTTTTATTGATTTCATAAAGGAAAGGAGAGAGAGATAGAAACGTCAGTGATGAGAGAATCATTGATTGGCTGCCTCCTGTATATCCCCCACTGCAGATCCAGCCCTCAACCCGGGTATGTGCCCTGGCCAGGAATCAAACCATGACCTCCTGATTTATAGGTTGATGCTCAACCACCCAACCACACCGGCCAGGCACTGCTAGAGCATTTTAAATTACAAGTGTGACTTGCATTTTATCTCCATGGGATGGCACTGGTCTGGATGGTTGAGTAGCTGAGAACATGGTGCTTATCTCCTGGTGAATTTCCAGTAGTTGGTGTTGTTCACTAAGTGTCCTTTGGATGGATGAATGAATGAATGAATGAATGCAGTTGATCGGTAATACATGACTTCTTGTTGCCTCCTGTGGGCCTTGAGACAAGCTGTTTGACTTCCCTGGGCCTCAGTTTTTTCATCTGTAAAATGGGCAGAGTCACCGGAGCCCTGTTATCCGCTTCTGGTAGGATCTCATCAGTGAATTAGGAGGAAGGGTCTTAGACCTCCACTAACAGTGACTGAGAAGCACTGCCGAGTGGGGGCAGGAAACGGTGCTGCCTCCGCTTGCTGAGGGCTGAGGTCAGAAGCCTCCCTGGGAACCCACTATAATTTCATCTTCCGCTGCAGCCCTTCCTCAGGGCACCTCTTGGTTTCCCTTGGAACCAGGAATCGCCCTGCCCCCTCTTGTGAGCTGCGTTGCCCATCTTTCTTGCAGCTGAACCTACACAACTTCTGAGCCTGTTATTCATTTTTATCCCATTACCAATTCCTGACTCAACTCTAGAAATGCCAGATGAAACATCATTGTGTGTTTTTCAAAACCCTTCTACATTGCTCTGAAGGTTAAGTATTCACGAGGCAGGATGGTGTTCAGAGGGCAAGCCCAGATCATCTGGGTTCACATCCCATCCCCACGTATTGCTAGTTATGTGACCTTGAGCAAATGAGCCCAGTGCCTGAGTTTCCTCATTTGTAAAATGGGGATAACACTAGTAATAAACTCATACGTAAGATGGAGAGAGTTACATGAGAATCCTTACTAATAAAAGGCTAAGTAGTCGTCACACCCTCATGCGTGATGCCCTCACGCCATCACAAGATGACTGTGCGCACAGCAGAGGCGGGGTTCCCATGGCCCTGTGTGCGCACCATGGAGGCAGGACCCCTGGCTCTGGCCTATGTCTTTGGGGAAATCCATTGAGGAGCCCCGGATGGGTGGGCGGGGCCTACCTCTTTGTGGTGATCAATCGTGGGGCTCACGCACTGTGAAAGGGCACAGGTCAGGCTGGGGGACCCCCTCCCGAGGCATGAATTTTGTGCACCAGGCCTCTAGTGATGTATATAAAGCAATTAGCATGGTACCTGGCACCTGGTAACATATTGGTATTATTACTGATGATGTTATGATTGCGGTTTCAAAAACCTTTATTTTGCACTCAGTGTTATGGCAAGTATATCACCCAATATCCCAGAGAAGGGAAATTTCCCCCATTATAGCAGCTTTTATGAAAAATGGCCTAGTGAAAGGATTAAGGGTGTAAGCAGCCATAAGATCCAGAAAGGAAAAGTCCTAGGAACTAGACAAAATATAATAATAACAATAATACTAAACGCCTGCCGTAGTCCAGTCCCAGAGCTGGGTCATGTCCGTCACACGCGTGGTCTCGTTTCATCTTCACGACCACGCCGTTCGCCCCGGGTGTGGAAGCTGCGCCTCCGAGAGGCGGCGTCCAAGGTGAACCTGCTGCTGCAAGGTCGAGTCCAAACCTGAGCGGCAAGACCTCTGCTCCTTCTACCGCCTCATAGTCCTCTCTGTCAAAGTGCTGGGATCCATCCTTTCCATGTGTCTGAAAGTCTTTTCCTTTAATAACACACTTTCATCCCCAACATTATAGAAGACCAGGCAAAACCAAATCCCTGAGGTTGAAACCAGAGGCCCTATTGCTGGGGAGAGTACCCCAGGGCTTGCTGCATGGGGGGGTCAGGTGATGATGAAAGGCGGATGGTGGGGTGGGCTGCCGGGGTGTATGGAGCTCCCTGACCTTGCAAGAATCAAGGTTGAAGGCGCAGTGTTCTGGCATGCTCGGCATTGAGCAGACCAGGGAGGTTGCTCCAGGTGAGAGTTCAGGATGGGAGGTGAAGGATGGAGTCAGGAATTAGGAAGCTGGGACCTGGGTCCCCCAAAGCTGGCCAGTGTGTTCAGTTCCAGAGGGACTGAGCAGAGATGGAGCCTGATGCCCACTGGGGTGCTGGCATGTGGCAGGGACACAGTGTGACCCAGTCCTGGGTTCTAGTAGCTCCCGAAGCCCAGTTCACCTGGGTTTGGACTCAGCGGGCACTCACACCTGGCAGCCAGGCTGGGCCCGGAAGGGCAGGACTCGGGTCCACGTGCTGCTGCAAGCGTGTGGCCACATGGTCATCAAGGTACCCTTGAATTCTGAAAGCCCATCTTCATTGGACGAGCAGGACGAGAAGTCTGCCTTCTCTCGTTTTCAGAGAACCTTTGTGTAGCTTGGGTAACTCTCGATAGTGTTTCATTCGCCTGGCCACCTTCCAAGTTGTCCGCTGCCCATTTCAGAGAAATCCTGAATGCCTCCACATTCTAAGTGCTCATTAAATAATAACAACCCTAACCATTAGCAAGTCCTTTCTCTGTGACTTGACCGGCAGTCTTGTCGGTCATGCTCTGTGCCGTTTCACAGAATCATCTGTGAAATTTCACAGGAGCCCTGGGTTTATGGATGCTGACACTGAGGGAGGCATGGAGAAGTCGAGTCCTTTGCCCCAAGTCACGCATCTAGCACGGGGGCCCCCGATCATGCTCTGACTGTGCACACGAGGACGCAGACCTATGGGGTCTTGGAGGCCTGGGCCCAGGTGATTCCTCAGGTCCTTTAGGAAGCATCCGGAAGGGAGCAGACAGTCCTTCGTCCCAGGTGGCTGACCGACCCCAGCCCACGGGGGCGGTCATCTCTCCCTCCCCTGCTCCGTCAGCTCCCTCCCAGTCCCTCTCCGCCTTCCCCCACCCCCACCCCCACCCCCCAAGCAGTGTCTTAAAGCACATTGGAAACATTAGCTTGGCCCTGCTGTTCATCTTAGCTGCTGTTGGCTCAGATGTAGTTTGGATGTTTCTCCAAGGGCAGACAGCAGGCCAGCCAGAGCCGATAATGGATTCCAGCAGACTGGACGCCGTTCAGATCTCATGCGAGCCTGGCATCCGCGTCCTCCTCGTGCATTAGCAGCTGTGGGGTGCTGAGCAGCCCCCCTCCCCAACCCAAGGAGTTTGGCCCCGAGGCAGCCTGGAGGGCTCAGCAGGTGGTGGTCATGGCTGACCTCCTGGCCCCTCACCACGCCCCCACACATCCCTCTGGGACTAATAAAGAGAAATGCTGGCCCTCGGGCTCCCCTGACCTCCATGCCTGCTGGCCTGTGTGAATCTGTGAGGCCGGGAATGCCTTTTTCTTCCCTGCTGTGCCTGCTGGGCCTGGGACAGGGCTGGCCTCGCAGGCGCGCAGGAGACGGGTTTGTGGAATGGAGCGTTTGAAGTTCCTGTTCATAGTGTTCTGCTAGCACAGCGGTTCTCAACCTGTGGGTCGCGACCCCTTTGGGGGTCGAATGACCCTTTCACAGGGGTCCCCTGAGACCATCGGAAAACACATAGATAATTACATATTGTTTTTGTGATTAATCAATATGCTTTAATTATGTTCAATTTGTAACAATGAAATTGGGGGTCAGCACAACATGAGGAACTGTATTGAAGGGTCGCGGCATTAGGAAGGTTGAGAACCACTGTGCTAGCATGTGGGCTGCTGGACTCCAGGCCCCTCACCCCATCTGCTTGCTGGGTGTCTGCTTTGAAGAAAGCCGCCCCTCTCACATCCCTGGCTCAGCAAATGGCACCCCCTGCCCCCTTTCAGCTGACCTGGACAGAATCCTCAGAGCCCTCCTCAGCACCCTCTTTTCCATGCCACCCGTTCAGCCCACATGCAGAGCCTCTCAGCTCCACCTTCAACACAGACCAGGAGTGTGGCAGCTGCTCTCCTCCCACCCCACCCCACCCCGCTGCTGCCCCTGCCCCCAGTCTCGGGGACTCTCTGAGCTTCCACCCCCCTTCCCACCCAGGACAGTCTCATGCTGCAGCTCAAGCGGTTCTAGAGCATAAGGCGGGTCACGTCTGTCCTGCACTCTGCCCTCCGCTTCGGAAGGAAGGCCCAGGTCCTCCCCATTCCAGGCTCACTGTGGTACCTCGCACACACCAGGCCCGTGCCGGGCACACCCCAGGCACACACCAAGCTCTGCCTTCGTCTTGCTTCCCCAGATATACTCGTGGTTAGTGTACCTTCCTCACTTCTTTGGGGCCTCTGCTTAGACATCACTTTGGATTCTCCGAGGATTAAGGAATTAACACGTGAAAAGCATTTAGAACATTGGGCGGCTCACTGGCTGTTCCTTACGGCTGTGTTCTTACCAGGGATCCTTGGGGCCTGATTGATAGCGATCACTGAGGCTGGTGCGTGGACTGCACGCCCAGGGCCTGGCCCATGCCACACCCAGTGGGGATGTCAAACGTTTGTCGAAAGGAAGATGCCAAGATGAACGCCCTGCTTGGTACAGGCCACGAGAGCTGCACAGTTTGAGAAAAAGATGAGAGTCCATCCTCTCTACGTCCTCTGAGGACAGGTTTCCTGCCGGTCCCCACTGCCCACGGGGGAAGTATCCAGCCTGGGTCCCTTCCCCAGGGCTTAGCCGTTCCTTCCCGGCTCCAGGCTCCAGGCTCTGGGCTCCAGGACATGGGGGAAGTCAGGGATAGGGTCTCCTGATAGGGATTGAGCTCCTGACCAGGTTGTGGGGCGGCTGGGCTGGGAGAGAGAGGTGCCATGGGATGGGCAGCTTCCCCTCCGAGAGGAGCCGCTGGTGACCAGCTCTAGCACCTCACCTGTGGCGCCCAGGATTCGCCCAGGCAACCTAGGAATTCCTGCTGCCACTGCTTCGGCCTTTTCTTTCTCCCCCAGAGGCGTCGCAGTGAAGGCTGTGGCCCGAGCGGCTGGGTCTGCTTCCAGTGCTGGCCCAAACCTTGTTAGGCCTTCTCCGTGCAGAGCAGCTCATAATGTGAAGCAGCTGCTGTCCCCCAGCACAGCCAGGCTGTGGGTGTCCAGGACCCCGGCCTTCGAGGCCTCCTCTGGTTAACTGGACCTCGGCTGCTGGCCCCTGATGTACGGAGGGGACGGAAGGCCCCCAGGGCACCCCGGTGGCACTCAGAGATGCACCCCAGTTTCAGCCTCCGGTTTAGTGGCAAGAGTTTGTGTTCTGTGGGCCGCTGTGTGTTGAAAAACAAAGGCATGGAAACTTCTCGGGAATAACAATACGTGAAGCTTTTCCCCCACTACGAGGGGGTGACCCTCGCCTGGCCGGAAGCCTCCCGCTGATTGGCAGCCTGCTCTGTGCCCGCAGAGCCGGCTGGGCTGGCTTGGGAAGGATCTTGGCTCAGGTCGTGCGGTTTATGCAACGTAATTTTGTGAGTGGAAGCCCCGTGGCCTGGTGGGTTTGGAGTCAAGGAGACCCAGGTTTCGGCTCCAAGTGCATCGCTTACTCTTTGCCTTCACTTCACCTCTGGGAGCCTTCATTGTATCATCCATAAAATGGGGGTGAGACTCACCACCTTGCAGGATCTCCGTGAGGACTAGGGACCGCGTATGGCAAGAGCCCAACACATAGGTGCTCAGGAAACAGGAGCCAGGATATCTTTCCATTTATTTGCGTGAGTTTCCATTTCTTTCGTCCCCGTCTTACAATTTCCTTTATCAACGATAGTTTACATCCAGTATGATTTTGTGTTCATTTCAGGTGTACAGCGTAGCGTTCAGACGATATACTTTGCAAAGTGTTCCCCCCAACATTTCCAGAGCCCACCTGGCACCATTCATGGTTATTCCAATATCATTGACTCTGTTCCCTAGGCTGTACTTTACATCCCCGCGACGATGTCGTAACTGCCAATCTGTACTTCGAAGTCCCTTCACCTTTTTGCGCCCAGGCTCCCATGGGAGCTGTTATTCATTGCTCTGTGCAACAGCTCTTTATTGAGCACCAACTGTGTACTAGATGGAGAATAACACAGACAAACCCCCCTTCCCCTGTGGAGTAAACGTTCTAGATGGAGCGCCAAATGATAACCAGTAAACAGTAAAGCGGATAAGTCAGGCGGGCGGGCTGCAGGTTAAAGAGTGTAGGCAGAGGAGGCTCACTGAGTAGATGGCGTTGGAGCAAGAACCTGAAGGTGGCCAGGGAGCTGGCCGTGCAGAGACTGGGTGACGTGCTTTGTACTCTAGAGAAGCAATGCCCCGCGTGGACCAGCCTCGAGGGGGAGGCTCGCCCTCCATCATCATCATCTTTGCATCTTTTGACCCGGGCTTTTCAAGACATGGCTCTCTGGGCCCCATTGCCTGGCCTCTGCCCCTTCATATTTTTTTTTAAGTATATTCTTATTGACCTCAGAGAGGAAAGGAGAGGGAGAGAGACATGGAAACATTGATGATGAGAGAGAATCACTGATCAGCTGCCTCCTGCAAGTCCCACACTGGGGACCGAGCCCACAACCTGAGTATGTGCCCTGACCGGGAATCAAACCCGTGACCTTCTGGTTCATAGGTCGACGCTTAACACGGAGCCATGCCGGCTGGTCTGCCCCTTAATTTCTAAGCCTTATTCACCAAATGAATCACCCTGCACAAGACTTGCAGTGTCTTCAAGGAGTTTTGTCTGAATAATGGAATTAATCGGACCAAATGTTATTTTTAAATGTTCCAGGGAAAGAATGAATGTGTGCCACTGTAGGGCTGCCAAATGTTAATGTGGAATACTTGGGGCAGCACGTAGCTGAAAGGGGGGGAGGAGCGGCTTGGGGAGGAGGGACAGGATTACGGCCAGTTTCCGGATCAAGGTCAGTTTCTAACCTTTGACAGTGAAGACAGGAGGACAAAATACTGGACAGTCCTTCTCCCCACCCCTTGCGTAGCCAGCTCCTTCTCATCATTCGGATCTAAGTGCAAATGTCACCTCCTCAGGGAAGCCCTCCCTGACCAGCCCACAGAATTACCTTCCGAGCCTTGTCACCACCTGAAATTATCTTATTTCAGTAGTTTGGCATGTGTGGTTCATTTTCCCTTTTAGGGTGAAAGTGCCAGGAGGGCAGGAACCTTGTTTCCCACGAACCTAGGAAAGTAGATGGTACACAGTAACTGCTTATTGGTTATTGCAAGTGTTTATTGGTTAAATGAGTGGATGAAACCCCTTCATATAGAGCTGGGGGGTCACCCTAGACCAGTATTTTTCCACCTGCAGGTTATGTCCCATGAGTGGGTTGTGACATCAGTTTTGTGACCCACAGATAGCATTTAAAAACATGAAATAGAGAAGCATTCAAACTGTCAGGGCTCATTACACACAGGAAGTATTGTTTTTTTAGAACTAGGTATCCTTGTGCCTATATATTCTCTTTATATCTATGGAATGACACTTTATTTCTCACTGTGGAGTCGTCAGAGAAACTCAACAGTGAATTCTAAGCTTTCTCAAGCTCGGCCTTCAAAAGGAGCATTCTCCCCTTCGCGACTGTAAACCTAGTCCCATAAAGTTTACATTCCGGGGCCCAAGCAGAACTTGCAGAAAAGGTTCCTTTGTTTCCCATTAGCGGGGGTCGGGGGAGGGGGGGAGTGGGAATGAAAAACTTTCCACTGTAGAGGGGACCCAACCTCATAAGTCTCCCGCTGACACGCGTGAAGTTATTTACACGCTCACATACAAACATACACAAACACACACAGACACATGCTCATACACCCACCAGCACACAAGCACACGGACACAGACGGATGCACACAGACACATCCACACTCAGCACTCACACAGTGATCCAAATATGTATCTATACACACACGTGCCCATAACACACAGGTACACTCGCACACACTCATGGATACATCGACACAGACACAGTTACAGACGCACGCGTGTGTGCACAAGAGCATCCTTATTTCTTCCATTTCGTGTGCTGTCACCTCCCTCCCCCACCGTGGAGCCCCGGGCCATTTTCGGGTCTGCACACTGGCCGGGAGCCTCAGAGCACAGCCCGGTCCTCACCGGCGTCGGGTGGGTGGGCCGGGCACGCCCACCGGCTTGGCAGTTCGGCAGACGTGGGTTTGAATCTCTACACCTGGCTGAGTGACCTCACGGAGCCTGGTTCCTCACCTGGGCATGGGGACGATGGAGGTCACGCCCACCTCCAGGTCGGGTGGCTGTGGGCACAAGAGTCCCAGCAGGAACATCGGGACCCACAGTGCCCCTCCCGCTGTGTGACATGGGCCGGCTCCCGGGCCCTGGGAGCCTCTCTTATAAAACGGGGACGTCACATCTCCCGCCGGGCACCGAGCAGGGACAGGTCTGTAGGAGTGGTGCCGGCACAGTGGCTGGCGAGGCTTGGGAGGTGCCTGTCACCTGCTGTGTCCCCCCGGCTGCGTCTTCCCGGTGGGCCCCCTCCTAGCCCACAGCCGCCCCCCAACGCTGTCCTCACACAGAAGCCAGGCTGGGCTCCCCTGGGGAACCTCCGTCCCAGCGTTTAGAGACGTCCCTCTGAAATGATGCTGCATCTTCCCTGCGTTATTGTAAGGATCAGCCCCGTGTCCAGGGGGCTCAGGTCTAAGGCGTCGGGGCAGAGGCCGCTCAACGAACACACATCAGTTGAAAAGATCGTGTCGGTTTCACCTGCTGAGTTTCCTGACATCGGGCTCACAGACAAGGAGGTGACAAGAGTGACTACCAGGGTGGGGAGTGGGGGTGGCATCCCGAGTCCAAGGGCAAGGCCCGTGCAAACACGGCGCCCGGGATGGGGAGGAGCGAAGCATCCCTGACGCATGTTCTGCGTGACGTTCGGCCTCCAGAACAATACAGAGCAGTGGACGTCAGTGACAAAGACCCTGAAACTCACAGGAATGCAATAACCTAACCAGAGAGCAACAGACTGGCTGCCAGCTGGGCTGCCTCCCAGCCCTCCTGGCCCTCCCGAGAGGCGTCCCCATGCGGGAGGCCCGGGAGCTGCTCTGCCCACAGACTCACCCACCCCCGGGAGCTGCAGGGCCTTCTCTCTCCCCTCCGCTTCCCTCCATCCTCAGCCGCCGGGATATAAATGCTGACTGAGGCTCTGGTATGTGCCTGGCGTGTGCCAGGCGCCTTGGGGGACAGGAAAGTGAAGGGGACAGACACGGCCCTCACAGATGTCTGCATCTGGTGCGAGGACAGACCTTATCTAAATCACGACACCCATGCCGGCCAGGTGTGCTGGGAGATCGGTCTCACCGGCAGCTCAGGGCAAGCCAGGGCGGGGAGAGGACACCATTGAAGGAGGCAGTGAACTGGGGACATCTGGTTTCATCCTTACCACTTCCCCTAGAGCAGCGGTTCTCAACCTGTGGGTCGCGACTCCTTTGGGGGTCGAACGACCCTTTCACAGGGGTCACCTACATACATCTTGCATATCAGATATTTACATTATGATTCATAACAGTAGCAAAATTACAGTTATGAAGTAGCAACGAAAATAATTTTATGGTTGGGGGTCACCACAACATGAGGAACTGTATTAAAGGGTCGCGGCCTTAGGAAGGTTGAGAACCACTGCCCTAGGGGAAGGGCCTGCTGGGGCCTGCACAGTGAACCACATGCATGCTTCCATTGCTAAGAATTGTCCAGAAGAGGCAAATCTACAGAGACAGAAAGTGGGTAAGAGGTGGCCTAGGGCTGTGGGCGGGGGGTGGACATGATAGCTAAGGATTGGGGGGCGTGGGTGGCAGGTACAGAGTTTCTTTCTGTGATGAAATTGTTCTCAAATGAATTGTGATGACAGACGTCCCCCTCTGGGAAAAGACTGAAAAGCACTGAATAGTACACTTTGAATGGGTGAATGGCATGGCATGGGAACTATAGCTCAAGAACCTGGTTCTAGCCCAGCTGGTGTGGTTCAGTGGTTGGGTGTCGACCTATGAACCAGGAGGTCAGGGTTCAATTCCCAGTCAGGGCACATGCCTGGTTGCAAGCTCCAACCCCAGTGTGGGCAGTTGATCAGTGATTCTCTCTCATCCTTGATGTTTCTATCCTCTCTCCCTCTCCCTTCCTCTCTGAAATCAATAAAAATATATTTAAAAAGAAAAAGAAAGTGGTTCTAACATTTTTCATTTAAAGTCGAGCCTTCTTACCCTTCTGTCAGCTGGCCTGTCCCCACAGCTGGGAAGCAGCTGGGTCAGCCCCTCTCTCTCTCTCCCTCTCTCTCTTTCTCTGTCTCCTCCGTCCCTCCCTCCAGCATCTAGGTGAGGAAGGCGGGAGGGGTGGAAAAGATGCAAGAGAAGTCTGGCACCGCCAACTGGGTCTGGAGCTGCTGTCGGCTCTCTCTCCACCAGCACATGCCTCCAACGGGCTCTTCCCTTCATGGCGCTTTGTGGGTTCTCAGACATTTCCCAGTCCCTGGGGATATCCGGCCTTCGGTTTCCTTAATGAGACACTATTCCAGCTTGTGGCTTCCACCTGCTTCCTCAGCCCCTGCAACCCCAAGGCCCCAGGATCCCATAGTCACGCCCCCTGCAGACAGCCCCTCGTGGACCTGCCCAAGGATGACCCTTGCCAGCCCTCCTCCGAGCAGGGCCCCTCGTCGGGTCCCCGGGAAGCCACCTCCATCCCTCCCCTGACGCCGTCTGAGGGACTGCCCTGTAGCTCAGCAGGCGCTCAAAGCTGCTGGGGAGTCGCAGGTGCGAGCCTCAGACAGCGGGTGAAGGTAGGGGCACGTGGTAGGGGGCACATGTATGCAATTCTTTGTGATTTCAAAGCCCCTCTCTCCATTTAAGGTGAAAGGCAGACCTCTCGGCCGTGGGGGTGTGGGCAGGAGGCGCCTGTGGCTCTAGAGCAGCTCTCTCCAGTAACTCTCTCTAAAACCTAAAACCCCAACCTTCTGCGAGGACGTGGGCAAGATTGAGTGGGACTGTGGGGCAGCGTGGAGAGTCTGGGAACTCACTTCTTAGTGCCTCCATCACAGCCTCCTGTAGTCCAGTGCCTGCTTTGATCGAGCCTCCCGTGTAGTCTCATGCTTCAGCAGAAACTCCCATTTTAATATCCTGATACAATTATAGAACACTAGAGGCCTGGTGCATGAATTCGTGCACCGTGGGGTCCATCAGCTTGGCCTGCACCCTCTCGCACCCTCTTGCAATCTGGGACCCCTCGGAGGGTGTCGGACTGCTGGTTTCGGCCCAATCCCCGCAGGCCACGGGATCAGGCCGAAACCGGCAGTCCGACTTCCCCTGAGGGATGTAGTAGTGCGTGAAGCGGCAGGCAGCTGGGAAGGAGCCCAAGCCTGGGCCAGTCAGCTCCTGCTTGATAGCCCTACCGCGGAGACGGGGAGAGACTCGTGCTGCTGCGCCTGCCAGCTGTGAGCCCAGCGTCTGTCACCCGTCGGTCAGCTGAGCAGTGCTTCCACTGTGGGAGCGCATTGACCACTAGGGGGCAGGCAGCTCCTGTGTTGAGTGTCTGCCCCCTGGTGGTCCGCGTGCATCATAGTGACTGGTCGTTTGGTCATCTGGTCACTTAGGCTTTTATATATATAGAATATATATAGATTTTAGGGGAGATCAGATTCTCGTATCTTCCCTGGAGGGGTGGATTGTGCTCAATACTAGTAAAACCATATTCCTGCCAGGATGGGCTTGTCCACTGAATGCGTTTCCTGAGATGCCCTGTGAATGCTTTTTAAAGACGTCCCTTTCGTCTGGCCAGTGTGTCTCGGTGATTGTGCGTCGACCTGTGAGCCAGGAGGTAGTGGTTTTGATTCCCTGTCTGTGCACATGCCAGGGTTTCAGGCTCAATCCCCAATGTGGGGCGTGCAGGAGGCAGCCAATCGATGATTCTCTCTCAGCGTTGATGTTTCTATCTCTCTCTCCCTCTCCCTTCCTCTCTAAAATAAATTTAAAAAATTTTTTTTCAATAAAATAAAGATGCCCCTTTTAAAGCAGTGCCTGAAATGCCCACATGGCTTTGATTTGAGATCCTGGTATTTTCTTGCCACTGCCCTCATATCCTCTTCCCCCCACTCCCCCTCCCTATACCATTTGAATAGCTCCTGTATCCAAATCAATAACAAGGGCTTTAAAAAATCACAAGGAAAGTTGAGGTGGCGGCGTTCCACCCGGGTTTTGGAGTGTTTGCTCGCATACCTACCTGTCCTGAAGCCTCCGGCGGAGACGTCACCAGAAGATGGTAGAAAAGAGCTTTGAGAAACGGTTCTTCTTTCCTTCCTCTGTGACTCAACAGCCAGGCTTTTTTTTTTTTTTTTTTTTTTTTTATAATGCCCTTCATGTTGATTTTCTGTTAATCTTGGGAAGGACCCAAGGACAACGGCAGCCAATTTCTAATTGAATCCAAATTTGGGGCGTGGGGGTGGGGAGTGAGGGGTGATTTCTCTTCGCAGCCACATGCAGTGTCATTGCTAAGCAGTGTCTCCAAGGGTGAATGAAGCGGGACTTCAGAGGACGAAGGCGACTGGGCAGCCAGACCCTCTGAAGATGAGGGAGGGATGCTTTTGGAAACTTTTAAAACATAAAGCAATGTTGGAAGGACATAACTAGAACACAGGGCCCTGATGGACTTGCCTCGCTTGGTTCTGAGTCCACCTTAGGGTCGGTACCTTACGCGTTTGCCGGCTGGCGCCAATGAGGGAAAATGAGAAACCACCACAAACAGAAACATCTCCCTGGAGGCTTCCGCATGGCTCACCGGGTGCTTTTTCTGATTCCCCCAAAATTAACGTTATGGGAGGGGCGCAGTGGGGAGCACCAGGCGTACGTAGGGAAGGAATCGTCTCGGGAAAAGCTGCATCTCCTTGGAAACGTGTTGATGGGCTGACAGCAAAGGGGGGCCGGGCTGGGTGGGGTCGGGCATGAGTTGTGAGGATGGAAAAGTCACACGGAGCCGCCATTTCCCCAGCACTCGCAGCATCTAAGGTTCTGTGTGAGCATTTTATAAATTGTGTCGTTTGGTAGCTCTGTGGTGGGCACTGCTGTTATCACTCTCCTTGTGCACCTGGGGAAACTGAGGCAGCGAGCTGAGAGGTGAAACCTGGGATTCGCTCCTTCACTCCTCAGCTCCCCTGGTGGAGGTCAGAGGCAGAAAGGACAGACGATTCGTTTTGCCTGTGCATTTATTTACTGTGTGCCTGAAATAATGCTCCTCACAGCCACCTTACCTCGCAGCTCTGCCCTCCCTTCGCAGAGGAGGACATGAGGACCAGAGAGGTTAGGTAACATGCCCAAGGTCACACAGCTAGAAGGCAGTGGCGCTGAGATAATGGTTCAGGTCTGCCTGGTTTCAAAGCCCGATCAGCCACCCTCTCGATGGCTCTGGAGCACTGTAGTCAGCATTCGGGGTGAAGGCGGCCGGGAGTGTCTACACGGATGGGCCGCTCACCGTCAGAATTACCAGCCAGGAGGACTCCTGTTTAGCCAGAGCCTCTCTCCCTCCACGGGCCCTCCACACCGCAGGTAAATTCTTCAAGCGGACGTCATCACTCTTCAAACCTGCCCCCTCTCCTCGCCACATAAATGCCCTTTCTCCTGGGCTGAATGGATGGGGGCCGTTCCTCCCAATTTACGAGGTGATACCAGCCTGAGCTCTGAGCAGTGTGGCTGGGCGCTTCTCCTGGCCGGGGCCCTCGCCTCTTAAAGCCTCCTCTCACTTGGCTGGGAGCAGGGGGATTGTGACTTTAGGGGACAGTCATCTGTTGTTCTGTGCAAGCACGTCCAGACCCTCTTCCAGCCTCCTCCTGAGGGACCCCCAAGATAAAGAGGGAAATGCACTCAATGAGAGACTCCAGCCCCCGGCCCCGTGGCTGAGCCGTGAGGACACAGGGCTCTTACGGCTCTCCCGGTGGCTGCGGAGGACAAATCCTGCCTTGTCCACCAGGCTGGGAGCCCGGCCTCTTCAAACACGGCCAGGCTGTGGTTAGTCCCACCCACGCCCTCCTCGGGGTGCCAGCAGGTACGCCAGGACCTGGCAGAGCTGCATTTATTCTGCTTGGAGATTGGACATGGCCCGGCTTCCTGTGACACCCTTTAGCCAAGACGAGACAGTGGGCACATGCACGTCTGAGACGGAGCCCTCCCAGACAGCATCCTGTGAGCAGGGCTGCCTGCCTGGCTTTGCCCACTCTGAGCATGATGGGTACACCCACCAAACCCTGGCAGGGGCCCCCGTTCCAGGTGCATGCAGTGCAGCGTCCATACTCTGGACAGTATTTTCTACAAGGGTTTCTAATGGTAGGTCACGGGCATGGGACAGCTGCCTGTGCCTGCCTGGAACTTGAGGCCTACTGTTCAAATCCTGACCTACAGGCAGAGCCCCGCGTGGAGTCCCGGGTGTGCATCCTGCCCAGGCCCTGGACTTACCGGGATCTGTGGGCAAGTTCTGGCCCCTCTGGCAGTCTTAGCTTCTCATCTGTGAGATGGAGACCATCGTGGTCACTTCTGTCCGGGCCATTGTGAAGGGTTCAATAGGACGCGTGGCATAATCACAGCTCACATCGAGTCTGCTCATCAGACGCCAGCCGCCAAGCAAAACACTTCCTTTTGTCTCACTTAATCCTCCCTGACCCCATCAGGCAGACTGTTCTTGTTCCTCACGTGATGGATGTGGGCCCAAGAGGTGCAGAGCGTGTGGGAGGTGTTGATGGAGGGAAGGAAGCCGGCTCCCCAGCAGCCTGCAGGCTCACTGGCCCCTCCTGCCCTCACCTAGGCTCCTGTGGCTCCCCCCCCCCCCCTCCCCGTCCCAGCAGGAAGCTCTGCCATCTCAATGCCCCTCCCCTCGGGGAACATTGCTCAGGGATGAATGGGTCTGGGATGCAGGCTGCTGCTGGAATAAATGAGCTCATGTGCGCCGTGCCTGGCTCTCATCGAGTGAGCATCACCCTATGAATCTCGATGAGCTTACCCAGCGTATAGCGACGCTGGATCGGTGTTTAAATGGACGGCCTTGTGCTCGCTGAGAATGAACAGTCAAGAGAGGCCTGTTGACTGTGGGCAGCTCGGCTCTGCGTGGGCTCAGACGCGGGGTCCCTGCCAAGCCCTGAGAGAGGTGCAGCCCCGGCCCCAGGCTCCGAAGGGTCTGATGGTGCTCGTTTTCCACAGGGGGTGCCAAGGGCTCCGTGACCCTACTTAGCATGGCCTTTCACACACACACCTCAGCCACAGTATCCCAGACACCTGCTTACATGGGGACTTGCCATCCTCTGGGTCAGACGCACACCTGGGGGTCGCAGTCACACCTACACCCCCTTTTGGGCCTGTCCCCATTCCCTCTCATTTTAGGTGCTGCATGGGAGAGTGTCTACATAAAAGTCAAGGTGCTGGCCTGAAGGCGGGTGGCTCTGGGGTGTCTACGACCTGTGAATCCCCATTGCTCAGATTAGGAAACTGAGGCCAAGATGTTTGTGGGGCCAGCTCAACGTTCCCAGCTTCTGAGTTCCCTGCTTTAGGCTCTTTCTTAAGCTGCTTCGCCATGTGTTACTGGTGAAGAATTAATTTTACAAAATATATTTTCACAATCTTCTCGCCCTTCCTCCCCCAGCCCCTTTCAGGAGTGTTGGCTGTTTGTAATCCTACCCCACCCCTCCTCCTAATAGGTAAATAGGTAATCGCTGCTCTTTAGAATTCCATGGTGTCTCCGCCCTGCCCCCAGGACTTGCCTTTAGCCGCTGGCCTGTAGATTGCCATGAGCAAGAGTAAGCAGAACGAGCAATTTCAATCCTGTTGCTACCCATGTCTAAATTAAGGCAAGGAGGTTCCCCCCAAAAAGGCAGACGGTACTAAAGGCTTGAAGGACACACTGCAGGAGGCAGGCTCCTGCCGGGAAAGGTTCTCTGACTCTCCGAGGTGCCTGGAACCCCAACACCTCTCTCCTTTGAGGGTCAGCATCCACCAAGGCCGTGACCCCAGCCTCCTCCTCGCCCGCCTTTGCCTGTGCCCTGCCCCCGGATTCTGGGCTGCGGTGGTTCCCGAATGGGGATCCCAGTGCGAGATCACCCCCAGTGCACTGTCTCCTGGGCCTGTGACTCTTGCCCCAGCTGGCACACAGGCTGGGAGGGCTAGGGTTGAGATCTGGGGTCCCCATGTCCCTTCGCAGTGATGTCAGCATCCCCTTCTGGATGAAAGGGCTGGGCGATGAAATGCTATGTTGGCATATAGTATGAAATCCTGTCCTTTCCTGTCCATTGCATCTCTGGATGACTCTGTGAGATCAAATATATCCTCCCCTGGCCCCTTGCCACCATCATTCTCTCTCTCTCTCTCTCTCTCTCTCTCTCTCTCTCTCTCTCTCTCTCTCTCTCACACACACACACACACACACACACACACACACACGCACGCACGCACGATGCTGGCTGCAGTCTGACAGGAATATAGGCTTCCTGCCATTAATCGGAGGCCCTGCCTACAGACACAGCATCACTGTCTATTCATAGTTCTTGTTTAATTCTAAGAAATGCTGCTCTAGCTAATACCTACTTCAGGGTGCATGGCTGGTTGTTGTATCAGCACTTTTTGAGTTATAAACACCCCCCTTTAGCTGCACCTCCTCATTTATTTTAAGTGCTCTTCGGAAGGAAGAGCTGCCAGGTGGCCCGCAGGCCCAGGGGAGTGACACGGAGGATGAGCTGGTCGGAGAAGTGGCCGGCCCCTGGAGGTGGTCAGGGAGGGTGGCCGGGCCTGAGGCTCCACTTACTCCCAGAGTGTGAGAATGGGCACCCACCCTGCCCTCCAGACCTTTCCCACCTTCCAGGCTCCGCCACATCTTTGGGCCCAAGGCTGTGTGGTCTTGCAAACGTGTTGTTTTTTGTAAATTGAATGAATGGAGCTCTCTGGTTCCGCCGGCTCTGCTGGAGGCTTGTGGGGCCCAGGAAACACGTCTCCTCCTGAAACGTGCCCACTGAGCAGGCAGGATGGCATCAGAATGTTTGGACCAGCCCCTGTTTCCCAAGGCCCTACTGTGTGCCAAGCATTGTACCCACGCCATCTGATTTTACCCTCCCCACAGTCGCAGGTGGTGGGTACCGTGCCTTTCCCCTTTTCACGGATGAGGAAGAAGGAACCAAGGAAGGTTCTGTAAGCTTGTCCACAACCTAACAATACTGAGGGGCGGAGCCTGGATTCATGATGTCAAACTGGGACAAACACCTGACCCAGGTTTCCGGGGGCTTGGGCAGTCATCACGGCCTTTCTGGGGGAAGTATGTTTGCCTTTGGTTCTGTGTTGCACTTGGCCTTGAGGGCTACGACTCAGCCTCCCCTTCCAGCCTTGTCCTGCAGGCACCTCAGCCAGTGGGACCCGGGGGCCAGGGTCTGGGTTGCAGCCACACTCACCCCATTGGCTGGGCAAGGTGCCCCCCCCCATCTAGCACCCACGTCCCCTGAAGATGAATCGTCACAGCTACTAATCTGAAACAGTATGACATGCCGGGGTGGCTGCCAAGGCTGAACAAAGCCGACAGACGCTTGGCCTTTGAGGGAGAACACCGTGAGCTTCCCTTCGCTTTCCTTTTGATTTGCTCTGTAATTAGAAACGAAAAACAAATTGGAGAGGGTCCGTGAGCAGAAGAAAGCTAATTTGAAAAAAAAAAAAAAAAAGAAAGAAACAGAACGAGTCACACAAACAGGAAGTGGGGGGTGTTAGCTGGTTGGACGCTGCTCTGGGGCTTTTTAAAACGGCAGCACCTGTTCTAGAGTATTCTAGACCCGTGTGCACCTCCTCTGCCTCCCTTAACGAGCCTAGGGTTTGGGCTTAGTCTTCTGGGGGTCAGAGGAGCAGCGCTGAGCGGCCATGCACCAGAGGGCAGGACAGGAGGCAAATATGCCCCCTTGCGCACCACGGAGAAGATGGATTGCGTATTCCATGAGGGGCTCTCAGTGTCTCATCTAGAAGCCTTAGCAAAATGCGCAACCAAAGACGGCTTAAGCCTTTGCTGGAGGTCCAGCTTTGAAGTTCAAAGGCGTTCTTGTCCTTTTCATTATCTGACAGACGGGTCAGAAGTTGGGTTTGGGTGGTCCTTGCTGACCAGCGAGGACCATGTTGTGGGTCCCGGTACAGAGCCTCAAGCAGACCCGGGACCTACCCCTCCCTGTGCTCTGAGGGAAAGCCAGGACAGCTGGATTCAGGTGGGGACCTAAGGGGCTTGTAATTAAAAGGCTGTGGTGGAAACCAGAGGCCTGGGATTGGTACCTGCGACGGCAAACTAAAAATGGACTCTACCCGCAAGGCAGACAGGAGGATCCCAGCCATGGGGGGGCCACCGGGAGTTGGAAAACAAGAGAGGCAGCAGGCATCTGCCTTCTCATCTCCACACCCCCGGCCCCACCCCGGGCAAAAGAGGTCAGCTCCAGGGTGGAATTTTCTAGAAAGGGTGGGCTTGGTTATTGATGTAGGGATTAGGATGGGGTGTGCTAAGATATGAGGGCTGAGACATCACAGTGTAATTTCTCAAAGAGTTTCCTAGACACGTGTTTTATAACTAACTGGGCTTTGCTGTGTGCGATTAGAATACACTGCCTACTAAACTCATCAGCAAGGTTTACTGTATCTGAACAGTCTCATTATCTGTCTAGCAGAACTCTGGGCCCTGAAAGGGTTGGGTGTGGGGCAGGATAACTTTGGGGAGATGGAATAGGGACGATATGAGGGACAAGTCTAGGGCATGTCAAATGGTTACGTAACAAAATTAATAATTAGGAAGGACAAATTTGGCCACTTGGCAGTTTTGTGTGGTCCACCGAGCTGCCCTAGGCCACCAGTATAATTGTGAGCAGGTGGGTCTCTAGGGATCTAGAACCACACCCTGGCGTGGTTTCTTGGGTGGCGGTGGAGTGGAGGTGATGAAATTGGACCAACCGGTCCGCCATCCTACACACTGCCAGCATTCCTAACTGTCGAATGAATGAATGAGTTAATGTGCTTTTATAATCAGGTTTACACAGAAATCTACACTCAGGACCCAAGGAAGACAAGTTTCATTCTCCAGTGTCTTTCATTTGGTCTCATCCGATAGGTACTTATTGGGCACCTACTTATGTGCCAGGCCATGTTCTAGGTTCTGGGGACACAGCAGTGAACACAACAAACAAACCCTTGACTGCAGAGTTTATGGACTGGTGGGGGGACAGGCACACAGTCACAGCATCATGAGAAAGGCTGTGAAGGAGGAGGACGGGCCCCCTAACCTGCTCAGAAAAGTCCTCCCGGGAAGCAACTGGTTAGCCGAGGCCTGGCAGGTAAGCTAGAAATCAGCAGACAAAGGGGAGGGAGAAGTGGACCCGGGCAACAGAGAATGCTTAGGGGTAAAATTCAGTATTGAAAGAGTGGGGGGCCTCTAGGCATAGCATCATTTTAGAAAAAAACAGTAATAATAATTGCTCACGGCTCTCCATCAAGAGAATTTTCACTTCCTTTTCATAGGCTGCTGCTCTAATTGGGTAAGAGGTCCGTTCAGAAATAGAGATTGTAATTAGTTGCTATTCAGAAGTCTTCCAAGGAACTAATTTGCAAGTCTCTTCAGGCTTGGCCTTAAAGCTTCCCCAATGCTGTTACTTTGTGTGAACCAAGCCCTGAGGAACCTGCTGGATTTCTGATGAAAAGAAAAGAGGAAGTCACGTGTGCCCACAGGCAGCACACAGGGCACACAGGGCTTCCTGGTCCTGATTCAGAAGCATCTGGAATAATCGAACTGTCTTCAATCCAAACTCCTCTTATTAAAAAAAAGAAAGAAAGAAAGAAAAGAAATAGAAGAGTCCTGAGGTGAGCCTGCATCAGCTGAGAGTCTGTTTTCCTTAAGAAGCAAGGGAGTTGGGGTAGCAATCTCAGACTCGAGCCACCCACCCGGCTGAGGTTAGGGTGAATTTCAGAATCCCCAGACCTGAGTTTTAAACTAATTCTCAGTAGTGCTCTGCATTTTGCAATGTCCCTGTGAAAAGTGCTGGCTACAGGGTGCTGTGGTCCCCCTGGTTCAACTCAAGAAAACAGGGAGGGCCTGGCCGGCGTGGCTCCGTGGTTGAGCATCAACCTCCGCACCAGCAGGTCACCTGTTCTCTTCCGGATCAGGACACATGCCCAGGTTTCAGCCTCAATCTCCAGTAGGGGGCGTGCAGGAAGCAGCTGATTGATGTTTCTCTCTCTCGTCGAGGTTTCTATCTCTCCCTCTCCCTCTTGCTCCAAAATAAGTAAACGCATATTTAAAATTATTTTTTATTTTTATTTTTTTAAATATGTTTTTATTGATTTCGGAGAGGAAGGGAGAAGGAGAGAGAGAAAGAAATATCAATGATGAGAGAGAATCATTGATTGGCTGCCTCCTGCACGCCCCCCTACTGGGGATCGAGCCCACAACAGGCATGTGTCC
Source organism: Myotis myotis (assembly GCF_014108235.1). NCBI lineage: Eukaryota > Metazoa > Chordata > Mammalia > Chiroptera > Vespertilionidae > Myotis > Myotis myotis. Next base: position 201,027,764 of record NW_023416335.1, read on the forward strand.
TTAACCGGAATTGAACCTGGGACCCTTCAGTCCACAGGCTTATGCTCTATCCACTGAGCCAAACCAGCTAGGGCTTAAATTTATTTTTTTAAAAAGAAAACAGCGGGGACCCCTGAAGTCCCATCCTCGATGTCTTGAACATCCAGAGGCTCCAGCCCTGCCCGGGAAGGCTCACCTCATCCTGCCCTCCCAGGTGCCTCCTGCTCTTACTGCTGCTAGAGGGGAGGGGAAGGGAAGGGAGAGGAGGGGAGGGGAGGGGAGGAGAGGAAGGGCAGTGCCACTGAGGAAGGCAGAGGCAGAAAGGGACAAGGTGGACAGCCAGTGTCTCTCTCCCCCTTGAAGGGCCTGTTAAAGCAGTACCATCCTTGTCCCTGGTTAATTGCTGAAAGGGGAAATGCGGCTTACACGAGTGAACTAGCAATTAAAACAGGGGAACAAAGCTGGGAAAACACAACAAAGCACTCATAATAATGCTCTCTAGTTAACGGGAGCTTGGAGGGTTTTTCTTTTCCTTTGATTGTTTACCTCTAATCATGACCTTTAGTTTCTAGAATTGTTTTAAGAATTATAGTGAGAGAGAAAAAAGGGAGCAACAAAGATAAGCTGGCAGGGAAACAGACACAGGGTTGGAATGGCCTGTAACAGACCAGACTCCTGCCCGACTTGCTCTGTCTCCTTGAGCCAGCGGCTCTGAACTTGAGCTTTCTCGTCTGTGAATGGTGCTGTGCCTCCCGTCCTCGCCCTGGGAGGCCGACAGCTGAGTCCAAGGCCACCTGGGAGCGGGCGGAGGGGCTCGGCTGGCTCCTGGGCTGCAGCTGCCTGGAAGGGGCCCCGCCGGCAGAGGTAGCGAACCTGTCGGAAGCACCAGTGTCAATGCCGGTGCAAGGACCAGCCTCTTCTCCCCGGAACTGCAGCAGCTGTTATGCGTCCTGAGCGTGGCCGGCTGCCGTCTGCTGACCAGCTGCCTTCCGAGGGCAGTCTTTCCTGCCTGCCCCTCTCACCCTGTCTATACCTGTGCCTTGACATTGGCTAGCTCCTCCGGCATTCCAAGCCAAAGAGCGCAAACTCACCAGAACCTTCCTTGGAGGGCTGGTTCGCTGCTCGCAAAGGCTTTGGAGGGGTGGAGGGTGGGCATCTCCGTCACACTGACCCCTCCCCTGAGCACGGGTGCAGCCCCAACAGCTACTCTGCTGCCAGCAAACACACAGGAAGTCCGATCCATAAGCAAAGCCAAGCCCAAATGTGTGCGCCAAAGAGATTAATTTCCTCCCGTGTGTGCGGGTGGGTGGCTCTGTGCGATCCTGAGACTGGAGGCTCCAGTCTGCTTGGTTTGGACGTATCCAGAGAACATACCCCAAAGAAGGTTTCTCTTTGTTTCATCTCGGGGGCATGGGGAGCAGAAAAGAGAGAGACTCAGGTATCTTCCATCCCGTTCATGGGCTTTCGAACTGTGGCTCTGAGGCCACATTTTCTAAAGAAGAGCAAGCAAACGGGTGTGAGCCAGGGCTGCAGGGATGGGAAGCAGCATTCTCATCTGGGAATCAGAGCCGAGCTTATCCGCCTCTCAGGGTTGGGGGCTTCAGGAACTACCTCCTCAAATTTCCAGCACCAAGGAAAGGTTTCTGGAATGTTGGGTCCCTTCCCTCTCCTCCCCTCCCCTCCCTTCCCTGTCCAGGCCTGTCCTGCATGTAATGATTCCAAAATGTGGTTTGCAGTGAAACGGTGGCCTCCCCCGAGGAGCACTCACTCCCCAAATAGAAAACCCAGCGCTTCTGGGGAGACCCCAGGCAGTGGGCATGGCCACCAGGCAGCCCTGCACGGAGCCCGGGAAAGACTGGACCAGACAGGGGGCCTGTGTTCCAAGCTCGGGAGTCTGGACTCCCCGTGGAAGGCCGTAGAGACTCGTGGCGGCTTCATAAAGTGCAGGAATGATGGACTCCAAGCTGGGTGTAGAGGGACCGACCTGGTCCCGAGGTTCCGGGACAGCAGTCAGGCTAGAGGGGATGTGACTTGTGCCCAGGCTGCCAGCATGTGCAGGAGTGGCCAGGCTGTGGGGAGCAGATGTCCAGGCGTCTGGCAGGGCACCTGGGCAGAGAGCAGTGCCATGCCCTGAGGCAAGGACTTGGGAGGAGGCGGGTGACAACGTGCTTTCAGATATTTGGAGTTTGGGGTTCCTATGGGACATGGCTGGGTGATGACCAACGGGAAGGTGAGGCCAGGCTTTCTGCCTTCGCCGGGAAGAGTCCTCCCTGCAAAACCATTCATTGCCCTCGTGTCTCTGAAAGGTCTGGGCAAAAAGCGTCCCAGGTGGAAGGGCAGGAAGTTCAACCACCCAGATGAACTGAGTGTGCTGTGTTCCCTGGAAGAGAGAGAGGGAGGGAGGAAGGGTGGGAGAGAGGGAGGGTGGGAGAGAGGGAAAGGTGGGAGGCAAGGAGGGAGGGAGGGAGATCTTGCAGAGGAGGCAGCTGGGAAGAGGTCAGTGACTTAGGCTCACCCAGCAAATGCCCGGCCTGGCTGAGCCGGAGCTTCGTCCTGAGGCATCCGATTTGGTCCCATGTATTTCCAGATGTTTCTGGTTAGAAATTTCTATAAAACTCAGAGAAAATGCCCCGCCCTTCTGGATCCTGGCCTGTGTGCAGAGCACCCCGGCTGACTGAGCTGTGGCGGAGCCCAGGGAGCAGGTGGGCTGCGGCCCGGGCCCCACCTCCAGGGCACCCCGGGAAGCCCACGTGCCCGGCTGTGACACTCTGCTCTGCCCTGAGCTGGCCACGCCCGGGCTTCTGGAGGCTGGTTCAGTTCTGAACTCCACCCAGGTGCCCGTGGGAGACAGGGCCCCTGTAATTCCCTAAACAAAGCTGTGGATGTGCTGGAAGTCCACGTGAGACACCCTGGAAATCCGATTGTGAGACCCAGGGAGAAAGGGGTCCCTCGGCTGAGCGAGGCGTCTTCATTTCGGATCTCGATGAAAACAGAATATGGCTTCTGGGGACAAGAAGGCAAACCCACGCCCGAGGCTTACACCCTCGAAACCTGTAGTGTCTTTGAGAAGAAAGTTTGACTTCCCTTTAGCACCATTGACAGATGATTTTTATGGGACATGCTAACTAGTTATGGGAATTTTCAAAACTCTGGGAAGGGTATTTAATCAGAGCTCCCTTCCTAAGAGTTTAGTGGTCCAGGCTATTCCCAGCGGGCATGAGGTCGAAAAGGCGGGCAGCTGAAGGTCAGCCTGGGGGTCACTGGTGTGAGACAGAGGGTCCATGCTCCGGAACTGGACCACCAGGGCCAAACCCAGGCCCCACCTCTTACAAGCCGTGGCCTTGAGATTTGTGTGTAAGCTCTCTGAGCCTCAGTGTATTCATCTGTAAAGTGGGGGTAACACTTCTCAGGTTATTGTGAGAACTAATTGGCACAGTGACTGCCAAGTGCTTAGCAAATGCCTGGCCCATGGTGGGCACCCAGTACCTTCCCGTCCCTTCACCAGACAGGTCCCACCAGCACGTCCCGTGTGACACGGACTGCGCTCAGGCACAAAACATGCAGGCATAGTGGAGAGTGTTGTGAGGAGGCCCGTGTGGGACAAGAATTCTCAAACCATGAAGCTGGGCTTCCACTCTTGCATGTCAATGGCTCTCAACAAAGCAACTATGACAGCTAATCTGGGTCAAAGAGCAAAGACAGGCCAACGACCTTGGAAAGTTGCTTAACTTTCTGGGCCTCAGTCTCCTTATCTGTAAAATGGAGGTGTCAGTGTACACGGCACAGAGTTATCAGAATCAGAGAGAGTTGGGTGCATGCCAGCACGGGTCTGGGGCTGTGGGCGTGGCCGTCAGCATCGCTGTCACTCCATGTTGGCCAGCTGGCCCTCGGGCTGTCACTCTGACTCTGATTACCCACGACTCCATTGAAGGATAGAGAGTTCCCCATAAAGAGGCAGGTGCCCCCAAGTACCAGTTAAGTTCTCAGTCCACCTCCAGGCAGGAGTCCACCACCACACGGAGCCCCCGTCTCCCAGCCTGGCGTCGTCCTGGTCCATCCCTGTCCCCCCGCCCCCCATATGTGATCCCCCGCGGGACCCGGCCCTCCCCTGCCACATGGCGCATGCTCACTAAACATTGACCTCAGTCAATGCAACACCTGGTTTTCTTCCACCTGAGCCTGCAGGTGAATTTGTAGGCCACCTTGGGGTCATGGACTTGCTAATGAGTGGTCAGTTGGTCCAGACTCTTCTAGATCATTCTGTCTTGTTCCAAACCTCACACTGACCCTTTGCCCAGTGCTTCCTGAGGGCAGTGCAGGAGACACGAGACTGGAGACATCCCTGCCTCCTTTTGAGTGACTGGTTTTTACATTTTTCAGAAGAAATGGAGGCAAGGGGATCCTTTTCTGCCTGGTTTTGTCCCCAGGGCTCAGCCTGGAGCCGGGGCAGGGAAGGTGAGCCGGGAGGAGGCCTGTCCCCCTCCGTCCCCAGGTGCCTTTGTTCCCTGGAGCTGCAGGGCCTCTGATGGAGGATTCAGCCAGCACAGGGAGTAGATTCATTCATGGGAACCGGCTCCCCTCCCCAGACCCTGACCCACTTGCTTTCTGGCCCTCTCTGTTCGCTGTGTTGTCTCAGAGAATGCCACTTAGTGTGTGAGAAGAGATTCCCTCGCTCCACGGGGTCGTCCTGTCTGCGAAGCTTCCTTTCTGGAAGGCCTGGCGTGGGGTGCTGGGGCCTCCGTGGGCCCCGCAGCTCATGCAGCTTCGCAGGTCGGCCTGGCTCCACCACTCTGGGCGCAGCCGGTGCAGGGACAGCCATTGAGCCCCACCCACAGGTGCCCTGGGGTGGCTGACGCTGCGTCTGCGCCTCCTGTTCCCCCGCCCCACCCCCTGCTTCCCCGGCCTTCTCTGGCCCAGCTCCCGTCTCCCCTCTCCGGCCTCGCGGGAGCTGCCCTTTCCAGGGGAGATCGGTCCCCACCAAGGAAAGGCGTCGCCTGAGCTCTGATCCTACTCCAGCCTCACACCCGCCTGTGAGATAATGAGCTCCAGGTGACTGAGCACCTACGTCAGCACGTCAAACTCGAAGGCTCACAGGGGCCACATAAACAAGGTTTACGTTGATGTGGGCCGCAAAGAAACAAAAGCTTCAATTTCCATAGAAACGTAGGTTTATTTCGATAGAGACATGCTGAATACAAAGGGCTGAAATAAATGAGTCATCGTTAACATAAAATAATAGAACATTTTAATAAAAAGTAATCTGTTTCTTGAACATTAACTTAGCAGACACTGAATAACTGCACAAATTAATAAGCGTAATGCAAATAAACCTATCTTTCTTGTTCTTTGAAAGCAAAATATTTCCTGTTGCTCACACCAAACAAGTCAGTCCAAGACTAATGACGTGGCCGTCGGCTGCTAAACTGTTCGCTGCTAGTATTAGTGGAGAGAAATGGTGCGCCTGTGCGTAAGGCACGTAAGGGAAATGAATGCAACACGATTATAGTAATCAGTCATTAGCGAATGTTGTGGTTCGTTATTAATAATTATGTATAACAGGAGATTGTAAAAATTAAGTTATGAAATTTTAATTAAAATGTTTCTTACATACCATTATATTGGGTGGGCCACATGTGGCCCGTGGGCCGCGAGTTTGACATGCTTGACTTACATGCTGAGTGAATACTATAACTCATCTGATCTTTTCGGCCACCTTTGAGGCAGGGGCTATTTACCCATTTTGCAGATGGGGAAATAGAGACTTGAGGAGGTTAAGAAAGCCCCAGGCCTGTAGGCTAGCCCGTGCAAGGTCTCAGAGTCCGACACCAGGCACACCAGTCCCTGAGTTAGCACCTGTCAGCTGCCGCACAGACTGCATTGTAAAGTCTTCCTTTCCTCGTCTGTGACCTGTTAGAATTGTCTCCCCGAAGACAAACCTTACCTTGCTTTGCACTAGCCTCCTCTCACCATCACCCCCGGCGCCTTGTTGATGAGTAAAGAAACGGTTGGGGGCAGCTGCCAGGTTGAGGTGACCTCCCAAGGGATGGAGCATAAGACCAGGAGGTCAGTGACCCGCTGGCCAGTGGGAGAGGGCTGACCAATCCAGATCCCACCGAGGGGCCAGGTGGGGCCTGCAGGCAGTAGGCTGGGTCGGCTGGGGGCCAGGGACAACGTGTGCCTGCCTGGCAGAGGGCAGGTGTCAGCCCTTTCACAGCGCTCAGAGCCCGGGCGTGTGGGCACATGCAGGCCTGGGCTTTCTCTCCCGCTCCGCCCTGTACAGCACTATTTGGCCTCCACCCTGGAAAGGCAGGGGAAGTGAAAGGACAAGTGACATCAGCCACTCTCCCTCCTTGGTGGTACGGAGGCTTAGTTAAGGAAGGTGAATGCAAGGGACTTCTTGGTCATTTCATAACCACATTGGCCTGAATGCAAGATGAGTGATGCCTTTGGTGCCATCCCCTGCACACCCCCAGTGCATTGAACATAAAGAAAGCTGTTTTCAGCATCACATAGAACCTTAGGAAGTCAGTGCTGTCTTATACGCCCATTTTACAGATGAGAATACTGAGGCCCATGTTAAGTAACTAACCCAAGGTCCACCTCCGGTAGGTGGTGGAGCCAGATTTTAAGTCCCGGCTGCCTGGCTGCAGAGCCTTTGTCTTACGCCACTCTGCCACTTGATGGAAACAGATGCAAGTAAAGAAGATCTCTTTTTTTTCAGGGGAAAGAACCTTTAACTTTGATTATTAATTGCCTGTGCATGAAGAGCAGCTGCAGGCCAGGGGATATGCTTAAGTCTTTGCAGACCTTATTCTTTTAAACCTCATGACAGCCTGTGATGTGTGTGCTACTGTCAACCCTCACCTTACAGACGAGGGAACTGAGGCTGGGAGGGTGGGAATGGGTGAGTGCCCCTGGGTCATGTGGCTAGTCAGGGGTGTTGTCAGGAGTCACGTCCAGATGTGTCTGCCTGATTCCAGCATCTGACCTCCGACCCCTGTGAGGTCAACTCAGCAGAATCCCCGGCTTCCTAGGCAGGGTGAGAAACCAAAAGCTCTCCGTGTTTGCTCAGTGTCTCTTTAATGGGTTCAGGGAGGCACTCATTTTCTATAAAAGTTCTATCCTGGCTCTGGCTGGATGGCTCGGTTGGTTGGAGCATCATCCTGCACACCAAAAGGTTACAGTTCGACTCCTGGTCAGGGCACATATCTAGGTTTCAGGTTCAATCCTCAGTCGGGGCATGTATGTGAGGCAACCGATCGATGTTTCCCTCTCACATAGATGTCTCTCTCTCTCTATCCCTCTATCCCCCCCCCCCCCCACACACACACACACCCTCCCTCTCTCCCTCCCTCTCCCTTTCTCTCTAAAATCAGTAAATATATCCTCTGGTAAAGATAAAAAAAAAAATTCTATCCTAAAATTAATTCTTCCTTCCACTGGCCCAAACGAGGTCACTATTCCTTTTTAAAAACAAAGTTGGTGTTAGAATTTCCACTGAATATAACCCCACGTGTGTCACCAAAACACTGCCCTTAGGTCGGTAAAAGGTAGCAAGGACATCTTCTATAGCTCATGGAGGTGGTTTAGCACCACGTGGATGGCACTTGGGCACCACCCCGCATGCTGTCCCCGAATTCATCTCTACGCCGTCAACAAGGGCGGCTGGGTGGATGAAACGAGAAGATTCCACTCTTCACAATAGATGTTTCTCTCTATATACAGCAGCCACCCCCACAAGGGAAGACGGGGCCCGGGCCTAGGGCTGCCGCTCCCGGGAGTGGGCGATGAGGTCCCGTCTCTGGGCCTCAGTTTTGCCATCTACACATCAGAACATGAGATCAGATGATCGCAAAGGTGTTTTCCAACTCAAAGCTCGGCGTTCCGAAGACTCTAGGGGAGTGAATCACTCAAGCTCTGGGGCAAGGATGAAAGATGTTTGCACTCCGATGATCTTAACTTGAGGGCGTCTTATTCATGTCTGGGCCCCAGGTCGGAGCCCGGGACATCACGTATGGTGTGTTATGTGTATTTGTATGCCCCAGACGTGACCTGAGAGGCAGCCCAGGATAAAAAAAAAAAAAATCCTGTACGTTTCTCAGTACCCAGCAGGTGAATTTAGATGGTTTGCCCCTGAAGTGCTCGATGATGGCCTTCCAGGAAGCTCCCAAGTGAACCATCCTTGGGAGAGGGAGGGGCAGTGAAGTGACTGAGACAAAAAATCTTCGTGCTGGAAAGGCACTAATGTGTGGGCACAAGGCTGTTCACCCTTTCCTAAGCCCTGCAAGTGCTGGGCACTGAATGCCTGGCACCTGGATGGAGAGATGCCCAGGCCCTGTCCTGAGGCCCTGGAGGAGGGAAATGAGATAAACTCCCTTCATTCTCGGTGATGTAACTCTGAGCTGGGTGGAGCAGCTTCAGACAAAGAGGTCAAGGTGGTGGAAATGGCTCCGTGGGGGCCCAGGTGTGTTGGGGATGGGGGTGGGGAGGGAGGGAGAGGAGGCAGTGCCTCCAGGGCAGGGTGGGAGGAGGGTTTGGGACCCCATCTGCAGAGCTGGCTCAGCCTCTCCTCTTTATGAAAGAAAGAAACACAAAACAAGCACCATGAAAGCCCAAGAGAGTGGCTCGCGGGCACCTTTGGGACAATAGGGAAAAGGGAGACGGTTGAAACGTGCTACTTGATTAAGAAGTAAGGTGACCTTTTTGGATCTCTCCATCCAGAGTTCACTTTGACATCCCAACGCACGCTGTAGAGCCTGCTGGTACATATGAATAGCTAATCTCTGCCTACCGAGAAAATGGCTCTGCCGAGCACCGATGTGCTTAGCAGCTGCCAATCCACGTCGCCTCCGATTGCCTCTGTCTGTCTTCTGTGTCAGCGAGATATTGAATGGCCGCGAGCCAGACATTTCGCACAGATGACAAATGTGTTGGACGTTCACTGCAGACCCGCTCGTGTAAAAGCAAATGCTGCCTCAGCAGTTCTCAGTGGGACGCAGGGCCAGCGGCTTTGCAGGCTCCTTCCTCTTGGACAGTGGTCAGGAGCAGGTACCTAGGACACCCAGACCCATTGAGTCACGACTTCTCAGGAGGCCCCATTGTACCAAACACCTGCGGTCATTCTCAGTGACCCTGACGATGGAGAATTGCCATGAGGCAGAGGACGGCGGAGCAATATGCCTGCTACACTGCTGGCCACTTAGGAAGCAAGCCTCTAATCCGTACAGTGATCAAGAGAAGGACTGTTGACCGCATGCCTTCTGTGTGCCAGGCTAGTGCTTTCCTGGTGGGCTCTCGCGGAACCCTCAAAGCAACCCAGAGAAGTAGACTCTCTAATTGTCCCCATTTTACAGATGGGAAAGCAAGCCTGAAAAGGTCAAGGGATTTGGACAGAATATGAATAGTAGAACATTCTGGTGAGTCTGGGAAGAGAAGCAGGAAGAGCCAAGAGAGCCTGTTGGTCCAAGGAGGGAGAGAGCAGATGGAGAAGCTGAGGGTGTCACAGCGCCCTGCCCCTGAATAGCACTGCCCTTGGGGAGGCGCCTGGGTTGGGGTGCCCTCAGCAGTTTTGAGGCTACGCAGCGGAACCCTCCTCCCTCTCTCCTGCCAGCATTCAGCTCAGTCAGCAGGTGCACGCTCTGCCCGCCCTCTGACTTCTGATTTCCCAGGAAACCCAGCCTCCCCAGCAGTGTGGGAGCCGCATCCCTTCCCCACCATTGTCCCTGTTCCGGGCCACCATTCATCGGAGGCCAGTTCAGCTTGGCAGCCACCCCATCCCTGTTCCTGTGCCCCTCCCGCACCCTCCCGGGCATCCGGAAGCCCAAACAGCTGATCTGAGATGGAAAGGAGGCCTTCGAGCCACACCTGGCCGGGCTGGAGAGGAGCCCTGGCAGCTTGCACCCCACGCCAAAACCCCAGGGCAGCCCTTGGTGCCTGTACCCCCTCTCATGATTTCCCTCCTCCTGTTTCCTGGCCTCGCCAGATGGGTGGAAAGTACCAGTTTCCCCCTTCAGCAAAGGCTGTTGCAGTCACCGGAGCCCATTTCCACCCGACGCCCAGAGCCCAGCTGCCTCTCTCTTGGCCTCCGGCCGCTGGGCTGATGCTGAGCTCTTGCTCGGCTGCAGGATCTGTGCCAGAAACCCTCCGTGGGGGTGGGGTGGGGCTGCCGGGGCAGGAAGCCTGTGCAGCCTCATCAGGCATTTGGTGGCCTTAAAAGTCCCCGCCGTCCCCCTGTCATTCATTCGGGCACGCATTCATTCATTCCACAGAGTTTTAAGGCAGCGGTCGCCACCCAGTGGTCCATGGACACTGGTGGTCCGTGAGGTCTGAAAGGGTGGTGACGGCTGCTTTAAGGGCCTAGTATGTGCCGACACTGGGGATACAGAATGAACCAAAAACTGAAGCCACCTGTCCCCTCAGAGTTTGCATTCTAGACGGGAGAGACACACAGAATAAGTGTGTAAATTGCTATGAGTATTACAGAGGCAGGTGAGGCGGGCGGCGGGAGGGGCTGAGAGCTGAGCTTCCACTGGTTTCTCTCAGTACCTGCTGCTGACGGTCAGCCTCCTGGTTGCACTCTGGAGCTCCTGCAGTCTGCCCGTTCCACCCGGTTCTGGTTCTCCCGTCCTGCACTGCCCCACTGAACAAGGCAGCTGGGCCAGAGACTCCACGAGGGCCCCTCCTCCCTGGCCCCATCCTCAGATGCCTGGGTGAGGGCGCCAACTGGTGGCCCCCAGGCAAACCCAGCCCCAACAAGTACAGTTTGGCCCACAGCATTTAACAAAAAAAATTATTTCAATTGTAGCTAACATTAAAGAATGCAGGGATGACACATACATACAGTCTGGTTTTCTGGCTTCTCTCCAGACACTGAAAGATCTTCAAAGACGGGGTCCCCATTCCCTCATGACCACATGGGTAAGGCTGAAGTGGCATCCCCCCACCTCCCAGTGGCCCAGTGGCGCCCTGCCCACTCTGGAGGGCAGTTGAGTCTGTGACCCTAACTGAGGTCACCGGACTCAAACCCTGCACACAAAAGAAGTACCTTACCCACAAGCTTAAAAGGACCCTCTACAGCAGCGGTTCTCAACCTGTGGGTCGCGACCCCTTTGGCGGGCGAACAACCCTTTCACAGGGGTCGCCTAAGACCATCGTGCATATCAGATATTTACATTACGATTCATAACAGTAGCAACATTACAGTTATGAAGTAGCAACAAAAATAATTTTATGGTTGGGTCACAACATGAGGAACTGTATTTAAAGGGCCAGAAGGTTGAGAACCACTGCTCTTACAGTCAACCCTCCATGTGTGGGCCTCGATTTCACCGACTTCGGATTTAACAGACAAAATTTCCGGTCCCTATGTCATACGCGGAAATTAACACCTTGTTAATTTTAAAATGCTTTTAACCAAGATTTGCTTGAATTAACAGGTTATTTTTGTTGTTATTAATTCAGTGTTATTTTTAACACATTTTAGCGAATAGGCCATATGTTGGAAAAAACACTAGTAGTTTTGCTGACATAAATAAATGTTACATATCTACAACTAAAGTCTACGTATTTAAATCCAAGAGGCGCCGCCCGTAAACAATGTTCAGGGATGACTAGCCCATAACCACAGGGCACTGCAAGGGTAATCGGTTCTGTTGTCTCCTGACCTGACTTTCTGCAGCCGCTGATGTTCCCACGTGCGCTAGGCCACGTCCCCTAAGCCACGCCCCCGCCGTGTACATTTGTTTACTCGTGGCGCCTGGTGAATGCGTATTTACTAGGCCTATTCAGTGTAAATATAAAATTACTGTGACACGTATAGGAAACCTTTCTGTGAAATTAAATGTTTCATACATACTTAACTTTAATTACATAAATGTGTCTGCATGAGTAAAAACAAGTAAATTAACTAATTTGTCAATTTTTTAACAGACGCATTTGGAAAACCTACTTATGTAACGGACTTTTGGCTTTCACAGACGCCCCTCGCCTGAATTAGTCCCTTACAGCGAGGTTTTCCTGGACTTGCTTGTTTCTGCCCACGGAGCTCAGAGCCGTGGCTCACCTTGTCAGCTGAGCCTGGTCAGTGCCCAGCCCTGGGTCACCCCACAAGACGTCTCCTGCACCCCCGCCTCGTGTCCTAGGGCTTCCCACCCATTGCACCTTTTCCTTCCGTTTGCTTTGGAAAGAGATGCCATCCTTGCAATCAAACAGGTGTTTCCCTTTGTGATGGATTCAAATCTTAAAAGCCAATTTCTCTGGCAATGTTCATGTCAACTAACCTGGAATCACCTCTTTCCTGAATGCTTTATGTTCTGCAGCAGGTTCAGACCAGATTGGTTCTTTAAAGGCCCAATATCTTTCTCCTTTCTTTTCTAAACATGGAAGCTTAAGCATTCTAGGATTCCCAGTGGTTCTCTATGGACACACCCAAAGACATCTGAGACCTGTGACCCTCTAGACCAGTGGTTCTCAACCTTCCTAATGCCGTGACCCTTTAATACAGTTCCTCATGTTGTGGTGATCCCCAACCATAAAATTATTTTCATTGCTACTTCATAACTGTAATTTTGCTACTGTTATGAATCGTAATGTAAATACCTGATATGCAGGATGTATTTTCATTGTTACAAATTGAACATAATTAAAGCATAGTGACTAATCACAAAAACAATATGTAATTATATATGTGTTTTCCAATGGTCTTAGGCGACCCCTGTGAAAGGGTCGTTCGACCCCCAAAGGGGTCGCGCCCCACAGGTTGAGAACCGCTGCTCTAGACCTTTGACCTCTGGCCCTATTGAGTGGAAAGCCCGTTTCCATTAGATCTCAGGACCAGGAAGGTGCAGGTCCCTGCTCGCGTCCAGTCTGTGCTTTTTAGGTTGTAGCTTGTGGCATTGAAGCCGCTCAGGCAGGGGTCCCCGCCTGGGCAGCTGTAGCATCCCCAGAGCTGAGCACACCCAGAGCAGGTACACCAGATCTCTGAGGTGGGCCCCAGGCCTCACTGGAGTTTCAAGCTCCCCTGTGGTCCCAGTGAGTGGCCAGGGTCGAGACCCCCAATTTCAGGGCTGCCCTGGGGCTGGTGACCCCCAGGTGGGTCTTCAGACCATGGAAGGCTGCACAGTGCGTGGTCTCAAAGCACAGGCTGTCTGGATTTGAACCCCAGCCCCAGTGTAGTGCCTGATCATCAGCCAATTACAGTGGGGTCTTGACTTACGAGTGTCCCCACTAACGAGTTTTTTGAGATACCAGCTGTCTCTCGGCTGATTTTTTGCATTGAGTTGATAGAGTAATTTGAACGAATTAAACTCGTAAGTCAAGGCCCCACTGTACTTACTCTCCCTGCCCCTCAGTTTTCCCATCCATAAATTGGGAACACTAATCTTATTTAGAACGGTGACGATTAACAGGGGCTGGAACATAGTACGTAAATGGTAGCTAGTACGCTTAGATATACTGCGTACCTCTTTTTTGCTGTAAGTGTGGTTTCACCAGTGATTCCTCATGAGTTGCCCTTTTCATGAGAGTTTAGGAATTTCTGTACCTGAAAGAAATGATAGAATCACAGCAAGTCAGGTGGTCAAGGTCTCCTCTGCCCCTCCCCCATCCTAAATGCCACAGGATGATTGATGGTCGAGCAATGAGGGCTTGTGGGGTGGGGGAGTTTGTATTAGGATTTTCAAGTGGAGAAACCGAGGCTGGGCCCAAGCTAACGGTTGTTAAGGGCAGATTTGGCCAAGCCCCCTCACCTGGCGCCTCCGAATTTACCTTTCTCTCTGGGATGCCACTTTCTCTGGGAGGCTGCGCCTCCCTCCGGTTGGGTCCTCGTGCGTGAGAGAAATGTGAACACCACAGAAGATGTTTTAATTTAAGGGCAACCAGCTTCTCTTCCTTTTAAGATGAAACGCCAGAAAGTTTGAAAGACTTTTTCAAACAGCCCCTAAATGTGGTACCTACACTGATTATAGATGCCTTTTTTTAAATGTCCAAATTAAAAATAGGCATCCAAACGAGAAGGCAGGACCCAGCCGGGAGCCTGCAGCCGTGTCCACGGTTTCCTAGAACCAGCCCTCGCTCTGGCCTAATTTATACTTTCGGGAGATGAAAGGGAGGCGGGGGGATCGGGGCTGGAACTGAAGGCGGATCTGGGACGCTCTTGGCATGGACGACGAACCCGGGTTCCATCTTCTGTAATTAGGAATAGCTACGAATGGGTGAGGGATGTCACATCACAGTCCTTTCCTCACAGTGCGACACCGTGATTCTCAACGTGGGGTCCCGGGCCAGCAGCGTCCGCCTCCCCTGGTGGGATGAGCTCCCCACAACTCCAGATTCACATGTTGAAGTCCCATCCCCCAGGCTCTTCTAATGTAACTGGATTTGGAGACAGGGCCTTTAAAGGGGTGATTAAGTTGAGTTCATTTAGGGCGGACCCTAATCCAGGACTGGTGTCCTTGTAAGAAGAGGAAGGGACAGCCAGGTGACGAGCAACAAGAAGGTGGACATATGCAAGGCAAGGAGAGAGGCCACCCCTGACCGCACCTCCATGACTGTGAGAAATAAGTTCCTGCTGTGCCGTCCACCCAGTGTGTGTGTGATACTCTGTTATGGGAGCCCGAGCAAATTTCCACACTCGGGAACTTGCTAGAAATGTCAATTCTCAGGCCTATCCCTGACCTACCAAATCAGAAACTGCATCTTCACAAGCCCTGCAGGTGATGTCCACGTGTGCTGGTGGTTGAGAACCACTAACATGACGTATTAATACTTGGCGGTAGCCAGCCCCCCAAAAATGACATGTGGTTGGAAACATGGTCTGGTGTGTTAAATATAAACCTTCTTTTAGCAGGCTCTGGAGAAGTTCCAGTGGGTTCTTTAATGAGATGGCGTATGCGAAAGTGTTCTGTAAATGCTGGAACGTTCTGTGGACTTTAGGCGGCAGTGAATAGTAACATTGGTATTCAGTCAGCTGGGGCAAGCAACCCTCTGAATACTCCAAAGTGAGAAAATGGAATCCAAGAACCTCCCTCGCTGACTGAAATTTCTTAAAATCTTGTTCATTTTCCACCCCAAGCATTTGGAATGCTGCTCCTTTCTGAGCACAAAAACAAGATTTCATCACATTTCCCTTTTTGCCCTTGCTACTAGGAAGCCCACAACCGAGTGAGGTCTTTAATCACAGCCCGTGTAGTTAGTATATTTGTTTTTTTTTTCTATTTCAGTTTTATTCTGCATCTGTGTCCTTCATGGTGGCTTCAAATACCTTTAGGAAGGAAAAAAAAAAGAGAAGGAAAGGGAGTGAAAGAGGAAAGAGATTCCTCTCACAGCTCAGAGAGTTACCAGATCAACAAACCTCTGCTGAGTGGAATTGATAAAACATGGCTGGGAAAGACAGGTGTTCTCTTTCGGTGACAAGGGAGCAAACTGCTCATCAGCGAGCCCTCTTCATGCCCCGTCTTCTTGTTGCCCTATCCCCGTGGGTGATACTCAGGGAACTTGTCCATTGCTGGAGTTATTCCTGTTACTGGAGTTCCTGTGAGCCCTGCTTGGGACCAGTGTGGAAGTGACAGGGCCAGATTTGCATGTTTTTAAGGTTAGAAATCGCTGTTTGCCTGTGGTTTTCAACCCGTGTGCCGTAATAATTTTTACAACACGCAACACCTGACTATTTAGTCAGGGCACTGACCTCTTTTCTCTTAAATTGTCAAGTAAAAAAAAAAAAAATAACAACAGGCAATACAACAATAGCCATCCAGTGTGGATGAATCAAAATTATACCTATTTTTTGGTCGGGTCAGCAAAAAATCTATTTCCTGGTGTGCCTCGGAATGTTAGGAATCAGTTTATGTGTGCCATGAATGAAAAAAGGTTGGAAATCGCTGTTGGGGTAATTAGAAATGGGCAGAGACAGAAAGTAGATACATGATGAATCTGTAGCGAGTAAAGATCTTGTGGTGTTTACAGGGGGCTGGGTTTTACAGTAACTAGAAATGAGAAGTGGTGGGAAAATTGAGTCCTCGTGTGCACAGGGGAATGGATATCAGCTGGCCGGGAGCCTGCCCCAGCAGACAGCGAGCGCCCGACACGCTTCCGACTGGACTTCGGTTCCAGTAAAACAACATCGTCCGTCAGTTAATATTGTCCATTTCAGTGTTCACATTTGTTTGGGTCACGTATACCTACTTGTGCCCATTATATTTGTGCATATTTTAAGTAACATTGTATTTTTAATAAGTTAAACCAACACCCATCTGTATTTATTTTAAAATAAGAAGTTCTAAGAAATAGTTTGTCTGCCCTAACCAGTTTGGCTCAGTGGATAGAGCGTTTACCTGCGGACTCAAAGGTCCCAGGTTCGATTCCGGTCAAGGGCATGTACCTTGGTTGCGGGCACATACCCAGTAGGGAGAGTACAGGAGGCAGCTGATCGATGTTTCTAACTCTCTATCCCTCTCCCTTCCTCTCTGTAAAAATTCAATAAAATATATATTTTTTAAAAATAGTTTGTCTAACAATTCAACACTGGAGGCCCAGGTGGACTTCCTCCTCCTAGAAGGGGCCCGGCTGTGTCTCTCGATTGAGAAGGCGCTGGTTCCCTTGACTCTGGCCTCTGAGTCCTCAGGGACTCGCTGCTACAGGTGTTCCATTCGCCACGCCAGCTGGCGCGGAGAAGAAGGAAATGGGAGAGAAAGAAACCTCAGATACCACATGGCAAAGCCCCACTGAGTTATTTTCTGTCCCTACAATTGGACGTAAAGCGATACGCTGCTATCGTTTCTATTTTTCACGGCTTTGTGGTCCTGAATGCAGTATTAACTGACATGCTCCCTCCCTGGGGACGCAGAAGGCACCGAGAATTGTCTCCATTTGAAAAGAGCTGGGAAAAGGGCGGTGGAGGTGGGAGGGGTGCTGAGTCCCCGTTTCTCTGCTCTTTTAATAATTTATTGCCTTCAAAACTGTCCATAGCGATTCAAATGGGCAAAACTGATGCCCCTTTTCCTTCCTGGTCCTTCTATTTTCCTTCAGGACAATCTGTTGCTTTGTTTTTAATGGCATGAACGTTCTTCTTAAGGTGAAGGATAGATCCGCTAAGAAGTCAGGGTATGCAAAGGTCATCGTTTTCCTGTTCAAAATAAATAGTGAATTCCATGACCTAGGGCTGGCCTGCAACAATAGGGTGTTGGAGGCCAAGATGCAGGCGCACCAAGGTGGTCTGGTCTCCTGTCTCTTATTCTAGGTCAGTGGTTCTCAACCTTCCTAATGCCGCGACCCTTTAATACAATTCTTCATGTTGTGGTGACCCCCAATTTCATTGTTACAGATTGAACATAATTAAAGCATAGTGATTAATCACAAAAACAATATGTAATTATACATGTGTTTTCCGATGGTCTTAGGCAAACCCTGTGAAAGGGTCGTTCAACCCCAAAGGGGTCGCGACCCACAGGTTGAGAACCGCTGTTCTGGGTGGTTCATGAGAACTGGTTCCGCCTGGAAGTGAATGGCCTTTTGGGGAGAAACTTTTGCTCCTAGAATGTAGAGGAGCACACACATCTTCCCTGTGGCCCCGATGCAGGCTGCCAGCTCTGGCCTGGTGCCTCCTAGCCTGTGAGCCCTTTAGGAAAAGGTCGTATCTCCCAGCGGAGCAGAATAGAGTGAGGGCCTTGTACGCTGTTAGATCTGCGCACATCTGACTGGATAGATGAATATGGCATAAACGACGAGCTCAAAGGCAACACGTGCAAATACCCAAATGTTCTGGTTGCAAATAATATCATCCAGACTCCAGCTGCCTCACACAGCAAAGCAAATGTATTAACTAATGTAACAAAAGCCCAGGAGTCGGGGGTCTGGTTTCAGCCACGTACAGACCTAGGTATTCAGATGATGTCACCCCAATACATCCCTGTGTCTTTCTGCTCTGCAACCTTCATCCCCAGCCCAGCCCCTCCCTGTCCCCACATTCCAGGGGCCATCCACACAGCTCGACAGCTTGAGAGAAAAGGGAACTGAGAATGGAGAACAGGTTCCCCGAGGAAAATCGAATCCCCAATGCCAGAGGAAGCAACAAGCAACAGATGTCCACAGTGACGGGCTTGGAGGAACAGTGCCCCCCCACCTCCCCTTGCATCAAAATAGAGCAATCAAATGTCAGCCTCCGTGCTTGCTTGCTTTCAAGAAGATGGGGTGCTGGACATCAGGGTGGTGTTGAAAGCGGGCTGCTTTGCTTGCCAGGCAGACCCGAGTTGAATACTGACTCTGTGTGTTACTCGCTGTGTGATCTCAAGCTAGTAACTTAACCTCTCTGAGCCTCCCTTTCCTGGTTCTTCCCAGTGAGACTGGAAACTCAAAGGGGCAGTTACCTCATTGTACCGTTTTATTACTGCATCTGCAGTGCCTGGCAGCATGATGCCTGGCACAGTGGCAGGTACTTGGTGATACTAAATAAATCAACAACGGTTCAAATTTGTTGTACAGTGAAAAGAAAAACTGTATAGCCCTAGCCGGTTTGGTTCAGGGGATAGAGTGTCAGCTTGCGGACTGAAGGGTCCAGGTTTGATTCCAGTCAAGGGCACATGTCTGGGTTGCGGGCTCGATCCCCAGTAGGGGGCGTGCAGGAGGCAGCTGAACAATGATTCTCTCATTTTTGATGTCTCTCTCTCTCTCTTTCTCTCCCTCTCTCTTTCTCTCCCCCCCCCTTCCTCTCTCTGAAATCAATAAAAATATATTTAAAAAAGAAAAACTGTATGTAGCTGTAGCAAAATGCCAGGCATGTAGAGGGTGATGCATACGTTATAGAGTTCATCATTATATTATTCCACAAAGGAAGGATGGTGGGACCAAGAGCAAGAGTAAGGGATGGAGACTCAGGCCACGTAGTGGTCCGCTGGCTGTCTCAGTGGGCTGCTCCGGCCGTCACGGCGATGCCTGTGGCCAAGTGCAAACATCCCGCCCGAGTACTGAATTCTCCTCCCCTTTGTGTCCCCTCTGCAGCTCGAGCTGTCCAACACCGCGGTCCTGCACCAGATGCGCCGGGACCAGGTCACCGACACCTGCCGGGCCAACAGCGCCGTGAGCCGCAAGCGGCGGGTGCTGACGCCCAACGACCTGAAGCACCTGGTGGTGGACGAGGACCACGAGCTCATCTACTGCTACGTGCCCAAGGTGGCCTGCACCAACTGGAAGCGCCTCATGATGGTCCTGACCGGGCGGGGCAAGTACAGCGACCCCATGGAGATCCCGGCCAACGAGGCGCACGTCTCGGCCAACCTGAAGACCCTCAACCAGTACAGCATCCCCGAGATCAACCACCGCTTGAAAAGCTACATGAAGTTCCTGTTCGTCCGAGAGCCCTTCGAGCGGCTGGTGTCCGCCTACCGCAACAAGTTCACGCAGAAGTACAACACGTCCTTCCACAAGCGCTACGGCACCAAGATCATCAGGCGGCAGCGCAAGAATGCCACGCAGGAGGCCCTGCGCAAGGGCGACGACGTCAAGTTCGAGGAGTTCGTGGCCTATCTCATCGACCCGCACACCCAGCGCGAGGAGCCCTTCAACGAGCACTGGCAGACCGTCTACTCCCTCTGCCACCCGTGCCACATCCACTACGACCTCGTGGGCAAGTACGAGACGCTGGAGGAGGATTCCAATTACGTCCTGCAGCTGGCGGGGGTGGGCAGCTACCTGAAGTTCCCCACCTACGCCAAGTCCACAAGAACTACTGACGAAATGACCACGGAGTTCTTCCAGAACATCAGCTCGGAGCACCAAACGCAGCTGTACGAAGTCTACAAACTCGATTTTTTAATGTTCAATTACTCAGTGCCAAGCTACCTGAAATTGGAATAAAGGGGAAGGGGGGGGGGGGTTGGGGGAGGGAGGGGGGGGGACGAGGGAGAGAATCATGCTTTTTAATTTAAGATTTTTATTTGTCAAAAGAATTATATGAATATTGGGTTATTTTGTAAATTAATATTTCTTTGGGGATGATGCTGCGAGCAGCATAGTGAGAATTATTTAAAATCCTTGGTAGGGAAGGACAGCTGTCTTTGCAGGGGAATAGGGGTGGGTGTCCCTGGTTTTAGACATGAGTACTGCAACACTGTCTCAAAGGTTTCCTTGTGTTCCGGTGAATTCCATGAATTGTGCATTCCATAAATTCTAATTAATATTATTTATAGTTATTTAAACATAGCGTCTGTAGAGATTTCTTGGTGTGGCAGCATAAGAAATCTGTGTTTCATTCTGCGCTTGCTCTAGCTCACTTGGGGGCGTGAATGTTCTGTCGCCGCTCATAGACTCACTGTGTGATAAGAGCCATTGTGATGTGTGTTGATGCCACCGTGCTTGACATTCTGCCAGAAATAAATGGAAAGAGGCACCTTTGCAAGGGACTAATTCCACACCGATTTTCAATCAACCCCAAAGTCCCTTGCCCTAAAGAAATGTGATTTTTTTTTAAGCCAAGGAGAGAGCTGATGGTAGCTTTTTATTTTCCCCCACCGGAATTAATAGTCTGATAGAATAAGCTTTTCTAAAGAAATGTTTAACTGGCAGTGCCAGTTGTGATGAAGATGAAATGGCTGTCGCTTTATAGTCAGCAAGTATTTATTGAGCAACTACTATGTGCTGGGCCTCATTCTAGGCCCTGCAGATAGAGCATTGAACAAAACCAGTAGTGTCGGCCCTCAAGAAGCTTTACATGGACACCGAGTATCCAGCTTGACAATTAGCAAACCTCCGCTATCTTGGGCTGTTCATGAGCATGTCCATGACCCCTATAAATTTGCATTTTTCTATGACCCAAATTTGAAAACCACATGCTTGGAGCAGGCCCCCGAACCGGGTGCGTCATCCAAGCTCAAGGCCCCACACAGTAGATGGCAAAAATATTTCCTATCCTGTGCCTGCTCTAAGGTATTGGTAGTGTCCACCTTTAACCCCAGAACAGACTTGCCAGGCACAGCTTGGAAGAGTGCGGTGATTGATTAGTGATGTCTGCTTCGGGTGAGGGAAGGGGAGCTTCAGCTGCTTCCGGTGCCGCCTCCTGCCATCTCCATGTTGCTTCCTACTCTTGCCACATAACACCGTGGCAGGACTCCTACCCTCGGGGATTTGCAATGGAATGGCGTTTCTACCCCTCATGGAGGTCCAGGTACACACGTGCACATGCACACCCTCTCTCAAGGCCTCCCAAGGCTAAGAGGCCATCAGCACCTGTGTGATCGCCACGCCTGAGCAGCAAGGACAGCCTTCCGTGATGGTAATCCTTGCCCCTTTCCTCTGGAAGGCTGGAAACGTCCACTTCCGGTTCCTTGCTAATGAACACCTGCTCCCGCTCCTCACCTGCAGCCATTTCCCACTTCTCGGTTGACATTTGAACCACATCTCTCTTGCAGCTAGTGAATGAGTTGGTAGCAGATATTGTACATAATAATAATAATAATAGTTCTAACAATAGGGGATGGGGTGGGCTGGGGTGTGGGTAAGTTTTGCTTTTTGTTTCGTTTTTTGATGCAGCCTATAGCCAAGGGGTGAGAAGACTATTCTAAAACAACAAAAAATGAATAATTTATTCACAGAGACTATGAAAATTGTATGATAAATCTCAGAGCCAGCTCAGTGAGCAGCAGCTGCCACATCTCACCGAGAAAATTATTTTGTTGAATGTGAGTGAGGTGTGCCCGGGAGGAGGTGGCCGGAGCTATTTATAAATGCTGTGTACCTCCTTCCACGCTCTCTCCCCTTGTGAAGGGCGCAGCGACTCTACCCTGGATGGATAGAGATATATGCAACATGTTTTACCCTTACAGTCTCCGGCTGTCCCTGGAATTGGGACTCTGAACTCTATTTCCAGGCAAAGGAAATTGTCCTCAGAAACAGGGCTTCTGCTGACAAAACAGGCTGTCCGTCATTTTAAAATGTGTGCTCTACAGAACGCAGGTCCTAGGGGATGTCAAGTTCATGTGATGCAAAATGAGAGTTTTGTGGTCACGTATCCTTGGCAAACGAAGTGAAGTCAATTCCCTTCCTGCGGGACTTTTCAGAGCCCTAATGTGTGCTGTGCATTGCCAATCCCAAGAGGATCGTTGCGTCGGCAGCATTTCCTGAACTTACGTGACCAGAATTCTCTATTTTGCAGATCATCTCACAGAGCTAGCGTTCCGCAGAGTATACTTTGCTTAGGTTGATTTAGCCCATCTGAGTTCTTCAAGGATAAAAACTGCCTCTCTTACCCACTCCAAAAACCAAAAAAAATCAAAATCAAACAGCACCACAGTGACCAACAGAGGTAGGTACCTTATCCAGTGAATTCAACTTTAACTTACGTGCAATGGTTCTAATCCTGGATTCTACCGCAGGCAATACTTCCTCCCTCCCAAGCCAGTGCAGGAAAGTTTTGGGTGGTATGGACAGAAGCGGGGGGAGCGGGGGCATAAGGCCCAAGTGGTCCCCCTATGCCCCAAGCCTTAGGCTGCTCAGTGCAAGCAGAGTGAGCTCAACTCTTGATGAGCGCTTCTTCGGTTCCATAGGTTGGAGTTGTTCACTGTGAGTTCTTTGGTTTTTAAATGGAAAGTCGCTTAGATTTCCTGACTTTTGCATTTCCGTGCCTGTCTTTGATCAGCTGTGCAAGCGAGCTCGGTGCTGTGTGCAGGTCGCCTTCTTTCATCCGTTTTCTCTCTACGGTGAGAAAGATTGTCCCTCAGGGGATGATACATCGCCATGGTTCTGCAGCGAGAGATTCTCCTTGTATTTTGTTTTCAGGTTTCATTTTCTAATGGTCTAAAAATTTTTTAATTGATTCCACTGTTTTTGCCGAATGTAGAAGTTAGTGTGTCCTTGGTTAAAAAGAATTCATGGTTAAAAATGTGCCTGGAAAACAAAACTTTGTGGGGTTTTGTTAAAGAAAACTGTTTGAAATGCTTGCTGTGGCGTGCTCGGCTGGAGAGACGTACAGGCAGGGGTCCCACCTCTGAGCCACTTTTCAAGCGTGCTGCCGTGTGCGCAAAACCAGGTACAGCCAGGGTAGTACTGACAAGGACATTCCTGCTGACCTATTAGCCACAGCGTTGGAATCCTTGCACCTTCTCTGCCCCCACCCCGCTCCCCGCCTCCCCAGCTGGTCTGGGGAGAAGGGCAGTCTGCTGACCCTGGTGTCTCAGAGGGGACCTTCCTTCCTACCTGTCCGCCAGGTGAGCTTCACCGTCCTGCTTGCTCAGGACCCGGGTGCCACAGGAGAGCAGTGGGCAGTGGAAACTCCAGTCAGACCAGTCCTCCTGGTGGCAGAGCCTGGGAAGCCCAGGGTCTGAATCCTGCCCGCAGGACAGTGATGGCGAACCTATGACACGCGCGTCAGAGGTGACACGTGAACTCATTTTTTTGGTTGATTTTTCTTTGTTAAATGGCCTTTAAATATATAAAATAAATATCAAAAATATAAGTCTTTGTTTTACTATGGTTGCAAAGATCAAAAAATTTCTCTATGTGACACGGCACCAGAGTTAAGGTTTTTCAAAATGCTGACACGCCGAGCTCAAAAGGTTCGCCATCACTGCCCTAGAAAGTTCCCATAACCAAAGCCAGTCCCTAGCGCACTTAGCTGGTGGGGTCTGGACTAGTGCTGAGGTGGTGATGGCAGAAGTCCCTGTTCTAACCTGGCGAGAAGCCGAGGGACTCTGTCCCGGTGGGTGATGCTCAGAGGACGTCTCTCAGCCCGGTCCTTCCCCACGCGCACACTCACGCGCACACACAATCTGTGCAGACCCGGGGAGCAGAATCCTTCCCTTGCCCACTCCTATGTCAGCAGGACTGACCTCAGCGCTCCCCCACGTTCCTACAACCAGCATTTCCCCCGGCCTTTTCCCATCACCACCAACTAGACCCTATGAACAGGCAGCAGGACCTTCTACAGCCAGCTTGCCTGTTGGCCATTAACAGGCGCTTTGCAGTCTGCTACTCTGTCAGGTACGGAAGGGGCTGCCCGTACTATTGTCTTAGGAGCATGCTCAGTATGGCATATGGACATATAATTTAACATCTCTGTGGAGTGTGATTTTTTTTTTTTACATATTTGTATGCAGTAGAGGGCTTGTTGTAGAAACCTCTCCCTGTATCTTACTGTACTGTTCAAGAAAGCTGAATCCCACTTTGCCAACAAAAGCGTGAAATGTTCCTGAACCTTCCTCCAGGAAAAGCCATTCAAGCCTGATTATTTTTCTAAGTAACTTCAATTAAATTGAAGAAAAAACGAAGCTTCTCTCTGTGTATGGTTTGTTCATGGCTCACGGACAGAAGACTGTTGGGGTGGGGTGGGCTGTGTTCCTTAGCATGTGGGGGCTCCTGCTGGTGTACAGCAGAGAATGGAGAAAGCCCGAGATGCGGACCCCATCGGCGTCTTGGCCAAGGCAAAGACCACCATCGATCCAGACCCTTCCTGTTTAGTGCACGAAGGAGAGCTTTCTTCATTCTGTTTTGTCTATAAACTCTTTGCAGACTATGTGATAGAAGACCCACTACGACCACGTAGTCCTACCAGCCATGTGAAAAATAAGGAGACAGCCCAGGCCAGTGTGGCTCATTTGGTTGGATGTCATCCCATGCACTAGGAGGTTACCAGTTCGATTCCCGGTCAGGGCACATGGCTGAATTGCAGGCTTGATCCCCAGTAGGGGGCATATAGGAGGTAGCCAATCAATGTTGCACTCTTCTATCGATGTTTCTCCTTTCCTGTCTAAAAATCCATAAACAATCTATATATATAAAAGGCTAAGCGACTGGCCCACCAGCCAATCAGCCAGTAGGTATGACACACACTGACCACCAGGGGGCAGACGCTCAATGCAAGAGCTGCCAAGCAACAGCAACTTTGCAGAGTGCCCTCTCGCACTCTGGAACCCCTCAGGAAATGTTGGACTGCCAGTTTCGGCCTGATCCCCGCAGGCCAGGCTGAGGGACCCCACCTGCCAGAGGGACCCCAATCACTCCGCAGATGCCCTTTGAGTCCCAGCACCACCCCAGGTGCAGCTGGCCGGGGAGGGACTGTGGGAGGTTGGCTCCAGGGCGTGTCTGGCCTGTCTCGCCCAGTCCCGCCCCACCAGCCACCTTCTAATTAATTTCCTTTCAATGTGCATGATTCCATGCACTGGGCCTCTAGTTAAAAATAATAATAATAAGGAAACGGAGACTCCAAAAGGTTAAGGGGTGTTGGTGACAGAGCCAGTATAGGAACCTGGGTCGATGCACCTTCAGAATCCCATGCTTTGGTCCCTAAACGACATGCCTCTCTAAATGACTGTCCCACCGTCCAGATATCCTGCCTTTCAATCCCCAATTGCCCAATTCTAAATCCGTTCCTTTTCTGATGCCCCGCTCTCATATAGCTTCTTTCTGCTCCATGGATGGACGTTTCTTAGCTTCATTGATAAAAACGATTTATTGATTTACATTTTGCTAAAGAAGAAATCACTCAAAGTTGTTTCTCTGTTGTATTGTAGTCTACTTTCTTTAAATGTATTACCTAAACATTTTAACATGAAACTATTGGGTTAAAAAGTATATTTCATATTTCAGCCCTACCAGACATGGTTCTCATCACCAGTGGCCTGGCTCCCACCCATGCCTGGTGTCATCGCTGCCCTTGCTCTGGTCTCATAAGGTTGGGAAATGTCTAGACATGGAGCTTAGTTCTCTGAAGTTAATGGAAAATGCACTTCCTTTTTAATGTAGTCAGTGGATAGAACTTTGTCATTCCCTGCCCCTGTCTCAAGAACATCCCCAATTTTAGTTTACTCCCCCTAGGGTAAGACAAATGGCCTCTTGTCAGTGGCCAGCTAACCAGTTGGTATTTCAATGGTATCACAGGTGCCTGCTGTCTGACGCCATAGAAACTACGGAACCTGTGGTCTAGACTAGCGGTCGCCAACCGGTGATCTGCGGACCACTGGTGGTCCATGAGGTCCAAAAGGTTGGCGACCGCTGGCCTATACCATTGCCAGGGCGGAGTCACTATTGATCCACCACCAAATGAACAAAAATTGCACCTGGCAGAATGATTAGCATACGGTGCCCGGGTGTCCTTTCTTGGGAAAAGCTTTCCTTTCTCAAGTGACGTCTTTCCTACATTTTTGGTGTTCAAAACATTTTTATAATGGTAGATGTTCATTGATAGTAGAAAGTAAAATGTTGGCAATTCCACTGTCAGCCCCCAAAGTCAATTCAGACATTTTCTCAAAAAGTCATGACATCCAGAAAGATCAGGAACCACTGGCCAAGAATGCATTTGAGACATGAAGTGAGGGGCAGAAACTCGAGGGCTTGGTGGAGAACAGAATTCCAGGGACATCCCTCCTGGGGTACAATTCTGAGCTTTGCACAGCTGGTACCCATGTGCCTGCTCTCCCATTTGGATCCCTGAGGTCCTGGGTGACTTACCAGAAGTAGAAGACTGGTCTGTGTTCATTCACTATAGAGAGCTTATCAGACGTCTTGGGTCCAGAGTGACGGACATTTCCAATGTAACACAAAAAAGGGACATTCTAGCAAAACTGACATGAGACTAAAACAAACAGCCTTTTCCCCATTCCATAATCCTCTCCTAGCGCCAGCCTCCTCCCCACATCACAACAAGCTGTAGATGGAAGTTGCCTGTTGATTCCGAATACGTAGCTGGCCGAGAATTGTTCACAGACATACTACCTCCGCCTCTTCCTCTGACATAGGAAAAACAGGAACATCTGAATGATGCCACAGTTGACATAAATAGGAACCCTTGCGCCCTAGCCAATTTTTCTCAGTGGTTACAGCATTGGCCCTCAGACTGAAGGGCCACAGGTTCAATTCTGGTCAAGGGCACATACCTAGGTTGCAGGCTCAATCCCTAGCCCCAGATGCGGCACATGTGGGAGGCAACCAATGGATGTGTCTCTCTGACATCGATGTTTCTGTCTCTCCTCCTCCTTTCCACTCTCCCTAAAAGTCAATGGGGAAAAAAATATCTTTGGGTGAGGATTAACAACCAAAAAAGGAAAAGGGGGGGGGGGGTGGAAGAGCCTTTGAGATCGCCAACCCCAGTTCAACCACCAAGGAGTTGTTCATAATCTAGAGGCAATCTGAGGGCCTCAATGTCCTCATTGGCAAAATGAAAAGAAATTTTAATTATTCTTAAATGAGCCCCTTAAATTGTTTTGTGCTGAACACTCATATCTAAAACAAATGAAGCAGAGATGTCGGGATTGAATAGTGTGAGGCCCAGTGGGGCCTCTTCCCTGTAAAGGTCTTATGGACTTCCCTGGACCCCTAGAGTTCTAAGGAACACAGTTTGAGAACCACTAAGTTAGATGACCGCTAAGCCCTTCCAAGCTTGTACATGCTCTAATGATTTACCCAAATCTTCCTCTGTGGCTCGCTCTGTGGCTTTGCACCAAAAAGGCCCCTTAGCAACTAGTACTCTGGAGGTAAAAACTGCTTTAAGGAGGGAGTTAAGGCAACAGTATTGGGATGAGGTTACAATGGAAGAGAGGAAATTAGGAAAAACAAAAATTAGAAGCTAAAGGCAGATGCAGGAAACAAGTAGCTCACACCCAGATCCAAGATGGGAAGCAGAGTTCACACTCTTTCCAAATGATCTACCAGGGAAATGCAGTTCCAGATTCCTACAAAACCTCTTTAATTTGAAATATAAGAGACTGGACCAAAAAAACAGACTTGTATTCATCTGCTTTTTAAAAAAAAAAAAAAGAGAGAGAGCATCTCATTCTGAGAGACTAGCAAAGGCCTTGGATTTCACGCTGGTTTAGACAAGCCAGCTGGGGAGGGCGATCTCCTGTGGCGCATCCAGCCTTGGACCTTCACCCCACAGATCATGCCAGAAACAACTTGGTGCTGGAACCAAACTGGCAAAAAGATGAAGGCAAATGCCTAAAGAGGAAATGAAAGAAGGGCCTCTCACTACAGGAACGACACCTGTACACTGAGCGTACAATGAGCACAAACTCAGCTGGAGGTGGCTGGGAGATGTTTGCTTTTAATGTGATCTTTTCCAAAAATATATCGTTCCATAAAGAAAGTTGGCCATAAAAGTGGCTAACTTTTATTAACTCATGTAGTTTATAATGTGCCTTGTAATGTATAAAATGTTTTCCATTTACTCCTCATAACATCCACATAGTTGTACCCTTTTTTAAAATATATACTAGAGGCCCGGTGCATGAAATCCATGTACTCAGGGCGGGGGTCCCTCAGCCTGGCCTGCGCCCTCTCGCAGTTGCAGAACCCTTGGGGGATGTCTGACTGATGGCTTAGGCCTGCGGTTAGCTGGACATCCTTAGTGCTGCTGCAGAGGTGGGAGAGGCTCCCGCCACCGCTGCTGCACCTACCAGCTGTGAGCCTGGCTTCTGGCTCAGTGGTGCATTCCCTGTAGGAGCACACTGACCACCAGGGTGCAGCTCCTGTGTTGAGCATCTTCCCCCAATGGTCAGTGCACGTCATAGCAAGTGGTTGAGCATAGCATTTCATTAGCATATTATGCTTTGATTGGTTGAACAGACTACCAGACGACTGGACACTTAGCATATTAGGCTTTTATTGTATAGGATTTTTATTGATTTTAGAGAAGGAAGAAAAAGGAAGGAGAGATAGGAACATCAATAATGGGAAAGAATCATTGATCACCTGCCTCCTGCATGCCCCACACTGGGGATTGAGCCTACAACCTAGGCATGTGCCCTGACCAGGAATTGAATGGTGGCTTCCTGGTTCATCGGTTGATGCTCAACCACTGAACCACACCGGCTGGGTGTATTTGTATCCTTTTACAGGTAAAAGGGAGCAGAAGAGTCGAGTCATGAAATAACTTGCCCTGATTTTGTCATCTATGGCAGAGCCAGGACTCACACCAAGTCTGGTTGACTCCCCAGCCCGTGGGAGCCAGCATCACTTAGGCCAAGCCCGGAGGCAGGCGTATACATCTGGGGATGATGGTGCTACAGACAGACATGGAGAGAGATTAACACTTTAGCCAAAGTGGCCAAAATTGATTAAATACAACTGAAAGATATTAAGAGAATAAAACAAAAGAAGCTGGAAGAATGAAAGGGTAGAGTCAGACTAAAATAGTCACAGAAAACTAAAGGACTAAATTAAGTTTCTGCCTGTGCTGTTGAAATAGGAAAGCTCAGTTCCCTCCCTGTGTTTCTCCTTTCCTCTCACACCACATTGTCCCACTCAGCACTCTGGCACCAGATGTGCCGGGGAAGGGGGGGAGGGGGAGGAGGAGTACCCACAACAAGCTGGCCACTGACGAAAGGATTTGTCTTACTCAAAGGGGAGTAAACTGAAACTGGGAATGTTCTCATCCAGACTTGCTTCCACTGACATTTACAGTGGGATAGCGTCAGAGCCCACAGGTTAAGGTCTCAGTCCCACAAGATGACCTCCCGCCTATTCAGATGCCAATCACAAATCACCTGTGCTTCTGACCAGTTGGCTATAAATCAGAGGTTCCCACAACCCCTTCTCATGTTCAAGGAATTCACTAGAGCAGCTCACAGAACTCAAGAAAATAGTTTTCTTACTATTCTATATAATAAAAGGCTAATATGTAAATTGTCCCCATGGGCAGTTCTACCAACCAGGAGTTAGACGTGTGCTGACCACCAGGGGTGGCGAGGAACATGGCGGGCGTTGGCTCTGCCCCACCAGCAGTGGTAGCAGGCCAGGGGAAGGGAGGCCCTGGCCAGCAGCCTGCAGCCTCTAGGGCAGTGGCTCTCAACCTTCCTAATGCCCTGACCCTTTAATACAGTTCCTCATGTTGTGGTGACCCCCAATTTCATTGTTACAAATTGAACATAATTAAAGCATAGTGATTAATCACAAAAACAATATGTAATTACATATGTGTTTTCCGATGGTCCTAGGTGACCCCTGTGAAACGGTCGTTCAACCCCCAAAGGCAGTGGTTCTCAACCTTCTGGCCCTTTAAATACAGTTCCTCATGTTGTGACCCAACCATAAAATTATTTTCATTGCTACTTCATAACTGTCATGTTGCTACTGTTATGAATCATAATGTAAATATCTGATATGCAAGATGGTCTTAGGCAACCCCTGTGAAAGGGTCGTTCAACCGCCAAAGGGGTTGCAACCCACAGGTTGCCCACGAATTTCGTGCACTGGGCCTCTAGCTTATCATAAAAGGATATGATGGAAGGATACAGATGAGCTTCCAGACGGAGGAGAGGCACAGGGCGCGGTCTGTGGGAAGGGCACCGACTGTCCGTGCTTTCCCAGCCCTCCACTATCCCAGAGCCTTCATGTGTCCACCAGCCGGGAAGCTCTCCAGAACCACACTTGGGGGATTTCTTTGGAGTTTCCTCACTTAGGCATGATCGAGCATTAACTCCATTTCTGGCCCCTCTCCCCTCCAAGTAATGGGGGTAGGGCTGAAATCCAAGCTTCCAGTCATGGATTGGTCTTTCTGGTGATCAGCCCCCCTCCAGGAGCCCACCAAGAATCACCTTATTAGAGCAGAAGACACTGCTATCACCCGGGAAATCCCAAGGGATTGAGGAGCTCTGCGTCAGCAGCAGAGCTCAAATATTACAACAGCAGAGGTTCCTGGCACTCTGATCACTTGGGAATTACAAGGGTTTGGGGAGCTCTGTGCCTGGAACAAGGACAGACATATGTATATTTCACAGCTGTCTATTACAGTATCTTGCCAAAACAACTAGACTAATAATCAATACATTTGGGAAAACTATTCAGAAAGGTTGAACTTCAAATAAAAACCAGATAGCAGAAGTGAAGTTTAAATTAGGGGTCTCAGGCGAGGCTGTGAGCCCGCTGAAGGGAATAAGCCCCGAGTATTCTGACAGTCTGGACAGAGCAGGCCAACCTGGGTGTCACACATTAGCCCCAAACCGAATTTCCAAGGCGGTTGGCTGAAGACACTGTGTTCCAGCAGCTGCTCCCATCGCAGCGCTGCACAGGGCGCCCTGGGGTGAGCGGCAGAGGGATGCGTGACCTTCCAACTGGGTGGAGAGGCGAGAGATCAACAGGTGAAGAGGGAGAGGCTGGACAGCAGCCGGGTGTATCCTGGGGCCGAGACAGCTGTGGATGTCCCTCAGGCTCTGGTCCACAGCTCCCTCTGCTTGGTTGGGCTCCCGGCAGATGTGCCAGGTGTTACCCGGCGCTGGGCAGACCTCCTGTGAGCTGAGTGCTGGGTTTCCCCACCCGTCTAGGAACCTGCAGCTGCTGGGGGATGTGTTCATTCATTCATTCATTCATTCATTCAAGCATGTGTTAATCATCTGCCTGTTTCAGACCCCATGCAGGATGCCTAGAATATGGGGGTTCTGAGGACTCATAATCAAGAGAACACAGAAATATTAACAGGTAATCAAACTGTACATGAGGAAGAAACACCAAACTCTGCCTGGGAAAGAAGCGATCCAAGTCAGTAAGCTAGAGAAATAGAAGGTGAGGGATTAGAGCAGCGATTTTCAACCTCTTTTGTCTCACGGCACACATAAACTAATTAATAAAATTCCGCACCACACTGAAAAATATTTTTGCCCGTCTGACAAAAAACAAAGTAGGTGTAATTTTGATTCATTCACACCAGACAGCTCTTGTTGTGTTCTTTTATTTGGCAATCTAAGGGAAGAGAGGCCAGCGCCCCTGACTAAATAGTCAGGTATTGCATGGCTTTTAAAAACTCCTGCCGTTGAAAGTCCCTGGGTTAGAGTAGTGGCTCTCAACAGGGAGTGATTTTGCCCCCTGGTGGATAGATCTCTACCACAAAAACTTGTCTGGCTCAAAAAGGCGGAGGCTGGGAAACCCTGACCGAGAAGTATTAAGAGGGTACACTCTGCGGCTCTTAGTAACCAATGGATGTGCGGGTGACGGAGAGGAAAAGGGGGCAGCGAGGAGGACTGGCATGTTCCCATCCTGGAAACGATGGCTGGAGACTGGGGCCATCATGAAGGTCAGGTTATCAGGAGCAGGTTCCGGGAAGGCCACGCAGAAGGAAGCTCATGCAGAAGGGCTGTCCAAGGAGAGATGGAGCAGTGGGTCCAGAACCCACTGCTCAAAGTGTGGTCCGTGGACCGGGGGCATGAATATGCCTTGGGCGCTTGCTAGAAAGGCAGTGTTTCAGGCCCTACACCAACCCTCTTAGAGTGTAAGCAGCCGGTGAGTCACACGCACGGTCCCATCTGAGGAGCGTTGGTCTGATGCACAAGAGACAGTCCAAAGGGGAGAGGGGCCATTGTCCATCATTGCCTGTTCTGCCAGCCGCCCTGAGACATGAGTATGATGAGAGCCGCTGGGTCTGGTTGGACGGCGTGTGCGGCACCAAGGTACCTGGGTGAGGGTGCCATTTGACATTGACCCCGAAGCAAGGGATGCATTTTTCTTACCCTGCTTGTCGGTAATGGGCACGGGGGCTGCGACCACCCAGAAGGTGTATTGTTCTACGTTGCACAAAAGCCCAGTCCCACGTCCCCTCATCTGCAGTTTTGAAATCTAGAAAACCCGAACACCAAAGGCTTTTTCGTAGACTTGCAGCAGGCCCACTTGGCAGCAAAAGCTGGCCTTCGCTGACGTGCGACTAATGATAGTTTTTACTTACCCCACTTACTGTGGAAACTCCTACGTTTTCCTGCAGAGAACGCGCATGTGTGTTCTTGAGGGCGACAGCCCCACACCCTCCTGGAGTATTGGGTAATACAAGCTATTTGCACAGCATGATTCTTCTAAAATTTGAAAAATTTTCTGAGTTCCAAAACACATCTGATCCCAGGCTTTCAGATAAGAGCTGGGAACGTGTCCTGCCCCAGTTTTACAAATGGGGAAACTGAGGCTCGGTAAGGTTTAGCACACGAGGGAGCCAGGGTTCAAACCCGCACTCTTTCTGCATCACACCAGTTTCAAAAAGCTTATTGAGGAACACACTGATGAGTACCGGGTCCAGGCCTTTCCCTCACAGGCAATGCATATTTTCAGACAGAAACCTGGGTCAGAGGTGCGAGGACCTGCCTTTTGTGTGCCTCTCCTGTAACACAGCGAACACAACGCCAGTCCCTACACTTGAGCTTCCCGTTTTGACAAGCGCCTCTGAGTGTTCTGGCCGCACTGAGCCCAAAGCCGGGCCCCCTGTGACGGCAGCATCCATCAGCTTCAGCCCCCCGGGCAGACACAGAATCCCAGCAGCCTTGCAAAGGAATGAAAGCAGTGAATGCTCATCGTACCTGTGATGGAGACAGACAAACGCAGGCAAACCAGCAGGGATGGCTTCTGGGGCGCTATTCTCATTCCACAGGCGGGGGTCTGCAGCGAAGTCCAATGCCAATTCCTTCTTGAAAAGACATTCGAGTGCTTTGGAGAGCCAACAACGTCCATGTGCTTTGTCATCTCTTCAGAATCAGGGCTTGCTCCTGGTTCCTCTGCTCCTTCAACAAAGGACAGCTTTTATTCTCCTGACAGAAATAAACCCAGAGCTAGGAATTATCAGCCAGACAAGAGTCCGTGAGCCATCTCTGAAATTTTGCAAACTCTAAAGCAGTGGTTCTCAACCTTCTGGCCCTTTATATACAGTTCCTCATGTGGTGACCCAACCATAAAATTATTTTCGTTGCTACTTCATAACTGTCATGTTGCTACTGTTATGAATCGTAATGTAAATATCTGATATGCAGGACGGTCTCAGGAGACCCCTGTGAAAGGATCGTTCGACCGCCAAAGGGGTCGCGACCCACAGGTTGAGAACCGCTGCTCTAAAAATGATCTGCATAACCCATGGACACAGACAATATTGTGGTGATGGGGTGGGGGTTGGGGGCAGGCTGGGAGGGGGTAATGGGGGTAAAACGGGGACATCTGTAATACTTTCAACAATAAAGATTTAACAAAATACTTCAGTGAATATTGAACTCAACTGTCTTCTGCTTCATTTCTGATTCTTCCCATTGTGTACACATGAATGACACATTTTAAGTGTATTTATCACTTAATATTATTTGATGCACACATTTAGATATCTTCTCTGGAGAAGTGTTTATTCAAATCTTTTGCCCATTTTAAAAATTGGTTTGTCTTATTATTGAGTTATAAGAATTCTTTATAGATTTTGCATAGCAGTCCTTTATCAGAGATGTTTGGCAAATATTTTCTCCCCGTCGGTGGCTTGCCTTTTCATTTTCTTAACAGTATCTTTCAAAGAGCAATCATTTTGATGCTGGTATTTTTTACATTGTTGATTGCTTGCATTCCTTTAAGACAGGGGTGGGAACGTCTGGCTCATGGGCCATATAAGGCCCACGAAATCATTTTTTATCTGACCCTGCCAAGACATTAGGGGTGAGTTCATTAAATGTTTGACCAAATATAGCAGCTAATTTTTAAGTTGATAATTTTTTATGGCCCGAGAATGATGTTATAAATATCCAAATGGCCCTTCCCAGAAAAAAGGGTCTCATCCGCGCTTTAAGAGATGTTGGGCCCGTCTGGCATGACTCAGTGACTGAGCATCGACCTATGAACCAGTAGGTCATGGTTCGATTCCCAGTCAGGGGACATGCCTGGGTTGCGGGCTCCATCCCGGGTGTAGGGTGTGCAGGAGGCAGCCAATCAATGACTCTCTCATCATTGATGTGTCTATCTCTCTTTTCCTCTCCCTTCCTCTCTGAAATCAATAAAAATATATTTTAAAGAAGAGAGAGACATTGGGCTTTATAGCAAGCAGTTATATTACTTGTGGATTAGATTGATACTTTTGAATTTTTTAAAAAATCATTGAGGAGGGGTCTAGAGAAGACTTTTTTTTCTAGAAAAATTAAGCTCCATGGGTAAGGTCTGGCCTTTCTGAGGATCCTACTTAGTGTCCTGAATATTCAATGAAATCTTTCACTCTGGCTAAAGGCCACTCAGATAATACCTGGCACTGTGTGACCCCTGGGA
Organism: Myotis myotis; assembly: GCF_014108235.1. Taxonomy (NCBI): domain Eukaryota; kingdom Metazoa; phylum Chordata; class Mammalia; order Chiroptera; family Vespertilionidae; genus Myotis; species Myotis myotis. Next base: position 201,062,696 of record NW_023416335.1, read on the forward strand.
GTTACTTGATATAGGGTTCCCCAGCAATTGTCCTTCCCCGAGAAGTTGTTCTGGCCTCATCTGATGGGGTTTTACCCTATGCAGGCACTCACTGGTCTTCAAAGGACCTCTATCCACATTTCTGAAGCTCTTTCTTACCGTAGCTCTTCTCACTCAGGTTACCCTACTCTGCCAATCCTAGACACCCTGGCCTCTCAGAACACCAGTCTGCTCCTCAACTCAGAAGGAATGGTGGACTGAGTGTGGGAATTACCTCCAGACAGAGAGCCTTGGCCATGGGAGACCGCACCTCAACGGTCCCCTTTTTCTCAGGGATCAGCCTGGTGCCTGATGTCTGAAATAGTTGTTTCCTATATTTTTACATTTTTCTAGGGCTTCCTTGTGGGGTTGAGGGGGCGGGAGGTAATTCTGGACTGTGTTTATCCCTCCCGCTCCCTCACAGAAGTCTGCTTATTGTTTCAAAAGCTATAGCTAAGTCAGTATAACACGGCTTATTTTGTTAATCCCTTAACCCCGAGAATTTAGTTAATCCCTTAACACTAAGAACTCTAATTTTAAAGCAATTATAAACAGTGCCAATATGAACATTGTTGTTATTAAAAAAAAAAAAAACTTTTATTTTCTTTAGAGGATATTTTCTTGAGACTTATCAGAGTTACTAGAACAAAGGATATGAACAATTTTATAGTTCTTGTTGCAATAGTTTCTTATTGCCCCTGAAAAGCACTGTAATATGAATACGTATTTCTCTTGGTTACCAGCATTGGGCTTTTTCTTTTTAATTTATTTTCATTAGTTGAAGCCATGAGTAATGGTGCCTAGAAGATAGCTCCGTTTATTATTTTTTTCTTATATTGCTAGGAAAAATTCTGCATTTTCCCATAAGACAATTAAACATGTGGATTTTCTTGTATATAAACTATCTGTTCATCAACCTTGAAGATGTAGCAAGAGGAATTAATGGCATTTAGATTGTAGGACCTCCTTACATTTTGTAGGACAGTACGCTATTACCTGTTGTGTTTTTCACATAGCTTAACTCCCTCTTTTAGTTTGCATATGACTTTCGTTTTTAAGTGTTTCCTTGAGTAACAGATGGTTAGATTTTTTTCAAATAGATTTTTAAAAATATTTCTATTGATTTTTTTAGAGAGAGAGGAAAGGAGAGGGAGAGAGAGAGAAAAACATCGATGTGAGAGCAAAACATTGATCAGCTGCCTCTGCATGCCCCCTACCTGGGATGGACCTGGCAACCTGGGCATGTGCCCTGACTAGGAATTGAACTGGCAACATTTTGGTGCACAGGACAATGCCCAACTAACTGAGCCACACTGTCCAGGGTCAGATGGTTAGATTTTATTCTTTTATTTTTTTCATCCTCATCACAGGAGATGGTTTTGATTTATTTATTTATTTGTTTGTTTATTTATTTATGAGAGAGAGGAAGGGAGAGGAGAGATAGACAGAGAGAGAAACATTAATTGGTTGCCTTCCATGTGTGTCCCCGGGGGTTGAACCCACAACCTAGATATGTGCCCTGACTAGGAACTGAACCCACAACCTTTTGGTGTACAGGACGACACTCCAACCAACTGAGCCACAGAAGCCAGGGCAATTCTTACAATTATTACAAATCTCCTTTTGGCTTTTAAAAGATCAAACTAGTCCCTTGGTTGGCAAACTGTGGCTCTCGAGCCACATGCGGTTCTTTGGCCCCTTGAGTGTGGCTCTTCCACAAAATACCATGTGCGGGCGCACGTACAGTGCGATTGAAATTTCGTGGCCCATGGGCAGAAGTCGGTTTTCAGCCTGGGCGAGTCTATTTTGAAGAAGTACTGTTGATATTTGGCTCTGTTGACTAATGAGTTTGCCGACCACTGAACTAGTCTATGCTAAAGGTCAGGTTAAAGGTCAATTTGACCTTCAAAGATTAACCTGGCCAACTCTACAACCCCATGAATACTGACAATCCCATTTCTCTTAGCTGTGTGCAAGTTTTCCCCAAAGCCTTCTTGTTCTATTTTTTATAGCTTAAGGGATAAGTAAACTCCAAATTTGTTTTGTAATTGCATCTCAATGCTTCTTCTTAACTCCTTAAAGGAGCCTGTCTTCAATCCAGAAACTCTTTCTTGGAACATTGCACCTAGAAATGGTGGGTTTCTGTGCCATTCCCTCCCAATGACTGCATTGAGATTGCCACTCGGTTTAGAACACTGATCTTTAATGATTTCCATTTACCCTGGCCTTTCCTCTGGGGCCCTGGACCAGTGGTTCTCAACCTTGGCTGCACATTAGAATCACCTGGGAATCTTTTTAAAATCCTGATTTCTGGGCCACATCCTCCGGAAATTCTGTTTCTTTGTTGCTAATGTTGTGGCCCCACCCCATAGTTCTGTCTCTCATGCTTGCTCTGCCTTCCTTTCTAATGCCCATCATTTTTTAACCTTTTACATGAACTCTTATTCTTTATGCTTCCTTGAGGGTCTTTGGAAATCTGGGCAGATTTGGTTAAAAACAAAATTTAAAGGTTATTTACACTTAGAGATTATGAATAAGCCAGGAAAGAAGTGTTTTGGATTTTTTAAAATACGCAGATGGGCTTCTTTTTATTTATTAACAGCTTTTGTGCATTTTCAATATTATTCCTTAAAGCAGCTGTTTCTCTTTCCCACCTGCCTGTCACTTCAGATTTCCATTTGTTCATTTACAAATCGGGATGGGGCCGTATGAAAGCAAAGCACACGGTAATGTCCTGATTTGAAATATATCCATTTGCTCATTTGCAAATCTGAGTGGGGAGTTACAAAAGCAAAGCACAAGGTAATGTGCCCGCTTTTAAATGTGACTCACATACCTGAGAGTCGTTTGGAAACCCAGCGAGGGTCACAGAGAGACCGCTGGCTTATTCTCCATCCCCTGAATACCGTTTCCGAGGTGTTAGAACTAATATAATACTTGCCAAACTTATATTAGTTCTGCGGGTAGGCGTCCCCCCACTTGACTGTACAACTCTGGGGGGAACGTTTTTCTCTTTATCCACGATTGTACCTAGCACGATGCAAATGAATAACACGTGCTTAACTGGGCAAGGCATCATCTGTTTATACTTCCAAAAAGTTTTAAGAAAGCCTATAAAAATGTTAATTATCTGGCGTTGGGGAAAATGTGACACAACCTGACTTAAAGAGGGAAAAGTGAGGAGGGATAATGTTTCTTTTCCTGGATGGAAAATATATAACGTTCAGCGTTGGTCTCAAGGAAGGCACGTTTTCAGATGACAAGCGGCTCTTCGGGTTAGTGGGGCAGCCAAGTGACGGGGCTGACGTACGCGGGTAGAACTTGAATGTGGAAAATACAAAAGGGAAAACTATCCAAACCGTATAGACACCAGGGGGGCTTGGGGTCACGCTATAGTTGGAAGCCAGTATCTTCATGCTGAGTTTTGGCAAAATGGATTCAACCCTGAACTTAGCCTCGTTGGTAAGAATGAGCAGTGACACAGCAAAGTGGGAGACCATTCTCCGCCTGCTGGGCCCTGGGCACATGCAGACCCTTGTCATGGTCACATTAAGTCGGAACTGCCTCGCCTGGAGGGGATCACTCAGGGCCTGGGCAGGGACCACTGACCAGCCAGGGTGAGCTGGCCAACAGTGCTAGGTTGGTGTTATTCGAGGTGCTGGGCAAGGCTTTAAGTAAATCCCTACTGGGCTTAGCATATCCACTCATTCCACATGCATTTATTGAGACACTGAGGAATATCCAGGTGAATAAATAACAGGATGCGTCCTCAAATTGGTCACAGAGCATAGGATATTAATAGCAAAATATGCTAAGGGCATAGCTCAGTATCTTGGGTGGTAATCATGTTTAGACAATGATATGTTATTGCTGACATATTCCATTCTATGATTGACTCTTATTCTTTGCCTCCCAATGTGAGAATAAGCCTCTTGCAACATACATATCACTCAGGATCCCAGAGAAATGATCTCCATAGAAATGTTCAATTGTCCTAAGTATTCTAAAGTGAAATCCATTAGTCAATAAATGAAACCCAGGCATGGGCTTACTCATGAATAGAAGCTGTTAGGCTAATTAAACAAGGAGGCCATTAGACTGAAGTGGCTCTAATACCTTGGCAACCTACACAAGCAAATCCAAATATAAGCCTGTAAATGCCTCAAGGTTATGAAATCAAAATGCCAAGGACAACCGATCGCAAACAGCCAACTAGGCTTTAAGCTGTACCCAGTCAACTAACTTTCTTTCTTTGCTTCTGCACCATCTCTAAGTAAGTCTTCCCCCTGACTCCCATGGGCAGAGCACCCCTAACCATGTCTGGTTTGGTGCTGCCCAATTCGAATTTATTTTTGGTCAAATAAACTCTTAAAAGTTTTAATATGCCTCAGTTTATCTTTTAACAAAGCATATAGCCTAGGAATCTCCCAATATTTGGGAAACCCATCCAAACAAAAGAAAGCCCACAAAGGAAAGAGAAAAAAAAAATTCAGAGTAAATAGAGAGGTTTAAAACAAATATAAAAAATACCAGGCGGAGCTGGTATCTTCCAAGAGGTAAGAGAGGTTACTGTATTCATAAAAGAAGAAATGCCAAGAACAAGGAATGAACAGGAAATGAAAAGAGCTCTTAGAAATTAAAAACAGGATAGCCAAAATAATTCAATTGAAGATAGGGAGATAAAGAAACCTCACAAAGAGAAGTAAAAAAAATAAAATAAAATAATACAAAGATAGAAAACAAGAAAGATGAGACAGGAGGTTAATCTTCCAAGGAGGTACAATTGCCAACTAATAGGAATTCCAGGGAGATAAAACAGTGTAGGAAATTATCAAATAATAGTGGACATTTCCCCAGAAGTAAAGGAGGGATTCTATGTGTTAAGTACAATGAATTTTTAAAAAAGAAAGAAAAGCCACCCCAAGGGGCATATCATCATAAAATTTTTAGTAAACAAAAGCTTCTAATAAAAGAAAAATAACAGCAAGTAGAAAAAGAAAACTACTATATAGTCAGAATGGCAAGAAATGAAAATTTCAACGTAAAAGTTGAAGATGACATACTGAGCAATTGAACTTAGCCCCTCTTGTTCCTGTAAAAAAGAAAATAAGAAATTAAGGATGGCTCCAAGTTTTTGGCCTCAGCAAGTAGAAGGATTGGGTAGTCATTTATTAAGATGGGGTAGACTATGAGGGAGGAACATTACTTGAACAAGTTAAATTTGTGATACCTGTATTAGTTAGCTACTGCTGCATAACAAATTATCCCAAAATTTAATGGTTGAAAAACATCAAGCATTAACTGTCTCACAGTTTCTGTGAGTCAGAACTTGGGCACAGTTTAGTTGGGTGCCTCTGGCTCAAGGTCTCTCTTGAGGTAGCAGTGGGGCTGTCCGCTGGGGCAATGGTCTCATTTGAAAGCTCAACTGAGATTGACGGGATCTGCTCCCTCAATCTGCTCCCATGTTTTTTGGCAGGCCTCACTTTCTCACCACGTAGGCCTGTCCGCAGGGCTGCCTTATGACATCATGGCAGTTGGCTTTCCCCACAAAGAATGATCCAAGAGAGAGGTAGAGAGAGCGAGCACCAAGACTGAAGTGACATTCCATCCTGTCTGCCATATGCTATTCATTAGAAGAGAGTCAATATGCCCAGCCTGCCCACACCCAAGGAAGGAAGATTACACAAGGGCATGAATGCCAAGAGGTGGGCACACTCACTGGATGTCCCTGTGGCAAGGTCATGTGGGCAGTTTGAACAGAATCTGGCATTTGGGGGGTAAATCCAGCTAGAAAGTCATCATCAGGAAAGTATTTATTATTGGATGTTAGGCATCGGAGACCATCTTTGAAAGGACTGGAGGAATCAATCCTGGGCTACATCTCCAGGAACATGGCCCAGACCTACCCTGCAAAGCTAGTCTATTAAAGGAACAGCCATGGGCCCTGTGGCTACAGAGCCCAGAGAAAGTGTGCCTCTGCCTCCCCTAGTGCAAGAGAGATGCCAGGTGTGCCAGCAGTTCCCTCAAGTAACTAACTTTAGAATCAAAGTTCTCAAAGGAGCATATTCTATGTCCTAGTCACATGAAGTTGGAAAATGTGACTTTTTAAAGGGTCTATTATGGGAGGGTGGAATTCATATCATGGAAAAATAGAGAGAGAGAGTGTGTGTTTGAAAGATGTGAGGCATCTATAAAGGACTATTGTTCACCACATTCTGGAAGGAACTGAGATAATTTAGCAGAAATTGGAAGTCATAAAACAAATCTAAGAGCCACAAAGAGATATGGAGATTATATCCATTCAAAACTCCAAGTTGTTAACCAAAAGCAAATCTGAGCAGTTTGTGATAAAGATATGAATACAGACATTAAGAATGTGATAAGTTAGGCGGAAGAAATAGATGAGAAAAATCTCTCAGAATATAAAACAGAAAGACAAAGAAGTGGAAAATTAGAGATAAAAAAAGCCAAGAAACACATAATCTCAATCAAAAAGACCACATTTAACCAAGTCATCCAAGAAAAAGAAAAGGAAAATAGAAGGCATAAAATTATTTTTTTTTAATTTTTAATTCCCAGAACTCAAGGAAAATACTTGAAAGGGTCTTCCAGAAACGAAGTTCACTGAGTGCAAAAAGGCCCACGTAACTATATGCTATTATGAAATTTCAGAACAGCCAGGGTAAATATCCTATCTAATAATAGACAAACATGCTAATTGACCATACCTTCACTAAGCCTCCCGTTGGCTAATCAGCATGATATGCAAATTAACCGCCAACAAAGATGGTGGCTAATTTGCATACTGCAGGCAGGGTGGGACAGCACCATCCCGCCTGCCCTGCCGCCATCCAGGCCTGCTACCTGCGACCAGGTGCGGTGGGTGTCTGTGTGCGACCCAACCCGGGGCTGCCAGGCGATGCAGCAGCGATCAGCCAGCCCGCCTGGGCATCCCGTGTGCGACCCGACCCGGGACGGCTGGGCAGGGCAGCAGCGATCGGCCAGCCCACCGGGGTGTCCCCTGTGTGACCTGACCCGGGGCAGGGCCCAAACCCCGGATCAGTCCTGCCCTGTGAGCGACCTGGAGAGGTGGGGCAGGCACCAAGGGATCGGGCCTGCCATCTGCCACCTGGGGAACGGGCCTAAGCCAGCAGGTGGTTATCTCCCGAGGGGTCCCAGACTGTGAGAGGGCACAAGTGGAGCTGAGGGACACCCCCCATCCCCTCCCCCGCCAGTGCACAAATTTTTGTGCACCGGGCCTCTAGTAAAGATGATAATGATGATTAAATTATTTTTTTTAAGCTAACATTTTTATAGGGCTTACTATGTGCAAGTAGATGTTTTAATCACTTTTTACATACTAACTAATTTAATCTTCACAGCAGTTCTATGACTTAACTACTGTAATTATTCAGATGAGAATACCGAGGGACGTACCCATGGATACACAGCTAGCAGGTGGCAGAACTGGGATTCAAACCAGTCTGGCTTTGTACCCTGGACCATGGCTTTTTTTTTCCTTTTATGAATACCAAATTCTAAAAGGTAATAGAGACATGCCTTCAAATGTCTGAAGGAAAAAGATTTTGAATGTAGAATTACCCAAAATATTAATCCAGTATGGGGGTGAGGGGAGTTTAATACATTTTCAGACATGCAAGAACTCAGATATGCAAAAACACCTATATTTGAGACACGCAAACACCTATATTCTTTATCTGAAAATGTAACTTAAGGATCTACTGTGTCAAAAGGAAAAACAAATCCAAGACAATAACATCAGCTCCAAGTACAGTGAAACTAATTAAAGAATGTAACCAAAAGTAATCCCAGGAGAACTTCTATGCAAATGAGCCTAGAAAGTCAGTGTATATTAGTGTGCTCAAAATACATTAAACAGCTGGAAGATATTAATGATAGAGAAATTTGTTTCCTATCAACAAGAAAGAAGATAATTTGAAAACACCGGGGGGGCGGGGAGGGGGGTGGCAGCTGTACAAGAATACTGATTCCAAAAGCAACACAAACTAACCACAAAGCAATTCAGAGTATTCGATGGAGTTGAAGGGAAGAGGGTCAATTTGACTTTTTGACTTTCCCCTTTGATGGCACGAGTGTGAGCAGCAACCCCACAGGACTAGATTTCCTATTTAAGCATCCAGTCAACCTGCCCTGGCCCTTCATTAAATAGTTTATTGAAACATAACTTTCTAAACTCTGTTTTCCATTTACATAAACTTGACAAAGTAACAGCACAGCGAACAGGACTTGGGAAGGAGGGAGAAGTGGAGGAATATGCAGGGGTGCAAATTCTCTTATCCTGCATATTGGTAAGTAAAGGAACAATATCCAATAATTAAGGATCAAGAATCAGACATTTAAACAAATTACGTATAGTTACACAAGTATCCAAAATCACAGCCAGTTATTAAAAAATATAACCAACAGAATGAGGAGGGAGGTGTCGCAAAAGGAGACGGTGTAAATTACGTTTTGCCTGTTTCACGTGGGTCATTAGTAAACACTGCTTAAGACCAGCAGTTCTCAACCTGTGGGTTGCGATCCCTTTGGCGGTCGAACGACCCTTTCACAGGGGTCGCCTAAGACCATCCTGCATATCAGATATTTACATTATGATTCATAACAGTAGCAACATTAAAGTTATGAAGTAGCAACGAAAGTAATTTTATGGTTGGGTCACAACATGAGGAACTGTATTTAAAGGGCCAGAAGGTTGAGAACCACTGGCTTAAGACCAAGAACTCTTAAGGCAGAGGGCTAAGCTATGCAGGCGCCCTGGTTTTATTGCGCTTCACAGGGGTGGCGTTTTGACAAATTGAAGGCAGGGAACCTCCACCAGAAAAAAAGATTATGACGCACTTTATTGCAATGGTCTGGAACCGAACCCGCAATATCTCCGAGGTGTGCCTGGAGTTTAGAGCTACAGAGGTAGCCATGGAAAGACTTAGAGCTGGAAATGAGTCAAAGGGCTTACCTCTGGGAGCAGCCGGGAAGGAGTGGGGAGCAAGACTATCTCCACAGTGTTTGGCTTTCCATTTCCAGATGCATCTTGAAAGAATCCAAAAAGGGTGATGCTCCCACTCAAAACCCTGGTGAAATTTGGGACCCCTGGCCCCCCGCATCCGTCAGTGCTGGCCATCTCGCTTCAGTAAGTGTTTCGGTGAGAAACTCCATTTCAGGAGGCAGTTTTTCCAGTTTGGAGCCAATTTACATTCTTCCTCTTCTACCAAGACGAAGAAGATGGACTGGGCCTGGAGAGAGACTGCAGGTGGAATCTGATGCGTCGCCTGGGAACTTTTCAGGAATGCAAAATGTCAGGCCTCACGCCAAGCCTGCCCAACCAGAATCTTCGTCCTAACGCCCACCCCCACGCCCGTGACTTACATGCACGTCAGTGTTTGCGAAGCCCTGCTCTGAAGGCGTTAGTTCGTAATCTGGCTGCCCTTTAGAATCACCTGGGGAGCTGGGAAAACGTGTGGATGCCTGGGCCTCACCTCACAGCAGTTAGGTCCGAATCTCTCAGGGGAGAACCAGGCAGCGGCCTTTATGGAAGCACCCAGGTGATTCTAATGCTCAGCTGGGAGCTGGTGGTGAAAACCTTTGCACAAAAGGGTCCATCTGATTGGATTTCAGGAAAGCTTTTACCACGACTGCCTCCCTCGCAGATTCAAATATTCGTCCCTTCCCCGTGGGCTCCCCTACCTCTAGCTCCGTTTTTCTCCATGAATGACTCTTGGTCCGGTGATGGACAGGAGGCAACCGCAGAGGAAAATAAGAAGTGAGCTCGGGGGATAAAAGGAGAATGAGGAGGCCAGCCCTGGCCCCAGCCAGGCCTGTGTCAAAGCGAAATGAGTGACGGGAGAATCATGAAGGACCTTGGTGGTTGGGCAGAAAAGCTCCCTTAATGAAGTGGGGGAAAGAGAACCACTGAAGACGGGAGAGGCGTGGGAGGGATATGATGAGAATTAGGATAAGTTTGGTAAACTGGATCTACCTAAAAGTACATATTGACCCAGTTTAAGCCAAACATTGAAATGATGAGACCGAGGGCATTCTTCTCCGAAAACTACCCACCAAGGTGCTTCCCATTCAAATCCGCTCTGGAGCCGACAATAAAATCCAATCAAGTGTTGCTAATTACACCCTCTAATGAATTGTGAGACTGCCTAATCCACAGTCCAGAGACTTGTACAGTCAATAACTGTGTTAAACAGCCTCAATTACTTACATATGGTGTCTCACTTTGGTGTTAATTGTATCCATTAACCCACACAGAATCCGTTTGGAATTCCTGCAGGATGGTTTAATGCGCTGGTTCCTTGGAGGCCACTAACCGCATTTGCCTTTGCCCTGAAATTATTCAGCCTCTGGATAAATAGCAAAGAAGTCTAAATTTCTTCCTCATGTGAAATGCTTCATAATATCTTTGAATTAAACCTCAAAATCACCCCTACCAGTGTTTCCCCATCACAAGGGCGTCTGAAAGATAGACACTAGAGCAGCGGTTCTCAACCTGTGGGTCGCGACCCCTTTGGTGGTCAAACGACCCTTTCACAGGGGTCGCCTAAGACCATCCTGCATATCAGATATTTACATTACGATTCATAACAGTAGCAACATGACAGTTATGAAGTAGCAACGAAAAAAATTTTATGGTTGGGTCACAACATGAGGAACTGTATTTAAAGGGCCAGAAGGTTGAGAACCACTGGGCTAGAAAAAAGGGAACAGGCTTGCTTCCCTCCGTCGGATCCTTTCGAAGGACATTTGTCATCTAAGTTAGTGGTCTCAGGAGCCAAGATCTTCTCCAGCTAAGCAAGTCATCTCCGGTTACCACACTGAATGGGCCCCCCAATGTTCCTATATTTAACCCTGTGCTTTTGTGGGCATCCATGATTAATAGACTTGAGGGCACCATCTTCCTTCTGATGATCATCTTAATGGACACGGTTGATATGGTTGAAGCCAGAGGATGGCACACTCCAATTACTTGATCGGGAATGGGACATTAATAACCGAAGTTGTATTTAGTATGTTTTGTTGCACACCAGGGCTTAAGTAGATACTGTGGTGTGTAATATGCAATAGAACAAGTCAGAATATATGTTGCCATGGAGATGTTTGATAGGGGTTGTGAAGCCTAGGAAATGCATGCAGAGCCCTGGTGCTGGGTGCTCCTGGACATTTCATACAGAAAGTATTACTTGCCCAGCATCAAAAGATGTGGGAAATCTTTAAATCACGATCCTGTGATGATGTCAATCAACCTTACGTTAGCACTAATGGCAGTGACAGATGGTAGCCTGGGCGACGAAGAGACACCCTCTGTCATAACCTCTAGAGCCATTGAATGCTTCAGCAGCAAATTTCATTGGAAAACCCCATTCGGAATGACATGCTTTGGGAAGGCTAGGCTTGCTTTTTCTTGTAGGTTATATAGCTTTAAAAAATACAATCATAATAATACATGTTCACTGCAGAAGATTTGAGAAATATAGTGAAGCATGAAAAGAAAGTCATCTAAAATCTTACCATTAAAGATTATTATTATTTTGCTGTGTTTCCTTCCAATCTTCTGAAAATGCATAGTTATACATCAACATATTTCTTTTTTAAATTTATGTTTATTTTTTGTTGTCTAAAGTTTTATATATGTCTCCTTTTTCCCCAAATGACCCCCCCCCCAGCCATTCCCACCCCAGGCAAGCCCCCACCACCCCAGTGTCTGTGTCCATTGGTTATGCTAATATGCATGCATACAAGTCCCCTACCATTTGTCTCTGGATCTATTCTTGTTCATCAAATTATGACATCAACATATTTCTTATCTCTCCTCCAGCCCAAAGCCACTGAGTCCTGTGGAAGCCCTTCCCTGTCCCCAGAACATGTCTGAGCTACCCTTAGGGAAGAGCGAAGTTGGGGCCTTTATTTGATGCCCCCCAATGTTCAGCGGTCCATAGTGAGGGGGCTGCCACAGTTCACCCAAGGTAGCCAGGAGGCCAGCATCTCCAATGACCCTTTCTCTTAACCAGGGGTATGACTCCACCAAGGAGACCGGAAGCACCTTAATGAGTGATTCAGTGGTTGTTGCAAAGTCACCCTGACGTGGGGAGGGGCCGGGGAGCTGATCAGCCGCATCCCTGGCTCTGCATTAGGACCATGAGGTGGCTGGCCCCGCAGCTGACTCCATTAGTAGGGTCTCGGGGGACTTTAATGTGGGGTGGTAATGTGGGGTGGTGAGACATGCTGGCTAGGCCTTCAGGGCGGTGCCACGCAGACCTCACTTCCACCTGAATTCTTCCCACTTCTCCCTTCTCCCTGTGGTCTCTCCAACCTGCTCCTTTCCCCTTGAGCACACTGCCACTCATCCCTGTAGAAATACTAAGCTCACTAAGCTCTGCTCCTGCCTTGCAAATTTCACAGCCTGAGGACCGCTCCAGGTGGGCTGCAGTTTCTGTTGACTCCATCAGGGGCAGCAGTGAGCACGGGTCTCAGTGACCACTGATGGGGACTTGTGGGGGTTGAGATGGAGACCATGGGGTGTGGATAAAGTGGAGTTCTGAGGCCGTTTTCCTAAAATAAGATCTGAAATTATAGACCTGGCCTTTCAGGGAGGATTCTTTTCCTTCCTGAGGCATGTACTCCTCCTTACCTGGGCTGTATTTGTGTCCTTGCATTAACTTCCCAGGAAACTTGATAAAGTGGCTTCATTGTTTCTCTCTAATCCCTGGGTGGGGGTGGTGGAAGGCAATCCATAATAAGATCAAACTGCATATATCCTGATTTTTTTCACTTTATTGTGAGAATTTCACCCATGTCATTAAATATTTTTAGACAATATGACCAAATGTCATGTTACGTATTTTATACATATTTTGTAAATTATGTATCCTTATTTTTTAAACCATCCCTCTATTGTTGGACATTTAGTTGCTTTACAGTTTTTACTCATATCAATAACTGCTATGAATTTTCTCAGACATAAATCTCTGACCCGCTCACAGATAATGTACCGTGAGATGCAAGGACCTTGCTTCATCCTTTGAACTCCCCTCAGTGCTGAGAGAAGGGGTTTCACAGGTGAACTTCACGCATGGCCCAGGTCAGCCTTTACTGGGGCCTGTCAAACCTGCTCTCTAACACTAAGCGACATGAAATCACCAGATCATGCCACGTCCAATTAGCATCCGCCATGAGCTCTTCACTCTGTAAAGAGGCATCTCGTGTTTTGTCATATTCAATTTCTGAAATGCTATTAACAGAGACCATTAAGGTACTAGAGAATCAAAACACAAGTAATGATCTTTTAAAAACACTTTGCAATGAATGTATCATGCGTGTTGACTCATAGCTCCAGCAACAAAGTCCCCTATTCTAAGAATGCCCTTGTCAGAGGAACTACTGAACAGACCGCAGGCAGTACCCAGCGTAAACTACCCTCCCTGTGCTCCTGGTGCCGATATACACCATCAAATGCAAATCATAGCATTGAGCGCAGGCTTGACAGCCAGGTACAAGCAGTATACATGTACCTGTGCACAAGGCATGTACACACACACGCACGCACGCACGCACGCACGCACGCTCATACACATTTATTCTATGTGTGATGGCAATGCCTCAATGGATATGAAAATCAACTGCTGAGCTATCAAGAGAAGTAGACTGCCAAGACCAAGGATACTTAGATCCCGAAGCGACCTGACTACTGCCTTGGGGTGGAGAAACTTCTAGAAATCACCATTAGAGGCTATAGTTTTACCCCCGTGGGACTTTACTATCTGCCCAGCCCTGGGCCCAGAGTTGCTCCAGGAATATATAACCCAACCGAGTTAGGTTGAATCCCAGGAGGAGTTCTGAAGCTGTTTCCAGTCTGTTTTACTGAATAAAACTCTCATTTTGATATGATGGGAAAAGAGGTTTGGCCAAACTCAATCTAAGCGTATCCTGCTTCCTAAACAACCTAGAGGCAACCGGAGAGTTACCATTGGAAAAATCATGCACGTATTCTTCACTTCTGAAAGTGCCTGCTTACAGTATTGCATAAAGTCTCAGACAAAGCTTGTTTTCTGGCCTATTCTTAGCAGCTGGTAAAATGGCCTTTCGGGGGCCTTGCCTCTGATGTGCAGACTGGCGTGGTGTCACCTCAGAGGTGATAATCATCCCCTCTGCCTACTTCCCTTTGTGAGAGGGAGACACGGTCCAATTACCATGTGTCCCTGCCCTTACTTGGCCCCAGCAGATTGGATGTCAGGCCTGACATAAGTCAATTAGCTTTCCTGCCTGGAGGAGCTGGAATTGGTGGCTGCCTGAGTGACCTAGCTGTATGGGTCTCTCTTGTGTTCCCCAAAGAGCTTCAAGCGTGGCAGCCTTCTGGGTAATGTCTTCCTTTAATATCCAATGAAGATTTAATAAGATGAGTAGAAAAGAGGAACTTATATATTTGTTGATTGTCCAGTAAATGCAAACAAAGATTCTTCATTGTGCCCAAGCACAATCTTTTTGTGTTATTGTCAAATGCACCATTCCCGGCTAATTTCTCCCACTGTTAGGATAAAGATAGCAGAACTGTGATTACTTGCAGCGCCCTGGCTCTTCAGAACCTATTTGTATGGAAACTATAGATTTTCTGGCCTCTGCAGTTCCCTAACACCATTTAATTAATACTGTATATATTGTTGCTCATGTTACATCATGCATTTCGCAACACCCCCCCCCCACCACCACCAAATCCCAACCCTCTCCTCCCTTCCCCCCTCCCTGACCGTGAATACTGGTTTCCAATGACTTTCTCAAAGGTTGTTACTGTGCTTTGTTATGGGAGCCAAAAATGCTAATCTTACCTGAAAGTGTGTAGGAAAAGGTGAGGATAATTTTTCTGATCATGTTAACTTTACCGTTTGGAATTCTATAGTGTGAATACAGACTAACACATTGCAACCATGAACTTCCAGGCTGTGGTTACTGCATTTCCACATGTGATGTCTTTCAGTGTTGACTGCTTCCTGACAGATTCCAACGCTAGTCAGGTCCCTTAAACTTCCTTGTAAGAACGCTCCTAAGTCAGGTTAACCAGCACCCCCATCCTTGAACCTGAACACCCTCTGTATCTGATCATCTTCTTCATCCTCCACCCCCAAGCCATGTCTGATCACCCTGGCCTGTCTTTAGCCAAGAATCCTGTTAGGTCAGTGGTTGGCAAACTCATTAGTCAACAGAGCCAAATATCAACAGTACAACGATTGAAATTTCTTTTGAGAGCCTAGGGTACTCCTAAGGCTTAGGAAGAGCCACACTCAAGGGGCCAAAGAGCCGCATGTGGCTCGCGAGCCACAGTTTACCGACCACGGTGTTAGGTCAACTTAGCTAGAATGGCCTTTACCTCTGATGTTTCCTCATAGTAATTTTCCATGCACTCACCCCTACCCAGATATTTAGCTATAATTCCCACTTGTCTACTCTGCATTTGGAGTTGAGCCCCATGTCTCTCCCCACTGCGAAATCCCATTGCAGTGGTCCCTAGGCCTATCCTGACGGTCCTGAATAAAGTCCACCTCACCATCTTTAACAAGGGTCCTTGAATTTTTTTAACCACCTCTGCCTACCACACACACTGTCCTGTTGCCAGTGGGGAGGCTGGGCGAGGGCCCAGGAGCATAGTGAGAAGAATGGTCCCGTCCAGACAATGAATGGCTGTTCCTTGTCCAATGCAATTTAAGACTGACCTGGGAGAGCATGACATCAACAAACCAACTGGAGGGAAGAGGGGACACCAATTGGAAGCGCCAATCACAGAACAGTGGTCGTTAGGCCTTCTGAGGAGAAAGAAGTGGCCACCCGCCCCGAGGGCTGCCTGGCACGTGGCACAGAGCCTGCAAGAGGGTAGGGAGCCCTTCTTGGGTGGAACTGACAGGATGCACAGGGGATAGGATGCCTGCCACCACCTTGCCACACTTGGATGCTAGACCAGAGACAAAGCTGCAGTCAGAACGCTGACAACAGAGTCTGGGGCTGGAGAGCAGGGGTTAGCTGTGGATTCGGTGGCCAAGAGCTCTGTGCTTGTCCTCTGTCTGACATGTCACCCCAAATCAACATGTCAGCACCATTCCAGAAACCTATTAGTATTCTCACCAGTGAGAATGATCAGCTTTCCATGTTGCCTTCTTGGAACTGGGGCCAGACATAAGTCCAGGGACTACCCCACGGGCAGGAGTCTGACTTCCTGGGGGCATCTGTTTGACCCCACATGAGGTTGACCCCTAAGGGGGAGAAACAGGTACCAGGCATCTGGTTGACCCCACACAAGCCTGACCCCTAATTGAGAGGAGAGAAACAGGAACTGGGCGCACCATCTGCCTGGCTGGTCCCAGGCATCGGACAAAACGACCCGGGATGGTAGTTGGTAGTTGCTTTTTGCAAACGGAGTCCATACTGGATCAGTTTCGGGTCGGGGCACCCTGCCCGCAGGCCGCTGCTGATCCAGGTACTAGTCCCAGGTACCCGAGGAAGACTTAGAAATAAAACTTGAAGAATTCACTCTCAAACAGAGGTGTGTGAATTTTTTTGTGTGCAACGGGCCAGACAGTGGATACTTTAGGCTTTGCAGGCTGTATGGTCTCTTTCTCAGTTCTGCCGTTGTAGAAGCCAGCAGCCAACGACAAATGTAACCAAACGGGCAGAGCTGCATTCTAATAAAACTTTATTTACAGAAACAGGCAGTAAACTGGATTTGGCCCGCTGGCTGGATCCCAACCATTGCATGTGGCAGAGGACCACGGGCAGAGGCGGCACTTACCTGGATCGAATGGTGCTAATAGTGGGACTACAGGACCAAATGATAAATGCACCTGTAATTGTGGTAGATATGCACAGACTCCCCTCTACAGAGCTCTTATCGTGGTAAACTTATCATTTACCACCAGCAATTGCATCTGATTCCCTACAGCCTTGCCAAGAGAATGTTTTATCCGATTTTGAATTTTTGCCAATTCGATAGTGAGAAATGGTATCTCAGTGTGATTTTAATTAGCATTCTTTCCATCTGAGTAGTTCTGAGCATCTCTCTCGTTTTTTTTTAATGAACCATCTGTCTTGGGCTATTTTATTATTTTGTTATTGGCCTTTTTCTTCCTGATTTATATTAGTTCTTTACCTATTAAGATTAGCCCTTAATGTGTATGCTGCCATTGTTGGATATGGTAGTCTATGTATGTATCAATTAGGTCAAAGTGGTTGACAGCATTGTTCAAATGTCTGAGATACCTCGTAGTCACTCAAGTGGAGCTGTCCAGCAAGCATTTGGAAATACACATCCGGAACTCAGGTGAGAGGCCTGGACTGGAGAAATGAGCTTGGGAATATTAGAAACAATGCGATGGGTTAGGTCACCTGGGGAGAAAAAGTAGAGAAGAGGTAATAGATACATCACAACGTTTAGAGATTGAGGAGGAACCACCACAGGACAGAGACGGGGCCTCCAGGGGTGTAGAAAATAAAGCAAAAGGCCAATGAGAATTCTTATTGAGAATTGATCACTGGATTCGCCAACATGGAGACTATAGATGACCTTGACAGGAATACTCTCAGTTGAGGGGTGGGGACAAAAGCCTGACATCTCGGAGAGCAAAGTGATTAGAGCGCTGGTGGTCGGTGAGGTCTGAAAGGTTGGCGACCGCTGGATTAGAGAAATACAGTCGGCTGCTAGACAGTTGAGGGTTAACTTGATGTCTGAGGTTATAAACTGAAGGGTGTGTCGGAGCAGCCATGAGTTTTTCACCAGCCACATTCAGCTGCTCCAGGGCAGGGAAAGCATCGGTGGAGAGCTATGTCTAACCAGAGCTGTCCAGTCACGATGAAGGTGGTAGTGGAGGATGTACGGATTGATGAGCCCAGGAATCTAAGCTGGAAAGTGAGAAGAGTGCTTCGAACAGAGAAAAAAGTGATAAAGCAATAGATTGGAGATCTAGGTATGGTCAAAGCCAATATATTATACTCATAACTACAAGATATATACACAGATCACCCCAGTCTCTTCTGGGTGAGTTCTACACAGGCTTCAATGTCCATGTAGTTTATTTAAAAAAAAAAAACATACAACAGGATGGGTAAATATTCTTCAATTTTATTCTTGAGTTTACAATAATTCAAGGATGAAAGATGCCCAGAATAAATGGGTAGACTATCATACCACAGATATATTATATGGCAAGGAAGCCCAAATACTGAAAGACTTTTTAAAATGTACTTCATTTGGCTACATCACTGATAGTCTCGATGCGGAATTTTTGATGTCTTCCAGAAGATACATTACCCTAAGCTCCCATTTTATCATGTTCTGAGAAACGATTTAAAAAAAAATGGTTGGTAACCAAGAATAAAAAAATGTTTTCAAAAAATTATCTCTGTGTAAATAAAGTGTCTGGTAGATTAGTGAAAGTAAGAAGTTTGGAAAGCAGGAATTTTTATATTGTATAAAAATACTGTGAATTCACATTATTTAAGACTGATAACAAATTATTTTTGTGGGTAAATAGGTCATCTTATCATTCGCATACTTATCTAAAGGCTTTCAAAAAACAGTACAATGTTTTAGAGGAATCTATATCCCTCTTATAAATTAATCCAGTTAATTGATGACTGATTTTTCCATGTTTTTATTTTTTTTAATCACATGCCTTTTAGACGTTTTGTTGCTGTAACCAAGACTGAGAAAGGAGCAATAATCACTCATCCTAGTTCTTTCTCAGCGTCTACCTAGAATGACGGGATCTGGGAAGGGTGGTAGCAATGAAATGTTCTCTGGAATAAGGCATTGTTCTCTTTATTCTACCGTTTTTATTTATCTGAGTTTTCCTGGGGCTTAGGAACATGAATAATTCACAGTTGGCTACACTTACCATCAAGACATTAAATGGAGGTCTCCCTGCCTGAAATCTAAAAGCAGCAGCAATGCTCTGTTCCATAGACAGCCCTGCTTCTCCATTGCTCTCCTCTCGGGTAATCAGGTAGGTACTCCTGGTGCATTGGTGGGGGGGGGGGGGGGGAGGGCAGGGTCATAGGAAGAGTACTGGCTCAGGAGATTGGACACCTGGTCTTTAGTCACAATTTGGTCACTTTGCCGCCGTGCAACCTGTAAAATGTAACTTCTCTGAGCTTCAGTTCTTTTGTTATAATACAGAGAAAGACCCACCTGACCTATTTCACAGGCACTGTCAATGAACTAGACTACAGGGGTTGATAGATGCTTTAAAAATGTGGTTTGCTGGCCCTGGCCGGTGTGGCTCAGTTGGTTGGACGTACACCAAAAGGTAGTGGGTTTGATTCCAAGTCAGGGCACATACCTAGTTGCGGGTTCAAGCAACCAATTGATGTTTCTCTCTCACATTGATGTTTCTCTCTCTCTCTCTCTCTCTCTCTTCCTTCCTCTAAAATCAATCTTTACAAAAATGTGGCTTGCTGTTCACTATTTGATATTAAAAAATCAAAATAGAGAAATCATTGGGAAATATAAATGTTTATGAATCACACGGTGCAAATGTAAACAAGTAATTTACCAGTACTTTACAATAAAATCAAATAAATTATTTATGGATTTTTTAAAAATAAAGAAGTCTTTGCAGATAAATATTCGTCAGCTTAACTTAATCATTCTTTCTTTCATAAGAATGTTCACTACGTGACGTTATAACTCTCCAAAGGAGAATTTTGATAATTCGTTCAGTTCTCTGCCTTAGAAGCTTCATTATAAGGCAGAAGAATGGAATAATTAAAGTTTTAAAATAAGCAATATATAACTCTAAACCACGGTCCCCTTATTTTAAAGAGTTTAATAGGAACACTTTCCCCAATAGATGTATAAACAATCTACTGTTTATATAATATTAACACTAACTCACAACTAAGCCATGAAGATCAAAGCTAATGTGCATTTTTCTTCCCTTATCAACTAAATTATTAAATATCTGATGGTCTTAAAAAATGAACTACATGTGATATAAAAATGCTCACCTATTGAATGAATAAATGGTGGTTAAGTGTTTGGAATATAGATCAGAGGTTAGAAACTGTTTGAGATATAGCAGTGTGTATGACAGGGTCGCCTGTAGCAATGAGCCTGAACAAACAGATGACATGTACAGGCATGAGAAACCACTGAAGTAACCCACCAACTTCTCTCTTAAAATGGCGCACCTCAAAATATCAACGGACTTCTCCAGAAGAACCAATTCATCACCTGCCCATTCTAAATCTTCTATGTTAAATGGCACAGTGGTTTTAATAAGAAACAATTATCATGTAGGTAAGTAACACTACATTCAGGACAGTAACAAAATTTTTGGACCAAATGACAAAAGTATGTCAATAAAGTGTATTTAAGAATAACTATATAATGCTAACATTCTAACAGCACTATGATCTTTGCTAACAACAAGCCAAGATTCAGTTCTCCATCAAAAATTTCTCTCTCTCTCTCTCTCTCTCTCTCTCTCTCTCTCACACACACACACACACACACACACACACACACACACACACACACTTTCTCGTCTCTACAAATGCAGCTTGGATTATTTCCTGTTCTTAACTATTAAGTCTTTTGAACAAGATCGACATTCTTTCAACAAATCAATGATCAAAAATGACCCACTGCTTTCATGAAAGATCTCTCAAGGTCATTCTGTGTTTCAAGGGCAGCCTGCCAAGGACTTGCAGAGATGAAATTGAATTAGCATTGGCACAGGGAAATTCATAGCAGCAGGTCAAAGTCCATTTATCTTATGCTCAGCAGAACCTATTTAGGTCAGGTGAGGAGTAAGTAATTGGCAAATTGTTCCTCATCTAGCAGAGAGGCGGGTATAGTTAAAAACTATTGAAAAGCGTGGTTGGACCCCTTTCATTCTATGGATGGTATGCGGTAGGCACCACACATCCGTGAGACAAGAGAGGTTAAACTAGAACTCTCCCCTAAACTGGCATTATAGGTTAAACAATAATCAAGTACATTTCTGCTGTGTCTGTGGTTTTAAAATGATTCACTGTAAACATCCTATAGGCTTTCCTACTTCATTAACTTCGGAGATTGAGCTTGATTCTATGTCTGTGTGAAATTAGCATAAATACTGTTCATTCTGGTTCGACACAAATTCCTTTAAAAAACGTTAAGGCCATTTAATGGAATCAGGGCCAAGTGCAGAGTGCCCCGACTGAAGTCAAACGACTGATTTACGATTTCTGAAAAAGCCATTGGCGGTTATCTTGCGTTTTCCTTCTCGGTACCTTGAGAGCAGTTTGTAGGATTAATTAGTCTCCAACATCTCCATCTCGATCTCCAATAAGCCAAAGAAAATGAAAACTTAAGGCTAACAACGCTGTCCCAAGAAGGTCCCCCAGTGCCGTTAGGTAGGGGATGGAGAAGCTGTCCGGATCCTTTCCCTTCCTCCAGAAGTGACGGACCATCCAGTCAGCGATCCACAGCAAGGTAAATACCTACAAGAGAACACCAGCGATTACTCCTGTGGCCTGGACATTCCCAGTTTGGTGAACATGACCATGAGTCTAAACTACTGCTTTCAAAAAGTTAACAGCTTGCATCTCAGAACCATGCTTGAAAAGAAGAAATAGCTCATTGACAGGAAGATTTTCTTTTCACAAGAATACATTTCATTATTTCTGTGATAAAATTCTTCTTCAACATTTCACATGTATCTTCTCATTTTCTTCTAGCCTCCCAATTACCACAATCATCCTTATAGTTAATAGAACTGTGCAACTGCCAAATCACTGGTTTGTTTCAACTTTTTTCTATATGATAATCCTGTGACGTAGGAAGAAGATACATGAAGAAGAATATAAATATTACAATTAGGAATCATTTAATTCCTAAATGATTGAAATAAAGATGGAGAACTGACCATTCATTTATTAATTACTAGAGGCCCAGTGCACGGATTTCGTGCACTTGATTGGGGGTCCCTCAGCCCAGCCTGTGCCCTCTCGCAGTCTGGGAGCCCTTGGGGGATGTCTGACTGATGGCTCAGGCCTGCCCCCTGCCGGAAGCAGGCTTAAGCTGTCAGTCAGACATCCTTAGCACTGCCACGGGGGCTGGAGAGGCTCCCAACACAGCTGCTGTGCTCACCAACCGTGATCCCAGCTTCTGGTTGAGCAGCGCTCCCTCTTGGGAGCACAATGACCACCAGGGGGCAGCTTCTGCATTGAGCGTCTGTCCCGTGTTGGTCAGTACACATCATAGCAACTGGTCGTTCTGCCATCGGGCCAAAACTGGCTCTCCAACATCCCTCAACGGGTCCCAGATTGTGAGGGGGCACAGGCCAGGCTAAGGGACCCCACTGGCGCACAATCAGGGCAGGGAGGGACACTGGAGGTTGGCCAACTGGGGAGGGACCATGGGAGTGCTCCAGGGTGTGTCTGGCCCATCTCTCTCAGTCGTAATTGGCCGGACCCCAGCAGCAAGCAACCGACCAGTTGGGGCATCTGCCCCTGGTGGTCGGTGCATGTCATAGTGACTGGTTGACCAGTCGACTATCTGCACCCTGGTAGTTAGTGCATGTCATAGGGAGTGGTTGAGTGGCCTTAGCATATCATTAGCATATTATGCTTTGATTGGTTGAACGGACGATGGGACGCCAGGACAACCAGACACTTAGCATATTAGGCTTTTATTATATAGGATAAGGCCATTGGTGGCTTGCAGAAGAAAATTTCATGGTGAGAACAATGAACAGAAGGTAAGAGCATTGAGGAATGACCTGTCTATATAAATACAGATGTAGACAGCGTGTCGTTATTTTAAGTGACTATTCAAATACTAAGGTAATCATGTGTTTTCTAGGATATCGGGAATACAGGAGTGGGCAAAAGTAGGTTTACAGTTGTGAGTACACAGGTAAACAGTTTATTCTTGTATTATGATTTATTTTGTAGTATTTATTTGTGTTACAACTATAAACCTACTTTTGTGCATCCCTGGAAAAAGACCTCTGTGATTCTTTGAGTTTGGGGATCAGATAAATGGTTTATTTTGTTTTGTTTGTTGTTGTTGTTGTTGTTGTGTGTGTGTGTGTGTGTGTGTGTGTGTGTGTGTGTGTTTATCCATTTAGAGTGGAAGGATTCTGAGATTTTCAAACTCCTGAAGGGTTAAGGGGACTTAAGATTAGAGAGGTTAACGTTCACTGGTTAGGGACAAGCCGGCAAGTACAGTGGATTACTGAAGAGCACTTTTCTAGCCCTAGCGGTTTGGCTCAGTGTTTGCTTGGAATATTGTGAATAATGAATTATTTAAAATGGCATTAAGTAGCAGGTACTTAACGCAACATGTTTTATTTTAAAACTAAATGGTTATTTCAGAAATGCATGCTTTTCACAGTGAAAACACCTCAAAAATCAAAGTAAGAGTAAGCTGTGTTTTCTTTCACATCATCTGTTTGTTTTTTATGGAATATGCATAACCTTTTAGAGGTAAATATACCTTCTGGAAAGGCAGTTTTGTAGCCCCAGCTAACTGTGCACCTTCTAGCTGTGTTACTTGGAATTTAAATAAATATGTAAAGTACAAGAATATATATATTTGCTCTGGACAATAGTGGTTCTCTTGGCCAGCACCTTCTCTGAGCTACTTCTGCACACTTCCCTGCAACCCTAAGATCAGGAGTCTGCTCTGCTTAGAGACATTTTGCCTGATCCCAGCATAACTCCTTTACAATAGCAATGAATTCAACTGTGTCTTTTTATTTCTGACACGGAATGATGGTTTCATCATCCTTTGACATCTTTAAGAATCCCTTTTAATGAATGCAAACCTGTCTCGTTTTACTACATTTCCCTAGATGGCACAAAAACAATTTAGATTCGTTTTGTTAGTCAGAACATGGCTATTTCGTTTTAAAATTAAAAAGTGGGCCGAAACCGGTTTGGCTCAGTGGATAGAGCGTCGGCCTGCGGACTGAAAGGTCCCAGGTTCGATTCTGGTCAAGGGCATGTACCTGGGTTGCGGGCACATCCCCGGTGGAGGATGTGCAGGAGGCGGCTGGTCGATGTTTCTCTCTCATCGATGTTTCTGACTCTCTATCTCTCTCCCTTCCTCTCTGTAAAAAATCAATAAAATATATTAAAAAAAAATTAAAAAGTGGTATGGCGCTAAATATTTACTTTTTTAAGTAACTAAAAATTTTAAGTTATAGAATCATTCAGGCCAGTCCTTTGGGAGTGAATATTCTGGGTCACAATCAACCAAGATTTTATTCTGAAAAATTTGAGGAATGGTTTTTTCCATTAACGCTTGCACACAGCTATGCCATAAGATTTTTTGGTAGGTGATGTGAAAATTCCTCTAAGTCATGTCTGCAATCTCAGCAGGGCTCGGGAACAGCCTACACAGCACACTAGAAAAAGATAGCTCAGCTTCCCTGGTCCTATCTTCTTCTTATTCAGACTCGACAGGCTGAAAAGAGCTCCACTTCTCAATGACTTGCTCCACGGGATGCAGGATGCTGTGCCTCTAATGAGGCAGGGCAGTCATTGCATCTTCTATGCAGAACTGCCTGGAGCCCCAGCATACCTCTCTAGCGAATTAATCATAGGAGACCTCTCAATTTTAAGACCCTGCCATCTAAGCTATAATAGCATAATCACATTATTATATCACACAAATGCAATCACATAGCTAAAAAGGAATCTCAAAAATTCACCTAGTATTTCAATTTCCTACCTTCAGGTAACCATATGAATCAACTCCCAAAGTTAAAAGTGAAAAAAGTATTAGAACTGTAGACCCTCCCCTCACTTTTCCTTTATCATTCTCTTCACACTTTTCTCTCAACCCAAGCTAACAGACAGAAACCAATTAGGAGGCAGAGGCAGAGCAGTCACACAGAAAGAATAAAGAGATCCCTGCTTTCCAGATGGAATCTGGCGGATTTAAATCCTGAGGAGCGAAAAAAGAATGTGAGTGAGGTCAGTCAGGCAAACTGTTAAAATCTCCTAGTTGGTTAGCTCTTTCAGATGCCATCTGGGAATTGGATTTGGGTTAAGTATCGAAATATAAAAGATATAACCACACCATTTAATGAGGACCTACTATGTGCCGGGTATTTATAACTACTGTGCAAAGAGAAATCATTGTCCTCATTTTACAGGCAAGAGCAAGAAGATCCCCAAAGAATTAAGTAACTTGCCCAATAAGGCTAAGCCAACAAGGCTAAGCAACTTTGCTTAGCTACTGCGTACTTATTCTGGGGTTCCACTTACGGTCATGTTGCCACCACATAACTACATTCTTCCTTATTTAGAAGAATGACTCCAAGGAATGGGGTATCAGAGGCATGGTAGGGATTCTTAATGCTAGAATCCACAGGGTTTAATCCTCTCACTGACACCGTAAGAAACTCATTGCCCAGTAATCCACAGCTACTATGATGATGATGATAAAATAATGAAACAATAATAGCACTTCAGATGCATTATCTCTTTTTTCTGCCGGGGTCCAACCCCAGCAGGTCCAGGGGTTCCCAAAGGTGTACACGGAGTCGGCAAAGAAGGAATGACACGGAGACAGCGTTCAGTTGATCAGCAGCCTAGCCAGGACCTCTAGCCAGGATCTCCAGAGAGGTTCTGCTTAGGATCTCCAGCCAGGTTCTGTGTCCATGTTCTCTTGCTAGGTTCTCCAGGTTCTCCAGCCAGGTTCTGTAGCCAAGTTCCCTCGCTAGGTTCTCCAGCCAGGTTCTGTCACCAGGTTCTAGTCAGGTTCTCTTGCCAATTTCTGTAGTCAGGTTCAGTCCAGGATCTTTTGCCATGTTCTCTCCAGCGAAGTTCTTCTGTCTGTAGGTTCTGTGTAGGTTCTGTCTTCTAAGTTCTGTGTGTAGGTTCTGTCTTCTCTTGGTTCTGTCTTCTAAGTTCTGTCTTCTTACGTCTGTATTTATACCAGTTGATTCCAATCCTATCAATCTCTATTCCAAAGGTTAGGGCGTTTCTTATCTCCATTCCAGGGAGTAAAGATTATGTAGCTTAAGCATGATTGTTCGTAGTTAAAGTGATTAATTACCCGCCTGGCACTTAGTTAAGGGGTTTTATTCCCTCCCTAACTTCAGGGGAAAATCCCTACCTGGGGAAACAACCTTTCTCAGAGACCTTGGTTAAAACACATAGTGCCAAGAAGGTGAGCAAACATATCAAGAACAGTATGCCATATATGCCAGGTCCCTTGAAACAGCAAGGATGGACCGGCTCCCGGCATTTTTCCTTATAAAAAGCCCTGAGGTAGGTCTATTCTTAGTCTCCTTTTACGGATGAGAAAACACAGGCCCTGAGAGAATGCCTTGCCCAAACTGCCACAGGTGGTGAGTGGCGGCAAGCAGAGCCCAAGCCCTTACACACTATCCCCACTGCTTCAGAGGAAATGTATCAGATCTCTCAGGTTTGCTGGGAGTGGGGAAAGTGCTGAAAATTATCATTCTACAGAATCAGCTACACTCTTTATTCTGGTCTTCAAGACCTTTCATGATCTTGCCTGTAGTTTTCAATGTTATTTTCCATCACTTCCTTTCATAAGCCCTGTGCTTCAGAAATTCTAACTATATATATAAAAGCCTAATATGCAAAGTGTCCCCTTGGGAGTTCGACCAGGAGACCGGGAGTTCGATCGCTCGCTATGACATGCACTGACCACCAAGGGGCAGCGCAGAGTGAAGGAAAGCCCTGGCTGGCAGCCGGGGAAAGGAGGCCCCAGTTGGCAGCTGGTAGGCCCTGATCAGCCCTGATTGCCAGCCAGGCCTAGGGACCCTACCCGTGCACAAATTTCATGCACCAGGCCTCTAGTTTTCTATAAATACCCTGCATTTTCTCATTTACTTAAGGCTACTCCCTTCTGTTGAAATGGCATTTCCTATAGATTCCACAAACTCTTATGCACTACAAAACGTCCCTGTTCCCAAAGAAAGAAGCTCTCCCAGGACTGAGCTTCCACAGCACTCTGTCCTCCTCCTCTCAGGACACTCGGGACATATTTATGTCCTTGACTGGGTTCCTACTTGACTCCAATAGACATTGTTTCTGTGCAAACTCTATGAAAAGATTTAATGAAATCAAAGATACAGCTTCAAGCCTATAGAAGTTGCCATCCTGAAAACTATGACCCTCACTAAGGGCTAAACAAAGTGCCCAAGTTATTCTTGTAAACACAGGAGTGTAGACTGGAGCCAGGCTCCATCACACGTCTGGCTCTGGGTACATCACTTAACTTCTCTCCACGCCAAATGCCGCGTCTGTGTTGGGAACTCATAGTGTAACTTACCTCCTGGGCTGTTGTGAGACTCAGCCAGCTCCTACCTGCAAAGTGACTAGAACAATGCACGGCTCACAATAAATGCTCCATAAACAGTTGCTACTATAATTTTTGAAATCTGTATGTATGTAGATGAAAAGTGGCGCAGATTACCAAGCCTTCAGAAAAGAACTGTCAGAAATGAAAATCTTTCAGAAAGAACAACTTAGGTGAAAAGGAGAAAAACTGGCTTATGTATTAGAGAACCAATATTCTTTTCCTCTCAAAAGTCACAGGTCAAAAGGAGATACAACTGATCCCAACAAAGTACCCAGTCGAATCATGGCAAAACAAGTTGATTATAGACTTCCAGGTAAATTACAGAGGTACTGGGATCACAGAGTATACCTGGGAACCCCAGGGAGTCTGTTTTAGGCCAAACAAAATTTAAAAATAGGTAGCTTCTACATTTAAAAACAGACCAATTCAGAATGATCTATTTAGACTTGGAATATAATTTTTCAGGAAAACAATGTTTTATGTATTGCCTGGGTTCTCTGGCTAACCATCAAAGGCAATATAACTTAATATTACTTTAGTAGTAATTACTGATCTTAACATTAACATACTGTTTCAGTTACCAGACTATTTTAATTTTAACACATATTACTAATACGTACAACAATGCTTTGCAACAAATCATATTTATTATGGGAGTGGGAATTCACAAAATCATACGTTATGAATGCAGGAGGGGATTTGCATGACAGCGAGGGCCACTATACTTCCTGGTGTGCCCAGGATAGTAATGGTTTATACTTGTCGCTCTAATATTTTTTAATATAAATATATTTTAAATGTATTTTTTATTAATTTCAGAGAGGAAGGGAGAGGGAGAGACAGAAACATCGATAATGAGAGAATCATTGATCGGCTGCCCCCTGGTCGCCCCTTCCTGGGGATGGAGACTGCAACCCGGGCATGTGTTCTGATAGGGAATCGAACCTCGACCCCCTGGTTCATAGGTTGGTGCTCAACCACTGAGCCACACTGGCCAGGCTGTTGTTTTAGTTATTAACAGCTCCCTTTCATTCTCAAGGGTCCTGGTTTGGATGAAAATTACATGGTTGCCTCCATGATACTCACCCTTAAAATACAAGTGAGGAAAGCAAGCCACAGGACAGTGCTGAGACTTAGCCGGGGTCATAGAGCTAAGTGACCAGAACCAGAACCCAGAAACAGTTGTTCCTAGTCCAGGAGTCTCCCTATCATCCTGCACAGACTCTGCAGGAGCAAGACCAGGGTGACGCCTGCCATGGGGACCAGCAGTACTTGGCAAATGTGAAGTCTATGGGAGGAAGTCTCTGGCCCTCCCAGTGGGGACTTTACGGGGTCAGGAACTGAAAGCTGAGAGATTCAGGGGATCTTGCTTATGTACCCCCTTGTGCCCACTTGTGGCTTCTTGTCCACCACCCCCACACCAGCATGGGGCAGATGGGGGAAATAAGGACTTCCGTCTTGGCCGTGTTAGGTTTGGGATGCCTTTTCAACATTTAACTGGAGATACCAACTTGGGAGACAGCAGGGACAGGGTGGTGTCTGAAGCTCAGGTCGCTCATCACAAGAGCAAGAAGAGCGCTGCACAGTCGGAGGGCACAGACAGGGCCGAGGGAGGGTGGGTGGTGTGGAGACGAGGAGCCTCGGGGCACCGAATAACCTGCCCCAATAATGAGGGAGAGAATAACAATGCCGAGGACAATAATGAGGACTAACTGCAGCTCCCGCCGTTATTGGGAACTTATTATGTTCCAGGAACTCTACCAAGCACTTTATACACATTAGCTTATCCTCTGAGGCCAGAGAGGTTATGAAACTTAACTAAGGACACGAAATAAGTAACAGAGCAGAAATGCAAGCTCCGGCCTCACGCAAGGGAGCGCTGATCTTTCTCCAATGTTCTGCGCACTGGGGTCTTATTTTCCCTCTTCTTTCCTCCGCATGTGATGACAGATAGTCTGGCTTATAGAGGTTTGTCTTCTGTGGAAACATTAATTTTTATGTTTCCTTAATGAAAATAATTACACAGAACCATGTGACTGTGACTTCAGAAGAGGTTGTCAATGCCTGTTATTTAACTTATTTTTCAATTACACGTTTGTCAATGCTGCTTTTCGCGAGTATGGAGACCATATTTCTGCCCCAAGCATGTTCTACTAGAGGAGAAATGGAAGATGTTTGCTCTTAATTTGCACTGTTTGTATTGTGGCCACGTTCATACTACAAACCACATGTTTTAAAACGACCATGAACTGTTATTTGGAAAACAGAAACACTTCTTAGAAATTCATTAATCCGTATTAACCAATACCCTATTTCATTACGCAGGGCGTTCATGTTCGCGTTTAAAGTGGGCTTGGGATTTGCTGAGAACAATTTTTCTTGAGAGTACGAACCTTTTGGGAGAGATGAGATGGTGCAATTGACACGTAAGCATAAAATTCAACAAGTATTGCTTAGTCATAAAATTTGAGGAGGCATCTGTTTTTAAAATTATATTAACAAAAAGTATAAGTATTGCCCTAACCAGTCTGGCTCAGTGGATAGAGCGTCCACCTGCGGACTGAAGGGTCCCAGGTTCGATTCCGGTCAAGGGCATGTACCTTGGTTGTGGGCAACATCCCCAGTGGGGGGTGTGCAGGAGACAGCTGATCGATGTTTCTCCCTCATCGATGTTTCTAATTCTCTATCCCTCTCCCTTCCTCTCTGTAAAAAAATCAACAAAAATATATATTTTTTAAAAAGTATAAGTATTATTATTTTGTTAAGAGTAGTTTCCAGTAACCATATTTTTACTACATGACCCTGCTCCCTGGCAATGCCCCCTGCCCCCACCCTGGACTAGGAATGGCTACGGGCCCCAGATTGGACCATTCATATCTGAGCTTTCACAGTTGAAACTGGACGTGAAAAAGCAGGCTACTGTCCCCATGAATGAAAGGCATGCAATGGTGGGGACTTTTGCCCCAGACGTGCAATGCAGACAACAGAGAAAGGAGCCAGTGAAGACGGAAGATTATGCCTCTTAAAGGAGCCTGAGAGTCATGATGGGGAGGCCCAATGCTTTCTAGATCTCCATCTCTGCCCCCACGAAAGGTGGGAGTGCCTTCCTCCCCTCCAACTCCACATCTAGTTTTATATTTCTTGATAAAGTCCCATTTTTGTGTAAGCAAGTGCCAGCAGGTTGCTGTGACTTGAATTCCAAAGAGCATTGATTAAGATATCCATTGTTTTGCAATATATGTATAAAAACACTTGGATGTTTGTTTTATTATGATGATAAATGAATTTTTCTTTGCTATGGTAACAATAAATAAAGGAATTAATTTTTAAAAAGTTTCATATATATTGTTATTAGTTCAAGTTTCTCATCAGCTGTAATGTATACTCCAATCTCACCCAAGAAATCTTCTAAAGAATGAAAGCCAGGCACAAGCACCAAGTTTGATTCTGAAGTGACAGGGGAAGAAGACTCCAAGGAGGTAAGTCTTAGGCTCTTTCTAGGTGTTTCATTCATTTAATTCTAATCTCCCACGGCTAAGAGAGGATCCTAAGTGGCAGGGACAAAGTCTCCCATTTCTTCTGCACAGTGGTGAGCACAGTACTTGGAAGATTGTATGTATTACATAGTTGATGAAATCGTGATAGTTACAACTCTCAACTTTACATATTGAAAATTTGTTATCATTCCACTGTTTAAAAGAAACATTTTGTCTCTCCCACATGAAAAAAACAGATATGCCAGGAGCGACGGTTTTCTACAACCAAACTTTCACAGCGAGTCGCTCATAGATGAGCGACTACTAGAATTCTGGTGCTACTAGAATTCTGTAGAGTTTGTGGTAACCTAATTTTCTGTAGGAAGCCATCAGTAGCTAAAACAGGCAACTAAAAATTTCATTTAGAGATGGTTTGCACTGTTGACCAATTTTATTAAACACTTTGTTGGAATACAATAGGTATCTAGGGCTAGAAAAGTCTCATTGTTCTTTTCCCATTTAGACTTTTTAGCAGGAAAAAAAAATGTCAATATACTCCTCTTTTGGCCTTTTGTAGGGTATGTGACCCAAACTCTATGTTAGGATGTAAAAAAGGCCTCTCTTTTTCTTTGCTGTAGCCTTCCACAATTTATGCGAAGCACCTGGTAATTAAATACCAAGACTGTTAGCTCCTCTGGTTCAAAGGGCCCCTCTGTTCAAACTGAGGGATAAGATAAGCTACTCTCAAGGCTGCATTTTTACATACATACCCCTCCTCCCTGCTGGTTTACAACCCAGGGATAATTAGTAGAAAGTTCCCTACCCCCCCCCCCCCCCGTACCCCCCAACCCCCATGTCCTCCCTGGCTCCTCTTCAAACAAGCCTCTTTTGAACTCTTCATAACTTTTGCTCTAAGAATGTTTTATAGACTTTGGAAAAGTACTGTAAAAAGATAAGACACCTCCCCAGGACATCTGCCCGAACTGTCCTAAAGAACTAACAAAGGCAATCCCCCAGATGTTTGCTCAATTTCACCTAGCAACAGCAGTAGCCCCCAAATCACCCTCCTTTCCTTGTCCAAGCCTTTAAAAGAAAGAGCAGCTTTTTTGTTCTTTGCCTTTTGTATTGATTAGCAATGCACTGGCCCTTTCCCTTTGGGGAAAGTAAAAATAAACTTTCTTTCTGCATCTATCTGTTCTTTTAGTTGTGAATTCTTTCACAGCCTGTCACTGGCCCCAAAAAACCCTAACACTCTATGCTTTTGCTTTTCACAAAGGAAGGCTTTCTAATACAAAGGGGAACAAGTAGGGGCTTTAAATAAAATAGGGAAATGAATCACAATGTACTGCTGTTCCGTCTTGGGCAGAGAGATTGCCAGTCTGTGTATTTGATTGATAGTTATCTTTGACCCTTCTCAGGTTTATTATGTAGTCAAGGTACTACATCCTTGAAAAAGACAGTAGGGGATAACGCAAGAATGAATCAGAGACAGAAAGCCCTGAAGAAGATACTCCCTTCTGTACATCTTAGAAGGAAACCCAGCAAGGTCCATCACAGCCTGGAATTCCATATTATGCTTTTGATTTCACAAACTAGCAGGTTTTAAGCAGTCAGTGGAGCACCTGAACGAGTAAGATGTGAAGGCAGAGGAAATCACTGCAGAGAGAAAGAACCCAGGTGCCCCTGAGTTTGTAGAAGAAAGTACACTCTGGTTCTAGCACATCAATGTTGTAGCTTCAATGGGCTAATTTGATATAGATGAAAAATTGTGTTCTTAGGTCAACAATTATACCCTTAACCACAGCTAGCAGCTTCATACTAAGTAAATGCTCACTGATGACACAAAAGGTGTAACGGGCAATATAGGATGGTGAAGTTTGGTGCCAACCCATCCCTACTATTGAAAAAGTAACTCAACATGTAATGTGATTGATCAGGAATGCCGTTCACACATTACTCTGGCCTTGACATATTTCAACTACTCTGATTGCTCTTGGGCACTGGGCAAGAACATGAGGAAGACAACAATCCATCCCATCTACATCCATGGTTCAATGGCCTTAACATCACAAAACAAAGGCACATTTGTTAGGTTCCTTTTAATTGCAAGACCCATAATAAATACATGAACAACATAATCTGCGACATAATGGAGTCCATCCTATATAATAAAAGGGTAATATGCAAACTGATCCTAACAGCAGAAGGACTGGGAATGACTGGTCACTATGACACACACTGACCACCAGGGGGCAGAAGCTCAATGCAGGAGCTGCCCCCTGGTGGTCAGTGCCCTCCCACAGGGGGAGCTCTTTTCAGCCACAAGCCAGGCTGACGGCTGCCAGTACAGCGGTGGTGGTGGGAGCCTCTCCTGCCTCCTCAGCAGCGCTAAGGATGTCCGACTGCAGCTTAGGCCTGCTTCCTGCTGGCAAGTGGACATCTCCCGAGGGCTCCTGGGCTGCCAGAGGGATGTCTGACTGCCAGCTTAGGCCTGATCCCCCAGGGAGCGGGCCTAAGCTAGCAGGTAGACATTCCCCGAGGGATCCCAGACTGCGAGAGGGCACAGGCCGGGCTGAGGGATCCCCCCGAGTACACAAATTTTTGTGCACTGGGCCTCTAGTGTGTAAATAAGACACAAACTAAACCATTGCAAGTCCCAAACAATTTCAAACTCAAATGGACTTTCTACTTTTCACTTGACAGAAGAACTAGCCATAGGACCAAAATTAGAAAACTCATATACTCTGAAGAGCTCTTATACTAAAGTTCCTTTTATAGAAAAAGTCAAACATACACAAAAATAGACAGAATAGTACAAATCCCATGGCAAGCTCATTACCACCACTCAGTTTCATCAATTATCAACTCATGACCAATTCTGCTTTATCCATACCCCTAGATATCAAGTCATTTCATCTTTAAACATTTCAGCAAATCTTTACAATTTGACTGAACATTGATAAAACTTGTGAGGTTTTATGTTCATTGCCTTTTATTTTAAATACCTATATCAGCGTAAGAGAGGAAACTGGTGTTTACTGAAAGTAAGGAGGAGAAAATTTACATCTCTCTCTCTCTCTCTCTCTCTCTCTCTCTCTCTCTCTCTCTCTCTCTGTGTGTGTGTGTGTGTGTATGTGTGTGTGGTGGTTTTGTATTTTTTTTTCTGGAATATCTGGGACCTAAATGTAGATGAAAGTTTTTTTTCCTCCTACTGAAGGAAGAGACAGAGCTGACAAGATACATTCAGTTTAATGAACACTCACTGAGCAATAGGGATGGGGCTAGATCAGCCGTGGGCAAACTACGGCCCGTGGGCCGGATCCAGCCCGTTTGAAATGAATAAAACTAAAAAAAAAAAAAGACTGTACCCTTTTATGTAATGATGTTTACTTTGAATTTATATTAGTTCACACAAACACTCCATCCATGCTTTTGTTCTGGCCCTCCGGTCCAGTTTAAGAACCCACTGTGGCCCTTGAGTCAAAAAGTTTGCCCACCCCTGGGCTAGATGCTGGAGATATAAAAAATGAGTAAAACAAAGAGCCTTTCTCTAGAATGGGTGAGACAGACACATAAGAACAAGAAACAAATGTCAAATCAATCCATGAGGCAAAGAGGTAGAGTTATAAATAGAAACATGTTCTAAAAATGGCATGTTTATCAACAGACCAATGAATAGCCTCTGAATATGTACCAGGGGATTGAGGAGAACATAAATTATAATAAATGACCATATCATATAAAGCAATAAAGGTAGCCAGCAGTAAAAAGGCATTTGAAATAACTTTGTTCCTACTGAACAGTGGAAAAATATTACTCCCCAGGTAGTTAGTTGCTTTTTCTTCCAAGCTCTGACAGCAAGTTATATGTAACTGCCCCCAGAGTTTAGTATATTATACTAGAGGCCCAGTGCACAAAATTTGTGCTTGGGTAGGGTCCCTAGTGGCTGCCGGCTGCTGGCTGGGGCCTTCCTTTGTTCCGCACCGCCCCCTGGTGGTCAGCGCACATCATAGCAAGCAATCCAACTCCCGGTCGAACTCCCGAGGGGACACTTTGCATATTAGGCTTTTATATAGAGAGATTATGATATTATATTCATTACAATTATTTGTTCATGTAATGGTCTTCCCTCCAGACTATGAGTCCTTGAGGATAGGGTCTGAATTTATTCATCCTGGGATTTAAAACCAATTCCTGCATCTACTAGAACGAAGGCTTATTGAATGAATAAGTGAATGAATTATTTACAGGTGACTTCTAATAAAATATCCAGCACTATAACTGTAGAAAAGTTAAAATATCAATTAAGTCATAAGGGTTCTTGTTATCTTAAGAATAGATTCTAGTCCCCCTTGCCGGGCATTTAAGGCCTTTCCATCTACATTGTCCCTAATCTATCCTTTTGACCTTATCTCATTATTCCCTTCTCTGAGGTCCTGTGTATGAGTAACTTTCTCTCCCTTTCATAAGCTCTGTGCTTTTCTATCTCTATGCTTTTACTCAGGAACCTCTGGAGTTTTAAATTACGCACCCTTTTCAGCATAAAATGTTTGAGCATACTTAACACTGTGCAAATATAGTACGCTCATTACAAGGCAACCATAAAATAGAAGAAAACAAGCATTTTAGGCAAATGAGGAAACACATATAGACATTTAAATCTTTTCTTTCCATGTACAGCACATTATTTCACATATGCTTCACTTTGGAAATTACTGACTTACATATAAAGAAGAAATCTCAGAGAATCTTTGTGAAAATTAACGGAAACAAAATATGTAAAGCACTTAAGAGCACTGGTCATATTGGAAACACTGTAAAAGTCAGTTAATTTCATTAACATCATTAGCATCACGCAGTTTCTTTCTACCGGAATAGTGTCCCCAAACTTATCCTCTAGCCTCACTCGTGTAGTCAAACCCCTGAAAGGCCACATTCAAATGTTATCTCTCTAAAGAATTATTTGAATGCATTCTTTACGGCGTTAGGATTTCTCAGTGTAGGGAGTACCAAATCCTATAAAGCTTAGCAAGAAGTCATGACTAAGAAACCAAAATAAAGCTGGAACCGTTGGAAAAAAATAAGAACAATTTATAAAAAAAAAAGGATACAAATGAAAAAATATGTAATTATTAACTCCAAGAAAAATAAAAATACACAAAATAAAATATAATCACAGTGTATTATCTGGCTCTATAGTAAACAATGTTTAGCTAGTCCTAATAATAGGAACACTGACTACTAATTTAACAAAAACTTGTAATATAACTGTATGGGAAAGATGGGGCATCTCTGAGATTAATAAAAAACCTAGAAATTTAGGCACATTACTTTAAAACATACAGATAACTACCAGAAGAAATAGCTAAAATATTTCAAAGTGACTGCCTGAGAAATGCTTGAAAGGTAGAACCCTTTAGTACTATTTAATCTTAAAATTCTGTGCATGTATTATATTGATCACACATTTTGAAAATAAAGACAATTTCCTTCAATTTTAAAATTAATAGCCTTCCATGTAAAGTAAAGATGGCAAGCTGAGCATATGCATTCACCTCTACTCTCTCCAGTAACTTCAGTAACACAGCAGTGAAAAGATTTACAAAAGCACAGAAATCTCCCATAGAAAGGAAAAAAAGATAAAGAAATAGAGAATAAGAAAAGATAAGAAGTTTAATGCAAGAGTCCCAGGAAGCAATTAGGATTCCAGAAAGAGAGAGACAATCACCAAAGAAGCTATTCAAACAATGTTCCTACTACAGAAGAACATGATTTTTTACTTTGAAAAGGTTGGCTATGCTCAACAAAACAGTCCAAATACACCCAAACCAAGGCACATCAACAGGAAATTTAAGAGAAATGGGGGAAAGAGATCTTCCAGCTTCCAGGGAGATAACAGTAAATTTGTACAATGAAATCAGCCATGAGAATGGCATCTGCTGTTCTCAACGGTAATGGGGAAAATTAACAGACAAGGAAGCAATGCCTTTCTCTGTTTCCTAAAAGAAACAGAATTCTATATCCAGTCAACAATCGATGTACAGAAAGAAAAAAGAAAAAAAAAAAAAGTGGCTCAGTGCTGGAGCATTGGCCTATGAACCAGAAGGTCGCGGTTTGATTCTCGGTCAGGGCATATGCCCGGGTTCCAGGCTCGGTCCCCAGTGTGGGGCATGCAGGAGGCAGACAACCATTGATACTCTCTTGTCACTGATGTTTCTATCTCTCTCTCTCCCTTCCTCTCTGAAATCAATAAAGAAAAAAAAAATTTTAAAGGCATTTTACAAGATGCAAAGGCTCCAAATATTTATTCTGATGCACTCTTCCTCAGTAATCTATTAGAAGATGTATTCATATAAAACAAGAGAATAAATAACAGGAAGACATGGAATCCAGAAAACAGGAAATCCAAAGGTTCTATTGATCAGATCATATTAAAACAGGTCTTGAGTTACTAGTTTTAAGAAGATCAAATCATTAGGAAGGCAGTAAGTTGATTTTTTTAAATGTTAAAATATTTCAAGCCTTTAGATTT
The DNA here is from genome assembly GCF_014108235.1 of Myotis myotis. Taxonomy (NCBI): domain Eukaryota; kingdom Metazoa; phylum Chordata; class Mammalia; order Chiroptera; family Vespertilionidae; genus Myotis; species Myotis myotis. The sequence continues at coordinate 201,100,077 of NW_023416335.1, forward strand.
ACATGTATTTATACTTTTACATCAATTTGAGCATAATGGAGATGACAAGAGGTTTTAACTCTTACCTGTAACACAGCAGCAAATAAAAATACTACTACGAAGATTACAGTTAGCGAAGTGTGACCACTTTTCATCAGATGAATCGTGTAGAGGAAAATTAAATGTCCGGGAATTACTAAAAGCAGCAGAACTTGAGCAGACTTATGATTTACTCCTGTAATGTAAAATGTAAACGTTGTTAAAACAAAATCATATTTTGGTTAATAATAGGTCAGTTACTGAAATTTGAGGATTACTTTTTAGTTATGATACCACATCGCATCACATAAAATTCAACTGCTAAAAAGAAATGTATTGAAATTCGGGGATTACCTTTTAGTTACTGCATCACATAAAATTCAATTGCTAAAAATAAATTTCTTTGAAATTCTCCCTATGTTATAGGGAGCCCACCCTAAACTACCTAGCATTGTTTGCCCGTATCCATGAGGTTCCTCTTTCCGACTCATTCACAAGATATCCCAGAGAAAGGGACAAGAGAGAAAAATTGCACAGAGCTCCTCAACAACTGCAGAATTGATAGGAATGATTTCTGCTCACTGGGATTTAATGAACAAAATCTATTCTATTTAAGATCTATTTAGCACTCAGAAATAACAAAGTTGTGCAATACTCACAAAATACGTATTCAACAACTGTTGCCCGCCTATCCTCACAGAGGAGAAGTTCCTGAAATAAAACATGTAAAAATCCGCAAGCACATACCTGAACCAAAGAAAGTTCTAAATGGGTAGTAACAGCCTTTGCGTTCATCGGGCAGTTCTCCTGGAATGCTATGCAAGTGGAGGTACGTAGAAATCCTGCTCGCCTGAATGGCCACCAAATTACCACCAATCCCTGAAACACAGGAAAACAGATAGGGTGCCTCATATTTTACACAATTTGCATCAATTCAACCAACTGCAAGCCTCTTTATGTCACACCCTGGGCCGATGAAACAAAATAAAAAGTTCTTCTGAGACGCGGATTTATTTAAGTGGAGGTAGATATTCCAAAGGCATGAAAAGCATTGTTATGAAAAACATTATTTTTTTCAAATCTGACTTACTGTCTGGTCTGAAAGCAGACCAAAATAAGTTCTTTTTAAAAGTTACTATAAAATCCCAAGATATAAAACTAGGTAACAAGATGTACCATGTTTATCATCTGAATGAGAGAGAACGTATGCTAGATTTATTCAAAAGACAAGGCTAGACACTTTTCTTCTCAGGTTACTGAAAAAATTTGTATATGGCACTTTTTATAAACCTCAAGAAAGTCATCTTTTAATCTAGATTATCTTCTTATATACCCTGCACATTCTAAAGCTATATAAAAATTTCAATGTAGAGTAGACATTTTAGATATAAAAGTGGATTTTGGAGAACTTATCTTCAAATACAATGTTTTCTTATACATACGTATATAAAAGTAATTTATATTAGATGTGTCGTATATCCTGTGACATGTTTTCCCCAGGCAGAATTACTTTTTAAATTATATTCACTTGGGCTATACTCAAATCCAATTTAATGAGAGCCAGACCAAAACCTAGTAGGACTGGATTAAAATTATCTTATTAAACAGAATCCATAGAAAAATCCCTGTGAACTTAAGTACTGTAATTCCCATTTTATAGATAAGAAAAAACATAAGGCAGATTTTAAAGGGATCAGCAGGGGACTGATAGATTTTTTTCTTTTGCTTTTAATTTTTATTGAATTTAATGAGAGGGATGACAGATTTTCACGGACTCAAGTGACTCAAGCAACTGATTCAAACTGAGCTAACTCTGATTTATCCATGAAAATTGATAAGGAGCATCAGTAAAACAACACAAGATAGTAGATATAACCCAAATATCCAGAACTGAACTACCGCATGTTGCCTCACTACCCTTAAAAGCCAGGTATGCCTGACTCTCAAACTTATATCAGTAATAAGATTAAGAAACAGTTCTTTTCAAAAATGTGTTCTGCATGTTGAAAAAGGGGAAGGTCATTTTCACTCTGAGCAGCAACCTGGGGTTGGAGAGAGAATGAATGGGATGGGACAGACAGCCCTCTTCAATCTGAGCCCTAAGATTCCTATTAGCATTTAAGAGCATAGAAAGCCTTGATATCCTTATGAAATAGTATATCTAATCCTTACCATTAATAACTGGTGTGTAAACAACAATTCCAACCAAGTTTGGATCAGATACAGTTGTGTCCAGAATAAGGCCTCCAATGCTGAAAGATACAAAATCATATAAGTTAGGGAAGAGGAAAGGAAATGTACTAATTTGAAGCTGTTCTTTACATACAAACACCTCTACTTTTAAAAATAAAATAATTAGGCTGAGCCTGGCTGGTGTCGCTCAGTGGTTGAGTGTCAACCCAGGAAGCAAGAGGTCACAGGTCTGATTCCCGGTCAGGGCACATGCCCAGGTTGCGGGCTTTATCCCCAATAGGGGACATGCAGAAGGCAGCCGATTGATGAAGTTTCTCTCTCACCGATGTTTCTATCTCTCTATTCCTCTCTCTTCCTCTCTCTCTCTAAATATCAATAAGAACGTATTTTTTAAAAGAAGAGATTGTTTTTAAAAATAAAATAATTAGACATTAAAAAATAGATAAAATATATTCAAGGTAAAAATCAATGTCAATCACAAATGTTGAAAATAAAACATGATATAAGCTGTAGCCCCCACATTTCAGGGCTCTCTTTCTGATCGCCAAGATAAGTTACTTGTAAAAAGGAAAGTATATACTGTAAGTGCATATACAATGAACACTTGAAGAAAAACATTTAAAAATATTTTTGTTGCCCAGATAATAAAACTTGTTATAGAAAATATAAATAAAAAGAAAATAAAAATCAACCATAGTTACATCACTCAGAGTTACACTGTTAGCATGTTAGTAAATACCCTCCCCAGACATTTTAAAATGTGTATATGTTTAAAAATAAAAACCCAAATTGTAAAAGTATTTTCCTTCACTTTTATTAAATTTTATTTCTAGCATGCCCTAGCCGGTTTGGCTCAGTGGACAGAGTGTCAGTCTGTGGACTGAAGGGTCCTGGGTTCAATTCCTGTCAAGGGCACATGCCCAGGTTGCAGGTTCCTCTCTGGCCCGGGCCCTGGTCAGGAGCATGCAAGAGGCAACCAATTGATGTGTGTCTCTCACATCGATGTTTCTCTGTCTTTCCCTCTCCCTTTCCGTCTCCCTAAAAATCAATGGAAAAATATCCTCTGGTGAAGATAAAAAAAAAAATTATTTCTAGCAAACAAACACATGAGCATTATTTAAAAAGTGAAAGTACCACAAAGTTTATAAAATAGTCCCTGGTCCCACCCCCCAGATCCTGCCTTCCACTACCAATTCTTTTCAACTTTGTTAGCTGTTTCTTCTGGCATTTAATTCTGTATTTCTAAATAACACATTTTCCCTACTATTTCTTAACTTATAATTTTAAACATTTCCCTAAAAGCATCCACTGTGGCAGATGGAGGATTTAATCTCACTCTTCCCTCCTCACTTTAGTCCCTCACAATTCTCTTCCTCTCTCTATCCTGACAGTCTGGTTATCATTTTTGGTGAAACATTTAGAGTTTATTTTATTATAACAATGGGATCATAATTCACAACTGAAATACACAGCATCTTGTTAGATTTCCTCACTTGTACTGTTTGCTTTGTCTCATATTTTTCTTAAATTTTTTAGCTATTTATTACTAATTCAGCCTCAAATTTGTAGCGAAGTTAATGAAATGCCCCTGATTACAGTCAAGCTCATCCGGCAGGTAATCAATCGATTCCACTTTCTTTCTTCTTAGGGACATTCCTCCTGAAGCCCACTGTTCTCCCGATAGCCTGGGCAGTTGCTCTGTAGGCCTGGTGCATGGCTGGCATCCCTACCTACCCTTCAATCGCCCCATGAGGAGGCTTAGTCTATGACTGTGACCAACTCCCAGCATGTCACAGGATCCTGTTGCCTGAATCCTCCCGGAAAAAAACAACCTACATTACAGAAAAACGAACCACATGCTATCCTCATTTCTATGTCATCTTATTTCTTAGTTCCTCATTTTGATAAAATTGTCTTTTGTCAACGTTTATATGAAAGGGCCTATGGGAAACCAATATACTGAAATCCTGTGTGTCTGAAAACTTCGTGAGTCTGTCCTTACGTTTGGTTGATACTGAGACCGTATGTTATGTTCAAAACATTATCCCTCAGAATTTTGGAGGAATCGCTTCTGGTGTTGCTAGTGGGCATCATTCTGATTCCCAATCCTTTGGATGCAACTCGTTTTCATTCCGGAAGCTTTGGGGATTTTATGATGACGTGCTTTGATGCGGGTTCTTCCTACTCCAACTCATGGTGCTGGACCCGTAGTGGCCCCTTTCAATAGGCCCCTTTCAATCAATAGTGGCCCCTTTCAATAGGCCCCTTTCAGTCAATAGTGGCCCCTTTCACTCAGGAAGCCCATGTTCTTCCGTTCTGGGGAATTTCCTTATGTTATTTCTGTGATAATTTCCTCTCCTTATTGTTTGCCTCCAATTGTCTACCTCTCTGTTCTCTGTTCTACTTTCCAGGATGGTTCTACCTTCTAACTATTATACTGACTTTGTTTCTGCTGTTTGTTTATTTCTGAATTCCAAGAGCTCTTCCTGTTTTTTTTGTTTTGTTTTCAATCCTCCTCTGAAATCATTCTGCTCTTACAGAATTGTGGATGCCACCGCTTCCCTTATTTCTCTGAGGACAGCGGAGATAGTTTTTTGAGGCTTTTCAGCTCTCTCCCAGTGGTTCTCAACCTTCCTCATGCCGCGACCCTTTAATACAGTTCCTCATGTGGTGGTGACCCCCAACCATACAATTATTTTCGTTGCTACTTCATAACTGTAATTTTGCTACTGTTATGAATCGTAATGTAAATATCTGATATGCTATATGTGATTTCCGATGGTCGCGACCCACAGGTTGAGAACCGCTGCTAGACTTCCTTTGAGTACCATTTTTTTGTCTCCGTCTTTCATGTCAGAAGTCTTAATCAAATGTCTGATGAAGGGCTACCCCTCCTTAGAGGGCACAAGGGAAAGCACACTTGGAGCTCTGTGGGCCTGGGCAGAGCTGGTCAGCAGGTGGGCCTCACTGAACAATGGTCAGGTGGGCATGCAGCTCCTTCACTAAAAGACCTGCAAGGGTCAACACATGCAGGTTTTCTGTTGAGCTGAAGACCTCCCCCAGAAAGACAGGATCTGATTTCTTGCCTGGAGCTGTAAGCGGGACGGCCAGCTGGTGCTTCTGAATCTGGAGCCTCTCCATTTAGTCTCTCCAAAGTGAATTCCTGTCTTCTGCTAAGGTGGGAGGGGCAGCTGCCTGGGTGGTCAGACTAGAGAAGGGCTGTTAGGACCTAACTGCTTCTTACACACACTGCCCACCAAACTTCCTTTCAGCTTTCGGAAGTACTCAGGGCCCTAATGCCTCCACCTGTCTGGGTTCCTGAGGCTCAGATCTGGGCGCTGCTTCTGGGTGCTCCCCCTGCTGGCGGCTGGGTTTTAGCTTTTTTCCTTCTGTTAACAACTATCCACCTGATTCCTATCTTACGAATTTCTCACTTGCTGTCCTCTGTTCTCCTTCTCTTTGTAGTTTTTTAGCTTTTTATCTTTTTATTGTCATTTTGGTAGTTTTAGGAAGGAAGATAAGCACATCAATCTACCATGTTTAACAGGAAATTGATACTCATTTCTAGCTGACTCTTTTCACCAAGGGTATAATGAATACCTTTCCTCGTCAAAGACTTATAACAATGCTATTTTTAATGGCTGACTGATACTCCTTTTTGTGACTGCATCACACTTCATTTGATCAATATCTGACTGCTAGGCCTCTAAGGTATTCTCTCTTTCTTTCGTTAAAAATTCCACGGTGATTAGGGTCCCTGGAACTAAATCTGTTGCATATATCCTTAATTATATTCTTAAGTCCTGTCAGAGGCCTAGAGGTGGAAATAGTTGAATGGCATACACATTCCTAAGGCTTTCTGATACCTATCTGAGCAATTTACTATGAAAAACAAGTAATGTTCTTGTCAGGTTACAACACACACACAAAAAAAAACACACCCACACTACAAACACACACATACAAAGACAAACACCACTAAATTTCACTCAGCAATCTGGTAAAGATTTGGTTGGAGAGAAGTTTACAACTGGTAGCCAAATGAGGTTCTCTATATCTACTGATTTCTGTAATTTCTATCACATATATCCATTATCACTTTGGATAATAAAGAATTGACCCAATATACATAATATAATTGACCCAAGAAATAAAACAGGCAATCGATTTGTTTTAATGTACACATAGATACAGGCACATAGATTGCGCGCGCGCACACACACACACACACACACACACACATTTAATACTAACCTACTTATAACCATAGCGGTTATGACAGGCTCCCAGCCCGAGTGGAGCACTGTCCTGGTGGCTGGATGTTTGGCTGCTACTATAATCCAGATAGGAGTTAGAGCCAAGAAAAAGACACCAACCAACGGAGAAATGTAGTAATAATTCTCTAAAATTGAAAAAGAGACAGCATTTCAGTATCTGTTCTAACCATGTAGCGAATATTAAAAATTTACCAGAAGGTATGATATGAAACGTATTCACAGGCTATTTATTTTCTACAAATTTCAAACAACTTTAAAACTGTAGGTAAGGTGCCCAGCCCAAATGGCTCAGTGATCAAGCATCCACCTATGAACTAGGAGGTCACGGTTCGATTCCCGGTCAGGGTACATGCCTGAGTAGCAGGCTCAATCCCCAGTGTGGGGCGCACAAGAGGCAGCTGATCAATGATTCTCTCTCATCATTGATATTTTTCTCTTTCTCTCCCTCTACATTCTTTTCTCTGAAATCAATAAAAATATATTTAAAATAAATAAAACTGTAGATAAGATAAAAATATTAATGTAACTGAAAACTAATACATTAATTCAGCAAACATTTATTGAAATACCTATGTGACCTAGCAATAATAGGATGGGAACAGCAATAATAATAATAGGATGGGAACAGCAATAATAATAATAAAATAATAATTAAAACAACAAGAGTAAAAAAGCCAACATTTATTTGGCTCCTACTATTAACCAAGCATTGTGGGAAATGCTTTATATTCATTGACTCGTTTAATTGCCCTCACAAGTATGAGGAGAACACTGTCATTCTTTTTTTTCTATTAAATTTATTGGGGTGACATTGGTCAACATACACATACAGGTTTCAGGTGTGGGTTTCTATGTTATAAGATATGTATGTCATTTTTATTTAATAACAAACTGAGGCTTAAGAGTTTATAGGATAGAAAACTGGAAAAGAGGAAGCTATCAGAGAAAGAGCTTGAGAACTGACTATCAAGCCTTAGTGTGAACTCCACAAGGCTAGGCCAAGAATAACTGGGGATTTGTCACTCAAGACCTACCCCCCTTTAGAGGAGAGGCCTCTTTGAACACCGAGAACATTCACTAGACCCAAGAAGGGTAGCAAAGCTAGCCCTAGTGCCGGGAGCCGGTCCATGCTTGCTGTTTCAAGGGACCTGGCATATATGCACTATGTGTTTTAACCAAGGTCTCTGAGAAAGGTTGTTTCCCCAGGTAGGGATTTTCCATACTGAGTCTAAAGAAATAAGACTCTGTATTGATCTTTTACTCCGTCCACACCTTTGGGGACCCCTGGACCCGCTGGGGTTGGACCCCAGCATCTGGCGCCCGAACAGGGACCCCTAGGTAAGCGCCCCGCACTCGGGACAGATAGGACTCCACCGTAGAAAGAGGGTGGATAGTCTTTGCCCCACAATCGGGACGGATCGGACTCCACCATAGGAAGAAGGTGGATAGTCTTCGCCAACTTCGTCCACACCTTTGGGAAGCCCTGGAACAGGATTCCCCTAGGTAAGCCCCCCCCTTCATTGAGAACTCCCACACTCGGGACGGATAGGACTCCACCAGGGTACTGCAGACCCCCCTACAGAGGATAAGTAGGGTAAGAAGGTGGATAGTACAGAACTTAGGTTGAGAAGATGTGCCATACTGAGTCCAAAGAAAGAAGACTCTGTATTGCCCCTGAAGTTAGGGAGGGAATAAAACCTCTTAACTAGTGCCAGGTGGGTAATTCAAGAGAACCTGACTAGAACCTGGTGACTGAACCCGGCTGGAGAACCTGGGCAGAACCTGGCTGGAGAACCTAGCGAGGGAACATGGCTACAGAACCTGGCTGGAGAACCTAGCGAGGGAACATGGCTACAGAACCTGGCTGGAGAACCTGGAGAGCCTAGCAAGAGAACATGGACACAGACCCTGGCAGGAGATCCTAAGCAGATCTTCACTGGAGATCCTGACCAGAACCTGGCTAGAGATCCTGGCTAGGCTGCTGATCAACTGAACGCTGTCTCCGTGTCATTCCTTCTTCGCCGACTCCGTCCACACCTTTGGGGACCCCTGGACCTGCTGGGGTTGGACCCTGGCACCCTAGTGTCAGGTGTGCTGTAGCTTCTCCCCAGTCAAACTCAGAACCAAGCCTTGTGAGGCTCAAGCTAATCCACAAACAACAGCCCACAAGAACAAAGTCCAATACTTTGCAAAGAAAAAAATCGAGCATGTAACAATATTACATTCACAATGTCAAGCATCCAACCAAAGATTGCTTTTAAGAGTTTGGGATAATATTTGGTAGCATTTACAAGCTTCATTAAATACACTGAGACATCCTACTTCCGTTAGACATGTCACCAGTCTCATAAAAGTATCCAAGTACTTATATTAATCTTTATAAAGCTAATAAATTAAATGTACAAATAGTGAGTCTTAAATTTTCATAAATACTCATATATATATATATATATATATATATATATATATATATATATACACACACACACACACACACACACAAATTTGGTAAGATTTTGATATAAAAACCACAAAAATAGGTCAATTACTTAATTATGAATTTAAAAATGGAATTAGAAGACTGACATGTTACTCCAAAGGGCTAAGTTAACAAGTGCACACACACAAAAATATGTACTGCTTCATTAGCATAAAACCATTAAACACATGAGTCGAATTCTCAAATATTTTTATATTTAAATCTCCCTAAGTTTAGAAAATTGCCTGTCTCTTCTTGAAACAGTTACATCATTCCAGGACATTTTGGTTATATCATTTTAACTGATGGAGGTTTTATTATTATCAGAGATTATTATCAGCCAGGGCATTCTGGATTCTTCTCAGTGACTCTAATACTTACTTTGTATAGGAGAGACTTTATAACTTAAAGACAATTGATCTCATAGTCCTTGTAGCCTTAGATTTAAGTTAAATGTTACTAAATTTTCCTGACATGTCACAAAATTCTTCAACCCTATTCATATTATCTTTCACTGAATTTTGTATTTCTTCATCTTCCTAACATATTTACAGAACTTCTCACCTATGCCTAAAGATATTCAAACCCTTTTCTATCAGGAAAGAACACCTTACTATAGATATTAAAATAATATCCAAACAACTTTATTCTTGTGGCTTTATCTGATCTTCCATCACATCTTCAAAATAATTATACTCACAAAATTCATTGAAAGATTTTCTTCCATTTAAGGGACTTTGACTAACCCTACATATAGTTTCATTTTTTTCTCTATGATTTTTAAAAAATGAAAAAAACCTGTATTGAATGGATTCCCAGTTCTCCTTTTTAAACCACTGGATAAGGATTTAAAAAATCCTAATTAGGAAGCATTCTTATCTCCTAAAACAAGCAAGGTTGCCAACAATCTCTTTATAGGGTTAAACAGAAATGAAAAGCATTAAAATCCATTAAACACAATTGAAAAGAACTATTTTGCTAGGTCAGATCATCTTAGTATTTCATTTTCAGGTCAACAGAGGAGCACCATGCCAGGCTTTTAAGTTATTCTCAACATTAAATCTCCGGAAGGTCATCTGAAGTGGAAAAAAAACAACACCCATCCCAACCCCTGAATCACTGCCCTGAATTTTCAAAGAGAAGAAAAAATTTCTCAGAATGAAACTAAAAATAATGAGTGCAGTTCCTCAAAAACTTAACCAGAGTTATCATATGACCTTCTGTCATATGTGTCAAGAGAACTGAAAATATATGGTCGTGCAAAAGTGTACAAGAATGTTCATAGCAGCACATTCATAAGAGCCAAAAAGTAGAAGCAGTTCAAATGGCCATCACATGATGAATGGATGATAAGCAAAATGTGCTATATTCATACAATGGAATGATGTGAATCCATACAATGGGATATCACTCAGAACTGATTCATGCTACAAAGAGATGAACCTTAAAAACATTCTACTTTGAAAAAACAGCCAGACATTAAAGGTCACATATTGTATGGTTCCATTTATTGAAATGTCTAAAATAGGCAAATCCACAGAGACAGAAAGTAGATGCTGGTGCCAGGGAATGGGGGAAGGATACAATGGGAGTGACTGCTAAAGGTTTTTTTTTGCAGTGATAAAAATGTCCTGGAATTAGACAATAGGCTGCACAGTCTGATGAATGTACAAAACCACCAAATTGTACACTTTTAAAAGGTGAACTGTATGGTATCTGAATTATTATCACATTTTAAAAAAAATTCCAACAATAGCCCTGGCCAGTGTGACTCAGTTGGTTGAGTATCATCTCATGCACCAAAAGGTTGCTGGTTCAATTCCCAGTCAGGGCACATGCCTGCGTTGTGGGCTGGATCCCAGGGAGAGGGTATGCAGGGGGCAGTTGATCAATGTTTTTGCTCTCACATCAGTGTTTCTCTCTTCTCCTCCCTTCCTCTCTCTCTCTAAAAATCAATTTAAAATAAAAAAATAAATTGCCACCTATTTTTTTTAATTCCAACAATTATTTTTTTTTAAATATGTTTTATTGATTTTTTACAGAGAGAAAGGGAGAGAGATAGAGAGTTAGAAACATTGATGAGAGAGAAACATCGATCAGCTGCCTCCTGCACATCTCCTACTGGGGATGTGCCCACAACCCAGGCACATGCCCTTGACCGGAATCGAACCTGGGACCCTTCAGTCCCCAGGCCGACGCTCTATCCACTGAGCCAAACCGGTTTCGGCCCAACAATTATTTTTTAAAAAGGAGGGGAGACTATATTTTTCAAAATTGCCAATGTCATAAAAGATAAATGTACAGTATATACATTTGTACATATGTAACATTGAGAAAAAGAAAGAAAAAAAGAGAAAGCAAATGGGGTAATAACGTTAAAATTAGTTGAGTCAGGATTCAGAATATACAGGTGCTTTTTTGTACTCTTTATTTTTGCAACTATTTTATACATTTGAAATTATCTCCAAATAAAAATTTTTTAAACACTAAAAAAAAAAAAAGAGTGGGAAAACCATGATAAAATAAAAATAATTGATTTACTGTAAATGTGTTCTATTTCAATTTCCTAACAAATCTAACACACCCATTCCCATCAAATTAGATCATATGTATAATTGCATAGGATTCTCCTTCCTTTTCCTTGGGTAACTTCTAATCCAATTCTGATAGCTAGGGAAAAATTACAAGTATAGAAAAAAGGAAGTGCTAAAATAGTCCTCTTTTTAGGATATACTGGTGTCTTATAGGTGTCACAAAATTGAAGAATTACATTTAGAAAACCACTAATGGCACAATCAGCAAGAGAAAAGGGTCAATTCAAAGCCAACCATTGCCCTGGCCAGCGCTGCTCAGTCATTAGAGTGTTAGCCTGCACCCTGAAGCTTCTCTCTTTCCCTCTGTCTCCCCCTGCCCCCTCCCTTCCACTCTCTCTAAAAATAAATCAATGGAAAAAAATATCCTCACTCCTCAGGTAAGGATTAAAAAAAAAAAAAAAAAAAAAAGCCAACCATAATCCAATTCTAGAGATTTCCCCACTTTGCTTTCTCCTGCCTCCTTAATCTACCACCAAGGGATTTCATGTACCTTCCTTATGTTTCTGTCCTTTGATTCTAAATGCATAAAAGGAATTCAAAATGCCACTCTCCAGAGCATCTTCTCAATTATTTAAGATCTTGCTTCTGGGCATGTCCTCAAAAACTTGGCTCATCCCTAACCGGTTTGGCTCAGTAGATAGAGCATCGGTCTATGGACTGAAGGGTCCCGGGTTCGATTCCAGTCAAGGGCATGTACCTTGGTTGCGGGCACATCCCCAGTAGGAGGTGTGCAGGAGGCAGCTGATCCATGTTTCTCTCTCACCGATGTTTCTAACTCTCTATCCCTCTCGCTTCCTCTCTGTAAAAAAAATGAATAATACATATATTTTTTTAAAAACGTGGCTCAAATAAACGCCTATAAAACTTTCTTTAAAAGCTAACCATGAACTTCTGCATTGATATCAAAATCTAAAAGAATGTCTTCCTCCTACATAAATATCTATTTAAATTTCCCTAATCGAAATAACATTTGGTATTCATTTCTGGGTACTGTGGTAGGCTGCGTAAGGGCCCTCAACGACATCCGCACCGTAAAATAAACCCCAAATTGTTAATGTTACTTTATACAGCAAAATCCTTCCAACGTCACGGGTTCTGAAACGGGGAGGTCATCCTGAATTACTTGGGTGAACCGTAAATGTGATCACAGGTGTACTGATAGGTGAGAAGTAGAAGGAGATTTGACTACAGAAGAGAAAGCAATGTAACCATAGAAGCCGGGATGGAGTGATGCGATTATAAGCCAAGGAATGCTGGCAGCCCCCAGAAGATGGGGGAGGTAAGGAGCAGGTTTCCCCTGAAACCTCCAGAAGGAACCAGCCCTGCTGACACTCTGCCTCTAGCCCTGCAGAACTCATTTTGGACTCTGACCTCCAGAAACAAGGTGTGTGATATTTGTTATAGCGGCAACAGGAAACAAATACAAGTGGAAAAGTAAAACTCAGTGGAATGTTAAGCCTACTTAATACCTGTGTACTTTACTACTGATTCCCTGCTATATGTAAACTAAAGAGAAGGATTAATACAGCTAAAGTGGTTCAGATTCCTAGGATTCCACTTAACTGCCCAACATAACCGCCATCTTTTTGATCCACTGATTTCACCTTTTATTAGATTGCCGGTAGCATTTTGCAACTACTGTTATAAAAATTCATTAATGGCATTCATTCTTCCCACCCTGAATTCTTCTGAAATATGTAACTGCTACTAGTATGAGTGACACCTTTGTATGTTAGCTGTTTCTGTGTAAGCGAAAAGCAATGGGCATTGTAAGATGCAAACAATTTTTTAAATGCCCTTTATAAATAACCATCAGAATTTTCTCACTAAATGGACCTTCTAGGAATCACTCTAAACTAAGATGGCGCAGTCCTAAAAACTTCTGAATGCCCAACCTGGTTTGGCTCAGTGGATAGAGCATCAGCCTGTGGACTGAAGGGTCCTGGGTTAGATTCCACTCAAGGGCACATGCCCGGGTTGCAGGCTCGATCCCCAGTAGGGGGCGTGTAGGAGGCAGCCGATCAATGGTTCTCTCTTGTAATTGATGTTTCTATCTCTCTCTCCCTCTCCTTTCCTCTCTGAAATCAATAAAAATATATATTTTAAAAAAACTCTGAAGAAGAGTGACACGCACAATAAATTTACTCACATCACCACATCAAGGCAGCGGCATTCTAAAATGTCGTGTAAATAACCGGTGGCATCCCTGCTAGTGTCCATAGCACTGAAGGAACAACCCGAGGCTGATTGTTACTGCTCTCACAGCTTCGACTAAGCCATCGTTTTTTAAAAATATATTTTATTGATTTTTTACAGAGAGGAAGGGAGAGGGATAGAGAGTTAGAAACATCGATGAGAGAGAAACTCGATCAGCTACCTCCTGCACACCCCCTACTGGGGATGTGCCCGCAACCAAAGTACATGCCCTTCACTGGAATCGAACCTGGGACCTTTCAGTCCGCAGGCCAACGCTCTGTCTACTGAGCCAAACTGGTCAGGGCTAAGCCATCTTTTTTAAGCTAACCTTGAAGAATGAGAAGTCAACATTTTGCCTCTCAGAACTTGCTCAAAAAGAGAAAAGCAGATAATATTCAAATTTTTTAAAAAATCACATACATAAGAGAATTACATAGCCATGCAGTTAAAATAATTGAAAGAGTTTTTAAAATTATCTTAAAATAATGCAAACAAAAAGGAAGAAAAGACAACAATCGACTTTAGATCTTTTTAATAGCATTTGAAGATTATTACATGTTGAAAGATTACTATGTGAATAATAAATGCCTATTTGCACTTGAAATAGATCTTTTCTAGCCACATGTTGCTATTTTAGTTTGTCTACAGTGATACTAATCTCTAGAAACTCCCTGCTAAGGCAAGATACCCTACCAATACACCCCTAGGTCCTCATCAAAAGGATCATTTTTGCTATAATATGTATTGAGCATATACTATGACAAATCAGACAAATATAACTGTCTTCTATTTTCCATGCATCTACCACTTCCTGAATAACCTCTCCTCACATTAATTTGGTAGCTTTCAAAAAATAAAGCATTTGGTGGAGTGCAATTTGCTTAACAACCACTATGGGGCGCTACAAAAATAAAAACAGATTTATCCTTAAGCTTATACCCTCATAATGACATTTACACACAAAGCTAATGACTGCCCAAGTGTAAAGAATGTCTTAAGCCCTAACTGGTTTGGCTTAGTGGATAGAGCAAGGGGGCCAGTTCACTGTCCCTCAGACCGTTGGAAGGCCAGACTATATTTTTTTTTAAAAAAAAGAATGTCTTAAGAGAAGCATCAATAAAGTGCAAGGGGAAGTCAACGGAGAAAAGGACTGGAAAATACAGGTTCTGTGTAGCCTTCCCGGAGGGCAGGGGAATGATATAGGAAAGAAGAGAGAAAAACCACAGCTTGTATGAGGATCAGAAGATGGCTGAGTTTGGCTGGAGTAACGACACAAGAAAGGGAGGAGCAAGCCAACCCTTGAGAAGGTCAGTTTCTACGGCTCCAGGAGGCCTAAATGCCAGGCTGCAACTTGAAATCTGTTCATTGAGCAATGAAGACTTACGCAGGGTGACTGCAAAGAATAAAGTCAACAGAAGTAAACAAAGCTCTTGGGCTTGTTTTGCCCCTGCCTCCCCCCCCCCCCCCCCCAGCCAACTGGAAAGGTAAGAAGGGGGGTGGGGGACCTATGTTCGTTTCAGGTATCAGAAATCAGCAAACTGTATCAGAACTAAAAGAAAGGCAGCACACTGAATGAATGTCCAGCGAGTCTTAGTACAGTGTATCAAAGCTAAGGGCACATGAGGGGACCTGTTCCAAGTCATTTCTGAATATCCAAAATTCTAAGTGAGACTTTTCTCCATGTCCAGTACTTTGAGAGCCATATACTATATGGCCTCTATTTAAAACTTAAAGCTGCCATGAAATCCTCTTTTTGCCTCTAAAGACTGCTAAGTGTTTAACAGAATTCAGGAATTAAATGTTGTTACTAAGAACTGGACATCTCAGCAGGATGCACGGGGTCTTGGAACTTAAACGTTCAGGATACCAAGCATTCCAGGCTGACAACTGCTATCTTATGAGGCCCCCTAGTGCTCACAATGCAGATACTTCAGAAATTCAAACACTGACACTTCAGAAAAACCTTTATTAAATCAACTATAGAATCCATCAGTAGCTATGATTCTTGTACCAATTCCATTCTGGGATGTGGGGGTTCCCACACCACCAAGCAATTCTCAGACACCAGCTGAGTGTCCTACCATTCAACTCAATTCTGACACCATCTACAGGAAGATATAACATCAGAATCCACAGGTTAAGGGTTCAGCCCTTCCTACAAGACCCCCCCCCACACACACCCAACACACACACACACACACACACACACACACACGCACACACACACACACAACCTTCAGATGCCAGTCCAAGTCCAGGTTGTCACCTGTGCTTCTGATTGAATGGCTATAAATCAGAGGTTCCGACGCCCTCCTTGAATTTGATTAATTTGCTAGAGTGGCTCACAAAATTCAGAGGAACATTTTACTTACTAAATTACCAGCTTATTATCTATAATAATAAAAGGGTAATATGCTAATTAGACCGGATGTCATTCTGGACAAAGCTGGGACCGGAGGGAAGCCTGGGTCCCAGGTGCCAAAGGGAAGCCAGTGCCGGCAGCCGGGGGAAGGAAGGCCTACTCTTGCACAAATTTCGTGCATCAGGCCTCTAGTCCTATATAATAACAGCCCAATATGCTAAGTGTCCAACCGTTTGTTCGACAGTTGGACCAGTTGCTATGACATGCACTGACCACCAGGGGGCAGGCGCTCCAATCGGTAGGATAGCTTGTTGCTGGGGGCTGGCTGAGATGGGCCAGACATGCCCTGGAGCCCTCCCACGGCCCTTCCCTGGCTGGCCACCCTCTTGCAGTCCCTCCCCAGCCTGCCGGCCCCGACCAGGGCTGGGCGAGATGGGCCGGACATGCCCTGGACGAATCCGTGCACCAGGCCAGTTTCGGCCTGATCCCCACAGGCCAGGCCGAGGGACCCCACTGGTGCACAATCCGTGCACCAGGCCTCTAGTAAAAGAAGAAAAATAATAAAAGGATATAACTCAGAAACAGCCAGATGGAAGAGATGCATAGGGCAATGTATGGGGGAAAGCCCATAGCTTCCATGCCCTCTCTGAATACAAAATTCTTCCCAAATTTCTATGTGTTCACCAACCCCGAAGCTCTCTGAGCCCCACCCTTTTGGGGTGTTATGAAGGCCTCATTAAATATGCATGATTGAGTAAATCATTGGTGACTGGTGAGTGATCCCACCTCCAGCCTCTCTATCCTCCCCAGACATCAGAGATGGGACTGAAAGATCCATTCCTCTACTCTGGGTGATTCCCCCAGCAACCAACCGGCCCCATCCTTAGGTGCTTTCCAAAAGTCACCTCATTAACATACACCCAGGCGTGATGAAAAGGGGCTTGTTATGAGTAACAAGACACCTGTTTCACCTTTTGGCTCTGAAGCAACTTCAGGAATTGAGGACAAGATATTATGACAAAATACTCTGACAAAAGATGCTCCCATTGCTCTTATCACTCAGAAAATCCCAACAGTTTGGGGAGGCTGTGAGTCAGGAACCTTGGACAAAGGCTAAATATATATGAGAAATATATTCTGAGCACCTGAACGACCAAACATCTATTTCTTATAAATCACATCACTACAGTAGCCCATCTATATATATAAAAACCTAAGTGACTGTTATGACCGATCGACTGAACTACTGGTCGACCGGTCGCTATTATGCACACTGACCACCAGGGGCAGACACTCAATGCAGGAGCTGCCCCCTGGTGGTCAATGTGCTCCCACAGGCAACCTCCCACGGCCGGTCAACCTCTTGTGGTCCCTCCCCCCAGCCAGCCAACCTCCTGGGGTCCCTCCTGCTGGCCAGCCAACCTCCTGCAGTCCCTTCCCCAGGACTGGGCAAGATGACCCCAATCAGCCCTGATCGCTGGCCAGGCCGAGGGACCCCACCTGTGCACAAATTCGTGCACCGGGCCTCTAGTTAAAAAAAATATATCTTTTTTAGGGAAATAAATTATACAGGTGAAATATAAAAGATCTGATTTTAATTTAGCTTGAATTATTTTGAGCCAACTTGCAGAAGACAAAGCCTAAAAAGTCTAAGCAATATTTAATAATAAAATTATTTTTCAAAATTATGGTCTCTGATGGTATCATTCCACTTTGCTTTATTTCTTGATTCAGTTAAACTACTAATGTATCATATATAACACTCAAAAACTGAAGCTTCAGATGACGATAGATTATGATTAAGTTGTTCATAAGGAGTGTTTATCACTTGTATAATTTTAGAAAATAAAATTTGAAAAGTCAGCATACATTATTCTCCTCTAAAGTTGATCTATCTTCTGGAATCTCATACTTAGGTCTGTATCATCTATTTTGATGACATTATCATCTATTATGATGACATTTTTCAATGGTATTCTTTTTTCTTACTTTTTTACCACTGTGGCTTTAACTAAGCAGCTGAGAAATGTGTTAAAATGACTGCATGGTAATTAAGTAGCCAAGTCTGCAAACAATATACCTTTCTTTTTTATGTATGTAAGGGAACCCATCCCCAAACCATTACCATCCCTCCATCGCATCCCCAGCTCCATCCTCAATGTTCCTGGCCAGACCCATAGAATTTCTGTCCTCTTAATAAGATTAGAAAGAAACCCTTTACTCTTTTCTACCCCTCCCTTCTTCCCTCTTATCTCTTCCTCAGAGTGGGGAGTCTCATCTAATTAGTAAGACTTGGGAAGCCGTCACTAAGTATGCCTAACATCCCTTTCCCTTTGGGATCCAGCCCAGCGATGACAGTCTCCCTTCACCAACCATTAACAGCCTGTTCCTGTCGGGGTGAGGACTACAGGCCGTCCAGCTGCCTGGCTGTGAGTGGGTGAGTAAGTTTAACATGGTAGGAGTACAACATGAAGTCACATTCTCTAATACCAGCCATCAGCCAATATTTCAAGCCCCGACTTCAGCATCGATTTCTAAACTGTATGATAGTTTAGAGGACAAAAGTATGACCAACTGTCACCCAAGAATATAAATTAGAGCAAATAATCCCTTTAAAAACATAACTCTCATTTTCTACGTTTTAAATTGACTGGAAGAGAAAGGTATTGAGGATTACCCTGAGTATACCTGAATTTATATCATTCCTTGTTCATTCCACAACAACAAAACAACCCAAGACCTATGGGAACGAGACCTTACATTTAGATCATTAATCGTTTGGTGTCCTTATTCTAGGTAGAAACATATAATCTTCTAAATGAGAAGACTATTCCTTGAACATACGCATCAACTCTTACTAAGCATTATTTTTATGCTGCTCATTACAGAATTCGGGTAATTTTATATACTAAATGAAGCCTCCCTTGATGTCTCTGAAAGTAGTAGATAATTCCTGCCTTTGTTATGCTCAAGCCCTTCCTTTCGTTCAAAAACATGTATCTGAGACTCTTCTTCAAACCGCATGTACTTCAGACTTACTCTAAAGTAAAGCATAAATCTGTGAAGTCTCCATGAAAACATATGAGGACATGTGAATAAATGCTCCTGATTTGGCTTATAAACTATCTCCCTCCCCGCCCCCCCCCCCCCTTGTGTTACTTGCCGAGAGCCGGTCCATCCTTGCTGTTTCAAGGGACCCGGCATATATGGCATACTGTTCTTAATATGTTTTCTCACCTTCTTGGCACTATGTGTTTTAACCAAGGTCTCTGAGAAAGGTTGTTTCCCCAGGTAGGGATTTTACCCTGAAGTTAGGGAGGGAATAAAACCTTTTAACTAAGTGCCAGGGGGGTAATTAATCACTTTAACTACGAACAATCTTGCTTAAGCTACATAATCTTTACTCCCTGGAATGAAGATAAGAAACGCCCTAACCTTTGTAATAGAGATTGATAGGATTGAATCAACTGGTATAAATACAGATGCAACAAGACAGCAGAACTCAGAACTTAGAAGACAGAACTTAGAATACAGAGCTTAGAACACAGAACTTAGAAGACAGAACTTAGAAGACAGAACCAAGAGAGACAGAACCTACACACAGAACCTACACACAGAACCTACACACAGAACCTACACAGAACCTAGAGACAGAAGAACTTCGCTGGAGAGAACATGGCAAAAGATCCTGGACAGAAGCTGGAGACAGAACCTAGAGACAGAACCTAGCGAGGGAACATGGCTACAGAACCTGGCTGGAGAACCTGGAGAACCTAGCAAGACAACATGGACACAGAACCTGGCTGGAGATCCTAACCAGAACTTCACTGGAGATCCTGACCAGAACTTGGCTAGAGATCCTGGCTAGGCTGCTGATCAACTGAACGCTGTCTCCGTGTCATTCCTTCTTCGCCGACTCCGTCCTCACCTATGGGGAACCCCTGGACCTGCTGGGGCTCGACCCCAGCAGTTACTGTGGGTTTCTGTTTTAATTTTTTAAAATTTGGCATCTAAAAAAAAATGAACCACAACCAATTTTTAGCACTAAATCGATTCTTACAAATCATATTCATTTATATTGGTAGCAGTCCCAGAGTATAAATCGCAGTAAACAAGTCATTAGATTCTATAACTACTCTATCACTGTTATTAGAAATCACATATATAAGATGACTCCAACTTCACAGAGTGTTCAGGTTAATTTTCATGGTGATTTTTTTTCTTTTAGTTAATTGCCAAGCTGGTTTCTGATTGGGGAAAAATCACTAGGTTTCAAGCACCACCATACGCCTGTGTTCTGGGACAGTAGTACAATGCACGTATCAGAACACTGTACGTTGACTCCGCTGGCTACCCATTTAGAGGAAAGGGCAGAGGTCATAGAATAGACAGAACTGTGTTCAATCTTCCTACCAGTAGTGGGTAACATACATAACCTGCATGAGCCTCAGTTTTCTCATCTGAAATTAGAGATGATAATATAGAGTTTTAAACTCTATAAGAAAACAAGTATGTAAGAAAAAATATATGAGAACACATAGTACGTGTACAACAAATAGCAGTTATTGTCCTAATCAGTCTCAACCACAGTTCTAACATGGATGAAGGCCACCACAGATTCATGGCATTGCTATAACAA
Organism: Myotis myotis; assembly: GCF_014108235.1. Classification (NCBI taxonomy): domain Eukaryota; kingdom Metazoa; phylum Chordata; class Mammalia; order Chiroptera; family Vespertilionidae; genus Myotis; species Myotis myotis. The sequence goes on from NW_023416335.1 coordinate 201,120,835, forward strand.
TATTTATTTAAAGAGACTCTGATTAACACATTATATTTAGTGTCAAGTCAACTTACCAAGACAGGAGTACAAACCCTGGCTTATCCAAGCCAATATGGCAAGCGTTATAAGGTCACCAAAACTAGCAGCAATGGGTGTGGCAACATTATCAGGATTTATACCAGTCTTCTTTGAACCAACGATAACCCCAACCATGATTATTCCTAGAAGAAAGAACATTCATTACTTTTCTGCTATGATTTTAAAAACAATCAATTCCCCTACATACAAAATACACAGGCTAGTCAAACAGCCTATGAATTTCAGTTAGACTGCTTAAACAAGCTGACTAACACAAACAAAACATTTGACACTAGTGCTCTGGCAAAATGCCTTTAAAGGAATTCCAAGTGGGGAATCATGGAAGATTCGAGAAGGTCAATGTTGCATTTAGACACCTGAAAACCTCCAGTAAAATAAAGTTAAAGCTAAAGTTTCAAATTTAGTAACTTGTATGTTTTAGATGTAATGTATTTGTATGTATCAAACACACACATTTTATTTTAACCCTCAAATAATGCATGAAAATATCAAAGAAAGCTAAGTCATCTTTATATGCATAGCAACTGGGGAAGAAAACCAGTAAAAACAGATTTGTTGACATAGTGGAAGCCAGGAATACTTGCTTCCTTTTATTATTTGAAGGTATTGAAATGTTAAGGGGAAGGAAGCAATTGAATTTTGAACATGAGGCCAGAAGCTGTCTTTGTATGGAATACTCTCGCAATCCAAAGTTTGTGTCTAGGAACCTGTAACTAAAGAACAGAAGCTGAAAATGTGACTGCGTACCTACACTTTTAAGTCCTTATCTCCCTGAATCATAGAAATGGGAGAAAAATGATAACGTTTCTATCCACACCTAATTGTACAGATTTCCTCATGCCAACACACTCATTCAAAGGATGCATTGGAGGCAATTTAAGATTAGTTTACTGATGTGCTAATAAGAACCAATACGGAAGCCTTGATATGGCTATAAAAAACAACAGGATCTCATGGCATTTTAAGATTGGAAATGACTCTAAATGAATTTCTTCCAGCAAACTCGTGTTATAGGCAATACAACTGAGAGTACGGTTTACATTCTTGCCTAAGGTCACAGAGGTTGTAAGTAACTCTAGTCCACTGTTTTCTCTACTATCCCATAAAGCCAAAATTGTTAAAAGTAGAATTGCTGGGGGGGGGGGGGGGGAGGGGAGGAAGAATGGGGGGATAAGGACACATATATAATATCTTAATAAAGAAATTTTTTTAAAAAGTAGAATTGCTGTCTTGCTTCAAAATAATGTCTCATATCTTATATTATGGAGGCTTTTTCAATCTATGGACTTACCTTTCCCATAATATCAATGAAGAACAATAAAAGCAATAGCAGAAAAAATTTTTAAATGTATTATGCAATAATCAATCAAGATGTGATCATGCAGAATTCTTTCTTCAAAATCAGCAAATTTAGAGTTCTATATGGAAAGTTCTGTAACAGAATGCCATCTATATAATTTTAGCTGAAAAAAATATTTTGCCATTTGGACCAATGCAAAGAGCTGGGAGTCATCAAATAGGTTTTAATTCTGCTTTTTCTGTGAACAAGCTGATGAAATTAGACAAGTCAACTTACTTGAGTCAGTTTTCTCACCTACAAAAGGTGGTTAATAGTATCTGTTCTACATATATTAATTGGGTTATCAAAGTCAAGTTATCAAAAAATTAGAACATATATTGTTCAAAGTAAGAAGCATTGAACATGTATTTTTAAAATTGGAAATTTTATGGTTTTGAAAATTCTAGGCAATACATACACATGCTAGACTGAAATTTTCTTTAATAATTATCTCTCTATGAAACAAAATTAAAAAGAAAACAGAAGCAAATGAGCCTAAATAGAATGCGAATGCTTTAACATTTCTTTAACCAAAAATAAATTTTCTAATAGCTTAACTTCACTCTCCTTTGGTCAGTGTTGACACTACCCAGTCATACACCACTTAACGACAGGGATACATTCTGAGAAATGCATTGTTAGGCAATTTCGTCATTGTGCGAACATCATACAGAATGTACGTGTACAAACCTAGATGCTATAGTCTACTGCACACCGAGGCTGTATGGCAGTGATGGCGAACCTATGACACGCGTGTCAGAGGTGACACGCGAACTCATTTTTTTGGTTGATTTTTCTTTGTTAAATGGCATTTAAATATATAAAATAAATATTAAAACATAAGTCTTTGTTTTACTATGGTTGCAAAGATCAAAAAATTTCTATATGTGACACGGCACCAGTTAGTTAGGGTTTTTCAAAATGCTGACACGCCAGGCTCAAAAGGTTTGCCATCTCTGCTGTATGGGATAGCCTATTGCTCCTAGCCTACAAGCCTGTACATCATGTTACTGTACAACACAACACGAGATTAAATCAAGCACAAGAGAAAATGATGCAGTTGAAACATGGTAAACATTAGATGTATGAGATTGCTGCCCAAGAAACACATCATATGTTTACAGTAATTTTTTATAAGTAGAAAGAGTAAACTCTAAAATAATGATAAATAATACAGTAAATACATAAACCAGTAACATAATCATCTATTATCAATACCAAGTATTATGTACTGGACATAATTGTATGTGCTACACTTTTATTTTTTTAATATATTTTTACTGATTTCAGAGAGGTAGGCAGAGGGAGAGAGAGAGAGAAACATCAATGATGAGAGAGAATATCATTGATCGGCTGCCTCCTGCATGCCCCCTAGTGGCGATCAAGCCTGCAACCTGGGCATGTGCCCTGACTGGGAATCAAACCATGACCTTCGGGCTCATAGGTTGACACTCAACCACTGAGCCACACTAGCCAGGCTGTGCTAATAGTATAGTTGCACATATGATTGGCAGCACAGTAGGTTTGTTTACTGCAGGATCATCACAGACATGCGTTGTGCTAAAACATTACAATGACCATGACATCACTTGGCAATAGGAATTTTTCTGCTCCATGATAATCTTATGGGACCACTGCTGTATATGTGGCCCATCACTGACTGAAACATCAGTAAGCAGTGCATGACTGTATAGACCAGAAACTACTCCTGATACAATTAAGTACTAAAACAAAATGTTTGAAAATATTTTAGAAGTCTTTTTTAATAGATTTTTATTGATTTCAGAGGAAGGAGGGTGGAGAGGGGGAAAGAGAGATAGAAACATCACTGAGAGAAACATTGAAGAGAAACTAAGATGACGGCATAGATAAACACCGGGAAATTGCCGCTCCCACAACAATTGAAAAATACCCTAAAGGACAGAGTGGACATCACCCAGAACAACAGGAAAGCTGGCTGAGTGTAAATTCTACAACTAGAAGGAAAGAAAAGCACGCTGAGAGCCAGAGGCGCTGCGGAGGTGAAGTGCAGAGGTACGGCGGAGCGCGCGCGGGCGGAAAGGGGGTGGCACCTGAGGACGCGGCTGTTTTTTTTTTTGAATCACAAGCTTCCGACTGCTCTGAACTCCGGTTCCGGGAAGTCTCTGGGGACTCAGGACTCATACGGGGAGGAGCGGACTCTCGGGCAGCGGGCGAACTTGAGTGCGGCTTTCCCTCAGAGGTGCTTGCAGCCACTACCGGGACACTGAGACGCACGACTCCGAGACGCACGACTCCGGGCGGAGAATCGGCCATAGCTGCTTTCTCTGCTCTTTGACTCCCTGAGACCCCGCCCCACCCAGGCTGCGGCAGAGGCTTTTGCATGTGAATGTACCTAACTGCAGCCGAACCAGGCAGACCCGGAACTTCCAAGAGAAGGCCCAAGGCCCCGCAACGCTTGCATTGCTTCACAGCTGAGCCTCTTCGTGGCTCCTGCTGTGTGGCCTCAGGCAGAGGCTGAATTAGCACCTCCTTAGATCCAGGAGCCACTGTACCCAGTGGTCAGAGGGGGACCATCCAGATTGCAATTCCTCAGATCCATAAGGGACACACTCAGGGAGCAGACTCAGTGAGCACCAAAGCCCCACTGAAGCAAGTCTTGCCCCAGAAGGGTGTCTTCAGCACAGAAGTTCTCCCACTCCAGACACAGCTGATTCTCACAGCCAATTGGCCTGGAGGTCAATTCCTCCCAGTGATCCTACAACAACCAAGGCAACAAGAGTGCACCAAGAGTGTCCACCTCAGGTAACTGGGGAGGCTGAGCCACTGGGCCCTACAGGACACCTGGCACGCAGGGCCACTCTATCAACACAGGGAAGCAGCCAAAATGCGGAGACAAAGAAACAGGTCACAAATGGCAGAAATGGAGGAAAGCAAACGACTGGATATAGAGTTCAAGGCCACGTTTATAAGGTTTTTCAAGAATTTTATGGAAACCACCGATAAATTTAATGAATCCCTCAATAAGTATAGTGAGACCATGGAGGACATGAAAAAGGACCAACTAGAAATTAAGCATACACTGACTGAAATAAAGAATAATTTACAGAGATCCAGCAGCAGAAAAGAGGATCCCAAGAATCAAGTCAAAGATTTGAAATACAAAGAAACAAAAAATACCCAACCGAAAAAGAAAAAAGAAAAGAGATTCCAAAAATATGAAGATAGTGTAAGGAACCTCTGGGACAACTTCAAGCGTACCAACATCAGAATTATAGGGGTACCAGAAGGAGAGAGAGGGCAAGATATTGAAAACCTTTTTGAAGAAATAATGACAGAAAACTTCCCCTACCTGGTGAAAGAAACATTGAACAACTGCCTCTTGCATGGCCCCTACTAGGCATTGAGCCCACAACCCAGGCTCGTGTGCTGACCAGGAATCAAATCAGTGACCTTCTGGTGTGTGGGACATGATGCTCAACCAACTGAGTCACACCGGCTGGGCAAGAAGTCAAGTCTTAATTATAATTAAATTCTCTTAAGTTCTGGGAAAGAACCTAGCCAAAAAGTTAGCTTCATTATATGATCACCTAGCAAGAGAATCTTCTTTTGAATCTTGTTGGTTATATAAAGGTGAAAAGATGATGATTATAAAATAAAAAGAACCAAGTCTTTATGACTATCAGTCCATAAATAATCTAGTTATCCAATGTGAAGTTCATATTAATTAATAAATATTTTAAAAATAATATCCCAACTGAAAATTTCTCATGTAGTTAGTTTTTTACAACTTCTGGCTCTCTCAAGTTCAACAACCAACAATCTGCTATGTTAAGCTTACGGTTATATTTGTATTGCCACAGAGATAGTGCAGAGTTTTCTTTGAAATCTGAAAACTTGAAAAAATTTCAACAGAGAGACTGCCTTTGGAACTCAGGATTCTTGGAATCCTTGTTACTCAACTGAGAAGCCAGTAAAATCCTCAGCATGATTTTCCGGAAAGAAGTTTCTCAATTAAGTTAACTTAACAGAAACAAATGAGTAACTCGGCTATGCTCTTGATCTTGTTTGAGAACTGTCCCAGGGTACCTACGGCCAGGAGACAATCCAAAAGCCTGTTCTGCACTCAGGTTTACATATAATAAATATAAATATATCTGAAATAAGGCATTTTTAAAGTTTGTGGACAACTTTTTGATTTTTTTTTTTATTATGAACACATACCATTTAAACAAAAATAGGCATGATATTAGGAAATGAAAGTAAAAGACTACGAGTGGGCACTTGTAAATGTACTTACCCTGCAGAAGAGAGGCAATGAAGGCAGTTGCTACGCTGCTAGAGCACAACAGTATGGAGTGATCAAGGTAGTATTTCCCCTCTGGGATCCAGCCCAATATAACTGCCGCCACGGCTGCTAGAAAACCGACGACTGTTGCTTGAACCTAAAAAAAAAATTTTTCATAAAATTCAATGGAATTATTCATTTCACAAACACACCTGTAAGCCTGATTACATAAATGTGCATATGAGAAGTCAGAGGAAAGTATGGCTATTAGTAACTGAGCTGCCTTTTAGAGAAGCTACTATATTTTAGTTTTAATATTCTCTAAGGCAGTGGGTTCTCAAGCTGCCCAGGTATGGAAGAGGGTCCAGGGATCTGTTTTTAACAAGCATCTCAAGTGACTTTCATGATGTAATCCACACGACATCTAAGAAAATAGCGACTTTAGGGCTGAAAAGTACACAACCCACCAAAGTGAAGCTTGATGCCAGAGGCAGTGTTGGCAAGAGACTGGATTTTATAATCCAAAGATGAGAGTTTGACTCCTCGCTACACCACTTACTCTTGTGGCAAATTATTCAAATTCATTCATTCAACAACTATTAATTTAGCGTCTATTATGTACCAGGCACTATGGTTGGTGTTGGGCGACCACAGTGGTCAAAACGGGTTTATTCCCTGCTCTTAAAGAGCTTTGGTTGGTGGACCTTAAACAATAACCTTACATGTAATCACCATCATGATTAATGATATACAAACTTCAGTTCCTACCCGGCCGGTGTGGTTCAGTGGTTGGGCGTCAATCTATGAACCAGGAGCTCACAGTGTGATTCCTGGTCAGGGCACATGACTGAGTTGTAGGCTCAATCCCCAGTAGGGGGCGTGCAGGGGGCAGCCAATCAATGATTCTCTCTCATAATTGATGTTTCAATATCCCTCTCCCTCTCCCTTCCTCTCTGAAATCAATAAAAATATATTTTTTAAAACATATATATATTTTTGGGACATCCTATATTTGTACAGATATTAAACTCAAACTCTGGCTCTCTTATACACTTAGGACAGAAAATATTTTGTATATTTATATTTTTATATTGTATGTTTTTCATATTTAGAAGTACATAATTTCTAGAGAAAGGAAACTTTCAAAATCATTGATATTCATTTATTCTATCCCTTTTTTGCAGTCGTAAATTATCACTTGGGGTCCCCTGAACAATTAAATGGTAGACTTAACTAAAATTTATTTCATTCTTACAGGTAACAACCAAGATCTGTAAACCCAAGATCTATAAATAAATATGTGTATCACTTACCTGTTTTAAAGCCAAGTTGCCAATTATTAGGTTCCACTTTTCAATGGGTGAATCCATCTTCCCAATATTTACCTGTTAAGGTGGATATTTTCAGGTATCACTGAATAAGCTATATGCTCTCTATTCTATTTAAACAGCACAGTAAGTCTTAAAGCCAAAGACAAATCTTTAGTAAATCTGATGAGATCACATTGCACTTTAAATATAATTCTTAGTTAGCTACTATTCTTACATCTCACATTCAGCTTGCCTGAGATGTTTCAGAAATTTTTTTAGCTTAATTACTAGCTCACAAGTGGACTGGCTAGTACTACCCACCTTCCCAGTGATGTTTTTTTACAACAAACACCATCAAGTGCATCCTAACATACCAAATTTTGTGTATGTAGGCCAATGTAAGTACATAATTTTCAGTTGCTGGCATATAATTTCACATCATGAAACTAATGTGATTTGAAGAATTATTGACCAAAAAATCCAGATATAAACAAATCATTCATAGGGACATAATTTATATTTGAGTCATGACTAACACTGTTAATAATAAAAAAAATCATTCAGTTCCATATGAATTTTGATCATATATCTCACTATTAAAGTTTATATATCTTTCTGCTAAATGGAAGAATGCACTCCAAAAAATATTATTATTCACATATTTAATTATGCTATAAGCCAAATCATTCTTATCAACCACTTAGGATTCATAAAATGTATATGCAAATCTGACAAGTTTTTCTACTGCAGCATTTTGGAAAACAATGAGCAATCGTTATTAAAAATACTATACGGAGCCAGGTTTCAATTATTATCTGCTTGGTCACAGAAGATAGGTGAAAGGGTAACGTGGAAAATATACAAGGGTATTCCATACTTATGGGTAGCTTTAACTATGGTCAAACTGGCTTCAGACCATTCGGTTACGTGCTACACCAACCTTTCCTGTATCAATCTAGAAAACAGATCCTGTTGTCTAAACTCACTCTGGACTGCAGTCTCAAAGTATCCAGCAAATGCAAATATTAATATTTCTCAGTGTTTTGGAATAATTATTCATTCTGTCTTAATTTGTATACTTCTTTTCTAAGCCTGGAAATCTAAACTATTAATACCATTATTGGGAGCTTTAGTTTTTCTTTATTTTAGAAGTTTTACAATTTGAATTGCAAGTCTAACTTAACATTATTAGGGACAGAGGCTCTGCCAACTTCTTCATATCCCTCCACTGAAATGTAAGCTCAATGAGGGCAGGATCATTTTGTTTTGTTTGTTGCTGATTCCCTAGCACACACAGCGCTTGGCATATAGCAAAGACTCAAAAATATTTTTAAGCCCTGGCTGGTTTGGCTCAGTGGACAGAGCATCAGCCTGCGGACTGAAAGGTCCCGGGTTTGATTCCGGCCAAGGGCACATGCCTGGGGTGTGGGCTCGATTCCCAGTAGGCGGCCTGCAGGAGGCAGCCAATCAATGATTCTCTCTCATCGTTGATGTTTCTATCTCTCTCTCCCTTGCTCTCTAATCAATAAAAACATATTTTAAAAATATGGTTTTAAATTAATGTATTAAAAAGGTAGAATGTTATAAAATAATTTCAGAAATCAAGAGTTCTCTGAGAAGAGGTTTAAGGCAACAGAAGTCAATTTTGGCTAGAGTGGGAAAGTGCTTATCAAATTGTGTTAGGCAATTTGCTTCTAGGAAATAGTTTCACAGGCTTTTTAGAAAATACTATTTTTAGGACAATGTATACCATTTTGACTCATTTATATCTAGCATTCAGAAGCAGAAAATTTCAGACCTCAGGTAATAGTACCCAACAATTTGTAGGTAGAACCACTGTACTTGGCTTACTTTCCAATTACATACTACTTTTATGTATCTATAATAATATCTTCTATAATAAATATCTACTGTTGAAAAGATAAAAATCCAGAAAAAATTACTCAAGTTAAATATTTTTTAAGCCTCACCTGAGAATATGTTTTTATTGGTTTTTAGAGTGAGAAAGGGGGTGGGGGGAGAGAGAGAGGGGGAGAGAGAGAGAGAAAGAAACAAACAAACAAACATCAATTGATTGGTGGCCTACTGTACTTGCCCTGACCAGGGATGAAACCCGCACCTTTTTGGTATATTATAAAGTAACAAGTTTTAAGAACAACTAACCTTCAACAGATTGAGGTAATAGACTATATCTGATATCTTATGTTTTAAGTTCGCTATCGTTATGCTTTCCTGAGGCCTTCCTTATAATCTTAGACGCTCATTTATCCTGATTCTCCTGCAGATAATCATAAAAATGAGAAAAGACCCTTAAATTGAAAAAAAGATCAAAATAATCATAGATTGGCCTTTTAAAGCTATAATGGCTTTTACTCCTTTAACAAGGGAAAATTAAAACTACATTGGAAAATTGTAAAATTTTTTAAAGATTTTTTGCACATAGTTGAAAAGGCTGATTTTCAAACAGTGCTCGTTTTAAGTTTAAAAAATAATTACTCTTCCCTCAGGGAGTACAATTAGGAATCAGCTACAGCAATCTCTATTACACAACAGGCAACTAAGTTAAGGTTGTGGCAGGTGGGGTGTAAGAGAAAGGGAAGAGGGATTTCATTGTAGGAACCGACAGTCCAGCTGGAGAGGGGAGGCACGAGGTGACTGGCAATGTTAGTGAGCTGATAAGAAATACAGGTAAAAGGGAATGGTTGGAGTAAGAGAAAGTCATGAGTTTACTTTTGAATGTAGTGAGTGGTGCAGCCATTCGAAAATTCAGCTCTGGAGGTCAGAAAACAGACTGGAGGCACGGGGCTGAGCCACGTGCAAGCAGTGTTGGATTACATGAAATTACTGACAGGGAACACGTAGAACAGAGTACTAAAGCCTTAAGAAAATCTCAAATCAAGAGGATGAGCAAAGAAAAAGAGACCAAAAAAGTAGACTTGAGAAGCAGCAATGAAAGAGTTGGGAGAATGAGGGGAGTGTGGGGTCTCAAAGTTGAGGGTAATAAAAATTTCAAGTAGAGAACTGGCAGGGAAGAGTCCATAGAAGGTGAGACTTTGGGGACTTTTCTAAGAAGAAGCCATTAATCTGGGATGTGAGGGTGACCTGGCCGCGACATCTGTCACCCCACTGATTGCCAGGGTTGATTCGGCTCATCTGGCTGGCTCAGCGGGTGTCCCCTTCCTCCGTCACCAATCCAGATGCTGCCTCCGGAAGCTACGCGCTCAAAGAGGACGGCCTTCCCTCAAGAGGAGAGGATTTGTCTTCAGTCAAGGGTGTTCGAGTAGCTGCCCTCCCCTGCTAGAACCTCCAAACAAGGTCTCAGGAAGTCATTAACCTGGGGTTGCTCTAACGGTGGACAGAGTATCAAAACAGCTGACAATGACGCTCTAGAATTCTTTAAGAATTGTAGTCCTCTGCCTAGCAAACGAGACCATTCTCTAAGCAAGTAAAACACCATACACTAGATGAATATACCATGTTAACATAGTTTGATGCCACAAGTGACTGGTTTTCCATTGACTAATATGTTTACTTTACTCCTCTCAAATCCAGAAAAAATTTCAAGTGGCTACTCCTGGTCTTTTAGCTAATTCATCAGCCAATTCTGTCACCTCTCTCTGAAAATGAGTTCTGGTTTCCAACATGTCTCGCTATAACCGCTGTTACCACGCTGATCCAAGCCAACATGATCTCAATTTGCCTGCCTGCTTTCAGTCCTTGGCCCCCTTTTGTCCTGACTCAACACAACAGTCAAAATAATCCGTTAAAAATATCTATCAGATCACATCATTCCTCTGTTCAAAATCTTCCAGTGGCTTCCCATTTCACACAAGAACCAAGTCCTTGCAAGGGCGGATAAGGTAATCTCATCCCCTGTGACTTATCCCCTCGATTACTTGGTCCCAGCCCTACTGGCCTCTGTGCTGTGCATCTAACACAGTGGTTCTCAGATTTTTGATGTGCATCAGAACCATCTGGAAAGCCTGTTAAAATACAGACCGCTGAACCAAACACCCATCATTTCTGACACCGCAGCTTTGGAGTGAGACCAAGAATTTTCATTTCTAACAAGTAGCTGACACTGTTGATCAGAGGACCACACGTTGAGAACCATGGGTCTAACATATCAACAACAGTCCTGCCTCTGACCTTTGGCACTACCTGGAACATCTCTATCTCAAAGAGCCTCAAAAAATAAAAGTTAACAAATGAGTAGTGCCTGGAAAAGGTAGTGGCTCATGGCAACAAGCTAAGAAAACACGGATTATGCATCAAGTCTATGGTGTCTTAATTGCTTGGAGAACTGAATAATTCCTTCAGTTTATGACTCAAATATCTTATGATCAGTGACACAATCCTTGACCTATGGAAGGCAGCAATGTCACCCTGCCTCCCCAAAGAAAGGCCAAACTACCAAAGGACTTGTATGCATGCATATTAGCATAACCAATGGACACAGACACTGGGGCGGTGGGGGCTTGCCCAGGGTGGGAATGGCTGGGGGGGGGGGTCAATTGGGGTAAAAGAAGACATATGTAAAACTTTAGACAATAAAAAAAAAAAAATTGGAGGAGGAACCAGACAACTAAGTGTCATTAGAATAGTGCTCATTCCCTAAGAATGTATATGCTACAAGAGATTGAGCACTCTGTTTTAACAATGGACTGTTTTAGTATCGTATTCCTGGCAAAACCATTTTTAAAAGATAAATTAATAACTGCTACATAGCTAAAACTGAAAAATAAAAAATAAATTAAAAATAAAAAGAAAGTCAAGGGTAGGACAATGTTAATGGAACCTGACAAGTAAATTATTAACGTGTCGGTCTTCTTTAAAAAGAAGAACATTAGCATATTTTCTGATCAGTTAGATATAACGTTTTCTGTACAAATAACTCATAATTTGGTTGTCCTGTAAGCGTGAGTCTGCACATTCGTGTTTTGCTTTTGTACGAAAGTTAGATTTAGAAAATAAAATTATTTGAATTATTCAACACTAAAAAAAAGAAAGAAAGGCCCAACTAGATCACTCTGCAGTGAAGGCTACGACTGATACACTACGCCCCTAATCAGCTTTGGAATTCTCTATTAAATATGAACACACAAACAGACATGACCAGACGTTTGAGGAAAATACCTAATATAAAATACAGATGCCAAAACAACTAAAGTTCAAATTAAAAATCAGTAAATTCAGCCCGACCAGTGTGGTTTATGCAGGAGGCAGCTGATCAATCATTGATGTTTTGATCTCTCCCTCTCATCCTTGAGGTTTCTATCTCTCCCTCTTCCTTCCTCCCTCTGAAATCAATAAAAACCTTTTTTTGTTTTAAGAAAGAGTGGACTCACCTTTATTCAGTTTTAATGGTAACGTGATCAAATTAAACAACATTCAATTTGCAGCATACTCCTTTTTTAACCATATTCCCTACACTATGGCCTATTTCAAAACTAATGTTTAATCTATTATTTGAATAGAAACGAATGCTGGATAATGCGTGTGAATGTTGCTTTTAGAAATATTTTCTTTTTGAGGTAAGCCAGCCAAAATTTCCACTTTTCTGCGAAGTTACCAAGTTGCATAATGCTTGTATGCTTAACTATATTTATCAGAACAAAGTTCATTTTTCAACACAATGAAACTAAAGCCACCTTTTAATTCTCATCCCAATAACCTCCTTCTCCCTTAAAGGCTGCCACTTTTGTTTTTCAAGACCTCTTCTTTACTCTCTTCTCCTGCCAAAAAGCCTCTTGGGTTTAGTTCTATCGAGGTGATCCACCAGTTCTTAAAACATAACGCACGCATATTGCTGTATACGACTGCTTTTCGGGATAAGGAGGGCCTGTCATTTTCAGATGAGACAACCCAGAGGACACTCCGGGTGTCCTATCAAGCAGAAATACTTAGCATAGCCCCAAGGTCTAGAAATGTATCAAACAGACAGGGAAAAAAATGTTTCCTGATACAGGTTCTCCATAACAGATGGAAACAGCATAGGTAACATACATACTTTGAGGCAGGAAAAAACTTACTGCAGTGGATAATCTAGATGCCAATGTCATTTCCAAGTTCCCTTTGAGACCAAGTAGTGCAGGAACTAAAATGAAAACTTCGGTTACTTTTTTGAACACCTCCCAGTGCTGTAAGGAAAACAAAAATAGAAATTGCTGACACTTAAAAAAAAAAACACACATTTCAGAACAAAGACATTTCTAAAAAATCTCAGCCTTTTTTCCAACGTTGCATTTGCATTTTGAATGACAACACGGGTCATTTAATCAGTGAACATTTAGCTTAACCCCGTTCTCCATAGCTCTGAAGCCTTGAGTTATTTTAGAAGCTCCAGTTAGAGTTGGGAGTGATAGCTGATAGTCACTACATCCCAAAATACATCTAGCTTGCTACACACTCCACCCTTAAAGTTTACTTTATCCCTTTTTTTTTTTCCAGTTGTTAATGAAAATAAGCTTTATTACATCAAGTAATAAATACATACAAAGATGCAAACAGTATTAGTCACTTTCTTCCAGATGTTTGGATCCACTGATGGGAAAGGCGGAACTGAAATCTACATACATCCTTAGGGAAAATTTCAGGGGTCCTTGTCAGGCGAGGTTGGAGGTTGAGGTTCAGTAAGTTGCTCTTTCTTCTGTATTTATAACTTGTGCATTTTAAAGATGGATTTCAAAGTACTAATAGTCATGCAAATGCTTAAGCAAAAAAAAAAAAAAAAGTTACACTGAGCAGAATTTATAGTGGGTGGCGAACGCGCTGGCTACTAAAGGGCTGCCGCAGGACTCGCTGAAACAAACCCTCAGAGCTGGATCAGCTCAGAAGAGAAACAAAGAACCACGTAACAGAAATGCATCCAGAAGAGAAACACCGGTATCTGGGAGGCCAACTACGGTTTGCGGTGATAGGTAACTGACGTGCATCATGTAAATCAATGCTTAAAAAAACACAAAACGCCCTGGGTAGTTCCTAAATAACATGTAAACCTAATAACTGCGAAAATCTCCATCTCAGCGACGGGAGGTTCGGAGCCTGACGAACCCCAGGAGGGGCACAGGGAGGACAAACCAAGCTGTTACCATTTTGAAACCAAGTTTCATCTGTATAGGGGGCATGAGCTGTCACTTCTGGGAAGAAGAGGGAAAGCATTCACGCTGACTCAGAGGCTAGGACCTGGCGTTCCGCTCCGTCTCAGCCAAGCACTCCCGAACCAGTCCTCTCGCGTGGATGATGCCTCGTTTCAGTCTCTCCATCGCGCTCTTGCTGCCCGCGTATGTGGGCCGGATCTCTTTCCCCAGCTCTTCGATGATGGCCAGCAGCTCAGCATATTTGCTCTGGGGCACCTGGCTGTTCCCTGTTCCCTGCGTGTAGCCTAGAGATGGCGGTCCGTAGTCACTCAGCAGCTGGCGGTACTGGGAGAACGTCGCCATGCTGGTGGAAGGCGGGTGGACGCTCCCAGCGGCGTTGAGGGAGGCGGTGGGCATGTGCGCGGTCAAGTTCGGTTTGTAAGACATCCCCCCGGGCGGCGGGGCGCAGCCGAGGCGGCGGCGGCGGCGGCGAGGCCGGGCGGCAGCGAGGCGGGCCCGGCGTCCGTGTGCCCGTCCGTGCGCCCGCCGAGCTCCCGCGCACTTTTTGTTGTCGCCGGTCGGGCCGCACCGGCAAATATGGCCGTCCCTCGCCCGCCGCCGCCGCAGTATATCACCCATACATCCTACTTTCTCCCTTTTTGATGGCAAAAGTTAGCGTAACTCATGCTTAAGAGCAAAGACTCAAGAACCAGGTAACGTGGGTCTGAATCTTGGTTCCAACACTAATTACAACCACCCCACAGGAAAACTACATTAATATTATTATCTAATTTCACAAATCCTATATAATAAAAGGGTAATATGCAAATTGACCGAATGGTGGAACAACCAGTCGCTATGACATTCACTGACCATCAGGGGGCAGATGCTCAATGCAGGAGCTGCCCCCTAGTGCCTTTGTGGCAACACTAAGGATGTTCAACTGTTGCTTAGCCGTCAGTCAGACATCCTCTGAGGGCTCCCGGACTGCAAAAGGGCACAGGCTGGGCTGAGGGATCCACCCTCCCCAAAGTGCACGAATGTCATGCACTGGGCCGCTAGTGAAGAAATAAAGATTCAGAGTGGTTAAATGATTTTCCCAAGGTCAAAAAATGAGACTCAGAATTGACCTCAGGAGTTCTAAGTCATCCATGTTCTGCTCCCAATTTGAGGTTTTGAAGCAAAAAGGTTGCAGGACATCTATAATAATAAAAGCATAATATGCTAATTAGGCCAGACGTCCTTCCAGATGAAGCTGGGGCTGTGAGGGCCGAGGCGGCCGCCGTGGCAGGTGGGGACCAAGGCAGAGGAGGCAGCCACCACAGCGGCGGCGGCGGCTGAGGCAGAGTCCCCCGGCCACCGCAGCAGGCAGGGGCCCAGGCAGCTGCCATGGTGGCGGAGGCAGAGCCCCTTGCATGAATTTCGTGCATCGGGCCTCTAGTAGGATCATAGAAGGGCACTAAATTGGAAATTAGAGTTGTGATTCTAGGCCTGGATCTTTCATAACCTGACTGTGTGATCCTCGATGAGGCCTGTATCTTTCAGATCTCAATTTCTTCATCCATGAAATGCAGATACTATCTGCTCTGTCTAGACCTTTGGGAAATACCATGATAATGAAAGTAACACATATTAAAGTACTTTAAGAACTGAAAAGACTATACAAATGACTTAACACAAATGCTATTTTACAAATGCTATTAAGAGGTGACTGTCCCAGTAAGAGACTTTATAAACTAAGCATATTAATTTATGCCAAAAAAATAATCAAGAACACAGCCATCATTAATACCAAGACAGATGAGGAAAAAAATTTAAATCCATCCGCTAAATTAAAGAAAAACTCACTTTGTCCCCAAAGTTTCTCTAGAGGTTGTTCTAAACAGGTGTAGAACGAGGGTCGAAAGAGAGTTTATGAAATGTTTATTCAGATCAGTCTCTGGTAAAACCCTGGTTCAAAGGCTTTTCAAGGAAAGCCTTCCTTTGCAATTAAAGATGGGCCTAAAACAGCACTGGGACTCCAGTAGCATCCTGGATCCCCCCTGTCAAAAAGCTAATAAACATGTTCTTGTCCCTGTTTCACGATGGGTTAAGGACTCTGCTGTGCTAGTGGGGAGATGCATCCTTCGAAGATGATGGTGTGGCAGTGGTGGTGGTGATGATGATGATGATCAATAGCAACAGATAATAATAACGACACTGCTAGGGATATAATGGCTAAAATAAAACAAAAACTTACTAAAAGTAACACAAACAGCTATCTGATGAAAATGGTATTATAAAGAGTCTAAGACATGTTTATAAGGATATTTATGATAGCACCAGCATGGGGGAAACGAGTAAGCAAATTCTGGTGTAGACATACAATGGAACATCAAGCACTCACTTGAAAATGCAGAATATCTCTGTTACTAATCTGGAAAGGTGTCCAAGGTGTAATATTAAGCAATGACAATAAGTTCCAGAAAAATATATATATACAGCATTTCACTTTGATGTTTGGAAAAAACAACACCTCTGCACAAATGTGTATATACATGTGCACAGAAAAAAGTCTGCAAGCATGTACAACAAACTCAGAACGAGGTGACCTCCAGAGGTTAAGAGAGTTGGGGCTGGAGATGAGGAATAGGGAAGACTTTTTATCTTTTGTTTAACACTCTATATGAGTGACGGCGAACCTATGACACGCGTGTCAGAGGTGACACACGAACTCATTTTTTTGGTTGATTTTTCTTTGTTAAAATGGCATTTAAATATATAAAATAAATATCAAAAATATAAATCTTTGTTTTACTATGGTTGCAAATATCAAAAAAGTTCTATATGTGACACGGCACCAGAGTTAAGTTAGGGTTTTTCAAAATGCTGACACGCCGAGCTCAAAGGGTTCGCCATCACTGCTCTATATGTTCAAAGCCAACTTTATTATTGTAAAACTTTATGAAGACTCACGTCCTGGTCAGAATGAGACTATTCTCTTAGAACTTCTGGAGGAAAACAAACAAGAAAACACCTACAAAGAGCAAAGTCTCTACCCAGAGTCAGCGTCAGTTCATTCTACTATGGGACAACTGAAATCTAAAGGTAAGTGTCTGAGATGCGTAGCCTGCATAAAGCACCTGGAACAACAAAGACAGTTAAGTTGAAGACGAAAACCTACCTGGACTATATCCAAAACCATGCCGGCAGAGACGGTTCCAAAGCCAGCTAGCAGAAATGGCACGAGGATCTGCAGGGCCATGATGCCGCTGGATTCCTTTGGCAGCTTTGGGTTTGCTTCCACGATGACATCTTCCTCGCCGTCACTGGGCCTTTCCTCAGCTTGCAGCATGGCGGTCGTTTCGGAGGCCTCCCCTCCGTCACAGTAATTGTAGTTGGCATAGTCGTCGTACTTTGGGCTATAGCTTGATGGCGTGTGCCCATTATTGCCATGGAAAGACGGCTCCGGGACCCTGTGATACTCCACGTGTGGCTCAGATCTGGTACCAAACGTCTGTGCCACAGCTGATAACCCCTCTTGCCAAATGCCGTTCGCTTTTTTGTGCCTGTCTTCCGGGTTCTTCTGGTAAATTACTGGAACCATACTCAACAATAAGTTTAAAAACTTATCAGATTGAACTGTATGTAAGCTTAAAGTCCAGTCTACGAAACCTCCTCCACTGCTTGGACCACCACTTGTTTTATTAGTAACAGATCTTCCTTTACTATTAGTCATATTGTCATCGCAAAAGACCCTGTACTCCTTAGATCTGAAGCTTCATAAACCATAGCAGATGAATTAGAACCACACAGATGCTGGTTTCAATTAAGATGCTGAATTCATTTTGTAGCAAAATAATGTTTCCACTAATAAAAGTTGTTTAGATGTTCCACACAGGGATGGAATCTGGAAAAGAAAAGATAAGGTAATTTTTAAAAAGCAGATGAACTATGTGGATACTTAAGGTTTTCATAATTAAAGATATAAAACACTATCCTCACAGCATTGCCATCAGATAGGTATTATTAGCCCCATTTTATAAATAAGTTTTAATCTTTCATCACTGGTTCATGAAACTGTCAAGCACAAAGCTTTAATTTTAAACCAAGTTCTGATGTTAAAGGTTTAATTTTAACCACCACACTGTATTTCTCACCACTTTGTGTGCTGAGTTTGCTTTAAAACCCTCACAATAAATCCTTTTGCCTTAAAAAAATAAAACACATATGTTCTTAAACCAACCCTAAGATACATTATACTTCTTGGACTTAACACATAACTGCTTTGTGCCATATAACTGCTCTGTATGCAGAAATATACTACAGAGCTATTTTCTGTGCTCAATCTCAGTTATAAATTTTCTTATCTTTGCATATTCTATGTAACTAATACCTATGTAATGTCTTCAACTGTCCCTGAAGTTATACAGTGGACAAATTTATTAAATCAAGTGATAGCTTCCATTACTATTGGGTGATCTCAGAATCAAACTGCTACAACACTTTACAAATGTCAGTACACAATAAAAGGTAAGGCATATGATAATATATTTTAAACACATTAAATAATAAACCATATTAGTTTATTTATATATTTTTTAAAATGTTTTTATTGATTTCAGAGAGTAAGGAAGAGGAAGAGAGAGAGATAGAAACATCAATGATGAGAGAGAATCATTGATCGGCTGCCTCCTACATGACAGCCCACAACCGGGGCATGTGCCCTGACTGAGAATCAAACCATAACCTCCTGGTTCGTAGGTTGACGCTAAACCACTGAGCCATTCTGGCTGGGCACTTTATTTATATCTTAATATACATAGTGGTCAGGGCACTCCCACAGGGGGAGCGCCGCTCAGCCAGAAGCCAGGCTCACGGCTGGCAAGTGCAGCGGTGGTGACAGCAGCCTCTCCCGCCTCCACGGCAGTGCTAAGGATGTCCGACTGACGGCTTAGGCCCACTTCCCTAAGCTGTCAGTCAGACATCCCCCGAGGGCTCCCGGACTGCTAAAGGGCGCAGGCTGGGCTGAGGGACACCCCCCACCTCACCCAGTGCATGAATTTCGTGCACCAGGCCTCTAGTAGGAATATAATCCCTCCATTATCTAGGGGAAAACCAAAATGAAAAGGGATCACAAATATTCACTTAACCCTCTATTTTGCAAGCCAACCAAAAGAAAGCTCATAATGCACTGACCACTTAATGCCCTTCTCAAAGTCTGCTCGGACACACAATTCCAGAGTGGGCCTCTGATCGGCTGGCCAGTGACCAGATTCTCTCACAGACTTTGAACTAAGACACAAACACATACTTACTATTGCTAGTTCGAGACTGATGGGCACTGAAGCTGCAAGATCATACCCACCTGCCCGGGTAGAGAGCCTATTTGAACAGCTGCAAATGCTGTCAAAGCTATCTATCACAATGGCTCTAAGGGCCTTGGGTGTTTCTCAGGAAACTGGCACTGACTTGATAAGGGACAGATGGCCCCACCGCCTGAATGGACTGCCCACCCACCAATTTAGATGAAGAACTGTTGTTGTCGGTACTGCTGCCTTTAAGGAAAATTATTGTATTCTTCAACATTTGCTTTCAATGCCTTAGAATATCCATCCCTTCTCCTTGGATAGGGGACAAGTGGATGCTAAGGCGTGCTCATCTATATCATCATTCCCTCCTTTTCCTTCTTCCCCTCTTGTGATTTTGGAGGCATCTGGATAGTCCTACTGGGAAACATTCTTTTTTTAAAAAAAAATATTTTATTGATTTTTTACAGAGAGGAAGGGAGAGGGATAGTTAGAAACATCGATGAGAGAGAAACATCGATCAGCTGCCTCCTGCACATCACCCACTAGGGATGTGCCTGCAACCAAGATACATGCCCTTGACCGGAATCGAACCTGGGACCCTTCAGTCCGCAGGCCGACACTCTATCCACTGAGCCAAACCGGTCAGGGCAGGAAACATTCTTAAAATACAGATTCTAGGACCCCATACCTACTGACTGAGAATTCTATGTCTGAGCCCTATAAATATTTCCTTTTAAGCTCCCCAGATGATGTCGGTGCAAGCTTCCTGTGATCTTGCACTGAGAATCCAATGAGTAGATTAAATACCAGTTGCCAGTTTCGGCCACCTGCAAATTGATGGGCACACACAGTAAGTCAGTGTTTAGAGAAAATCAGATGAATGGAAACAACGTCCGGGGGAAGCAGAGAAGAAACCAAGCAGCCCCAGAAAGCGAGATAAATAAGGCTGGGCTGCTGCCGGAGAACCTCCCGCGTAATGAGAGGCCAGGCAGTATGTCTGGGACTTAGGAGATTCCCGGCAGCCCGAAATGAGTCAGATTGAGTTTCTTTTCCTTCAACCCACTCACCTCTTTTTTTAAAAATGAGCATTTCACTGCCTCCAAGGCATATTTAATCAGACAAAACATAAAACACACCTCAAAGAGATTGAGCTTTCAGACAAATCGTTTTCACTGAAGGGCAAGTGATAGATACAGGCAGTTCCTTCTTATTCAGGAAGCAGAATTATCAGCTCAATCAACATGGAAATGCAGAGAAATGTAGATAAGCCAGAAAGAAGGGTGGCAGTCCCTGTATTGCCATTCAGTCACCCTAAAATTCAGAAAGCTCCAAATGCACTCTTGGGAAACTTGACCAACAGAAAGATGGAAGGAAGGGAAGGAAAGGAAAGGAGGAATTCCCCAAGACTGAGTCATCTCTCTGAGAATAGTGCAGGACATGGCTAAGCACAGGGTCTACAATGGGTTGGCCTTTGGGATCCAGATGCAGAGACACGTCCAGTTCATACTTTTGTTCCTATTGCTAGTATTCTTACTTCAGCATAAGCTATTGTGGTTAGATGGGGAGATAAGTACTGTACCGGGGCCACTGTGCACAGAGACCATACAGAGCCTTTGTGTCACGTCAAAATCAGAGTGCCTCCCGGAAAAAGGAAGCTTGTGAGTGGAGCCCTGGGCTGCAGCTCAGCCCACTCCATCCCCTCAGCCACACACCCTCATGTACGCCACACACCCTCATGTACTGCAGAGCGCCCATCATCTTACCCAGCAGCCTGGGCAGTCGGGTAAAATATCAGACTTTGTTTAAAGAACATAAAGCACAAATGATGGGCATGTATTTCTGTTGTTTGCTCAGCATCTTTCCCCAGTTTTTTTAGCTAATGGCATCTCCATTTCCTGTGTGAAACCGTCCTTCCCCTAGTCCAGTGGTTCTCCACCTTCTGGCCCTTTAAATACAGTTCCTCATGTTGTGACCCAACCATAACATTATTTTTGTTGCTACTTCATAACTGTAATGTTGCTACTGTTATGAATCGTAATGTAAATATCTGATATGCAGGATGGTCTTAGGCCAGTGGTCGGCAAACTGCGGCTCGCGAGCCACATGCGGCTCTTTGGCCCCTTGAGTGTGGTTCTTCCACAAAATACCGACTTCTGCGCATGGGCCACGAAGTTTCAATCGCACTGTACGTGCGCGCCCGCACGTGGTATTTTGTGGAAGAGTCACACTCAAGGGGCCAAAGAGCCGCATGTGGCTCGTGAGCCGCAGTTTGCCGACCACGGTCTTAGGCGACCCCTGTGAAAGGGTCGTTCGACCGCCAAAGGGGTCGCGACCCACAGGCTGAGAACCGCTGCCCTAGTCCGTGAGGTTCTGGTAGGTCTGTCAACCACAGTTCCCTACCCTCCAGACCACATGCTGACAGGAGGCTTGAGCAGGATCTGAGTCCTCCCCTGGAGTTTCATAGGTTTGCTGGATTATTCTCTGCTGAGTGCCGGCTAGATTACATGATTAACAACACTCCTGAGGAAAAACAATCAGGCGTGCAAAGAAATGAGATACTTTGTGATAATCACAATGAAGGGAAGAGTTAGTTTAACAAAGAATGAATGACGTACAGGGCTAAGAGGGGAAGCCCTCTGGGAGTTTTCTCACTTGGCTCTGGGATAACATCATTCCGAAGCAGTCACTAAGTCTTCCTCCCCAAAGGCCCCCTCTGCCACACCACCAGCACTGCCACCCACACTGCCATCTACCTGAGAAGATCCACAGGAGAACCAGAGCGAGGCCATGATGACAGGGTCCTGACAATATCATTAGAACCTCTACTTCATATTCGAAGCCCATCCCACCCCTGATCTTCCCAATTACAGGAGCCAATAAATCCCCTTCATTGATTAAGCTGGTCTGAATGGTGTTTCTATAAAAATAGCTAATTCTTTTTTAAGAACGCACTTTGGTAGAAGTTATCTTACTACAGGTGCACACCATGGACCACTTGAAACTCATACAGAGATATATGTCAATTATGTGTCAATACACTAGAAAAAAATGTATACACATAATCAAAAAATATTTTTTAAATCTTTCTCTAAAATTAAGTTTATATTTTAACACAAAAATGTAAATAGGACAAAAATCTCAAAAAGATAGCCTTTCCATTGAATACATTTAAATTTATTTAAAAAACTCCATATTCCCTATGAAAGTTTTGTCATGGGCCAGCACTGGGCTACAGAGATGTGTCAGGGAACCGCTGACTTAAAGGAAAATACTAATGCTTCACTTCTTATGAATTCAATTTGGTTACAAAAACAAAAAAACATTACTACTAAAATTCCTTATTTTTAAAAGAAAAAGAAGTGTGTGGTATGTGTGTTGATTTACTGAAGTGGTATCTCAGAGGAAACCTGCCCGCTGTGCTGGAGTAGGCATTCTGTTCCGTTGCAAAGGTTAAATCACCTGAACAATCCAGCAGAGCTGTGAGTGAGCAGGCCTACATCATGCCGGATTACTGAATGCAGTATATGGTAGTTGAATACTTTGCTATCTCCCCATAACAATAAAAACGTTTTTATGTAATGTATTGCTAGTAATTATCACACTCAGAAAAAAAATCACAAAAGTTGTTGATCAGGTGGATATTTTAGATTCATATAAATAAACATAAAACCACAGTACCGTCACATACATGTGTACACACACAAAATAACCTAGAAGTCTAACTGTGACTATTACGTATTCTTACTTTTGCCCCTCTGCAAGTGTGCATTCTGTTCCTTTCATTTTCTTTTTGAACACATCTTCTATGTTTCTGTTTATTACTGAAATATAGCAAGTTCCCAAACGGGATGTAATATATGCTCAGTTAAAATAGCTTTCAGGGAGATCATGCCAAACAAAACTAGACCTTAACTTATATTATGCAAATTATTTCCTTGTTTTATTAAAAAAAAAAAAAAAGAACATTGGTATATTCGTTTGAATACTAGCCAGTAAGTACTTAACCGCATAATTGTATAACAGGTTTGATAAGAAGGATCATGTCTATTTAACTTGCTTTTTGCAGCACTCAAATAGCAAGTTGACTTTATGACTCCTTAGTTTTCTTCAACTATTTTCATTTTAAAGATCCCAACCTCACCAATTTCTCTCAGTGATTAAATCCTTCTATTCAAGCAAAAGCTATTTTTAAAAGCTTTTTAGATATCAGTTTCATCATCTGAACTCCTCAGCTTTTGCATTTCTTATCCCTTTTCCTGAAGAATTTACCATCAGATCACCACTCAGCACATATGTCAAACAGCTCTTACGTAATCATCCCTTCGGTTTTCTCGTGTTCACTCTGACAACGCTTTCTGCTGCCCTGCCATGACCTCACTGTCACACCCTTCTCCCTTGAGAAGTCTTCAGAACCCATGAGGACAGCCTAGCCCCATTTCTGCAGGTCATGGCCCTTGACTATGGAATCATATTAAAGAACTCTCTTTCTCCATTTGAACTAGCCCTACAGCTATTATTAAAATCATTTCTCATTGTTAGCCCCTTGATTTCATCATTCTCATCCACTGAGCTCCCTGCATTGCTTATTTTTGGTTACTAATTATTTCACACTGACTCAATGTTTTCTACTAGATTACCTAAGCCAGCTAAATTATTCCCTTACTCTTCCCAAGTTTCAAATTTGTTTTATTCAGCTTTCCTACTTCTACACTTTGTACCAAATGGTTCCCAACACTCAAGAACTTTCACCTGTTCAATAGGTCATAAAAGTATATTACCTCAAAGAAATCTATACAAATTAATGTAGGATTAAAAAGAAAAAAAATGCAGGATTAAGGGTACAGAGAGGAAAGCACAGTCAAAATTAAGTGCTCAAAATACGGCTAGCAATTTTCCTATCACAGTTTTAAAAAAGAGGTATTTTTGTTTAGTTTTGTTTTGTTTTTAAAGAAAGGCATCTAGCCCTGGCTGAGTGGCTCACTGGAGCGCTGTCCCATACACCAGAAAGGTTGTCGGTTCAATTTCTAGTCAGGGGACATGCCTAGGTTAAGGGTTCAGTACTGGTCCGGCCACAAACAGGAGGCAACAGATCGATGTTCCTCTCTCACATCAGTGTTTCTCTTTCTCTCTCCCTCTTCCTCGCTCTAAAATCAATAAAACATATCTTCAGGTGGGGATTAAAAAAAAAAGGTGTCCATTTGGTCTTCCACTGCCAATTCTCACATAGCACAGGTGAGATCTTTTTTCCTGTGATATTTAATAGATCACTTGAACCTCAAAAGTTAAAAATCAGTATGGTGATGTAAAAGAAATCTCCTGAACTCTAAATATACTGTTGCTGCTGGGCAGAGATGTAAGTCATGGTATCCTTAAGAACGTATGACCAGGAAAAAAACAGGGGTGTGGATGTCTTCTGCCCATTTCCTCTAGCTACCCAAGAAAATGGAACTATCTATCCCAGGGTAGCAATTCTAAAGAATGAAGGTAGGCCCAGTCAAGAACTGGCCCACAAACCTCATGAGGTCTAAGTCTCAAATGGCTCCAAGCACAGCTGAGTTATAGTCATTTACCTTATCCTATAATTTTTATCATTGTCCAGCCATTTAAAAGTGCTTGGAAACTGAAATACAAGAAATCCTACCTCACAAATACTGTCCGTCCTAACTAAAAGGCTCACTTCTAAAGTGGAATGGAAGTATCTCCATTCTTTTTAAATTTTTTTTGGTTGAAATACAGTTTACTTTTTTAAAAAATTAATTTGAGAGAGAGAGTAAGGGTGGGGGGCAGGGGGAAGACATCGATTTGTTGTTCTACATATCCATGAATTCATTGGCTGATTTTTCTACGTGCGCTGACCAGATACCAAATCTGAAATCTTGGCGATATTGGGACAGTGCTCTAACCAACGAGCAACCCGGCCAGGACAGAGTCAGCTTCTTTAAAAAACCTTGACTTTTGCCGAAACCGGTTTGGCTCAGTGGATAGAGAGTCGGCCTGCAGACTGAAAGGTCCCAGGTTCGATTCCGGTCAAGGGCATGTACCTGGGTTGCGGGCACATCCCCAGTGGAAGGTGTGCAGGAGGCAGCTGATCGATGTTTCTCTCTCATCAATGTTTCTAAATCTCTATCCTTCTCCCTTCCTCTCTGTAAAAAATCAATAAAATATATATTTAAAAAAAAAAACAAACCTTGACTTCTTTGGCTTAAACTGGAAGCTGTCTACTTGCACTGAATTCAAGCACTCACATAGGTTGCATTTCGCTAACAGGTAGTGATGTAAAACTTTCTTAACAAGTTAAAAATGGGAGAAAAGTGAAAAAGCAATTAACTGCCATTTCAGTCACTCTGGATTGACGTGAAATTGGTGGTCTTAATGTTTTCTAACAAAGACAAAAGCTTGGAAAGTTAATTGACATGATTCGGCTACTGACATACAAAAGCAAGCTGATTCCATAAATCCATCACTCATTTCTAGGATTGCCCACCCTACACAAAAGGCTGATGCCATGAAATTTAGCAATCCTGCAGTTTCGATATATCTAAAAGACAGCCAAATATTTGCAAAGAATTCATGTAAAGCCAGAGAAATCATCTGTGGGTTTAATAAACCTTCTGTATCATAAATCCTCAATTAGCACAAATAATTTTTCAAAAGAAGCCAGACCCAGAACAAATGATTTTGTTCTCAGAATCACAACTCCACTTTAAAATAATAAGAAGTTTTAAAAGAATGCTTTGTTTGGAAGAAAGATACATTAAAAAAAAAACACAAGACAATGAATCAACTAAACTACAATCTACAGTTACACCATTTCCACTTATTGAGAAAATGTTGACAGAGTAAATATGGTGTGTGTCCTGGAACTAAATGTATTCCATAAACAAAGTACAGTTTATCCTGCCAAGTGCCATCTGTTAGATTTATATCTAGCCCCTATCAAACCAATCAACTGAAACATGTGGAAAAAAATGTTCATTTAACTAGGTATTCTGGTTCAATTGATAGCAGTACAAAAATAGATTTTTTTAAAAAGAATACAGGCAGCAAACACTTGCCGGAAAGATCAGTTTGTTTGAAACAACTCAATGAATGGCTGGATATCAAAGGAGTTGTACAATCAGAGAATTCTGTTTTGAAGTTGAGAAACTGCTTTTAAATAACAACAAAAAAGTAGATTTCCCTTTATTCTATCTTAAACATTGCTTACCTGTATATAATTTTTTAAAAAAACTACCCAACATTTAATAACTTGCTCCTATAATTGACATGCAATTGACATTCATTTCCTGCAAACAACCACTAAGAACACAACACCTCCTCCTGAATCCTTATTTAGAAATTATAGCTACAGAAAGCCATGCTACTAAAAACTGGTATTTTTATTTTCTGTAATAAAGATTGAGCCCCCGCCTCCTTTTTTTTTTAACGTTAGCAGCAAGGAAATTTACAGCTAAACCTGAAACTCAAATCTATGATCAATTTATTAAACTTAACATTATACTACTTTTATTTTCTTTGGTACTGGTTTTATAATTCTTTTTTTGAAACCAATATTTCTTGTAGGCACTGTTTTTATAAACTGACGCAACACACTGTATAAAAGATAGTGAACATAAGAATAATAAAACATTTCCCTACTGTTTTAATAATCTGAAATACCTACATTTAGAAACTGGATAGAGTTCCTCAGCATTTCAAATGAGAATTACTCAGAACTTATACAGAAGTATACTTTCATACTTTTACCCCTAATACATTCTTCTACTCCTAGAAAGAATTCAATTTTAAAAATGCAAACACACTTCTGGGACCTATTAAAATATGCACTTGACTCTTTGTATAATTAAACTGAAAATAAAAGCCTCCAGAAATTTAAGGTGCAGAAAGGATGGCAGTGTGTCAAAGTTTCTTTTTGTTTGCTTTTTAATTTTCATTTGAGAGAGAAAGAGAAACATCGATCTGTTGTTCCACTTATGTGCTCACTGGCTGATTCTTATATGTGCCCTGACCGGGATCGAAACTGCCAACTCGGTGAATCAGAACAACGCTCTAACCAACTGAGCTACCCTGGCCGGGGCTCAAAGTTCTAAAATCTTTTTAAGAAAAGGGAAAGGAAGAAAGGAAGCTAATGTGTCAAAGTTTAACAGAAAAACAAAGCTTTCTTTGTAAGAAAAGTGAGAGGGGGAAAAAACAAAAGGATTTGCCACCTGTCAGGTGATAATGTTTCTTCTACATTTGAAGATTAGGAGTGAGTGGCTCACCATCTTCAGCTGCCGCGTTTCAAACATTTACTTCTAATTTCCCAGGGCCCTTCCTGTCCCCTCTCCTGGAGCCTGCGAGCCGGATGAGCAGGCCTTACCTTCCATCGGGTGATGGCTAGGGCAGCTCCGGCGCTGAGGTCTTCCTCGGAAGGTGGCCCACCTCCTCCCCTCGCTGGCACATCTTCTCCCGGGGAAAGGAAGCCAGACCTACCTTCCCCAAACTGCACTTTCCTTCAAGAGTGTCCCCTGGAACACCGGGCTCAAAGAGGGTTCAAGTGAGCAAACCCACTAGCAGAGACTACAGGCAGATCAGATCAACTACAGGCACACAGTGTTATGTTACTCAATTATCTTGGCATCAAACTGAAACAATGACCTAACTCACCACCTTTACTCCCTGCAATCAACTCTCTCCTCTACCCTTTGGTCAAGGCTGCACACTTTTATTCAAATGCCAGTTTTAAAAAAAGAAAGAAAGGAAAGGGGTGGGGGGGGGGGAAGGAGCCATTTTCTGAACAGCTCTAAATCCAACCTGCAGTTCAAGCTAAAACTACTCTCAAAGCCACCCCAAAGCAACACAGCTGCCACTAATGGTCTTTTCTCATAAAAAAGTCCTGACTATACCCTTCTTTCATACTTCATTTGAAACTCTGCTTCTAATGTCCACTGGCATACTCGGGGGGGGGGGGGGGACAGGGGGGGGCCCTCAGCCCAGCCTGTGCCCTCCTGCAGTCTGGAAGCCCTCAGGGGATGTCCAGCTGCCGCAGAGGTGAGAAAGAGGCTCCCACCACAGCCATGTGCCCGGCTTGTAGCTGAGCGGCGTTCCCCCTGTGGGAGTGCACTGACCACCAGGGGGAAGCTCCTGCGTTGAGTGTCTGCCCCCTGGTGGTCAGTGGGCATCATAGCTACCGGTCGTTCCACCATTTGGTTGATGTGCATATTAGCCTTTTATCATATAGGATTGTTTTTCCTTTTTTTCCCACAGGAGCAATATGTGTTCAATGCAAAAACTAAAAAAAAAGAAAGAAAAAAAAGCCAATGATAAACAAAAATTGTTTATTCTGGAAACCCACCATCCTATATAATCACTGATCACATATTGATGTATATGATGACATTTCCATATTTTTCTATATATGTATACTAGAGACCCAGTGCATGAAATTCGTGCACCAGGGGTGGGGAGGGGGGGTGTCCCTCAGCCTGGCCTGCACCCTCTCATAATCCGGAATCCCTCACGTAGGGTCCCTAGGCCTGGCTGACAATCAGGACCTATCAGGGCTTTCCTTCCCCCTGGCTGCCGGCAGCTGGTCCCGCCACGCCTCTGCCACTGCTTGCCATCTGTGCGGCATCACCACCAGTCACTTCACTCTGCGGGCGACAGCTGTGGGGTGCGATTGCTTGGCTGGTCTGGGCCTCCCCCTGTGGGGTGATCGCTGGCCGGCCCTCCCTCTGTGGGGCAATCAATCTCAGGGCCCACAGATAGATCGCCCTGCAGAGGGAGGTCCTGCCTACCAACCACAGCACCACCAGCTGGGTGGCCTGGGCCTCCCTCTGTGGCCGCCTGGGCCTCCTTCTGTGGGGCGATCGCTGGGCAGAGGGAGGCCCCACCCACCTGCTGCAGTGCCACCAGCCAGGTAGCCTGGGCCTCCCTCTTTGGGGTGATCATGGACGCCCCCCTCTGCCCCCTGACTGACTGCCCCACTGGCTGGTGGCCTAGGCTTCCCTCTTTGGGGTAATCGATGGCCTGGGCCTCCCTCTGCGGGGTGATCATGGGGCGATGGCGGGGCCCCCCCAAAACAATTGCATCGAACCCGCCTTGGCTGGCCCAGCGCCAGTGCATGTCATAGCGTGGTCATCTGGAAGGTCATCTGGACGGTCATTCTGCTGTTTCGTCGTTTGTTCGATTTGCATGTTACGCTTTTATAATTATAGATATGCTTAAAACAAAAAAAGGTTCATGTTGCACATAGTATTTTGCATCCTACTTTTTGCATTTCAAAATGTGTCAAAAATGTTTCCTCATAATATTATTCTACAAACCTTTTTGGTGAGGATTGTTTGTGTGTGTGTGTTTTGTTAATGCTCACCAGAGGATTTTTTTTTCCCATTGCTTTTTCAGAGAGAGTGAGAGGGAGGGAAGATGAGAGAGATAAACATTCATGTGAGAGACACATCAACTGGTTGCCTCCCACACATGCAACCCAAGTACATGCCCTTGACCAGGAATCAAACCCCAGACCCTTCGGTTCGCCCAGCTGATACTCTAAGCACTGAGCACACTGGCCAGGACTACAAAGCTATTCTTATTGGCTACTTAAAACTGTACTATTTCTAAAACTCCCAGGAGCCCTAGAATTTCTTCTCTCTCTCTTTTATTTTCTTCTTTCTCTTCTACTTTTCCCTCTCCACACATTCCCCAGTGAGAAAAATATAGTCAACCCTCGGTTCCATCTCCCATCTTGAACAATTCAGTTCGTGATCTGATAACCCTTTCCTGCCGATACATCAGCATGACAAAAAGTGCCTTGCAGGCCACAAACAAAGAAGAAAATATGAGTCAGTTTACCACAAAACCTCATATTATTAACATCTCAAGAAACTGTGCTGTGAATATTTTTGTGTTTTGTTTTGTTTTGCTTTCACTGCTGGTGAAATGGAGCTTTAGCACTATTTTTAAAACATACAGAGGCCATCAGGGGTGCTAATGTTGCTAAGGGTGTGAAAGAAACAATGATCACAGGCAACTGAAAAGGTAGAAAAACTGCTGTTGATTTGGGTAAACAAAAAGCAGTCAGCCCATGACAGTGTTACACATGATGACATGTGTAAAAGCAAAGATGCTGCATACTGACTTCCTGAAAGATACCCCTGGAACAAGTGCTGAAAGTGATTCATTTAAGGATGAGAGGGAGTGGTTAGATAAATTTAAGAAAAGAAGTATTTGTTTCTAGATCAGACATACTATATATAAGAAAGGTTAAAAGCAAATCATTTGGGAGTCTGGGGCAAATTCAATTTACATTACTTCTAATGGGAAAAAATGATTCGGTTTTCAAACAAATAGCTTCTCAAACAGCCTTCCGGAATAAATTTTGAGAGCCAAGGTTCCTCTGTACAACTAAAAGGCAACAGCCCTGCTCTGGCCAGAGGCTTGCTTGGTTGGAATGTCATCCCGTACACCAAAAGGCTGCAGGTTTGATTCCTGGTTAGGGCACATACCTAGGTTATAGGTTTGATCCAAAAAACATATCCCTGGGTGAGGATAAAATCCTATATAATAAAGGGGTAATATGCAAATCAACCGAACGGCAGAATGACTGGTTGCTATGATGCGCACTGACCACCAGGGGGCAGACACTCAATGCAGGAGCTGCACCCTGGTGGTCAGTGCGCTCCCACAGGGGGAGCACTGCTCAGCCACAAGCTGGGCTGATGGCTGGCAAGTGCAGCGGCGGTGGCAGGAGAGGCTCCAAGGCAGCACTAAGAACGTTCGACTGAGCTTAGGCCAGCCGTGGGCAAACTACGGCCTGCGGGCTGAATCCGGCCCGTTTGAAATGAATAAAACTAAAAAAAAAAAAAAAAAAAAAAAAGACCGTACCCTTTTATGTAATGATGTTTACTTTGCATTTATATTAGTTCACACAAACACTCCATCCATGCTTTTGTTCCGGCCCTCCGGTCCAGTTTAAGAACCCATTGTGGCCCTCGAGTCAAAAAGTTTACCCACCCCTGGCTTAGGCCCAGGCCCATGGGGAGTGGGCCTAAGCCATCAGTCGGGCATCCCCCGAGGACTCCCGGACTGCTAAAGGGTACAGGCTGGGCTGAGGGACCCCCACACACACACCAGTGCACGAATGTTGTGCACCAGGCCTCTAGTAAATAAATAAAAGGCAACAGCCTTCCTTCAATTAGCACATCACAAATGCTTTCAGACCAGTACCATGCTGCTGTATGTTTTTCACAATCATTTATAGCGTATGTATTTGTTCAATGATTGTGACTCAGTGACTGTCTCTGCCCCACCAAGCTCCAAGGAAGGGCCAGGCTACCATCTCATAGATGGTATGTCTCCCCCACAATCCACCACTCACAATTCAAAATGATAATAACTCCAAACAAAATACAGGTCACAGGGGTATGATTTTTCCAGAAAGATGACCTCATTGTTTCTTCAAAAATTACAAAACATTACATTATTTCAATGTTTTTCTCTCTTTGGGTGCTCCTTTACTAATGCTCAAACACATGCTTATACCGTCCATGAAGCAATGTCCCCGGGGACTGTGACAGGACTGTTCTGTTCTAAGGAGCAGTGCGAGTCTGAATTCAGATTATGAAATCTATGCACAATCAAAATCCCATACCTGAGTATACAGATTTCAATGAATGACATTTGGAAAAAGAAAATATTAACTGCCTGTTCAAAGTTGTGTTATTCATGTGGAATCACTGGCAAATGCTTTATGCTATGTTTGAAATTGCACAAAGCTTACTGGGATATTTGCTACCCTTCCATTAGATCAGTGGTTCTCAACCTTCCTAATGCCGCGACCCTTTAATACAGTTCCTCATGTTGTGGTGACCCCCGACCATAAAACTATTTTCGTTGCTACTTCATAACTGTAATTTTGCTACTGTTATGAATCGTAATGTAAATATCTGATATGCAGGATGTATTTTCATTGTTACAAATTGAACATAATTAAAGCATAGTGATTAATCACAAAAACAACATGTAATTATATATATGTTTTCCGATGGTCTTAGGCAACCCCTGTGAAAGGGTCGTTCAACCCCCAAAGGGGTCGCGACCAACAGGTTGAGAACCGCTGCATTAGATGAATAAATTACATCACTTGCATTGAGTGATTTTATGAGGGAATTTCAAGTGACTTATTTATCAGATCTTCACACTTAAGAGAAATTATTTGCTTCCAGAAAATGAAATGTCAAGAAGTGTCAACACGCTAATGATATTGATAGTAGTTAAGAGCTTGGGCTCCCAAGTCAAACTGTTTTGGCTTAAATTCTGATTTTCCCTAGCTGTGGGATCTACACCTCTACAATCAGTTTCCTCATGAGAAAAGTATCTCCTTACGGAGTTATTGTGAGGATTAAATGAGTTCATACATATAAAGTGCTTAGAAGAGTGGATCAAGCCTTCAATAAATGTAAGCTAATTATTATTATCATTATAATTACACATTTTTACAAAAGGCTTGTGACCAAGCAGTACAATGATAACCTGGGGAAGATCTGGAATTGCTGAGTAGGGGACTGAGGACATTTTATAAATTAGACCAACTGTTTTCATTTTCTTTTTAGTATGTTTTTACTAGAGGCC
The DNA here is from genome assembly GCF_014108235.1 of Myotis myotis. Taxonomy (NCBI): domain Eukaryota; kingdom Metazoa; phylum Chordata; class Mammalia; order Chiroptera; family Vespertilionidae; genus Myotis; species Myotis myotis. The sequence continues at coordinate 201,153,810 of NW_023416335.1, forward strand.
TGATGTACGAAATTCATGCCAGAGTAGACCTTCCTTCCCCTGGCTGCCAGTACCACCTTCCCTCTGGCACCTGGGACCTGGGCTTCCCTCACAGCCCCAGCATCATCCAGAAGGACGTTGGTCTAATTAGCATATTATGCTTTTATTATTATAGATTGATTTTAGGGAGAGGGAGAGAAAGAAACATTGATGTGAGAGAGAAACATCAATTGGTTGCCTCTGGTAGGCACCCCACCAACCAAGGACCAAACCGCAATCTGGGCATGTGCCCTGACGGGGAATTGAACTGGTGACCTTTGGGTGCACAGGACAACGCTCAACCAACTGACCCACACTGGCCAATTGCTTTTTAACTTTTTTTTTTAATGCAGAGAAATTCTCTGCTTAAATTAAATCTTATGTGAATCCCAATTTATAAAACAGGTAAAAGCAGCAAGGGTTGAAGCACCCTGGTTTTCACCCACTCAGTTCCCACCTTACCTCACTTAAGAAGACTCTAAAACCCCTCCTCGGAGGACTGAGTTAGAAAAAAAAGTCGAGAAGGACATATTCCAAGGTGCTCAGAGCACTGACCTCAGGAGAGTCGGGCTGGCCTTGCTTGGTAAGGTAAAGAAGGGCTTGAAATACCATTTTCACTTTTTCAATCCTGCACATTTTTAGATTATTTGAAATTTTGTTTATGCTGAACACTTTTAATTTTTTTAATTTAAAAAGTAATAAATAAGAGCCTTCCTGAAAACCGACAAGATGGCAGAAGTGGAGCAGAAGCAGCAGCGGACCTTGTGCAAGTTTGCCTGCTGGGCATGGGTCCTGACCAGCTGCTGGACATGCCCTATGGGCAGCTGGTGGACCTGTGTAATGAGCAGCTGCTGCACCTGCACGGTGCCCCACGGCTGCGGCGGCTGAACCCGGGCCTGCGGAGGAAGCAGCACTGGCTGCTGAAGCGCCTGCACTAGGCCCAGGAGGGGGCACCGCCCCTGGAGAAGCCCGAGGTGGTGAAGAGGCACCTGCAGGACATGATCATCCTGCCAGAGACGGTGGGCAGCATGGTGGGCCTGTACAATGGCAAGGCCTTCACCCAGGTGGAAATCAAGCCTGAGAAGATTGGCCACTACCTGGGTGAGTTCTCCATCACCACCAGCTGGCCAGGCACAGAGCCACCCACTCCTCCCGCTTCGTCCCTCTCCAGTAGCCAATAAAAGCACAGACTTAGCTGGTCAAAAAAAAAAAAGTAAAAAATAAGAAAACATCACTCTAAAAAAGCATATTCATGGTTCTATTTCTTCAAGTGGATTACCATATTTTAATAAATCATTTCCCTATAGCAGGGCATTTTTTTTAATATATCTTTATTGATTTCAGAGAGAAAGGGAGAGGGAGAGATGGAAACATCAATGATGAGAGAGAATCATTGATTGGCTGCCTCCTGCATGTCTCCCACTGAGGATCAAGCCTGCAACCCAGGCATGTGCCCTTGACTGGAATCGAACCTGGGACCCTTCAGTCCGCAGGCTGACGCTCTATCCACGGAGCCAAACCAGTTAGGGCAGCAGGGCATTTTCTTGACGAAATTACATTGCAACGAAAATGAACATCTTTGTGCATAACGCTTTCCATATCTAGAGTTATTTCCTTAGGGTAAATTTATAAAAGTTAGTTCCAATATAAGTTCTTAAGATGCACAGCTCAAAATAGGACTCAATGGAACATAAATGTATAAAATCTAATGAGTTTTAAAAGCCATCCTATATCAGCAAACTTGGATTCAAGCATTCATGTTTACGATACATAAAACCTAATTTACAAAACTAATTAGCAAAGCTTCCACATCTCAGAAATACATTAAAGAGAAATTTGATTCAGAAATCGAAATCATTCTACCTTTCATGAATGTTTCGCAGCTCCCCTTGCCACTTATCAAAACCATACCCTGAAAGGGTTTCCCTCCACAGATGGGTTCCACAACCCCGTTCTGTGAAGTCACAGCACTGTGACAGTATAATCGTTCTCTGGCAACAACCTGACATCATTCAATTCTTCTTTGTAAGTTCTTTGGGGTGTGCACATGTTCTATTTTTACTTCTTCAAAGATCAAAATCTATTTTCTGTTGCCACTCCATTAATCTCATATGAATGATACATTTTAATCTAACTTTATTCCCTCTGTCCCCAGCCATCTTTATAAAACTACTTTTTGGTAAGTGCTCAGAGAATGCCTTTCTGTCCAAACCCCAAAATCAAAAGGTTTGATATTATTTTTATTATCTCTACTACTATTTTAACATAAGAGCACTTTTTGTTAAATTATCTTTTAAATAACTGAATGTGGTTCTATCACATGATTTCAACTTTAAAAAAAAGGATTTCTAATAAAACCTTTTCCTTTTTCCAAAAGCAACATCAATGTCATTTTTGTTACTATGTAACAATTCTCATATTAAAGGAATTTACCCTCCATCAACAAAGATTTGTGTAGTCCCTACTGGGTACCAGGCACATGGCTAAATGCCAGAGATTCAACGTGGACAAGACAAAGACAAGGTCTGCTCTCATTGATCTCTCAGTCTTGGTGCAAAGGCTGAAAGGTGAAAGGCAAAACAAGGAATCTTTATGAAATGGAAGGATCCAGAACTAAAAAATACTGGCATGATTCTTTAGAAAAATAGATGGGACCAGTTTTGGAAAACCTGGAACACGGGGCCAAGAAATTTGAAGTTTATATTTGAAAGACGCAATTCAACGGCATCTGTAGAAAATATAAACCTAATCAGGCCCCGATTCAAACTTTTCAATGCCCTCTCATCCACTCTCCAATAAAGCCAAAGTCCGTAATAAGGTTAACTCAATCCTGCATAATCATCACCACCTACCCAAGCCCTTCAGCTGTGGTCACGCTGGACTTCTGTTTGCTCTGTTGTAGGGATTTTCTAACTATATACCACAATCTAGTAAGTATCTGTGTGTGACACACTCTTATTTTCTATTTCATTTCTTTTTCAAAGCACATAGGTCACAACCCACTAAACTGATTTTACAATCTACTGATAGGTGCCTAGTTTGAAAAATACTACTTTCGTGAGCGACACTCTTACACTTCTTAGTTTTTCCATGTTCTTTTTGCCCGAAACACTTGGGCTCACCTTCACTCTTCCCTTTTTCCTGGCTACTTTGTGTTCTACTTTATGATCTTAGTTCTTACACATCACTTCCCTGACCCTCTTACATATAGTTCCCCCTCCTCTGTGATCCCGAATTACTCCATGTTTTCTAACATTCACTATGCTTTATTGTAACTGCACTTGTCTTTCCAGGCTGTAAACTCCATGGGAGCAAGGAGTATGTCCACAGGTGAATCCCAAATACCTAGCCTAGTGCCTATTACTTATTAGATACTCAACATGTAGTGGAGGAATAAAACAAGGAAATGGGCTTAACTAATCTATCTTTAACCACACAATGAAATGATCACCCACTTAAAAACTGTTATTTCCGTGGAAAACATATTCTTAGTTCCAATTTCATAAATGGTGATGAAAGCCCTGGCCAGGTAGCTCCGTTGTTTAGAGCACTGTCCCATACACCAAGGTTTCGGGTTCAATTCTTGGTCAGGGCACATACAATGAATGCATAAATGAATGGAACAACAAACCAATATTTCTCTCTCCCCCGTCCCACTCACTCTCTGTCTCTCCCTCTAAAAATCAATCAATAAAAAAATCTTGCCCTGACGGGTTTGGCTCAGTGGATAGAGCGTCGGCCTGCGGACTGAAGGGTCCCAGGTTCAATTCCAGTCAAGGGCATGTACCTTGGTTGCAGGCACATCCCCAATTGGGGGGGTGTGTGCGGGAGGCAGCTGATCGATGTTTCTCTCTCATCCATGTTTCTAACTCTCTATCCCTCTCCCTTCCTCTCTGTAAAAAATCAATAAAATATATCTATTTTTTTTAAATCTTAAGTGGTAATTAACTTCCTATAAAAGCTAGCCTACAAAACACCATTATCCAGGACACAACTGTTGTGCCCAGATTTCATGATTCCCAAGAACCCACAGGGAGCCAGCGAGTCCGATGCAAAAGCAAAGAGTCATTCATTTCAAACCTAGGTTTGGCTCCCCTGCCACACTCACCGATGCAACGGTAAGCTCCAGTGGCCGAGAGAGAGAAAACTCTGTGTGGAGAGAGGTTTTATAAGGGTTTGGGGTAAAGGGAGGAGAAAGGACTGTGGGCCCTGCCGATTGGCCAGGCGCGAGTACACAGGATGTGGTCATAGTGATGGCGTGCACTTCCCTTGACTATCTTCCGGGAAGAAGCTTGCTGAGCACATGGCCAAGTTAAGATGAAGGGCATAGCCCTTACCCTGGGGCAAGGTGGAGGGCGTAGTCCTCGCCCTTTCATTCCCCCCTTGTCTTGGAACTTCCGGCTCAATCATGAGACGAACTGCATTTCTATTCCACCGTTGCTAGAGGCCCATACTGGGCACACAGAACTATCAACTGAACTATCCCTATAAGCTTAACAAATGGCCCGGTGGAAGGGAAAGAACAACTTCTATTGAAACAGGATTTTTCTTCTTAAAATTCCTCCATGACTATCAAAAAGCCAAATCAAGATTCCTGATGTTTGCATAAACACAACAAGAATGGTAACTGACTACCTTTGCTGGAATTTCATGGTTGAACCTTAATGTGCCCCGTAGGGCCAGGAAGCCAAGCCATCCAGCTGCCATCAGGCCTGCCTGCAGTATCTGCTGAGTTAGGTGAATCCCTCACCTGTAGCAACTCCACCTGAGCCCACGCTCCAGGCTTTAAGGCCCATCTCAGTAGCCCTCCTACTTGTCGCGGCCCAGAGTGTGTGGGGGTTCTGCAGGGATGCAGAGGCATCTTTACTGCTCCCCTTCTACTCTTACCAACCGCCAGTGATGGTAGGGCATCAGCCTGACGCTCCAGCGCCAGCCATTTTCAGGGCTCCCAAGCAGGATACCAGGCTTTCTTCGTGGCATTCTTAGTGGCTTCAAGTCTTTAGAGTTCAGACAGGGCTCTTTAAAACATGATACTCCAGTCAAAGTTTTCCGTTAATAAAACCACTATTAGTAACCGGTCTTACTGAATCTATGCAAAGAAACGTAGCATTGCCAGATTTCGGAGGAATTACATAAGGAGAAAAACATACTGATCTACTCTAAGATTTTCTGACTTTCCTTGCTAATTCCTTTTCATGGATTTAAAACAAAACAGTAACTGTTGGCATAAAACCTTCTTTCTATGCATAACCATGCCTCAGACCTTCTATTCTAAACAGGCTTTTTCCAGCTTTACTACCCGACATGGGCATGGTGACTCAGGCCTGCAAGACAGTATTACAGGCTGCCAACTGTTAGCTGTCTCTCAACAGAGACCAAAACCTGATGGGCACCCTTCCCTGCCCAGCTGGGCACCTGCCCTCTTGGCAGCTAGGCACCCTTTACTTTTGGGGGTCACCCCACACAGCTCCCTTCCAGGACAGCCAACATACATTCAAACCTGCAAAAGAATCAAAGGTTAATATAACATATCAATACAATGAAACATAATATTGGCATCATGGCCGCTTCAGGCAGCCAAATCTTCTGCTACCAAATATGTGATCCTATAAATTGTCCTTGTCTCTTTGGAGCCATGTCCATGAAGATGCCGGAATTATCTAAATGTATTACACAGTATTGTGGGGGCTCCTGGTGACAGGAGTGATCGCGAGTCATGTTACCGGCATCAGGCAGGTCGAGCACGCCGTAGCTTGAGCTTGAGCGGGTTGCGTTGATCTTGATCGATGCTCCATTTGGTGATGAAGTCTTTCCGGATGGACCCAGGTCGCGATGCCGTCTACCTTGAGAGTGGTGGGGGTCGTCAGCACCACAATGTAGGGACCCTTCCAACGTGGCCCTAGGGTCTCCCGGCAGTGCCTTCTGACGTAGACCCAATCTCCTGGTCTGTGCTGATGAGGAGTTGGGGTTGGGCTGGTCTCATAGATGGCGCGGAGGCGCGGCCAAATGTCCTCGTGCACCCTCTGGAGCCCTCTCAAGGAAAGAGATTGTTAAAGAAAAGCCACCCAGTCCTCACCAGTCTCCGAGTCAGATTCCTCCTCTCTTGGAGAACTTCAAAGTCCTGATGGCTTCTAGGTAACGCTGTTTATCAGCTACAGCCATCTGCTTTTTTTTTGGCCTTTCTATCATTTCCCTTTGTGGCAGAGCAGCAACCAGGCCTCATTCAAGGGAGTGCGTTAGAAGTGGGTATCAGCCCCTCCTTTGCTAGCAGCAACAGGTACCAAACCCTTGCAGTACATTTGACCAGCTTCATTCCCGCTCACCTTTACAGATTCTAAGGCCCATTGTCTTCCTTTAACCAGCAAGCCAAATGACACTGGCCTGTATTATTTAATTCAGCACAGGCAGGGGGAAGGACCCATGGAATCTCTGCCCTGAGGAACTGTGAGCCCCACCCTTAAATGTCCCAATCAGACTAGAAAAGCCACAAATACCTTTTAAACCTACCCCAGAATTCCAAAATCCCAACCCAGCACTGAATATCACATAGCAAATCAAAGTTCCCAGCAAACAAACAGACAGAGATGTTTACTAGTTAGGCGGGCTGATTCCACCTCTGACAGAGAGCAAGCGCTCTTGGGGCAAGCGTGTGACTTTTTTTCCCACAGACTTCCACACTTACATGAACAAATAATTATACCCAAGTAGACATACAAACATCAAATAAATATTTACACTTACACCCTTTCAGTGAACAAGTACCTTTACAGTCTTGGGATCTTGAGCAGATAACAGGAACACCGCCCAAGTCCCCTGATGGGGGCCTGACAGGAACAGATGTGGGGGCCTCCCTTTCCCACATCCCAGGACAGGATTCTTGACCTATGTCTCATCCAGATAGAAACGGTACTCATATTGAACAAGGAAATCAAGACTAAATAGACACGATAACTAGATACATTCCCCATTAAGAACTTTGAGGTACATGCCACATTTATACCACAAAATACCAACAAATCAGTTTCAGTTGTGTCGAGATACAGAACAAGTCCCTGAACAGAGGCAGTAGAAAACTGCTTAGGAATGCTTCTTTTCTACCTTTTTAAAAGATAGGCCAGATTCGAACCCTTAGCCAGTCCGAGCTTTGACTTCCCTCCGGAAGTCCCAGAGATGGTGAATACCATCTAGAAGCCATTCCTCCAGATACAGGACAAGTCCCTTAGAGATTCTTGATAATCTACATCAGTAATCCATTCACACAATCCCCCAAAAGTTAAAGAGGAAGGAAAGAACCATTCAATGTCCTTCAAGAGGATTTCGGCGAAACAACAAAATCGACAGATTTAACACATTGGAAAACCAAGGCCAGAAGTACCCTCAGACGTTTCAGGGGTACCAAGGAAGGAGAAGTTAGGCCACGTCCAGCCCTTTTCACAATCCACCATCAGTGACCAGTCCCAGCTCACTGGTCTACCATCCATTTAACATTTCTTTTTCCTCCCATCATACCAAGGCCATGCTTTCCAGGTAGCTAGAACTTTTAAACCACAGTTTCTACCTGAAATAATTGTACTTTACTTTAGAAATTGGGTTACTGCTATCCTGGCATAGCTGCTAAATTTCAAAATGGTCACAATTTTCGTGCTGGGGAATTCAAGAAGCAAACCCATAACTATTAAGGCCAAAACAGTCTCGGGTTTTTATTCTGTACACAGCAAAAGGTCAAGTTCAGCTCAAAACTATGCGCACTCGTTTTTAAACTGGCCTTTTCTTTTACATGTGCACAAAAATCCTGGATGCATTTATGAATTTGTAAAAGCTTTTCAATTCTCTATCTACAAGCCCTTTAAGAAATACAAGCTCTATTGTCGGCCCTTATAAAGCCAACTGCTCAAAACATTGGTCTATCATACCACTAAAATTATATTAAGACCATGATTGCTAATTTAGTATTAAATAAATCTGGGAGGCAGGCACACTTTCTGCCCCATCTGCATTTCCTTAGTAAAACTCCGCCTAAAACTCCACCCCTGAAATCCCATCCTGCCTTAGTGAGCAGACATTCCTTTTGTGATTAACTAAGTCAGAGGGAGGGGCCTTTACTGTTCCAAGATGGCGGCCCCCAGGGGCACGGCATGCCATGCGGCCAACATGGCGGCTGCCAAGTCAGGCAGCTCAACATTGTGGCGGTCTAAACTGTTCTCTGACAGAAAAGATGATTTCCTCATTCTCACAATAAACAAGGGAAGAGCAAACCAAAACCCCTAAAAGATAGACGGCCAACATTATATTGCAGAACTTTTTAAAATCTTAGGTAGCAAATTAAATACGCTAGCCCAAAACCCTATCCGAAAACGGACGGTGCGCACATTAGTTTTAAGCCAGCTTTTCTCCTAACACGTGCACAGAAATCCCAGATGCGTTTACTTGGGGAGGGGGTGACCTGTTTCCACAGACCCTCACTCAGGCGGCCGCCCGACCGCCACACAAAGGAGGGGGGAGGGCAATCCCCCTCCCTCCACACTCCCACACTTTCACCAGACATTCATTCAGACTTTAAACAATCCATTCAATTCCTAACAACTTCCCAACTCCTGAGGGAGCTCTAAAGCCTCCCCCAATCTCCTTGAAATGATCAATCACAATACCCAAAGGAACAGTCTGAGTCCATCCCATATCATCCGTCCAGTACAAACACAGAACACTAAACAGGGCCCGAAAATACAGGCTTCCAACTCCATGGAAGCCAAACTCGAAAGCTAGACGTTGGCCTCACGCCAAACCGGCAGGAGCGACCCGCCTCGTCTCAAATCCGCGAGGGGCATATCCATCCCTCGTGAGGGGCATATCCATCCCTCCTGGGGTGAGGGGCATATCCATCCCTCCTGGGGAGCGGAACGTCTTCCAACTCTCCCCTGCCTGTGGTCGTTCACGGCGCGTCCACCTAGACCCCTCAGGCAATTACAGATTCCAGAAACGAGCTCACACCGAACAGAACATACAACGACACACACATACCGCGGTCAGTCAGACTCTTCGGATTGGGGGTCCCTCGATGGTCTTGGGAATCCCGGACGAGCCCCCAAATGTTGTGCCCAGATTTCATGATTCCCAAGAACCCACAGGGAGCCAGCGAGTCCGATGCAAAAGCAAAGAGTCATTCATTTCAAACCTAGGTTTGGCTCCCCTGCCACACTCACCGATGCAACGGTAAGCTCCAGTGGCCGAGAGAGAGAAAACTCTGTGTGGAGAGAGGTTTTATAAGGGTTTGGGGTAAGGGGAGGAGAAAGGACTGTGGGCCCTGCCGATTGGCCAGGCGCGAGTACACAGGATGTGGTCATAGTGATGGCGTGCACTTCCCTTGACTATCTTCCGGGAAGAAGCTTGCTGAGCACATGGCCAAGTTAAGATGAAGGGCATAGCCCTTACCCTGGGGCAAGGTGGAGGGCGTAGTCCTCGCCCTTTCACAACTAATGAGAGATGGCAGTTTTATTTTCCCCTCTACCACAGCACTCAGGACTGTGGGACACTCTTCTTTCTCTCCACCAGTGGCTCCTTCGACAGAAAAGTGATTTATTTTTTTTTTTTAAATATATTTTATTGATTTTTTACAGAGAGGAAGGGAGAGAGAGAGTTAGAAACATCGATCAGCCGCCTCCTGCACATCTCCTACTGGGGATGTGCCCGCAACCCAGGTACATGCCCTTGACCGGAATCGAACCTGGGACCTTTTAGTCCGCAGGCTGACGCTCTATCCACGGAGCCAAACCGGTTTTGGCAGAAAAGTGATTTATATAATGGCTAAAATAGGGATAAAGGTCAATATTCCAGATAAGCCCCACCCCTGAGCTTTCACTGGCCCTCTTAGATTTGTGTGCCTTCAAGGTGAGAAAGTTTTCCTTTCTATTCCAATTCCTATGAGATAAACTCCCTGAAACAGGGCTTTCCCTCCCACAGGAAACCTGAAGTTTTTTATGTGCTACCGTTGTATCTGGGTAGGCAAAGTATGAAGGAGTAGTGTGAACATGAGTCTAAGCTAAATCCTCCAATCCAGCTTTCTCAGAACTGAAAATGAAACTGTATTTTAATACTTGAATCCTCATCTGGCTTTTGGAACTTTATCTTGCCGGAAGCCAATTCCAGCATGTCATAATTTCAAGAGTTTCTGATGGCATTTCCCCAAACCTGAATAGGATACATTAAATTGATTGTTTTCTGCCAGACAGCTCAGGGCATCTTAATCTACATGTTATTGCCTCCTACTGGCCAAATACCTGAACAGCCGTAGGCTAATTCCCCCATTCTGACAATGGACTCTGTATCAAACCCTGACCCTTTGAAGTGTATATCTCTGCCTCGCCTCAGGACAAATTGTGTTAATAAAAAGCATGGGGACCTTAGAACTTAGATCTTAGTTTCCTTTAAGTTAAGCAGCTCTGACCCCCAAATGCCTTTCAAAATTATACTTCGTCTCTGGACTCCTATTTAATCTACGCACAGCCTTCTCCAGATTTCCTGAACCCTTCTTGATACCAGAACAAGAACCAAGGCATAATGCATATAAGAATAACCAATGGCCGAAACCGGTTTGGCTCAGTGGATAGAGCGTCGGCCTGCAGACTGAAAGGTCCCAGGTTCGATTCCGGTCAAGGGCATGTACCTGGGTTGCGGGCACATCCCCAGTGGGAGATGTGCAGGAGGCAGCTGATCGATGTTTCTCTCTCATCGATGTTTCTAACTCTCTATCCCTCTCCCTTCCTCTCTGTAAAAAAAAATCAATAAAATATATTTAAAAAAAAAAAAAAAAGAATAACCAATGGACACAAGACACTAGGGGGTAGGGGCCGGGGGAATGTCAAGGGGGGAGAGGGGGGAAAGGAGACATATGTAATACTCTTTGTAATACTTCAAGAAATAAAAATTATTTTAAAAAAAATCAACCAATGAATCCATGTATGAGTGGAACAACAAAAAAACAAAACAAACAAACAAAAAAGAGCCCTGGCATATCTCAATTTGACCAGAATCTGAAGAGGGAGAAGGGGTGTGATTATAGCACACTACACACCTTCAACATGAACAACAGTAATCCCAGTCTGAGTCTGGGTCCTAGAAGAGCAGGCACAGAGGAGGTAGGTGGAGCAAATGCAACGGGAAGAGAAACGGAATGAAGGACAGGGAGGTTTTTTCCACTTTTCTTACTTAGAATTTTTCTTTGGCAAAAATGTCTGAATAAGTTGAATCTGTCTTTATATCATACAACTGTCCTTCCAAATTGTTAATTGTTTCATTCAATTGGTAGTATACTTTTGAGCAGTCATATTAGAGTAAAAGAAAAATGGGCTTGAATTCCTGGTCATTTCTCATCTTCCAGACTCCTTATGCTGTCCAAAGATCTCCATTTTCAACACCCACACTTTTAGATATAGGGCAAGTTTTGCCCAAACCTCCAAACTGTTTCAGAACAGAAAATGAGATTCCACTCTACTCACCTCTCCTAACACGCGCCCCCTCCCCCCCCCCCAAATCAAAACTCTCATTTCCGCCGGGCCAGTGTGGCTCAGTGGTTGAGCATTGACCTATGAACCAGGAGGTCATGACTCAATTCCCAGGCAGGGCACATGCCCAGGTTGGGGGCTCACTCCCCAGTAGGGGGTGTACAGGAGGCAGTCAATCAATGATTCTCTCTCATCCTTGATGTTTCTCTCTCCCTCTCCCTTCCTCTCTCTGAAATCAATAAACAAAATTTAAAAAAACAAAAAACTCTCAGTTCCTCAGATAGGAGAAAGCAATCTGATTAAATCCATTCACCTGAGATAGACCATCTGACTGACAGTTCTAGCCTCTGAACCCTACCAGATTACACAGATATAGATATTTTAATTTTATTTTAAAGCTATAGAAATCTAACTACAGTAATTTCAGGGACAAGATGAGAAGTCCCTAGAAGTCTCCCATAAAGGAAGCAGATCTGCTCGGACCAGCATTTTCGGGGATCATGTCCCAAAAGTTGTTCCCACTACACTTTCCAGGAGGAAGAGAAGGCCAACTGGAGAAAACATTTGCAGCTACAGGAAATTTACACATCGCTTGGGTACGTCAGTAACAACATTAGGTTGGATAGGTTATATTTTCAATGTTTGATCATCATTTCATTAGCTAAAACAAAAAACACTCAGATTATATATTGAAATTACTAGCTTCATTCTACTAACAGAATTAAGCATAAATGGGTTAAATGTTTCTATTGCATTATAATTTGGTAGTTGAAGCACAGGATTGGACTGCTCTTCACACACTTTTAATAAGTTATTTATTCATTATTTCCACCAGGAAATCCTTTGTTTTATTTGATAACGTTTCTGAAAATTGATAGAATACTTTTGAGCAGTCATATTAGAGTAATAGAAAAATGGGCTTGAATTCCTGGTCATTCCAAGGGTGGTGTCTTTTTCAGTGGTTTGTGCTATGTAAGAGCTGAAGCTAATGTCGAATTTGTGTGTACTCAGAAATTAACCACGAAATAAGTATAGCAGCATTCATTCAGCTGGAAGTGGCTCTTAACTTCGGCACCATCAAAAATATTTGACCCCAGGTGGTTTGGCTCAGTGACGAGAGCGTTGGCGGGTCGAAGGTCTCGAGTTCAATTCCTGGTCAAGGGCATGTACCTCAGTTGCAGGTTTCATCCTGTCTGGGGGGACAAAGCAGGAGGCAAGCAGTCGATATGTACATTGATGTTTCTCTCTCTCGCTCCCCCTCCCTGCCTTTCACTCTCTCTAAAACTCATTGGAAAAATATCCTCAGATGAGGATTAAAAATAAAATAAAAAATTTGTCTTTGCCACCCACATATAAATATAATCATAATAAAGACTACACAAACTTAGGAAAATAGGACCTCCCACTTCCCTTAATTTCAGGTTGATGTCTTTATTAGCCAGTGCTAGCCCCTTAACCAAAATTTTTTTCTATAAATGCAGATTATAATTAAACAATAAACAAATTACCCAATTAAAATATGGGGAAAAGATCTGAATAGCCATTTCTCCAAAGAAGATATACAAGCGGACAATGAACACAGGAAAATATGCTCAACATGATTAGTCAGCAGGGAAATGCAAACCAATACCGCTTCACACCCACTAGGATGGCTATAAGGAAAATTAGCCAATAGACCAGTGGTTCTCAACCTTCCTCATGCCGCGACCCTTCCATACAGTTCCTCATGTTGTGGTGACCCCCAACCATAAAATTATTTTCGTTGCTACCTCATCACTGTAATTTTGCTACTGTTATGAATCGTCATGTAAATATCTGATATGCAGGATGTATTTTCATTGTTACAAATTGAACATAATTAAAGCATAGTGATTAATCACAAAAACAATATGTAATTATATATGTGTTTGCCGATGGTCTTAGGCGACCCCTGTGAAAGGGTCGTTCGACCCCCAGGTTGAGAACCGCTGCAATAGACACTAGCGAGTGTTGGTGAGGATGTGTAGAACCTGGAACCCTGCATACACTGATTGGTAGGAAAGCAAAATGTTGCCCCTACTTTGGAAAAGTTGTCAGTTCCTCAAAAGTCAAACATATGTGTTTACCCAAGAGAAATGAAAGTCGATGCCTGCAATAAAACATCCACAAACGTCCGTGGTAGCCTTATTCACAATGGCCTAAAAGTGGAAACATCTTTAATGTCCACCAACTGCTGAATGGGTGGGCAAAATGTGAGACTGTGGTACGCCATTACAACGGAATATTATCCAGCCATAAAAAGACTAAAGTACTGATACATGATACAACATGGATGAACCTGGGAAACATTTTGCTTTGTCAAAGGGGCCACTTCCAAAAAGCCACCTATGTGATTCCATTTCTATGAAATTTCCAGAATTGGGACATCTACAGCGACAGAAAGTAACTGAGCGGAGGTAACGGGGACATTAGGAGCGACTACAACTGAAATGGGGTTTCATTTCGGGATGATGGCAATGTTCTGGATGGCGGTAATAACTGCAGAACTTTGTAACGATACTAAAAGCCACATTTTAAAAGGATGAATTTTACAGCATGTGAAATATATCTCAATTTTTTAAAAAAAACTGTTCAATTACGGAAAGAGATTACATGTCTATACATGTAAATGTGATATAGCTAATACATACGGATATGTAATCTTTCTCTAAATGACCTCCGGGGTTTCTGTTGTGTTTTTTAAACTGAGATATGCTTCCCATCTACAAAGAAAAGAATGAAAGAACGCGGTGACTCAGAGCAAATGCCGAGCCCTGAAGCGGTGGATGCGGGGTGTGCCCTCGCCGGCCTCGCAGCCTCTCCATCCGCGCTCACCTTCGACCCATCACTCAGCCGCCGCCCGCGGTCTGGCCAGGTGTCCGGGCCCGGACGACCCACCGCGGCCGCCGGGTCCGCTGCCAGCCGGCCCTCCCGCCCGGGGCTGGGCGGGCACAGCGGGCCGGGCTCCGGCGCTGGCGCTGCCCGCGGGCCGGGAGGGCGCACGGCGGCTCGGACTGCCCCGCCGCGCGGCCGCTCCCCGCACCCCCGGCCCTCCCGCTCCCCCCCCCACCCCCCGCCCAGGTCCCGAACCCGGGTCCCACCCCACCTCCCTCTGGTACCTGGGATGCGCCCGAACCCGGCGCCGCGGCCAAAGCCGAGACTTCCCCTCCATTACCACCTGCCACGGCGCGCGGCGCCCGCCGGAGTGGAGGGGACCCCGCCTCTCAGACCCGCGCGAGGCACCTGGGGCGGGGGGTGCAGGGGCATTCACCTCGTCCCCCCGCGGCGACGGCGGCAGCTGGCCCGGCCCGCGGTCCTCCTGCTCGCGCGCCTCCTCGCACCCGCGGCCCCGCGCTGACAGCCCAGGAGCCGGCGCCCGAGGCCGCGCGCTCCCCGCCCCGCCCCGCCGCCGCGGCCGCCCGGCGCAGGCGCACGCGCACCTCCGCCCCGGGTTGGGGGGGGGGGGGGCGGGCAGCCCGAGCCTGGTGATGTGGCCGCGGGGGCGGCGACCTGGAGCCCAAGCGCCGCCCCCTCCGGGACCCGCGGCCGCGCCCTGAACGTCGCCGATGGGGGGACCGGATCGCCAAAGGAAAGAGCGCCTTTCCCGGAGAGCAGGGCTGGGGCCTCATTGTGGCAGCCACTCGGACACCCCCCCACCTCCACCCACGCACAGCCACATCCCTGAGTGCTCCTGGGTCCGAGCCCCCAAATCTATGACTCATGGTCTATGTTCTCAGACCAAGGGTTAGCGAGCGGGGTTCGTTTTTCTTTCTCGCGGACTGAGATAGAAACCGAGGCACACCTAACTCTGGATGCCTTTCCGCAGCGCCAGTCGGAGAGAAGGGAATGGACCACTAGGAGGAGAGACCCCGGGCAGCTCCTAGCACCCTCCGGTGGGAGAGGGGTGTGCAGGCCAAGTGCACGGGCGCTGTGGAGGCGGCTGGGATGCCAGACTTCTCAAGGTGGCCCACGCTTGTTTTTAACTCCAGGTAAAAGAGAGCCAAAGTTTGCAGTGTAAAACCAAGAACTCACTTAACTATTTATTGCGCACCTTCTGTATATGGTTCAGGTAATGGGCTACACCCCCATGGGATATTCCAGTGAACAAAACAGGCGTTGGTCCTCAGGTACTTATTCTAACGGAGAGACTGTCCCTTAAAGGTTACACAGTTAATGACACTCTTTTCCTCACGTTAAAGCTGCCATCAACTCAAAGGCACACCGGTGATTTAGTAGCAGCTTTTCAGGTGCCAATGGATGCCAGGGCATATATTTATCCAGGTTTTTTTTTCCTTCTGCTTTTCAAACTGAGTTTTGACCTTCACCTTCAGGGTAAACGGTGCTTCTGTGTATCCTGGCCATCTGTAGTCTTGCTTTTCTTTAATGGCCCATGCAACATAAGTAAAATAAAATGGCCATGCAGGTGTTCCTCGCCCCCTAAACACTATGAGAAATGAAAGTGTAATTGCAAGGAATAGGAAAACACTGTTTTGACGGTATAGCCAGTGGTTTTGTTCTTCTGGTTTTTAATTACACGTCACTCGAAGGTAAATCAGCTGCTCTTGAAATTTTGCCAGAAATAAAGTTCCAATCAAATAAGTGTTCCTCCAGTGAGTCATCTAGTCTTTCAAGGTTTCTGCACTAAGTATATATAGGAGAGGCCATGCCGGGGTCCAACCCCAGCGGGTCCAGGGGTCCCCAAAGGTGTAGATGGAGTCGGCGAAGAAGGAATGACATGGAGACAGCGTTCAGTTGATCAGCAGCCTAGCCAGGATCTCCAGCAAAGTTCTGGTTAGGATCTCCAGCCAGGTTCTGTGTCCATGTTCTCTTGCTAGGTTCTCCAGCCAGGTTCTGTCCAGGTTCTCTAGCCAGGTTCAGTCACCAGGTTCTAGTCAGGTTCTCTTGCCAATTTCTGTAGTCAGGTTCAGTCCAGGATCTTTTGCCATGTTCTCTCCAGCGAAGTTCTTCTGTCTGTAGGTTCTGTGTAGGTTCTGTCTTCTTAGTTCTGTGTTCTAAGCTCTGTATTCTTTTTATTTTTTATTTTATTATTTTTTTATTTTTTTTAATTAAATCTTTATTGTTCAGATTATTACATTTGTTCCTCTTTTTCCCCCCCATAACTCCCCTCCTCCCAGTTCCCGCCCCACCCTCCGCCCTCACTCCCCACCCACTGTCCTCATCCATAGGTGCACGATTTTTGTCCAGTCTCTTCCCGCATCTCACACACCCCTTTCCCCCCCAAGAATAGTCAGTCCATTCCCTTTCTATGTCCCTGATTCTATTATAATCAACAGTTCATTCTGTTCATCAGATTATTTATTCACTTGATTCTTAGATTCACTTGTTGATAGATGCATGTTTGTTGTTCATAATTTGTATCTTTACCTTTTTCTTCCTCTTCCTCTTCTTAAAGGATACCTTTCAGCATTTCATATAATACTGGTTTGGTGGTGATGAACTCCTTTAGCTTTTCCTTATCTGTGAAGCTCTTTATCTGACCTTCAATTCTGAATGATAGCTTTGCTGGATAAAGTAATCTTGGTTGTAGGTTCTTGGTATTCATCACTTTGAATATTTCTTGCCACTCCCTTCTGGCCTGCAAAGTTTCTGTTGAGAAATCAGCTGACAGTCGTATGGGTATTCCCTTGTAGGTAACTGAGTTTCTTTCTCTTGCTGTTTTTAAGAGTCTCTCTTTATCTTTTGCCCTTGGCATTTTAATTATGATGTGTCTTGGTGTGGTAGCTCTGTATTCTAAGTTCTGTCTTCTTACATCTGTATTTATACTAGTTGATTCCAATCCTATCAATCTCTATTCCAAAGGTTAGGGTGTTTCTTATCTCCATTCCAGGGAGTAAAGATTATGTAGCTTAAGCATGATTGTTCCTAGTTAAAGTGATTAATTACCCGCCTGGCACTTAGTTAAGAGGTTTTATTCCCTCCCTAACTTCAGGGGAAAATCCCTACCTGGGGAAACAACCTTTCTCAGAGACCTTGGTTAAAACACATAGTGCCAAGAAGGTGAGCAAACATATTAAGAACAGTATGCCATATATGCCAGGTCCCTTGAAACAGCAAGGATGGACCGGCTCCCAGCAAGGCCACCCTTTCCAGGTTTTGAAAATTCTTCCTCTTGGGAGTATGCCAGCACCTTCCCAACCCTCTTCTTCTCCCAGGCACCTTACCTTTGCCTTTTCCTCTCTTAAGCTCCAAGGGTCTTTCTTTTGCTTCTAACTTGTTTCCTGAGCCTATGCAGCCCAGCTGGCTCATTTCTTGTCACTCTAAATAAACTTTCTCTTATAATTTAAAAAAGAAAGAAAAACCCAACCAGTGTGGGTCGGTGGTTGAGCAACAACCTATGAACCAGGAGGTCTCCGTTTGATTCCGGGTCAGGGCACATACCTGGGTTGCAGGCTAGATCCCCAGTGTGGGGATTGCAAGAAGTAGCTGATCAATGATTCTCTCTCCTGATTGGTATTTCTGTCTCTCTCTCCCTCTCCCTTCCTCTCTGAAATCAATAAATTTTATAAAAAGAAAGAAAGAAAATTCTACCACCATTTTTTCTGAGAGAGCTGATGAGATTCAACTGCCCTAAATGCCATTAGTTGACATGTGATGGGCAACCTACTTATGCAGTGCTCTTCATTCTGAATGCTACAGCATAGTGTGTATTTTTTAGGTATTTTAAGCTTCAAGTTGGAATCTAAATTTAAATTACATTTCTAGCCCTAGCCAATTTGGCTCAGTGGATAGAGCATCAGTCTGCAGACTGAAGGATCTCAGGTTCAAGTCCCGTTGCAGGCTCCACCCCAGATCCCAGATGGGGTGCGCAGGAGGCAATCAATCAATGTGTCTTTCTCATATCAATGTTTCTCTCTCTGTGTCCTTCCCTCTCCCTTCCACTCTCTCTAAAAATCAATGGAAAACATATCCTCAAGTGAGGATTAACAAAACAAACAAAAAATTGCGTTTCTACCCTGAAAATAGCTCAAGGTGGAAGAGCTATCCCCTTCTGAAAAATTAGATCCTACTGTGTTTAGGCAACGACCACATTATTATTTCATCTTCTGCCTGACCACTGGCAATTTAAAATGTGAAGCAAGTGGCTTAGAATTGAGGGTCTGTATTAATCACTGTTGTGATGATTGCTAGGCAAAAGCCTGGGAGTTATGAGAGTGTGTAACAAAGGGACCTGTCTGCTCTACAGACTAAGAAAGAGGAAGTGACATTTAATCTGAGCCTTGAAAACTGAAAAGGAGCAGGCCAGGCCACAAAGGGTGGGGTGTGAGGGTGGGGAGTGCAGGCAACGTTGAAATTTCAGGTTTGAAGGCCCTTTGTTAGGAAGCTGTTCCGCCTCCTCAGGCCTTGGAGGACGGGTGGGGAAGCCCTACTGACTGGACTGAGATTCACAGTTCCGCAGGGGGAGGTGGGCAGGAGCCTGGAGGGCCACGCTGAGGACTTTGGACTTAAACCTAAAGACAAAAGGAAGCCACTAAAGAGCTGGAGAGGGTCCATCTGGACATGACCAGACATAAAAGACATTTCTGGCTGCAGTGTGGGCAGTGAATAAGAAGGAAGCAACAGAGGATGCGTAAAGACTAGTTTGTGAGTTTGTGGGCAATGAAGATTAGGAGAAGATGGTGGGTTGAAGAAATAGATCAGGGTTAGAACTGTAAGGACTTGATCTTTGACTATATGTGAGTGGGGAAAAAAAAGTGCCAAAAAAAAAAAAAAAAAGGACTCCTAGCTTTTTAGCTCGAGCTTGTACAAAATAATATAAACGGGGCCACTTTTAAATGGAGTCACTGGCATGCCAGAGAAACTGCTCTGCAGGTTTTATTCCTCAAACCTTTGGAATGTTAAAACTGGGCACATAAACCTTTGAAGTTGGCCTAAAACAGCGTTGTGTTCCAAACAACCATTTATTGGGACTAGGACTGAAAATTAAGTAAATTATTTGAAATTCATATCATTGTTAGCTTATCTGTACCTATAGAAATTCCTTCCTTTCCCTTCCCTTTCTCATAAATACCCCTTGCCTTGACCTCCTAATTGGACTACTGTTTGGATTTTTGCATGAATCCATGCTTTTGGAACAGTTATGTTTTGAAATAAATGTTGTCTCTCACGTTGGCCTTTTATTTTTAGGTTAAAAGTATCCTATATAATAAAAACCTAATATGCAAATTGACCAAACAGCAGAACGACCAGTCGCTATGATGCACACTGACCACCAGGGGGCAAATGCTCAACACAGGAGCTGCTCCCTGGTGGTCAATGTGCTCCCACACAGGGAGCGCCACTCAGCCAGAAGCCGGGCTCATGGCTGGCGAGTGCAGTGCTAAGGAGCAGCAAGTTGAATGGTAAAGAGCAGCGAGCAGGCAGGCGGTAAGGAGCGAGGCGTCCCAGACTGTGAGAGGGATGTCCAACAGCTGGCTTAGGACACCCCCCGAGGGGTTCTGGGCTGCAAGAGAGCACAGGCCAGGCTGAGGGACGCCCCCCCACCCACCCACCCCCCGCCCACGAGTGCATGAATTTCACGCACCAGGCTTCTAGTGAATATATAATAGGTGTATATCCTATATAATGATAACTACTTATGAAAATGAAATAGGATTGGAGAATTTAGGGGCAGTATTGGGTGGGGGAGGATATGAAGAGGAGGAGAGACTAATGTATATAGATTGATCCAGGGAGGTCTTGCTGGTTTGAGCAGAAAAAAGTGTGGATGAAAAAAAGGGATTCTATGAAAAGTAACCTCACATGGTAATCTGATCATCAATTTTTTAATGGGGCAGGTCATGATGAGTAATCATGCCCCAGGCATATAACTTTCTAGTAAAAGTTTTATCTTTTCCTAATGTAACCAAAGAAGTAGGTTGGGCTGCCTGCTGCTACTATGACCAATTTGTAAACAGGTGCTAGTGTAAAAGGAAAGGGATTTATTCCAGGTGCTGCTACCTAGGAGAATGGTGGACTTCTGTCTCAAAGACCATCTCATCTTCCTGCTCAAGCCCAAGGTTCTTATAGGAATAGAGAGGGGAGGGCTTTTAGAGCTTTTCTCTATCCAATTATCTTTCTAGCTTTTGGTGTGGGTAGGCCCTATCCATTCATCTTTCTAGCCTTTGGCATGCTCTGTGCAAGAATCTTTCTGTGCCCCTTTGACTGACTGTCTACCGTACCACTTAAGCATGCCCTGTCCATTGTTTCTGTGCATCTAAGTTAGCACACCTTTTATATAACTACTCCCAAGAGAGCACATAGTCTTAACTATCCTGCAATCCCATCCTACCTTCCTCCCATTTTCATGTAATCTTCCTTAAATGCCCTCCTTAATCTCAAATGCACAAAAGAAACTGCTAGCCTGGCCAGTGTGGCTCAGTGGTTGAGCACTGACCTATGAACCAGAAGGTCACAGTTCCAATCTCAGGCATATGCCCAGGTTGTGGGCTCAATCCCCAGTGTGGGGCATGCAGGAGGCAGCCAATCAATGATTCTTTATTATCATTGGTATTTCTATCTCTCTCTCTTCCTTCCTCTCTGAAATCAATAAAAATATATATTTTTTAAAAAGAAAAGAAACTGCCAACAGTTACTCTTTGAAGCATTTATCTCAGTCTATTGCGAGCTTGCTTCCAGGTGTATACTCTGTTTAGCTCAAATAAATTTTTATAAAAATTCTCTACAGGTTTGAACATTTCTTCTGTCAACAGGAGTAAGGGAGCAATTATGCTATCTGGGGAGAGCACAGCAGGCACAAAGGTCCTGAGACAGAAGTGTGTTTATTGTGTTCAAGAGACAACAAAGACTCCTGTGGCTGGAGTGAAATGACCAAAGAGGTAGTGGTAGCAGGTGCAGTCAGAGAAGCAGCTGGAAGCAGGTCATGAGACGTGTAGGCCCCTGGAGGGCCTTTTGCTTTCACTCTGAGTGAGACAGGAGCCACTAAAAGGATTTGAGGAGCAGAGGAATGGCCCACTGTGACTTAGGGTTTAATGGGAAAGGCTGGAAAGGAGGCTTTTACAATAACCCAGATGAGAGGGAAGGTGATTCAGACCAGGGTGGTTGCAGAGGAAGTGGTGGGAAGAGGCTGGACTCAATGTTTATGTTTGAAAGTAGAGCTGACAGGCTGGATGTGCTAATGGACTGAATGAGGGATGTGAGAGAGGGAGAGGTATTAAGGATGCCTCCAAAGCTTTGCCTCAAGAAATTGGAAGGATGGTGCTGGAGGCTAGGAACAGTAGTTAGCATAATAAATGCAGGAGGTCCATCAAAATGTTGATGGACACCTACAGCAGGGCTGAAAATCTGCATGTTATTACCTGCTGCTGGAACAGCGAAGGAAGTTCCCCCAATCTGATGATCTTTTTATTGTTTACCAGGCCTTACCTTTGATATGTATATCTGCTTTGCTAGATGGCAAAATGTGTGAATAAAAAGCCCTGGGTGTGGAGATTCCAGGAGCGTAGTCACTAGAACTAAGTTTCCGTCTGGCCCTCCAAAATGCCTTCCAAATTCATATTTCTTCTCTAGCCTCTTCTTTCATTTAAGCACAGCCCCTTTTCCAGATTCCTGAACCCTTCTAGATGCTGAGAACGACCCTGGCAGGATGGCATTACCATTCGCTGAAATGAGAAACACTATGAGGAGAAAGTCAGAAGAGACAGGTATGAGATCACCCAGTGAAAGTTCCAAGCACCTGTTCGTACTAACTCATTCATTCCTCACAACAACCCAGTAAGTACTGTTGTTATTCCTCTCTGACAGATGAGGAATTGAGGCATTACTCTACAGTGTTCCTCAGAGCCCAGCTGTAATGTGGAGATAATAATCCTATTGAGTTTGCTACTACATAGTCTATCAGGGAAGTCAGTCAGCTCAATAAACAATTACAACAACATCTAGAGTCCATTGGGGAAAGTCTGAGGGACTATAGTTGTACAAAGCAGAAACATCTCCTAAAGTTTGGGGGTAGAGGAGACAGGCAGGGCTCAGGAAGACTTCCAAAAGGAAATGATGTTAGGCTGAAATCTAAAGGGTCAGTAGCCAAGCACGGGGTGTAGAAAAGGAAAGAAAGAGCATTCCAGGTAGAGGGAACTACTTGTGCAAAAAGGGGCAGTGGGTTTGGAGGAACTGAAAGAATTTCAGTATGTTTGTATGTTGATTGGTCCCTATTGAGAGGTTTTCTCCACAAACACCTGGCCATGTTTCAAGGTTTCCCTATTCCTAGTGTCTTCAGGCTGTATCTTTGAGAAAGCCAAGGTTTGCTATTCTTGATTACTCATCAGGTTTTTGTCGGTCCTCAACCATGACCATGAGTTCCTGCCTCTGGACTTTGGACTTGCTGTTCTCATTAATTAGGACACTCCATTCTCCCATAAACCTTCCCAGGTCTGCACCTTCCAGGTGGTCTTTCCTCTTTTTTCCACAAGAGCCAGTGAAAGGCTTGATCACAGCACTTAAAAATAACACATTGGGGGAGGGAGGAATGGGTGAAAATGTAAAGGGGAAGTAAGAGGTATAAACTTACAGTTATAAAGTAAATAAGCCACTCCCTAGCCGGTTTGGCTCAGTCGATAGAGCATCCACCTGCAGACCAAAGGGTCCCAAGTTCGATTCCCATCAAGGACTCATACCTCAATTGCAGGCTCCCCCCCCCACCCCCCCGGCCCAGTCCCTGGTCAGGGCAAGTGCAGGAGGCAACCAATCGATGTTTCTCTCTGTCTTTCCCTCTCTCGTCCACTCTCTCTAAAAATCAATGGGAAAATATCCTCTGATGAGGATTAATAAATAAAATAAAAATTAAATAAATAAGCCATGGAGTTGTAGCATACAGCTCAGGGAACATAGTCAATAATCCTATATAATAAAAGGGTAATATGCAAATTGACCCTAACAGTGGAACGACTGATTGCTATCACGCACACTAACCCCCAGGGGGCAAACACTCAATGAAAGAGCTGTGCATGGTGTTCAGTACGCTCCCACAGGAGGAGCTCTGCTCAGCCACAAGCCTGGCTGATGGCTGCGAGTGCAGCAGCAGTGGCATGAGCCTCTCCCGCCTCCTCAGCAGTGCTAAGAATGTCCAACTGTGGCTTAAGCCCGTTCCTCATAGGGAGCGGGCCTAAGCTGTCAGTTGGACATCCTCTGAGGGCTCCCAGGCTGCCAGAGGGATGTCTGACTGCCAGCTTAGGCCCAATCCCCTGGGGAGCAGGCCTAAGCCGGCAGGTAGACATCCCTCGAGGGGCTTAGGAAACAAGTTATAGAGGCAAAGGAAGAGCCCATGGTGCTTGTAAGTGAGGAAGGTAAAGGTGATGCGCCTAGGGGGATGGGGGAGGAAGAGAGTAGAGGGAAGGGCTCTTCCAAGGAGGGAGAGGTCCTGGGTCTTTCTTCCTAAGGTTTTAAGGGTGGAGATTTTAGGGGAGGTCCCAGGGGAAGATCTCAATAGAATATTCAGCAGCTTTCCAAGTGTGTCCTTTTAGGGTCTAGGTCTCCACTGATTGATTGATCAGCGCCAATACAGGGTGTTATTATTGAATGCAGCTGGTCCTAAGGTTAGCTGTGAAGTAGCTTCTCTGGTTTTGCTAATTTTCTGGGCCTGGAGCTGACATGCAACTGAGTCCTAGATATTATCTCTAGGGAGGAAAGGCCAGGGGCTCTAAACTGAATAACCAGCAATATGAAAGGTCAGGGGGGAAGGTCACCCTGAGGCTCAGGTCCCACACTACCATTGTCCATTGCTAGGCACCTGGGGCTTTCCAACCTGGTGACTTCTGTACCTGGCCCATTGTCCTTGTTCTGCTCCTGTCTGTCTAACTGCCTATCACATAGCCATTCTCGTCATGGGTGTTCACATATGCAGAACCCCTAAAAAAGACTATATAGTCCTAGCTGGTTTGGCTCAGTGGTTAGAGCATTGGCCCAAGGACTGAAGGGTCTCCGGTTCAATTCTTGTCAAGAGCACATACCTCAGTTGCAGGCTAGATCCCTAGTCCTGGTCAGGACATGTGAGGGAAGCAACCAAGTGATATATCTCTCTCATACTGATGTTTCTCTCTCTTTGTCTCTCCTCTTGCCTTCCACTCTCTCTAAAAATCAATGGGGGGAAAAATCCTCAGGTGAGGATTAACAACAACAACAAAATTATATAAAACTGTTCATAGCAGCTTTATCATAGTAGTCTAAAACTGGAAATAATAAGAGAATAGAAAAATAAGATTGATAACTTCATATAATAGAATACTACTCTGCAATAAAATGAAACAAATTACAGGTATAATCAACAAAATGGGTGAATGTTATTGACATTCTGCTGAGAGAGAGCACCCTGACAAAGAATACACATACTATGCATATCCATTTTCCATTGCTGCTGTAACAAATTACCACAGACTTAGTGGCTTAAAACAATATATTTGTTATCTTAAAGTGCTTTACAAGTCCCATTTTAATCTCACTGAACCAAAATTAAGGTGTCAGTTGGGTTATTTCTTTCTGGGAACATTAGGGGAGAATCCTTTTCTAGCTTCCAGATGCCAACCACATTTCTTGGCTTGTGGCCTCCTTCCACTAACTTCAAAGACAACAGTATAGTAAGTATCACCGACCCTCCATCTATCCTCCCATTTCTTTGACCCTCTCCTTCTGCCTCACTCTTACACTTTTAAGAACCCTTGTGATTACATATTAAGACCAAAGAAAACAATCCAATTTTAAAAATGGGCAGCCCAGATTGGCCTGGCTCAGTGGTTGAGCGTTGACCTATGAACCAAGGGGCCACAGTTAGATTCCAGGTCAGGGCATATGCCTGGGTTGGGGGCTCAATCTCCAGTGGGGGGATGGGGGCATGTAGGAGGCAGTGGATCAATGATCCTCTCTCATCATTGATGTTTCTATGTCTCTCTCCCTCTCCCTTCCTCTTTGAAATCAATAAAAAATATATTTTTAAAATGGGCAAAGGACCTGAATAGACATTTCTCCAGAGGACATACAGATGGCGAATACACATATGAAAAGATGCTCAACATCATTAATCATCAAATTAAAGCCACAATGAGATATCACTTCACACCTGTTAGAATGGATATCATCAACAAACAAATGTTGGTGAGGATGTGGAGAAAAGTGAACTCTCTGACACTGCTGGTGAGATGCAAATCGGTACAGCTACTATGGAAAACAGTATGGTGGTTTCTCAAAAAATTAAAAATACAACTACCTTATGACCCAGCAATTTTACTTATGGATGTTTAGCTGGAGAAATCCAAAACACTAATTTAAAAAAATATATACACCCCTATGTTCACTGCAGCATTATTTACAACTAGGGGCCCAGTGCACGAATTTGTGCACCTTGAAAGGAACTGTGGGCTGAGAGGCTGCGGTGGGCACAGGGACAGGTCTTGGCCCATCCTCTGTGCCTCTGTCTGGCCCCTCCCACTGAGGCCCCAGGTCTTCTATCTGCCTTCAGACCTGCTCTCGCTGCCGCTGCTCCCATGCACTGACTGCATGGAGCAATTGGGGCTGGCGCCAATAGTGGTGTGAGCAGTGGCTGCTGCCTTGCTGCTGCCTTGATCGCCCCTCAGGAGCAGGGGGAGGTGGAGAAGCCCTCAGGGGCAATTGGGGCCGGCAGCTGCTGCTCACACCCGCTGATGGTGCTGAGTGATTGGGACTGGTGCCAGGCACCGGCAGCGGGTGTGAGCAGGGCCGACTCTGGCAGCAGGTGTGAACACCAGGCAGGACCGGGCACATGGGAGCAAAGAATTTTCAGTAACCATCAGAGGCTCACCCTGATGACAGCGACCAGTGCCCTGCCTCGCCCTGGTCTGGCACCCCCGCTCACCTGCTCTACCATCCCGCCATGACCGACACCTGTCATGTTCTACACTCTGCCGCCTGCTGCCAACGACCACTATGTTCCGCACACACCCCCTGGTGGTCGGCACACATCATAGCAACCGGTTGTTTGGTTGTTTGGTTGTTCCACCATTTGGTCTATTTGCATAGTAGCCTTTGATTATATAGAATGGCCAACATATGGAAGCAAGACAAGTGCCCATTAATAGACAATTGGATCAAGAAGAGTGGTCAGCCCTGGCTGGTGTTCTCAGTGGTTAGAACACCAGCCTACACACTGAAGGGTTGCAGGTTTGACTCCCAATCAAAGGTGAGCACATGGATTGCAGGTTCAATCCCCAGCCCCGATCAGGACATGTGCGGGAGGCAACCAATTGGTGTGTCTCTCTCACATTAATATTTCTCTCTCTCTCTCTCTTTTCCCACCCTCTTCTCCCTCCCTCCCTTTCACTCTCCCTGAAAAGCAACGGAAAAATATCGTTGGGTGAGGATGAACATACAAACAAAAAAAGATGTGGTGCCAGGTGTGTACTAGACTTATCGGGGAGATCACTTCATAAATTATATAAATGTCTAACCACTATGCTATAAACCTGAAACTTATTTATAATAATAAAAGCATAATATACTAATTAGACCGGAGAGCCGAACAATCTTCCGGACGTCATTCTGGATGTCCTTCTGGATGAAGCTGCTGCAGTGGGGCTGAGGCAGAGGCGGTTAGGGGCGATGAGGCAGGCAAGTGAGTAGTTAGGGGCAATGAGGCAGGCAGGAAGAGTGGTTAGGGGCGATTAGGCAGTCAGGCCAGTGAGAGGTTAGGAGCAAGCGGTCCCGGTTTGCAAGAGGAATGTCTGACTGCCGGTGTAGGCCCTCAGGGATCGGCCTAAACCGGCAGTCAGACATCCCCCGAGGGGTCCCGGATTGCGAGAGGGTGCAGGCTGGGCTGAGGGACCCTCCCCCCCATGCACGAATTTTGTGCACCGGGCCTCTAGTATAAAATAATGTCAACTGGAATTTAAAAATATAAAAACAATTTTAATAATTCTAGCAGATGAGGCAGGAAAATCAAGGTAACTCCAGATTAAGGTGGCAACCTTTCAGAATACTAGTTCACTAAAAATAAAATCCACTCCCTCTACCACCCAGTAAAAATTTACATCGCTGGGAAAAAACAACAACACATTTTTAGACACAAACATTTGACTTTGTCCATAGGATTAAAATAGGTTAATTAAGAGGCAAAGCAAAATATATTATACCATCATTTTCAGCATTAAGTATATGTGTCTCTAGTGATAAAATAGTTTTGATTTGCAAAAATTGTGTCATTAAATTAGTAGATAATTGTTCCTAAGAGCCTGGGAGCCAGGTAATAGCAATTTGAAGTTACCAGCAAAACTAATCAGTTTGGTTAGTCTGCTGAAGATGGGGAGCGGAAATGAGCCTGAAAGAATAAAAATTACATTTTAAAAAGACCTCAAAATAATGAATTCCTAATACAATATTGGCTGTAGTTGACACTGTGGGTGCCTCTTCAATTTTCTTTGCACCCTCTCCCAACCATGGCAGCTTTGCTTTCTGGATGGTATTGACAGCCCCTCCATTCCCCATCCACTTCTACTCCCAGCTACAGGGGTGGGCCCTGATTTGCCTAAATCAATTAGGATAATTTCACTCTCCTTGTCTCAGCTAGTCCGAAGGTGGGCCCATGACTCCAGTTGGTTAGGTTAGCATTTTACCTTTCAGACAGCAATATCTTTTTATTGATTTTAGAGAGGAAGAGAGAGGGAGAAAGATAGAAACATCAGTGATGAGAGAGAATTATTGGTCAGCTGCCTCCTGCATGCCCCCTACTGGGGATTAAGCCTGCAACCCTAGCATGTGCCCTGACGGGGAATTGAATCTTGACCTCCTGGTTCATAGGTCAACACTCGACCACTGAGCCACACCGGCCAGTGTAATACCTGTTAAAGAACAAAAGTCAACTCAATAAATTTGAAGATCTAATTGGCTTTATTAAGTGATTCATGAATCAGTTAGCATCCTATCTAGCAACTAGAAGGGTACTCTGACAAGTTGTACAAAACAGAAGGTTTTTATAGGCAGAAAGACAGTGTGATTAAGAAGTTAAAAGTGGTGCTCGCTTCGGCAGCACATATACTAAAAATGGGAACAATACAGAGAAGATTAGCATGGCACCTGCACAAGGATGACACGCAAATTCGTGAAGCTTTCCACATTAAAAAAAAAAAAAAAAAAGAAGTTAAAAGTGGATTATTTCAGGTAAGGACACTTTCCCTGAGGCTGGGAAGGCAGGAAATCTTAACAAGCAGATTATTTCACTAGTGATGATCAGGAAATTCCAGACTGATGGGTTTAAAATTCCACTCCAGAGAAAGACTGAAATTACAGTTAGGTTAAGTATTAAGTCTTTGTGGAACTTAGCAAAAGTGATTCCATTTTGAGCTTGTTTCCTTTTTTCTTTAATAGTCTTTTATTTTTTAATTACAGGTGACATATCTATAATAATAAAAGCCTAGGTGGCCCTCACGCCCTCACGTCATCACAAGACGGCCACCCCCATGTCTTCACAAGATGGCCACCACAAGATGGCCAGCAGGGGAGGGCAGTTGTGGGCGATCAGGTTGGCAGGGGAGGACAGTTGGGGGCGATCGGGCTGGCAAGGGAGGGCAGTTGGGGGTGACCAGGCTGTCAGGGGAGTGGTTAGGGGGTGATCAGACTGGCAGGCAGAAGCAGTTAGGGACAATCAGGCAGCCAGACAGGCAAGTGGTTAGGAGTCAGCAGCCCCGGATTGTGAGAGGGATGTCCGACTGCCGGTTTAGGCCTGATCAT
Organism: Myotis myotis; assembly: GCF_014108235.1. Classification (NCBI taxonomy): domain Eukaryota; kingdom Metazoa; phylum Chordata; class Mammalia; order Chiroptera; family Vespertilionidae; genus Myotis; species Myotis myotis. Next base: position 201,183,047 of record NW_023416335.1, read on the forward strand.
TTATCCCACAGGGATCGGGCCTAACCAGCAGTTGGACATCCCCGAGGGCTCCCAGATTGGAGAGGGTGCAGGGTAGAATGAGGGACACCCCTCCAGTGCACAAATTTCATGCACTGGGCCTCTAGTAATACTATATTAGTTTCAGGTGTACAATATAGGTATTAGATATTTATATAATTTATGAGGTGATAAGTCTAGTACCAATCTGACACCATACATAATTATTATATTACTAGAGGCCCAGTGCATGAATTTGTGCACAGGCGGGGTCCCTTGGGTTGGCCTGCAGAGACTGAGCCCCAGCTTGTGCCCCCAGCCTTGCAGCCCCACAGTCCTGCCTGGCACCCTGCATTGGCCTGGCGCCGCCCCCTCACCTGCTCCACCATCCTGCCTGCGGGGTGATCGATTGGGGCCTGGCCCCCCGCCTGGCTCCCTCAGTGTCTGGGAGCCAGGTGGCAGCCCCACTGCCACCACTAGTCACTGTCTGTGATGGGCTTCTGCTCACACCTGCCTTGACCTGGCGCTGCCTGTTCACCTGCTCCACCATCCTGTTGCGGTCCCGCTCTCATCAGGGCTCATCGGGGCTGACAATGCCTCCATTGCCACCCACTGCCAGTGCTGCATCGCCAACGCCCACCATGTTCCGCACCAACCCCTGGTGGTCAGCGCATGTCATAGTGAGCAGTCGAACAACCGTCCAAGGGGACAATTTGCATTTTAGGCTTTTATTATATAGGATTGACTATATTCTCTCTGTTGTTTCTTTTTAATACACCCAATCAGCAACCAAGTACTCCTTTAGTTCTGTTATGATTAGAACTTGCCCAATACAATAACTATAACATATATGCAAGTCAACCAACAAGTTTCTTATATGTATATATATTTAAATATCTTAAAATTTTAAAAAGTCATCTTATTTTCATATATCATTTTCCTGTTGAATAAACCCAACCAGAATCTCTCTCCTATTACTTAAATCCTTATCTTAGAAACAGGTTTCTAAGCAAGTCATGTCTTTGAAGTAGATAAAGATTTATAGGAACTCTAAGGAATAACTAGATTCATGGAAATACTGGCAAATTATCAGAACTGAGTGAACTGAGAATAATTATTATTCTTATGACTTTGTTCAAAATATTGCTGATTTTTTCAAAAAAATTTTCGTTTTCCAGATATGAATGTCTTAATCTCTAAGTTATTGTTATAAACCAGACATGCTCGAAAGCATATGAGGACTGATGAATAGTGGAAGTGAGAGCAAAGGAAGACTCTGGAGTAATCACCAAGGGATCGAGACCTGATTACTGCACAGGTAGTGACCCTTGCTCTGAACACAGCTCCACAATCATGTGCCAGGTACTGTCAAATTGGCCTCCAAGACCATACCAATTTACAAATCCACCAATCACATGGCTGCCCATCCTATATAATAAAGAGGGAATATGCAAATTGACCCGTCACTCTGCCACAAAGAAGGCGGCGCCCACAGTGGATGCGGGGAGTTTCCATAACACAAGATGGCTGCACCCACAGCGAAGGCCGAGTTCCCGTAACGCGCCTTAACGAGCAATCAGCAGGGACCTGAAGCTGCTCCCCCCCCCCACCCCTGTGGGGCTTGACGGGAGACCTCAGGCCATGTCCCCTGCCCCGGCACCAGGCTGGGGGACCTCAGGCCGTGCCCCCCACCCAGCAGGGCTTGATGGGTGACCTCAGGCTGCACCCCCTACCCCAGCACCAGCCCAGGGGACCTGAGGCCGTATCCCCCCTGCCTCAGTGCTGGGCCAGGGGACCTCAGGCTGCTCCTCTCGCCCCGGGCTGGGAGACCACAGGCTGCAACCCCCGCCCAGCAGGGCTTGACGGGGGACCTGAGGCCACACCCTCCACCCCGGTGCCAGGCCAGGGGACCTGAGGCTGCGCCCCCCCACTCAGTGGGGCTTGACAAGGGTGGGACCAGCTGGGTCTGGATCTAGCCCAATTGTGTGTGTGTGGGGGGGGGGGGGGGGACGGCCTGGTCTGGGTCTCACACAATTTTGAGGCACATGTGGGTGGGCGGGGACTTGACTCTGGGTCCCATGGTGCATCCCAGACTCTGACAGGAGGAAGATTTTCATATACATTTTATTTATTTTCTTTCATCTCTGACACTTCTATTATAGAGAAAGGGCAAATAGCAATATTAAAATATTTCCTCTAATTAATCCCCTTTTATGTGCATGAATTTCATGCACCAGGCCACTAGTTTCCTTATATCTTCAATAAGAAGGAGCTTTATCGAAGTTTTAATCTTTGCCAATCTATTCTCAGATGACCCGGCAAGAACAAAGAGACTTCTAACCCTGCCCGGAACTTACATGCCTCACCACCAGGATCCATTAGGTCTGAGAAACAAGGGGATGACATGACACACACCCGATCGCCGATTGACCAGTTTCATAAGGCTGGCCATCCTGTTCCTGGAACCAGCAATACATACATTCATCAAAACCTAACACCCCCACAGGGGCTCCACTTCCAGGACCACAAATCACCAGAACCCCCTTTGTGCTCCTTACCCACATTCCCTTTCCCTGATTCCCCGACAACTTACACCTAATGAGCTTAAGGGGAAGGTGAATGTTAGGGTTTTTACCTGTCACCTTCCCAGATTTCTGGCATCTGATATTATTAAAAATGCAAGAAAAATAAATAAATAAGTAAAGAAACCAGAAATGCTCCATTAATTTTGTACAATGTTGTACTACTTGTGGGATGCTTCTGATCTCAGTCAGTCAACCATTCATACACAATAAAAATAGAGGACATTTCTAGGGGGTGGAATCCTGGTTTACTGAGGCGATCAATTGATCATTGAAACAATTAACAATTATTCATTTGCTCAACTTCTCTCTGTTCATTCATTAGTTAAACCTGAGTTAATCACTAACCATGTTCCCAACTCCAGGTGAGGTACTGGCAACACAAAGAAGAAGAGGTGCTGTCCCTTACCTGGAGGCTTTGCAGGCATAGTCGGCTTTAACTAGAAAGAGTGAAAGTGGCCTTTAAAACTCAGTAATCGGTGTTTTCTTCCTCAGCATCTATGGTCATTTCTCCCATAATTCTTTGTACCCTAAGTTATAACTTGATAATAATGTGGTATGATGTTAAATTATTATTATGATAATAATGTAGTTACCAGTTTCCTTACATATATATATATATTTTTAAATCCTCACCTGAGGATATTTTCCCATTGATTTTTAGAGAGAGTGGAAGAGAGAGGGAAAGACAGAGGCAAATATCGATGTGAGAGAAACACATCGATTGGTTGCCTCCTGCGTGAGTCCCGACCAGGGCCCAGGCCAGGGAGGAGCCTGCAACAGAGGTACGTGCCCTTGACCAGAATCAAACCCGGGACCCTTCAGTCCGCAGGCCAACGCTCACTAGGGGTCCTTATATACATTTTAATAATCTCATCAGGGTAGCCTTTGAACCCCAGGATACCCTGTGAGGTATGATTATTCTGATTTTACAGAGGAGGACAATGAGGCTCAGAGAGTGATTTGCCCAAAGTCACAGCTACGAAGGGAGTAGTTGGGACTGGGTTTAATGCAGGTCTGGCTGGCTTTGACCACCTATTCTGTCAAAAATAATCAGAAAAAGGTAGGACCAAGATTTCTGCTTTTCCTTTGAATCCTGTACCTGAAGGGTCTGGGCATACTGTGGGTGTAAATACTTTTAAAAGAAGGAAGAGGAAATAAAAGAATCAACAGAGTAAAAAGGCAAACTATGGAATGGGAGAAAATGTTTGCTAATTATATTTGTATTTGACAAAGGGTTAATACACAGAATATATAAGTTACTAACTTCTACAACTCAACACCAACAAAACAACTTGAGAAAATGGGCAACGAATGCCCTGGCTGGTGTGGCTCAGTTGGTTGAGCATCGTCCCATGCACGAAGAGGTCCCGGTTCAATTCCCGTTCAGAGTACATGCCAGGGTTGTGGACTCCATTCCAGGTGGGGGACGTGCAGGAGGCAGCCAATGGTTGTTTCTCCTCGACATTTCCCTCTCTTTCCCTCCCCCTTCCTCTCTCTCTAAAATCAATAAAAACATATTTTTTAAAACGGGCAATGAATTTGAACACACATTTCTCCAAAGTAGATATACAAATGACCAGTAAACATATGAAAAGATGCTCAACATCACTAATCATTAGAGAAATGCAAATCAAAACTACAATGAGATATCACCTTACACCCATTAGGATGACCATTATTAAAACAAACAAACATAAAATAACAACTGTTGGTGAAAGTGTGGAGAAATTGAAATAGAATTGCTATATATTCAGTAATCACACTATGAGTATAAATCCAAAAGAACTGAAAGCAGGACCTCGAAGATATATTTGCATACCCATGTGATTGCAGCATTATTTACTAAGCCCAGAGGTAAGAGTAACCCAAAAGTCCACCAAGGGATGAATGGATAAAGAAAATGTAGTAGCCCGGCCAGTGTGGCTCAGTGGTTCAGCATAGACCTATGCGCCTAGAGGCCATGGGTTGCAGGCTCAATCCCTGGTTGGGCGTGCAGGGCGTGATGATTCTCTCTCATCACTGGTGTTTCTCTCTCTCTCTCCCTCTCCCTTCCTCTTTGAAATCAAGAAAAAAAAATTTTAAAAAGAAAGAAAATGTAGTGTATACATAGAAAGAAATATTATTCAGCCTTAAAATGAAGGGAATCCTGTCACATGCTACAGCATGGATGTTGAGGGCATCATAGTAAGTGAAATACGTAAATCACAAAAAGAATTACTGTATGATTCTAGTTATAGGAAGTATCTGAAGTAGTTAAACTAATAGAAACAGACATTTAAAGAAGGCTGCCAGGGGCTGGCGACAGGGGACAATGAAGGCATTGCTCAATAGATACAGTTTCAGTTTTTCAAGATGAAAAAATTCTAGACATCTGTTATATAGCACTGTGGATATAACATTTTTGAACTGAACACTTAAAAAAAGGTTAAGATGGTAAAATGTATGGGTTTTTTTTTTACCACAATTTTAAAAAATTGTTTTAAGAACAAAGAGGAGAGCAACCCGTGGTGCTCTCTTCACATTCGAATTTGTTTAGCTTAAAAAAAAAAAATTTTTTTTAAAAATTAAAAAAAATCCGAGGAGCCTTGCCATCAGTTCTCCAATGACAGCACTTCAAGAACTGCAATTTTCCTTTTCCCACACAAGCAAAGACCTCCAGGTTCCGCCAGGTGTCGCTCTCTCCACCGGTCCAGGCCCCGCCCCTCGCCCCGCCCCTCGCCCCGCCCTATCCCCGCCCACCAGCTAGTGTCCTCCAATCGCGACCCTAGCCCCGCCCCTGCCCGAGCCTCTTTCCTGCATCCGGGCGTAAGTGGGCTGGCTCCGACTCCTCGCGAGCGGCATGGAGGTCCAAGGCGAACCCCAGTGCAGCCCGAGCTCTTCCTCGTCCCCCCAGGACGGCTCCGGGGTTTCGGTGTCCCAGGAGCTGCTGACGGCGGGGAGCGGCGGCCGCGGAGGTGACGGGCGGGTGGCTGCGGCGTGGGGCGCGCACGTGCGGCGTGGGGCGCGCTGTTGAAGCGGCGGGGAGGACCGCAGGGCTGTGTCCAGGCCCGGCGTCCCGGAGGGGGGCCCCGGGGTGACAGCAGGGATAGCGGGCGGAGGGCGTGCGCCGGGCTCCGGGGCCGGGGGTGGGGGTGGGGTGGGAGGTGTGTGGCTTTCATTTCCCGCGTGGTATTGAGCGCCCGTTCTGTCGAGCGCCTGAGCACGCGCCTCCCTAAAGGGAGGACCTTGGGGTCGGCTCCCTGGGCCCCAGCAGTGGGCAGGTCGGGAGCAGATACTGGTTATGGATCACCCCACCATCCCACCCACACCCCTCCATCCTCCGAGAACCAGCCCTTCGTGCCGCTTCCCTGTAGAGGGAGGTGTATAGAGGGAAAGGCAGGTCCGGGGAATCCACACGGGACTTCAGACACCGTAGTAGAGAATTAAAAGTCACCAATCCGAATCCCAGCGCCACGAGTAATTAGCTGTGGGACTTTAGGGGTGTTTCTTATGTTTTCAACCCCCCATTTTGTAGCCTTACCTATAGAATTGTTGCGAGAGAATGTAATCCTCACAAGACCCTGTGCAGAAGGTTCTGTTATCTCCATTTATGGACGAGGAAACAGTCATGGTGTATCATACAGATGACTTGCCAGAGAGCCTGTGGCTGGAAAAGAACAAAACAGATTTGAAACCTGTCGGTCTGCCTCCAGAATCCAAGCTCTAGACCAGCGGTTCTCAACCTGTGGGTCGCGACCCCTTTGGGGGGGTCGAACGACCCTTTCACAGGGGCCGCTTAAGACCATCGGAAAGCACATACATATTGTTTTTGTGATTAATCACTATGCTTTAATTATGTTCAATTTGTAACAATGAAAATACATCCTGCATATCAGATATTTACATTACGATTCATAACAGTAGCAACATTACAGTTATGAAGTAGCAACGAAAATAATTTTATGGTTGGGGGTCACCACAACATGAGGAACTGTATTAAAGGGTCGCGGCATTAGGAAGGTTGAGAACCACTGCTCTAGACGCTAATCCAGCCGCTAGGCCTGAAGTAGGAAGCAGGGAATGACTGTGGGGCTCTGCTTGGTGGGCAGACAGGGTTTTGGTACCAGAGGGAGGAGATTTTGCAGGTATTGGAAATGGGGAACTCCAGGAGTAGTGAATAATGAGACGGAATAGGCGGAGTGGAGGCACAAACTTCTCCAGGGGGCAGTTTGGTTCAGGTTGGGCATCTTTAATGAACGGGAACTAACAAGGCCGGCGTTGCTCAAGGAGGTTAGGAATTTGCGGGGTATAATACAGCCAGTGGCCTCACTTCACCGTTATTGTACCTTCACCACTTCCTCCATTCTGTCATTGCAGAGCAGCTTTAGTCACGGGTGGGTTTCTGATCCAGAAAGGTGCAGTTTAGGGTGCACTTAGCACCGGTGACACAGAGATGTACAAGACAGGCTTACAAAAGGGAAGATAGATTGTACAGATTTGAATCCATGTAAAGAACTAACATGTTGTAAAGGAACTTGGGGTGCTTCTCTTTTTAAAAGCGTTTTTGGGAAATGTGGGATGGTCAAGACTTGAGAATGGTCACAGAAAGTTTGCTGATTGGCTCCTGTTTCTTAATGCCATTAATAAATTGTGCGTTTGTGTATGCTTTTAGGTATATGGGACAGATTGCTCATCAACCCCAAGCCTAATTCCAGAAAGAATTCCAGTCTTCAAACAGTTCGAATAGAGAGGAGTCCCTGTAAGTATCCTTTCCCCTTCCCCTCTTCCTCTCTCTCAAGAACCCTCTCTGATGTTAATTCTGCCTAATTAAGCAGTTATTTGGTGGGACATTCTTTGCCTTGTGGTCAGATATTCAACCAGAGTCCAGCGGAGAAAGTCTGACTTGGGGATTTACATTGTGAAGTCTGTGCACAAGGATAGAATTCCTTACATATTCTCCTGCTCTAAGGCAGTAATAACTTTTCCCAGAAAAACTTTGTGGGATGAATTTTTGGAAATCAAAATTAATGTGTGGTGATTGCAGGGGGGAGGGGTGTGGGTGAGGTGGAGGAGGTATAGTGGGATGGAAAATTTTTTTAGAGGTTACTGAGCCCAAATTTAATACACATGTATAAGAAAACACCACCACGTTCTGTTAAATTGAGCACAATTATTTAAATGGTAAATGTTACTCGTAACATGACATAACAGCCAATTCTGGTCATTAATTGCTCCATAGTATTGCTGTACCGCACACTCATAAGTATATATCACACTCAGACTTTATTCATATAACATTGGTGATTCATTTAAAAAAGTTTTTTTTTATTGATTGCAGAGAGGCAGGGAGAGGGAGAGAGATGAAACATTAGTGATGAGAGAGAGTCATTGATCGGCTGCCTAATGTACACCCTCCCCTGGGGATGGAGCCCGCAGCCCGGGGTATGTGCCCTGACCAGAAATTGAACTGTGACCTCCTGAGCCACATCAGTGGGCTTGCCCTTTCTTGACCTTAACCACCATTTTCTTTTCTCCTGCACTCTGGACATGTATCACCTGTTGTGTAGCTGTGTCAGTGACTATGTTTTGAGAGCTAGTGATGTGCTGGGCCTCACAAGAGTAAGAAACTATTATCCCGTTTGTTGACTCCCCTGTTCGCAGCACAATGTCTGGCTGTTATCACCCCTGTTTTACAGATGAGTAAACTGAGGTTTCCAGTGATTAAATTAAATGTATTAGTTAGGACCCCTGTTACTGTAAATGACTAAAATCCAACTCAGATTTCCTTAAGTAGGAAAGAAAGAAACAGAAACAAAAAAGAAAAAGAAAGAAAGAAGAGGGAGGGAGATAGAAATAGAGAGCGAGGGAGGGAAGGAGGCAAAGGAAAAGAAAAGAGAGGGAGGAAAGGGGAGGGGAAGGGATGAGGGAGTAAGGGAAGGAAAATAGAGAGGAAGGAAGGAAATTTTGTTGGCTCGTTTTATTGGGTAAAACCCAGTGATTTCAGATACATCTGCTTCCAGGTGCCTGGTATCATCAGGGGTCCTCTGCTCTGCATCTCAGCTCTTCTCTCCTAGGTGTTGGCTTAATCCAGAACAGGCTCTTCTCCCACCTCTAGCAAGCTGGCCAGTTTATCAGCAGCCCTGGGCTTAAGTTCAGCAGCTCGCTCGCTCACTCACTCACTCACTCACTCACTCAGAAGGAGGATTCCCCCCCCCCCCCCCAACAGTTCAAACCATGTTTCAGGGTGACCTCTTATTGGTCTGACCAATTCATGGTGTCACTGTGAATGCCACTGAACCAACTCATGGTGGCCAAGGTTGCAGAGCATGTAGGCACATCCAGGGTGAGGGGCAGGAGTGACAGATGAAATCAGGGTTATGCTATTAGAAAGGGGAATAGGTGTTGGACAGGTAAAAACAAACACATCATTAACATGCCCAAGGCAATTCAGATGGTCGGGGTGGAACTGGGATTCTATTAATAACCTTGTTGGTCTGCCACCACACCTGGTGCACTTAACTATTAAGTCATAGGGCCTCCTTATTTACTTATTATTTGTTGAATGCCAGCCTTCTAGGATAGCGGTCGCCAACTGGTGGTCCGCAGACCACTGGCGGTCCATGAGGTCCTAAAGGTTGGCGACCGCTGTTCTAGGAGGTTACAGCACTGGGGATATATAAAAACCCAAATTATTGGTAAATAATTGCTGAATTGTGTTCATCACAGGACCGGCCGGTATGGCTCAGTAATTGAGTGTTGACCTATGAACCAGGAGGTCACAGTTCAATTTCGGTCAGGGCATATGCCCTTATTGTGGGCTAGATCCCCAGTAGGGGGTGTGCAGGAGGCAGCTGATCAATGATTCTCCCTCATCATTGATGTTTCTACCTCTCTCTCTCTCTCTCCCTTTCCTCTCTAAAATCAGTAAAAATATATTTTTTAAAAAAGGAATTCAGAAGAGGATGGAGATTTTTTAAATGAAAGGAATATGAAAATTTTTAAAGTATAATTATTTTTATTATTACTATTAAATTCACAAATGTTTTAGAGAAAATTCTGGATTTTACAATTTGAACTTCGGACAAATACTAATATAAGTATAGATAAACTGTATTTTTTCTCTTTAGTATTGGACCAGGTACAGACCTTTCTCCCACAGATGGCTCAGGCGAATGAAAAGCTAAGAAAAGAAATGGCAGCTGCACCACCTGGTCATTTCAATATTGAAAATATTGATGAGACTCTTGGAAACATTATACAAATGGTAACTATACATAGTTTTCATTTCATATAGTAAAATTACCAGTGTGCCTCATCGCCTAAAAAGAGCGAGAACTTTTCCATTTTCATTTCACAGTTACTTTTCTTCCTGGTAAGTCAGCTCATGTTTCTAGTACTGCATAGGTACTTGGTCATTTAACGATTAAGGATCATATATATAGGTTAGTAAGCTTCCCTGGGTGAAGTTGAGGGATTAAATAATACAGAGTCATAGGAGGGCTTTTCCAAGTCAAATATTATATTTGTTATCTTGAAGCATTCATTCAGTAAATGTCCTAACTGGGTGTTTCTTCTTCTTCTTTTTTTTTTTATCCCAGACCCAAAGAGGTAATCATAGTCTGATCCATTGAAAATGTAAAAGTTAATGATACGTTTAACAGAATACATTATCTCACAGAACACATTACATAAGCCACGTGTGGAAAGCGTCTCAGTTTAGACTCAGGTCTTACTTCTGCACTGGAATTCTGTTATGACAGTTGTGTCTGGACAGAGCTGACACCATTGTGGGTAATACCTAATTCGTCAGCAAATCTGGTCAGCTCTACCTCCAGAATATATCCCAAATCCAACCGCATTGCATGAGCTCCACTCCTGCCGGCCCTGGTCTAATAATCGTGGTCTCCCCTTGGGACTCTGGGAATAATTTCCCAACAGGTCTCCTTGCTCTCACCCTTTCTTCTCTAGAGTCAGTTCTTCACAGTGTGTGTGGCCCACCGTTTGGGAAGCGAGGGCCTTCCCGTCTCATTTCTAATCAATTCCAAGTCCTTCCAGGCCTGTGTGATCCTGCCTCCCGCTGCTCGCTGACCTTGCCTCCTGCCCAGTCCCCTCATTGTCTGCGCTTGCATTTATTCCCCTGACTGCAGGCCTTTTCCCTCTTTGTAGAATGCTCTTCCCTGGATTTCTGCATCTTGACTCCCTCTGTCTCCTATTGTCACCTCTTCCAGTGATCCTGTTGTTACCTTATTCTGGTTTATTTTTCTTTCTTTTCTCTATACTGCACCATGCTGATTATGTAAGTGTTGCTTGGCTGTCTTTCCCTACTTGAACAGAGGTCAGCAAACATTTTCTGTAAGGGGCCAGATAGTGAATCCTCTAGGCTTTGTGGGCCACGCTGTCTCTGTCCTGACCCCGCATCTCTGCCGTTGTAGCCTGGAAGCAGCTGTAGGTGAGATTTAATGAATAGGCAAGTTCTACTAACTTTACTTATGGACACTGAAATTTGAATTTCATATAATTTTAATGTTTCATGAAATATTGTTCTTTTGATTTTTTTTTTCTCTACCACTTAAAAATATAAAAACCATTCTTAGCTCATGAGTTAAACCAAGACAGGTAGCAGGCTGGGTTTGGCCTGTAGGCCGCCAATCCCTGCTTAAAAACAGAAGCTCCACAAAGGCAAGGATTTTATTGTTATTGTTGAGTCTCCAGTACCTGGTGTGGTGCCTGGCCCACGTTAATAGTTGTTCAGTGACATAGAGAATTGGGTTATGGGGTTTTTTTCAGACTTAGAGTAAATGTAGATCATTATGGTGGACTCTGGCAATTAAAAGAATAAAAGCGCCATCTTGTATTAAAAACATGTCCTTTATGCCTTGGTCAATGTGCCTCAGTTGGTTGGAGCATCAGCCCATGCACTGAACAATCGAGGGTTCGATTCCGGTCAGGGCACATACCCAGGTTGCAGGTTTGATCCCCAGTCAGGGTGCTTAGAGGAGGCCACCGACGGATGTTTCTTTCTCACATTAATGTTTCTCTCTCTCTCTTTTTCTCTCCCTCTCTCTTCCCTCCCTCCCTCCCTCCCTCCCCCTCTCTCTCCCCCTACCCCTTCCCCCCCTCTCTCCCTGCCCCCTCTCCCTCTTTCTCCCTGCCCCTTCCTATTTCTCTAAAAAATAAATAAGAACGTATCCTCAGATGAGAATTGAAAAAAACAACAACATGTCCATTGTGTTTCAATATTGTGCTAAATTTTGGTTGTTCCCAATGTTTTTATTGTAACGTTTTAGGGAAATAAATTTCTCATGTGGTGTTTTTTGCAGGACGTGGCCTTGTTTGAGATGAATCAGTCTGATTCAAAAGACGAGGACAGTTCAGAAGAGAATTCACAGGACAGTTCCGAATCCGAGGACGAAGATGACAGCAGCTCTTCTGAAGTCACCGTAGATAACATCAAGCTTCCTCATTCAGAAGACGGAAAAGGCAAGATAGAAGTCTTGGACAGTCCTGCCAGTAAAAAAAAGAAACAGTGAAATAAATGATCCAAGAAGCAGGTGATCTACGCCTGCTAATTCTGTGGAAAAGAATGTGGCTTGCTGGTGATTTTGCATTTCAGGTCGATGGTGCTTTTATGTCACATTGGATGTGTTTTGTTTCTTGGAGAAACAGAAGCTGACTTTTAAGTAGTTGGAATAGGTAGCATTTGGGGATCTTCTAAGAGAAGTCTGCCTTTGACCTCATGCTGAAGAGATTCAGTTTAGAAAGCTTAACTATTTTGGGTGATGAGTGAATTTTTTGGCATCTTTTTTCTTCAGCATAGACTTCAGACTTACCAAGTTGTATTTTATTTTTATTTTCTTATTGATTTTTTTTTTAGAGAGAGGAAGGGAGAGAGAAACATTAATTCGTTGTTCCACTTATTTACACACTCACTGGTTGATTCTTATGTGTGCCCTGACCCGGGATTGAGCTGGCAACCTTGATGTATCAGGACGATGCTCTAACCAACTGAGCTACCTGCCTAGGGCTTCAGACTTATTTGAAATTAAAAATGTGAGTCACCTGTTCATTTTAAACTATCTCAGATAAAACAACCTAGGTCAGTGGTCGGCAAACTGCTGCTCGCTAGCCACATGCGGCTCTTTGGCCCCTTGAGTGTGGCCACGAAGTTTTAATCGCGCTGTACGTGCGCACCCGCATGTGGTATTTTGTGGAAGAGCCACACTCAAGGGGCCGCAGTTTGCCAACCACTGACCTAGGTGGATTTTTTTATTATAACATCAAATTTATTTCTTAGCATCAAAGTGGGGGAGACATTTTTAAGAGAAATCCCTTTATAATAAAAAGGATTACCTAGATTTAGCTGCCCTAAGGCATATCTCCTCTTATTTAAAAATATATTTGTTTCCAGTTTGAGCTGGGAAGCTGGTTCTCTGTGGGTTTAATCACTGTCGGTACCTCTGCAGCCACTCAATGGCTATAAAGTGTACTGGTTGGAAAAATTCATGTTTTGTTGTTTTTTTCTTTTTTTCATAAAGCAAATTTTTTTCTCAGCTACACAGTTGCTCACGGTTTGAAACCTACCAAATGTAGAAACTAGGGACACTGCAGGAAAAAAATGGCACAGAATAAAAACAGGTAACAGCTGTTTTCTCATTCAAAGGCAAAAACGGCCCACTGAAGTGGACTTTCTGCTTCATTCTTGACCTTGTTAAACTGTTTCAGAGCTCATCAGCCATGGGGCTGGCTTTGCTGAGATATGGGTATTTTGTCCTCTAATGTTCTAGAGCTCTCTTTTAAATATTTTTCTCTTATTCCTCACACTAGCCTTGTAAATACTCTAAAGATAATCCCCAAGGTTCTTTCTGGTATTTCCCATTGGAAACTGGAACCACATCTCCCAGACTGTGCCTCGTGGATGCAGGAAGAGGCTAACAGATCTGGAAATAAAACTTCTAAGCTGGAAAGGTTATTGTGCTAAACATAGCGCCAAACACACTGTGATGAATTATTAGTGTAAATATTTAAAGATTGTCTTCTACCAGATAATTTATTATGCTACATTGTGGGAAGAGTTGCATTTGCCTGGTTCACTACTTAGCATGGTGCGAGGTACACAGTAGGCACTGAATAAATCAATTAACAGGTGTATGAGGACATTTTAAGCCATGGTAGGCTGCTCCAGGCAGGGGCATATGAAGGTGTAACTTTACAGGAAATACATATCCAAGTAGAAGTAGACTGAATGATCAATAAAAGACTGGTCAGTCTAGAAATACATACTAGTATGTATAATTTAGATATTTTTCTCCTGCCATGGCTATCGCATATAATAGAACTAGGCTTCCTATACAGTTGGGGAACTTAACTAAATTCAGGTCCTCTGGACATTTTTGTGACAGAAGAAAAAGAAAAAAATTAACATTTACTATATGATACGGATGTCATTTTAAGCAAGTGTAAAATGTAATAGTTATTTAATGTACAATGTCAGGACTGGCTAATTTTAAACAAGGTTAGATTCTAGCCTCATACAATGTGCTAAGATAAAATTCTGTATGGATTAAAGATTTAAATATAAAGAAAGAAAGTTATAGGGGTTCCATACTAAAATGGAGAATATTTAATAATGTAATTGGGCAAAAGCTTTTTTAAAAAGCAGAACATTAAAGCCCAAAGTTAACAAAAGAAATAGAAAGTTCATCCACATAAATATAAAAACCTAGTTGGCAAATCTAAAGGGCAAGGGACCAATTGGGAAAAATATTTGCAACATAAGACAGAGTGCCATTAGTATAATCAAGGCTCTTACAAATTAGTAAAAAAAATCAATTTAATATCTCAATAGTGAGACCACCATAGGACTTAAACAAGTAACAAAAGTGTTCAACCACATTTATCAAAGAAATGCCAATGAAACCAAGATTGTATTTCTTACCTATCAGCAGATGAAACAATAATACTTACTAAGCCCTTTCTGTGTGTCAACAACTATTTTTTTTTTTTTTTTACTTTTAAGAGTTACCGTCATTCATATGTATGTAAGGATTTATTGAGTTGTACATTTAACATTCATGCACTTTATGTATGTTATACCTTAATTAAAAGGCTGTTTTGTTTGTAAACAGTTTGCCTTACAGTCTATTGGAAAGTAAACCACTGTTGTGCTTTGGTTGGTCTGACCCTGTGCTCTCTGCCAGATGCTGAGGTGAGAGATGATGGCAGCCACGGGGAGAACAGCTCTGTTGATGAAACGTTCTCTTCAAACTTGTGGGGTAGTGTATCGTCTATGGCTCTGTGACAGTTAGAAATCGCAAAATTCGGTGTAATGGTCTCTGACACAAAAATTTCATTCTGAATGAATCTGCCATCTGTTCTCATAACACTTTAATCATGCATCAAATATTATTAAAAAATGCCTTGCAAAGTAGTTTGTGGTTTGTATTCTTGTGCTTGTACCCACTACTATGGTAGGAAAGACAAGGACAAATGTTGAGTCTTACTTTCATCTGTATTTCCCTCAGTGCCTAGTATATATAGTGCCTTTCATTCGGTTGGAACGTACAATAAATGCTCATTGAACTATTTTTTCTCTCTTTATGTTAATAAAGTAATTCATCTTAAATATCAGTGGTTCACACGCTTGGGGGGGGGGGGAGGATAAATATGATTGCTAGACTTTTCCCAAAAGTTTAATGTTGGAATCTTTGTGGTTGACTCCTCACCACCCATTCATGGAAAAATCTTGGTAGTGATTGGTTTGGGTATGGGTGTGGGTCGTACCCAATAAGGCATGAGCCAAGTCCTGTTAGTAGATTTTGGGAAGGGCAAGTATTTCTCATTCCTAACAAGGAGGCACATGAGGAGCTGGGTCCTTTCTGGAAAAAGGACTCAATCCTTATAACTGCATATGATTCCTGGGATTCCCATCTAGTGGCCATAAATGGAGTCAACTCTTGAGGTACAGTCAGCACACCAAGAAGAGCAGAGAAGAAGCAAGGACATCGAGTCACTGCATCGCATAACTCTAGATTGAACTATTGCTGAATTTCTTGTTTTGAGACAAATTTTCTTATTGTTAAAAAGAAAAAAGGCCACCACCTTATGAGATACTCTGCTAACACCCATTCCACAGATGGGAAAACTGGCATGGAGATGCTAAGCAGATTTCCTACGGCTTCACAATAGGCACATTAGAGTTCAGTCACACACCTCGCCATCACCGGCCTGCGAGTCACTGCGCAGTGAGCACAGGCTCTGAAGCCGCCTGGGTCAGAGCCCAGCCCAGCCACACCTCAGTTTCTCCACCTGTCAATGGAAATAACAGTCTCTCTCGAGGGGTCTTAATAAAATGAATTAATAGATAGCATATGCTGAGAACAGTAAATGTGTGCTATAGGAATAATACATAATGGGAGCAAAAACTTTGGGGAAACTTGGTAAAATTAAAGATTCCTACATCCTTTGACTCAGGAATTCCACTCCTAGGAATGTATCCAATTAAATAAGTATGGTTTTGTTCACAAATTTCTACATAAGAGTTATTGTGATGTTTAAAATAGCAAAAAGCAAACCTAAATATTCCACAATAGAGAGCATTAGTATAAACAAGGCTCTTACAAATTAGTAAGATAAAAGCCACTAAACATGCAGAGGAACATTTATTGGCATAGAACAGTGATGGCGAACCTTTTGAGCTCGGCGTGCCAGCATTTTGAAAAACCCTAACTTAACTCTGGTGCCGTGTCACATATAGAAATTTTTTTTATATTTGCAACCATAGTAAAACAAAGACTTATATTTTTGATATTTATTTTGTATATTTAAATGCCATTTAACAAAGAAAAATCAACCAAAAAAATGAGTTCGCGTGTCACCTCTGACACGCGTGTCATACGTTCGCCATCACTGACATAGAAAGATGCTTACAGATGGTTAATTGAAAAAGCAGGCAACAAAGTCATGTGCACTTATTATATTGATTCTGTAAAACAGTATATGCCTAGAAAAAGTCTGGAAAATCTCAAGTGATACCTGGTTATTTCTGTGTGGAGAGTTTATGGTGAGTCTTGCCTTCCTGTTTTACATATTTTTACATAATTCAGTATTACTTATTTAAAAATCCACTTGGGTATTATTTGCAAAGTAGTAATAATAGTCCGCCCTATCCAGAATGTCTCATGGCTGATGATATTCTGGTCCCGGTTTCCCTCAATAGCTATTATTTTCTTGGAGGGGTAGTATGGGGGAACCAAATTTGGTTCCTCACCCTGTCTCTACCTATTTCCACAAAGGCTCTTGCAGATAATGTCCATTCTGCTTAGTTTTTTAGTTTAGTTTTTTATTTTAAATATATTTTTATTGATTTCAGAGAGGAAGGGAGAGGGAGAGAGAGATAGAAACATCAATGATGAGAGAGAATCATTGATAGGCTGCTTTTTGCATGTCCCTACTGGAGATCGAGCACACAATTCAGGCATATGCCCTTGACCAGAATCGAACTCAGGACCATTCAGTCCATAGGCCGATGCTCTATCCACTGAGCCAAACCAACTAGGGCTAGTTTATTTTCTTAAATATATTTTTATTGATTTCAGCGAGAAAGGGGGAGGAAGAGAGAGATAGAAACATCAATGATGAGAGAGAATCATTGATCGGCTGTCTCCTACTGGGGAATGAGCCGGCAACCTGGGCACATGCCCTAACCAGGAATCGAATTGTGACCTTCTGGTTCATTGGTTGATTGATGCTCAACCACTGAGCCACGCCAGCTGGGTTAGTTTTTTAGTTGGACATTGAATGGGCCTACCGTTCACTACCCAGGCCCTGATTTAGGCATTGGCAATAAAAGCTACATCAGCTTGGTTAAGACCACCAGCTTCATTGCGTAAGTGCCTGCTCTGCCACCTAATAGCTGTGTGATTTTGGCAAGTTACTTAACCTCTTTCATTTGAAAGCAAATATTTATTGAGCTTCTACATAGTAGTCACTAGAGATGCAGCATTGAACAAAAGAAGCACCTGTTCATGAAGCTTACATTCTAATCGGGGGAGATTGGTGGTAAATAAATCAGGTTATGATAAATGTTATGAAAATAACACAGGATGAGGAGAAGAAAGAATGACAGGGCTGATGAGGTATGACTGTAGGTACATAGGTGCTAGAAAGAGTAGTCAGGGAATGTATCTCTACTGACATGATATTTCAGGAGAGACCTAAAGAAAGTAAGGCAGCCAGCCAGGAGGTGGTGTGTGGGGGGAGAGTTTCAGGAAGAGGCAGTGGCCTGCTGGCGCTGGCTTGCATTTGATCTGATTACATGCACCTCTTCCCAAACTTGTGTTCAGTGAAGTCGAATTGGTGGCTTGAAATCAGCCTTGATGAGAGCATTTACACACAGAAATCAGCAAATACTATGAATTCTCCCCCCTAGAGAGCCATTTGTTAAATATTTACCAGCACACAACTGGGGAGAGGGAGCAGTTATACGCGCAAAGGCCCTGAGGCAGGATTATTCCTGGTGTGTTTGAGGAACATCAAGGCAACCAGGGTGGCTAGGCAGAATGAGAGGGAAGTGGCTAGGAGATGAGGTCAGAGGTGGCCAGGACGTCATAAGCCATGAAAGTACACAGGGCTTCATTCTAAGCAAAATGGAGGCCATTGGAAGTTTTAAACAAAGGTGTGACACCATCTGACTTATGCTCTGAACAAAACCATATGGGGAGGAATCAGGAAGACTAATTTTATCTAACTCAGCAATAAGTTAGATAAAAGAAGATGATGGCTTGGTAGTGGTAGAGGTAGTAAGTGGCTTGGTAGTGGTAGAGGTAGTAAGAAGAGCACCTCAATTTATTCACTTTTTCACATATTTTGAAGATTAAGTAAGATAACATTTAAAAAGTGCTTAACATTGGCCTAGCACACAGGAGGCCAGCAATAGATGTGTTGTGCCCAGATTTCAAGATTCCCAAGGGCCCACCAGGGAGCCAGCCAGTCCGATGCAAAAGCAAAGAGTCCTTCATTTCGAACTAGTTCAGCTCCCCGACCACACTCACCGATGCAACGGTAAGCCCAATGGCCGAGAGAGAGCGAAGCCTGATGGGACTGTGGGTTTTATAGGGGGGTGGAGTGAGGGCAGGAGAGGGGACTGTGGACCCCGCCGATTGGCCAGGCGCTAGTCGGTGTCTCATTACACAGGATGTGGTCATAGTGATGGCGTGCACTTCCTTTGATTATCATTGGCCAGTCCAGAGAAATCCTGGGTGTGGCTAGCAGAGGCCTGGGCCTCCGGGAAGAAGCCCCACCGAGCACATGGCTCTGCCCAAAAATGGAGGACCCAGGGCAAGATGGAGGGTGCAGTCCTCGCCCCTCGATAGGCGTCCGTCCCCAAAGGCCGAAGGCCGCTCCCCAGCACCCAGGAGCGGGGGCACCGTTCCCCTGCTGGAGGGGGCTCGGGCCGCCCCTGCTCCCCCAGAGCCCCGGGCCTGCCCCCTCTCCGCAGCCCTCGGCCTTCCCGGGCAGGAAACTGGACCGGGGGCGGCCAACCCAGCACCGGGTGCCAGGAGATGGGCGGGGACGGGCTGGCGGGAGCCCGCCGCGGGGGACGCCGGGACCGATCGCGGGGAGCGCTGGGCATCAGGGCCTCTAGGTTGAGGTCTCGCCCTTTCAGATGATAGCTGTTTTATTGTCTTATTATTGTTGTTGTTATTGTTATTATTTTTAAAAATATTTTTATTGATTTCAGCGAAGAAGGGAGAGGGAGAGATAGAAACGTCAATAATGAGAGGGAATCATTGTTCGGCTGCCTCCTGGGGGTTAAGTCTACAACCCGGGCATGTGCCCTGATGGGGAATCAAACCTTGACCTCCTGGTTCATAGGGTGACACTCAACCACTGAGCCACGCCGGCCAGGCTGTTGTTATTCTTACTGAGAGAATGCCAATCCTGGAGTGAGGAGGAGGTGTTCATATCTGGTTAGGAAGGCAAATAATTTTAGCAACAAGTGGTAAGTACTGTGTTCCAGACAAGTGGGAGCATAGAGGAGAGACACTTCGGCCAAGTTGGGGGTAGGAAGGCCAGGGAGGCTGTTTGAGAGGGGCTTTAGTGAGGGCCTGGGGAAAGGGAATTAGAAGAAATGTCCAACTGCTTAAAGTGTCTACACCTCCCCAGTTCGGTGACAAACAGATCTCAGCTTTATCCTTTAGCAAAAGAATCAGTGATCTGAAGGAACAGTGATAATTTAATTACTTGGTGTGTTAATTAAGTCACCCAGGAGCCTGTGGATCGTTAGGTTCCAACTCATAGTCACTGGTAATTTTATGAATTCCATGGAGCCTTTGATTCCATGGAGCCTCTGATCAACAGTCAGATTTACAAACTCCAGCCGATAAGAACTTTAGAACTTGCTGTGAAGAAAGAAGTTTTTAATCTGAGGCCCAAGCATGGACTTTAGGAGGTCTGGAATCCCGTGAGGACATTTGCAGAATTCTGTGTGTGCAGTGAACTTGGGAAGTAGCCGTGAAACGGAGCGGTTCCATGTTTATCAAATTCTCAAGGAAGTTTATGGCCCCAAGAAGATTAAAAACACTGCTACTGAGACTCACATTAGAAGGTAAAAATAGCCTAGAAGAACGGGCACGTTTTTGTTTGCCATCTCATCTATCATGAAAATATTTGGTAACATGTTATTTTAAATCATATGAAAGCAGTTCAAACACTGCATTTAAAAGTGGTTCCCAGCCGAAACCGGTTTGGCTCAGTGGATAGAGCGTCGGCCTGCGGACTGAAGGGTCCCAGGTTCGATTCCGGTCAAGGGCATGTACCTTGGTTGCGGGCACATCCCCAGTTGGAGATGTGCAGGAGGCAGCTGATCGATGTTTCTCTCTCATCGATGTTTCTAACTCTCTATCTCTCTCCCTTCCTCTCTGTAAAAAAATCAATAAAATATATTAAAAAAAAATAAAAAATAAAAAAAAATAAAAGTGGTTCCTTTATAATAAGGCCTTTGTCATTTATGCAAATATGAACCCTGAGAACTTTCATTCCAATTGAGAACTTCAGTTGTGCCAAGCTCGGATGGTAAATGAGCCACCATATAACAGCAAGTGCTTTTACACGAGATTTGCTCTGTTGGCCATGCCAGGATCACCTGATAGTCTTCCTTTTGAGTGCTTTCCGTCTTTGATTTTATTATTATTTCTTACTGATTATTGATTTCCTACAGCCCCCTGATGTAGGCTGCCAGAGTCTTCATAGTAACAACCATTCCCTAAGGCAGTGATGGCGAACCTATGACACGCGAACTCATTTTTTTGGTTGATTTTTCTTTGTTAAATGGCATTTAAATATATAAAATAAATATCAAAAATATAAGTTTTGTTTTACTATGGTTGCAAATATCAAAAAATTTCTATATGTGACACGGCACCAGAGTTAAGTTAGGGTTTTTCAAAATGCTGACACGCCGAGCTCAAAAGGTTTGCCATCACTGCCCTAAGGGCTTCTTCAAAGCCAACGAGATTGCCGAAAGTTTACTTTAAAAGGAGGAATACTAGAAGTGAATTGCCCTGACCATCTTCTAGTCATACAAGAATGGTGATCGTTTACCTACCTATTTATTTTTGTCTGACAACAGGCAATGAATTCTATGAATCATGTGTGAGTTGTAATAATTCCCGCTTCTTGAGCACAGGCTATGGCCCAAACACCTTGTTAAGTGTATTATGTGGATGATGCCATTGGATCCCTCCAACACCCCTGAGACAGGGACTTTACCTATTTTTCAGATTCCAAACCTAGGCTCTGAGTGAGATAGGTAACTAACTTGTCCAAGATCACACAGCCAGCGAGCAGCATAGCCAGTAAATAGAAAATGGAAAACAAGATGTCCTCTGGAGGATGGGTGAGCTGCAGAAAGGAAAGCACCCCCTTTGCCCGGGCCATCCTAATTTTTCACCTGTGGCATTTTCCAGTGCTGCTGAATCGGGCACCGTGTCAGGACATGGATGAGAGAAAGAGTACAGGAACCAGTGATTACTGAAAAGGCTTGTAGGCAAATGAATTAATCCATCTACTTAATATATCTCAACATATTGATTAAATAGTGATAGTGGAAACAGTTAACTTTTATTGAGTGTTTACCATGACAAAGCACAATGTGAGGTGCTTTACTTACAGTATTGCGTTGAATCCCCGTCAAAAAGCTCCTGAGGGAGGCATTACTATACCCATTTCACAGATAAGGAAGTTGAGGCTCAGAGAAGTTGCATAAGTTTCCCAAAGTCACATAGCTAGTAAGGTGGTATCATATGGACCAAGATCAGCCTCCAAAAGCTATGTACTTTACACAGTAGTGGTGGGTAAAAGTAGGTTTACAGTTGTGACTATGCGAAACAGTTATTCTAGTTGTGTTAATTATTAATTATTGTATTATTTATTTGTATTACAACTGTAAACCTACTTTTGCCCACACCTATATATCATATCATAAAATTTACTTTAAAAGCTACTGACAGGCTGAGTGTTCTCCACCCCTGAAAAATTAAAAGCTATTGACTAGAATTTAAACTATTTAGGGTCAGAGGTCATGTCATTAAATTTTGTATACTCCTCAGGACATAATATAGTACCTTGTACCCAGTAGGTATTCAAGAACTGTTTGTGGGTTGATCACCCATCACAGGGGATTGAAAAATAGAACATCAAAGGCACAAAAATATACCTTATTTCAAAATATGAAAAAATAAGATATAGAAGGTATATAGCTCAGGCACAGGTGTAATGCTTAGACATGTGGCCTGAGGGTCTCATGGGTCACATGTGACTCTTTGGCTCGTGGCTGACACCGCCTTCCTCAGCACACCCAGCCCTCTTCTGCATGTCGGGAATGGAGGAGTGGTGCTGTCTGCCAAGGGTTCCCTGGTCGTGGCATTGCTCTAATATTCCAGCGTCACCGTCTTGGTTTTGAGGTATTCGTTTAGCGCTTCCTCACCTAGGAAAGAGAAAAACTGTTGGTGGACAGTGTTCATAGGTGGCTGTGATGTCACCAGACTTTCGGACACAGGTGTGGGTGTCTAGGTCACTAAGCAAATAGAATGTGGCCCAGACCAGTCTTTCTCAAACATTAAAATTCATGTGAATCACCTGACGATTCTGTGAAACTACAGATTCTCATTCAATTAAAAATGGTCTAGGTCCCATCATTGAGTTTACTGTCTCTCTCTCTCTCTTTAAAAAAAGTTTTTTTAATGAAAAAAAATTTTTTTCAATTACAGTTTACGTTTAATATTTTTTATTAGTTTCAGATGTACAGCATACTGGTTAGACAATCATACACTTTACAAAGTGTTCCCCCTCCCAATATTTCCAGTACAAACCTGGCACTGTACATAGTTATCCCAATATTATTGACTACTAGGAGCTCAGTGCACAAAATTCAGGCACTGCGGGGGGGGGGCGGCCCTCAGCCCAGCCTGGGCCCTCTTGAAGTACCCCTACCCCACCTACCCCATCGATCGCCCTGCAGAGGGAGGCCCTGCCGCAGGACCGCTGGCCAGGTAGCATGGGCCTCCCTCTGTGGGGTGATTGTGGGGTGATGGCGGGGCCCCCTGACCAATCACATTGCACCCGCCTTGGCTGGCCTGGCACCAGTGCATGTCATAGTGTGATCGTTTGGGCAATCGTTCTGCTTTCCGCCCTTGGGTCTATTTGCATATTACACTTTTATTATTATAGATATTCCGTTTTTCTGTACTTTACATGCCCATGACTATTTTGTAACTACCAATCTGTACTTCTCGATCCCTTCACCTTTTTCACCTAGTCCCTCGTGCCCACTCCCCCCCCCACCCCCGACCCCACTCTGACAGCCATCAGTCTGGTCTCTGTATCTATGAGCCTGTTTCCTTTTTTTTTTTTTTTTTTACACATTTGTGGGTGTTTTTTTTAAAAAAATTTTTTATTGATTTCAGAGAGGAAGGAAGAAGGAGAGAGAGATAGAAACATCCATGATGAGAGAAGATCATGGATCAGCTGCCTCCTGCAAGTCCCCCACTGGGGATCGAGCCCACAACCCCGGCATGTGCCCTTCACCGGAATTGAACCCAGGACCTGTCAGTTCGCAGGCCGACGCTCTATTCACTGAGCCAAACTGGCTAGGGCTATGAGTCTGTTTCTGTTGTTTGTCTATGTACACTGTCTTTAGATTCCACATATAAGTCAATCATATGGTATTTGTCTTTCTCTGACTGACTTATTTCACTTAGCACATACTGTGTCTCTTGACTTCATCCTTTTTTCTCGTGGTTGCTTTAATCTTGTGTTGTTTTACACATTTAGTGTAGCCTAGGTGTACAGTGTTTGTAAAGTCTACAGTGGTGCACAGTGATGCCCAAGGCCCTAAAAATCACTCACCACTCACTCACTGAGTCACCCGGAGCAACTGCCAGTCCTGCAAGCTCCATTCATGGTAGGTGCCCTGTACAGGTGCACCGTTTTTTATCTCTTATAACCATGTTTTTACTGTATCTTTTCTATGTTTACATACGTTTGGATCCAACAACACTTGCCATTATGTTACGATTGCCTACAGTCTTCAGTACGAATCATATTTTAAAGATAAGGAAAATGCAGTTTTCCTGATTTATGTAGCATCTTGGGAACAGAGAAAGCCATATCCAGGCAAAAACAAATAGGTCTTGCTCTCTGTTCCTACTCTGAGCTAGACAATCATCAACTTCTAGCAGTTAAAGGCCATGAGTGCCACAGGCGAAGCTAATGAGTGTGTGATTCTGACAGCTGAGCTAAAACAAGGGTTGTAACCTTACATTAGAATCACCCTGGGGAGCTTTTAAAACTCCTGATCCAGGTCACACCCGAGAGCAATTACATCAGCATCTTTGTATTTTTTAAGGCTCCCTCCTGGTGATTCTAATCCAATGTGCCACTGGGAACCACCAGGCCAAGGGAGTTTAAAATTGGGAGAGGAAGAAACTATTGGGCAAATTCTGCTGTTTTATAATAAAACAGAGACCTGAAGCTGAGCCATTATACTCTATCCAAAGTCAAGTGGACACAGTTTCCTTGCTTTAAAATAGTATTTTCTCTAAGAAAATCGCCCACTGTGTTTTGGATGCAGGGATGAAAGCTGGATTAATAACGTGAAGAAAAAAAAAAAAGACTTTCTACCTCAATGGCATTTAAAATGAGAGCTACCTTTATTGCTGCAAATACATTGCCCAAAGTCATCAAGAGAAAAGTGTAAAAACGCCCCAAATTAAACAAACTTTTATTAGTGGACTGTAATTTCAGTAAATCACAAATATTTCAGTTTTTGAAATAACATGCTAGACTGACTGTGGGGAGGAAGAACCTGGGCTTCATAGCCAGATTGCTTGGCTTTGAACTCTCTGCCAGTGGGTGGCTGTGTGACTTTGAGCAAGTTACCCAACCTCTCTGAGCCCCTATTTTCCTCATCCATTAAGTAAAGATAATAAATGGCACCTGTCTCCCAGAGCTATTGTGAGATTGCTTGTGGTCATGCAGGTAAAGCAGTTAGAACAGGGCCTGGTTTAGTGTTCAAAGTAAGCTGCTACTTAAATGTGTCACTGCCCATAATGAGTTACATTTTGGGCTTTCTACAAACTCCAAATCCAAGTTCCCAGATCCCCAGAAAACCCTGCCGGTTGCAGTGTTGACCCTGAAAGCTTGCCAAGCAACTCAGAGACAGGATTTATTGTCGGAGATAGTTAGTTATTGCCCTGTATCCATTTTTCCTGTCTTGGTTCCCATGAACACTAAACCAAATTCATGCTGAAGGTCAAGTAAAAACCAAAAAACCAAAAATGAACCTATCTTAGTTAAAAGATATTGTCAGAGGTTCTTTTTCCTTTCATCGTTACTCTTCTTTTAAAAGGAAATACTTTCCCACACTATTTGTGTACTTTTTTGTACGTTCAAAAGAATGTTTAATATTTTCAAACATTTGTAGTTGCCCTAGCTGGTTTGGCTCAGTGGCTAGAGCATTGGCCTGCAGACTGAAGGGTCCTGGGTTTGATTCTGGTCAAGGACACGTACCTCCGTTGCAGGCTCAAGCCCCAGCCAAGGTCAGGGTGCGTGTGGGTGTGTCTCTCTCACATTGGTGTGTTCCTCTCTCTGCCCCTCGCCCTCCCTGCCACTCCCATTGATCTCTAAAAAAATCAATGGGAAAAATATCCTTGGGTGAGGATTAATAAAACAAACAACTTAGTGCCCTGTAAAGCCAGAATGCCCTTTGAAGCAGCACATGGGGCTCTAGCCAGTTTGGTTGTGAAGTATGGCAGCAATCATCTCAGGTGGAAACTGTAGTTTAACTCTAACCCTACTGTTTGGCTTAACAATAGAAAAGTTACTTTGATTTTCTGAATTGTATGAGTCATCCCATTCGATTGAATGCCTTATTGATTGTAATGTGAATATCCCATTGATTGTGATCTTACTGGTTTTGGAAAGCAAATTCCTCTGTACCTGGGAACCAGGACAGCACAATTATCTCAAGTTCCTAGTGTGCTAGGGGCATGGACTGGGGCATAGTGTGCTAGGGGCAGGGACCGTGGCATAGAAAAATTACTGATTGTCTTAAGAAACAAAGTGTTATGATATGCTCCAGCCAGGTGTGACCCCGTTTTCCTGCGGAACTTTTGCCCTGCCAGTTAACACTTTGTAGTTTTTGCAAATAAAAGCTTTGCTGCACACTCGGTCGGGACTGTAGTTATGAGGCTCCCTGCGAGGAGGTACGTGCTGCAGTCGCTGGCCAGCTTAATAAAGGCTCCTAAATTTAAATTCTGAGTCGGTGGTCTATCTCGCTGATAGAACCCATAACAGTTGAAGGGTCCCAGATTCACTTCTGGTCAAGGGCATGTACTAGTATGTTGGTTGCATGTACTAGTATGTTGGCTGCATGCTCCGATCCCCAACCCCGGTGTCTCTCTCGCATTGATGTTTTCCCTCCCTCTGTCTCTCCCCCTTCCTTTCATTCTCTCTAAACATCAATGGAAACATATCCTCAGGTGAGGATTAACAACCACCACAAAACGCACAGTACGTGGGCGTGGCATGAGCACAAAGCAGACTGGTAGTGGAAACACAGGAACGCACAGGAGGAAAGTACAGCGTACCTAGGTCTTTTCCAAAGCCAGATTGTTTAACTCCGCCGAAGGGGGCTGCCACGTCCGTCTTGTTGTATGTGTTAATAAACACGGTTCCCGCTTCAAGTTTCTCACTAATGTACATCGCTTTGTTTATGTCTCTTGTGAAAACCCCCGAGGCCAAACCGTACTCTGTATTATTTGCTCGCAGCAACACTCCATCGATGTCCCTATGAGATGTTTTTAGGAAGACATAAAACTTCATTAAGTGTAGGGCACAGCACTCCCATTTATGTTCTAACATTTCCCCCTCCGTGCTAGAAACAGGAACACATGATTGCTAACCTGCTTACATTTTTATAAATGAAACTGTCCAGGCTTATACCAAAAGAAAACCCAATGAAATATTACAACTCCAGTATTAACAGTTTCATACATGTCATACAGCACCAATTAAAATCTGATCTGAAATAATCTTTTCTTTAAAATATATATATATATAATTGATTTCAGAGAGGAAGGGAAAGGGAGGGAGAGAGAGATAGAAACATCAATGATGAAAGAGAAGCATTGATAGGCTGCCTCCTGCACGCCCCACACTGGGGATCGAGCCCACAACCCAGGCATGTGCCTGACTGGGAATTGAACCATGACCTCCTGGTTCATAGGTCAATGCTAGTGAATCACACCAGCCAGGCTAAAGTCATCTTTTCAATTTTCTTAATTGGTTCTCCTTTATGCCTATTCAATCCCTCTCCTCTCCCTTGAGTCCCACTTCTAGATGTGTTCTCAGAGTAACCCCTACTTCCCTCCATCGCTTCAGATTTTACACACGCAGCTCCAGGCTCATTCAGTGTCTCACCCTGAAGCCTCCCAGTGCCCACCCTTGCCAACATCGAGGCCTAGATGGTAGGAACTCAATGGGAGGGCTCTGCATCCAGACTGCCTGGGGGACCCTGGACAAGTGACTTCCTCTTCCCATGCTTTCGTTTATTCTTGTGAAAATGGAAATAATAATAATAGCACCTGTCTTGTTGTTGTGAGGATTAAATAAGTTACTAGTGCCTGGAACTTGGTAAATGCTCAATGTAGCTCAGTTAGTTGGAACATCATCCCATATACCGGAAGGTTGCAAGTTGGATCTCTCTCTCTCTCTCTCTCTCTCTCTCTCTCTCTCTCTCTCTCTCTCTCTCTCTCTCTCCAAGGAACACATGTTCCTCCAACTCAGGATTTTGAATGAGCTCTTCATGTACTTATGGTTCACCTCCTACCCAGACTGGAAGCTCCCAGAGGGCAGGATAACATCTTGTTCCTCTTTACACCGTAATGTTGCATCAGCAAATGAGAGGGAATTCAGTTACTGTGTTAATTCAACAAAAGGAGAGTAAAATAATCCCTTACATGGATCTCCTGATTTCCCGGCCATTTGTCTCAGTATGTACTCACTTCCGACATGCCTGCCATGGCGTATCTCACCTTTCTGAGTGTCATCCTAATGCTTAGAAAGGCACAAATTCTCTACAATATGGTCAGTAGACACAAGCCAAGTATCTCATCTGGTGCTCCGGCAAAGAAACAGAATCCATTCCAAAACTGGAGGGAAAATTAGTTGTGCTGGCTTTTTTAAGAGACAGCAAAGGCTTGAATGTGGAGCCTGCTGAAGGTATTTTCAACTGTCATCTTGACTACATGGAAGTTTAAACTCACAGGAGAGATTTGGAACCTAACTTGGCGTGCACTGAGGCTCCGCTAACTCTCTCACACTCCTTCATGCATTGCACATGGTAAGGACCCACATATCTATAAACTGGACTAAGGTTTTATGCCATTGCTGTGCGGACGATTGAGATGACATAATCTTATAGTATGTCTTGCTTACGTCTAGAACAGTGGTTCTCAACCTTCCTAATGCTGCGACCCTTTAATACAGTTCCTCATGTTGTGGTGACCCCCAACCATAATATTATTTTCGTTGCTACTTCATAACTGCAATTTTGCTACTGTTATGAATCGTAATGTAAATATCTGATATGCAGGGTATATTTTCATTGTTACAAATTGAACATAATTAAAGCATCGTGATTAATTACAAAAACAATATGTGATTATATATGTATTTTCCGATGGTCTTAGGCGACCCCTGTGAAAGGGTCCTTCGACCCCCAAAGGGGTCACGACCCACAGGTTGAGAACTGCTGGCCTAGAATAATAACAAGCATAACAGTGGCAATACACCAATAGCAAACACTTAACTTATTTAATCTTTAGAATGACCCCAAAAGTTAGATGCTATTAATAGCCCAATTTTGCAAGTAAAGAAACTGAGGCACAGACTGATTAAATAACTGGCCCAAGCCGTCAGAGGTAGACTGGTGTGGGGCCACAGGACAGATGCTGCCCACTGTACAATCCTGCCCTTGGCCTTCTGTGATTAATTGCTCATTTCCTGGTCTGTCTCCCATTAGATGGTAAGCTCCTTGAGGACAAGAACTGCGACTTATCTAGGCCTATGTCCCCAAAACATGGCTTCTTCTATCTGCATGTTTAACACAAGGCCTATCTGTGGGGGAACTTATAACGAAAGGAAGGTAATGGCATCCTTGAATCAGTTTGTCAAAGTTTACTCACTATAGCTTAGTGTCCCCCAAAGTCTTTTACAATGTCTATTAAAGACCAAGAAGTTCGTCTGAACTTTATATTCTGCTTCTTTCCACCTTATCATGGGTTGAAGGAAATCTAAAGTTAGAATTCAGAAGAATTTTGTGGCGTATATCATGAGTCTGTGGTATTAAACATTCTTATATGAGCTTAGTTACTGTACAGCCTTCTCTGATATGCTGAACACTTTGGAAAATTTCATGTGCTCTAACACATCAGGATATCATTTACATTTGATTACATGGTGATTGTGGCTATTTCTATAAGAAGCTAAGTATTAGGCTTTTGGGGGCATGATCCCCTAGGAAGGCAGCAGTCCTCTTTGGACAAAATCAGATTTCACAGATGCTGCCTTCCCTAGGAATGTAAATGTGGAAACTGGTTCTGTTATTTTCAGTAATTTACCTTGTTCCAGAGACATTTCAAGTGTCAACTGTACAAAAACGAAAATTTAGTCAGCTGAAGTCCCATGTCAGCATTAATTTAGGAAGCAAAAGTATATTTCAATCATTAGTTAGCACTCTCTTCTCAATATTTAAGTCAACTATTCTTATAGTAGAGAATTACA
Organism: Myotis myotis; assembly: GCF_014108235.1. Taxonomy (NCBI): domain Eukaryota; kingdom Metazoa; phylum Chordata; class Mammalia; order Chiroptera; family Vespertilionidae; genus Myotis; species Myotis myotis. The sequence goes on from NW_023416335.1 coordinate 201,212,950, forward strand.
TGTTCATTGATTTTTATGCTCTGTATATAGCTCAATGGCAGAATAATAATAATAAAAATCCCACAATGTATGTAGTCAAAACTCGTTAAATTGTGCCCAGAGAACATACCCATTTTGGAATTTAGAAATGACCATAATAGGCCCAAAGGATTCCTCTTTGGCCAGGTACATGTGGTCTTCCACGTCTGTGAACACAGTCGGTTCCATAAAAAAGCCTATTTGAAAAACAGAGGAAAAGAACGTCAATTATAGGTTGATCTTCAATGGACAGTTCTTATTTAATTACATTACACATCTTTTTCTTCCCTCTGGGTCAGTAAAACCAAGAAAACTTTCATTTTCCTATTTGGCATTAGCATTCCTAGGTTCTTGTATTTATAATGCCTTTATTACAAACATTTCAAACATATGTACAAATAGACAATATAGTATCATGAGTAGTAAAATAATTATTTATTTATATTTGCTGTATTTGATTCACTTTTTTCTTGCTGAAATATCTTAGAGGAAATTCCAGAGATTACAACTTTGACCTCCAAGTATTTCAGTACAAGTCTAAAAAATAAGGACATTTTCTTGCATACTGCACAATACATTATCATACCTAACAAGTTTATGCTAATTTCTTATTCATAATTTACACTTCAGTTTCTGATTGTCTGGAAAGATCTTGTTACAGTTGACCTGTTGAATTCAGGATTTAAATAAGTTCTGCACATTGTATTAGGTTATTAGAGCTCTTGTGTCTTTAATCTAGAATGTTTCCCCTTTATCCCTGCCCCTTATTTTTCATGCCATTGATGTGTTAAACAGACCACGTCACTTGTTCTATAGAATACCTTGCATTTTAGATTTGTCATTGCTTCCTTGGGATGGTATTCAATTTGTTCTTCTAGCCCCTGTATTTCTCGTAAATGGAAAATTTGACCTACAGCCATGGTCAGGTTCAGGTTAAATGTTTTGGGCAAGAATACTTTACAGGTGGTGTTGCCCATTGCATCTTATAGGAGACACAGCGTATCCAGTCGCCCTCTCTCCCTGCTGCTAAGATTGACCAGTGGTTCTAAGTGGTGACAACCTGACCCCTCCATTACAAAGTTGTGCTTTTCTCCTTCTGCTGGCAAGCGAGCTTGGGGGTGATACTTTGGTATCTTACAAATGCTCAGGTCCCCATCAACCTTTTACCTAATCACTTTAGCCTCTCTGATGATCATTGCCTGAATCAATTTTTTCATTCAATTAGGGAGTGCAAATTGGTGATTGTTTGATTGATTGATTTTTGTTAATCCTCACTGAGAATATTTTTTCCATTGATTTGTAGAGAGACTGGAAGGGAGGGAGAAAGAAAGGGAAAGAGAGAGGGGGAGAGAGAGAGGGCAAGAGGGAAAGAGAGAGAGAGAGAGAAACATTGATGTGAGAGACACATCAATTGGTTGCCTCCTGCACTCACCCCGACTGGGGCCAGGGATTGAACCTGCAACCCAGGTACGTGCCCTTGATTGGGAATTGAACCTGCGACCCTTCAGTGCAGGGGTAAATAAGGGGATGGGGGGGTGGGGTTGGGTGGAGGAGGGGAGGATCCTCTAATCACTGAAATACACCAGCCAGGATGGTAAATTTTTTTATTCTATTATATTTTTCTAGATTATTCAGCAGGGATCCTTTCGCAAAAATAAAAAAGTCTCCTTTATCACCTACTCAGTTATCCAGAAATTCAGTTCATACAGGAAACACATGATAAATGTTGAATTTTTTCCCTTTTAATTGCCAATTTTCAGAGTAGGATGCTGGCACACAATTTACCTACAGGAGTAAAAAGCGAGTTTTTGCAGTTGTTTGTCTTTTTCTCTTTTTTGGGTGTCATAACAGTGAGCCATTCGTGTGTTTCAGTAACAAGTACTGCTTCAGACAAGAGGAATGACTCGTTCCCAGGCCCTGCTGGCTAAGGTGACGACATCTCACAGTGTCAGGAAGAAAGGTCAGCAGCTCTTGAGCAACACAGATGCCCACTACCCTTGCTGACTGTACAGCTAAGGGCCCGTCACATCTATTTCATGAGTGGATTTTCATAGCCTCATCTAGCAGGATGTGCACATTTCATCCCATTTTACACGGGAGGTTCAGAAAACCTGTGTTGTCCAAGGTGCCACAGCTTATAAGTGGCCAAGCAGGAGCTATAAATTAATTCTTCTGACGTTTGAGGAAAGCTGGGGTTGCTATAAAAGCTGCTCCCATCTCTGTGAACTCCGGCAGTGATCTTACCTGGCCTTGGAACTTGTCTTCCCCCGTACACCAGGGTGGCCCCCTCTTTCACGCCTGCTTCACAGTATTGAAGAAGCTTTTCCAGATGCGCTTTATGATTCTGGGGCCCGTGGTCAGTAGATCTGTCAAGCGGATCACCAATTTTCATCTTTTTAATTTCTTCCACCTGTATGTCACCCAGTTCACAAAACACAATGGACTGTTAGTAATAATAACGGGTGTCCTTGACTGAGCTTCTACCACATGGCGGGTGTTGTACGAAGCTGTTAAAAGATTTGTCGTCATTTCGTCTTCAAAGCAGCATTAGAAATGGGTATTTATTATTTCCATCTCACAGCTGAAGAAACTGAGGCTTAGAGAGGTCAAGTGACTTGCCCAAGGGCACACAACCACCAGATACTATAGTTTTGTTAAGCTCTTAACTACTGGGTTTTAACAGAACATAGCTACATATACTATTTTAAAATGATCCTGAGAACATATATGCATAACTCAGGGACACAGACAACAGAGTGATAAAGATTGGGGGTGGGGTGGGTAGGGGGGAGCAGACGCTGGGTGAAAGTGGGCAAAGGATGGGGGAGGGAAATAGGGGACATCTGTAATAGCATCAGCAATAAAAAAATTATCCTGAATGTTAATCCATTAAAACAGTAAATCTGAAGTTTTGGAATTTTTATTAGTACAGTGTGCTCACAGCCAGCTGGCCAGCCTGACTCAGTGGTTGAGCATCGACCCATGAACTAGGTACAGTGGTCAGCAAACTGCGGCTCGCGAGCCACATGCGGCTCTTTGGCCCCTTGAGTGTGGCTCTTCTACCACAAAATACCGACTTCTGCACATGGACCACGAAGTTTCAATCGCACTGTACGTACGCGCCCGCACGTGGTATTTTGTGGAAGAGCCACACTCAAGGGGCCAAAGAGCCACATGTGGCTCGCGAGCCGCAGTTTGCCGACCACTGAACTAGGAGGTCACAGTTTGATTCCCGGTCAGGGCACATGCTCAAGTTGCAGGCTCAATCCCCAGTAGTGGGTGTGGGGGAGGCAGCCCATCCATGAGTCTCATCATTGATGTTTCTAACTCTTCCTTTCCCTTTCTCTCTCTGAAATCAATAAAAACATATTTTTTTTAAAAAAATGCAGTGTGCTCACACTCTTCATGACAAAAGAATTTCCAAATGGCCACATTGTTATCTCTTTTTCTCTTTCCAAGTGTGGCAGACTGGCCTTGTGAAATTCTCATGGTACGGCCATGCCAGAGGAATTGCTAGACTGTTCCGATGAAAAACCATCTTCATTGAACGATGTTCATCACTGGCATGTCTTTGTAATCACTTCTTGTACATCTCAATTTTCGTAATCTATTTCTGCATTTTCTAATGTTAAGTCCAATTCGAGTAGGAAGGAAGAATGGGAGTAACTGGGACCCCACAGGCCCATGCATTTGAATTTAGACCTGGCAATAATCCCTCAGGAAGTGCTCAAAAAGATACCTGTTGAATGAATGAGTGAATGAATGAATGAATGAATATAAATTGCATGTGTATAAAACGTGTGTGTTGATGGATTGATATAGTAAATCCTTAACATTTCTGGTCTCAGAATTTGAAATTTCAACAAGTTATAGTTGTGAAAACCCATGACGTGGTACTATAACTATTTTCCTGAGGCACAAAATTGCATTGCAGGGATATTTAGGAGGCAGCCACTGCCCACAACGTGTCTCTCTATCTGACTTCCTTGTTTTCTACTCTCATAAAAGAAGAATGTTTGCCTCTTGGGGGTGGGGTCAGGGAATTGGCTCTGAAAAGAAAAAAAAGCTGGGTGCTGGTTTTTCAAATATAAAACAGATTTATGATTACTATTACCATCATCCTATATAATAAAAGCCTAATATGCTAAGTGTCTGGTCATCCAGTAATGATATGCTAAGGCTGCTCAACCACTTGCTATGTTGTGCACTGACCACCATAGCAGATGCTCTGACCAGTAGGTTAACTTGCTGCTGAGGTCCAGCCGATCAGGACTGAATGAGACGGGCCGGACACACCCTGGAGCCCTCCCACAGTCCCTCCTCAGCTGGCCAACCACCTGCATCCCTCCCAAGCCCCGATCATGCACTGGTGGGGTCCCTTGGCCTGGCATGAGCTCTCTTGCAATCCGGGACCCCTCGGGGGATGTTGGAGAGCCAGTTTCGGCCCGATGGTGGAACGGCCAGTCACTATGATGTGCACTGACCACCAGGGAGCAGACACTCAATGCAGGAGCTGCCCCTAGTGGTCAGTGCGCTCCCACAGGGGGAGCAGCGCTCAGCTAGAAGTCAGGCTCACGGCTGGCGAGCACAGTGGCGGTGGCTGAGGGACACCCCCCTCTTCCCCCCCACGCTGAGTGCAGGAATTTTGTGCACCGGGCCTCTAGTAATAATATAATGTAGTTTAGTTTAGAGTTTATTTTAGTCACAGAATTCATCTTAATAGTTCTATAAATGACTTTTATTCTATATTTACAGAATCATGACCAATCAATAGTGGGCATCTGTCTATCTACTGACCTTTCTCTCTCTTTCATCTGTCTTGATGAAGGATATGGTATTTGTCCTGTTAACTGTGAACTGAGGATTTGTAAGGCTTGAACAGTGTATCTCTCATAGTTAATTTAGGGGTTTATAAAAACATCAAGTGTCATGGTTCTAATAGACTATAAATGCAGAGCCAGGTATAGGTAATAACAGCTCTTAAGGGTTTTGTTTATACAGACCTATAACTTTTTACTATGAAAAATTATAAACACATATAAAAGTAGACAAATAATATAATAAAATTCCATGTACCCATCACCCAACTTCAACAATTACCAATTCATGGCCAATTTATTCCACCCCTCACTTCCTCCCCTCCTGGGGAGCAGGAGGGAAGCAAAGTCTAGACATTATATAATTGAACCTATAAATATGTCACAAAGTGGCTCGAAAAGATAAGGACTGAATTGTTTTCTAAAACTATATAAGCACAGTACTATTGTCACACCTAAAAAGTCACTAAGTCTCAGAAATACTTTTTGAGTTTAAGCAATTTCTGTTCGGCTCATGGAGCCAGCTTAAAGGCGTCTTACCACTCTTGTCACAAATTCATCGTGGATGGATTCTTCCACAAACAAGCGCCCAGCTGCAATACAGTTCTCTCCTTTGTTGAAAAATACCGCTCCCATGCCCTTGGGCAGCAGAGGAGAAAAGATTGGTAACATTACTTGGGAAGTCGGGGTTGTCATAATATTGCGCGTACTGAGAATATATGCTATGAAAGGCAGCAGACAACAGAGAGGTCACAGACAAACATGACTCCATGGCCTAGGTGGCGATGAGCGCTGCAGAAGATACCCCGCTTTGATCTAGCCTGCCTTTTGGGGTTTTGTTTCTCCTTTCCCTCCTTTGGTCCATGAGCACTTAACAAAAAAGTATGTAAAAGTAAGAGCATACCACTAAGGAACAGATTTTGTGTTGCAAGAAAGTCTAGATTATACATTTAAATGTAATGCCTGTATGTCAGCTTTTGCTTTTGAGATCTCTACATTGGTTTGTATAAGTCGTGAATGTTTTAAAAACACCTTAATGAGACAAATTATAAAGACATTATTTTAAAAATAAAGTGCTCTGAGTGTTCCAAAGTCTAAGCATAAAGAAGATAGTTTCTACAATGACTAGACAAGGCTAGATCTCACTTTAAGATTTCTGGTGAGCTTCCCAGTGACATTACTAGCTTCCCTCTGCCATTATCAAATGACTTATTTCCGCTGGACACCTCTCCTGTCTTTCCACTTCACCACCGATCAAGTGAAAACTTGACTAGTATTTCTTCTTCTCTGTGCTTTTTTGTTTGGTTCTAATTAATAAAGATTAAAGTTTCTAAATTTACATTTTTATAGGGTATTGTAAATAAATACAAATTGTGTACTTGAAAAAAAAAAAGATTTCTGATAAGCAATGAGGTGAAATGTGTTTTAGAAATAGGCACTTATTTAGTTGGATTTGACCCACTCTTACCATTCGCACGGCTTTGTCAATTTCACAGTCATTGAATATTATAAGTGGGGATTTGCCACCAAGTTCAAGAGAAACTTTCTTTAAGTTGCTTGCAGCACTAGAGAAAAATAAATGGGAAATGAGCATTTAGTCAGTCTCTCTCTCTCTCTCTCTCTCTCTCTCTCTCTCTCTCTCTCCTTCCACCATAAATTACCACTTGACATGGAAAACATAATTGAGCCTCAGAAACATTCAGAAACTTATGCAAAGACAAAGCATGAATGGTTGAATGGTGATAATTGTTGAAGCTGGGTGGTGAGCACATGGAAGTTCATTATCCTATTCATGTGCTTTGAATATATGAGAAATTTTCCATAATGAACTTTTTGTTTTAAATTCTTTGGAAAATGACTAGCGATCCTTATAGGTAAATTCAGATTATTTAGGTATACTAATTTTGGTTACATAAAGGCCTGGCAAGGAATTTAGCCTCAAACCAGATTACTGGAGCATTGGAAAAAAATATATAAATATAGATTTTTAGAAGTAAATTGTTTATTTTCCCTTTCTTGCAGAAGCACTATTTAAAACATTTTTAAATTTTAAAGAAATGCAGAAAGAAGGGAAAGAAATCAATTCCATGGCTCAATTACTTTTTTTTTAAACCATTTTGATATAGTTTTTTCTGGTCTGTGCCCAACCATAGCCTTTGCCTTATTTAACATAGTTGGGAATCACCCAATATATACAATTTATAGCTTATTTTCCTTTCCATTTACCATTTTAACAACACTTCTCACTGTTATTAAAATGTTCCATGAACATGAGTGCACAGTATTCTGTTATGTTGACTTCCTTTAACCATTGCTTTATTTTTAACATTTAGATTCATTGCAATGAAAAAATTTAAAAAAATATGTTTTTATTGATTTCAGATAGAGGAATGGAAAGGGAGAAATGGACACATCGAGGAGGAGAGCAAATCATCAACTGGCTGCCTCCTGCACACCTACTGGGGATCGAGCCTGCAACCTGGGCATGTGCCCTGACCAGGAATCGAACAGTGACCTCCTGGTTCCTAGGTCGATACTCAACCACTGAGCTACACTGGCTGGGCAGATTATTTGAAAATTTTATTTTTAATTTTAAAAAATATGTTTTTATTGATTTTTGTTAGAGAAAGAAGAAGGGAGAGGGAGAGGGAGAGGGAGAGGGAGAGGGAGAGGGAGAGAGAGAGAGAGAGAGAGAGAGAGAGAGATGTGAAAGGGGAACATCAAGTGGTTTCCTCCTGCATACACCTGGATCAGGGACCGGGGATCAAACCCACAACCTGGGTATGTGCCCTGACCCAGAATGGAGCCAGCATAAGATGATACTCAAGCAACAGAGCCACACTAGCCCAGGAGATTATCTGTAATTATTTTTTTAATATATTTTATTGATTTTTTACAGAGAGGAAGGGAGAGAGATAGAGAGTTAGAAACATCGATGAGAGAGAAACATCGATCAGCCGCCTCCTGCACACCCCCAACTGGGGATGTGCCCGCAACCCAGGTACATGCCCTTGACCAGAATCGAACCTGGGACCTTTCAGTCCGCAGGCCAACGCTCTATCCACTGAGCCAAACCGGCTTCGGCTATTTGTAATTTTTTTAAAAAACAACAATGTTACTGCTTTTTAGAAATTTATTTTATTAATCATCCAGATTTGTCATTTATATGTCTTTTTGGTTTCTTACTTATGCTCCAAAAACAATTTGGGCCACAAATCTAGTACAGAAAATATTTTGTGCTGGATTGTTAAAGCTGCCAGTCGGGTGTAGAATTTCACTATGGCTCTAGTTTTATTGACTGTGGGCTTTTCCACTTTGGAAGGTATTTTATTATACTCACACAGGCCAATGCCCTGCAGTGATAAGTAGATTTCTCTTCTAAATCTGATGTGATTTTTCTTCCTCCCAAAGCACCCTATTCCAAGAAGCAAAAGCTAAACCAAAAACCTGGTTTGGCAACATCTACAACAAACCGACATATTGAAACCAATACCTCCTCATGATCTGTTTGCCAATAGGAGTGGAACCAGTGAAACCGAGTTTGCGGACGTCAGGATGTTCAGAGAGGCGCTGTCCTGCCACGCCGCCTGCAGAATTAGGGAATCCAACGTGATTTCGAACATTAGTCACGTTCTGATGGCCAGGGTGGCTTTGAATTCAGTGAAGGAGATTTCTAAACTCTCATTTGAATCTTAGTTTTACATTTTCTGTATTAATTATAAACTGACAAAAATGTAAATAATGTCCTCCATGCAATTGTCACCCCCCCCTCCCCTGCCAAAAAAGAAAAAGAAAAGAAAAAAAAAGATGGGAAAGCCTTGTTTGCAAACTTCCAAAATAGTTTTTAAAAATTGAAATGGGCCACCTTAGGGCAGTTTTACAATGCTGTACTATTTCTGCCGCCCGCCCCAACCCCCCACCACCTTACTTATGCACCATTCTGTTTCCATTTTAAGACTTTAGGGCATGGTCAGTATATTTATCCTTAAGTTAACTGTTTGGTAAACAGTGTTTAGGTTTAATACAGTTATAATCCAGGACAGACTCCAGTGGGAAAACAGCCACTCAGCTACCCCTGTACCATTCATTAACTAGAGTGAAAAGGGTCTTTTGGTGGCTTACCTGAGCCCGGAATGATGTTGATTACCCCCTTGGGAAAGCCAGCTTTAACAGAGAGCTCTGCAAACTTCAGAGCAGTCAAGGGCGTGACCTGAGCAGAACCAGACAGCAATGACCTTCTTCAGACTCTGTCCTGGCCCTTAGATCAGTCCCGACTTTTTCACCTATGGCCGCACTAGGGCTCATTTTGTTGTTTTATTTTGACATAATTGCAGCAAAGTTGCAAGACTGGTACAAAGAATGCATGTCTCTGATGTTAAGTAGACGGGAGAGGCGGGGGCTGTAGCAGCCAGCCCCTGGCGTCTTACCTGCGCTGGCTTGAGCACTAAGGTGTTGCCTGCTGCGAGACAGGCGGCGCTCTTCCACGCCAGCATCATCAGCGGGTAATTCCAGGGGATGATAATGGCACAGACACTGCGGAGGAAGAAAGCCGACATCCTTGGTTGTCTTGAAGCAGCATAAGTCACTCAGAGACGCTTGCTTCCCTTGCCTTACCCAAGTGGCTCCTTCTTGGTGAAGGTCAGATTGCGATTTGGACGGGCCTGGTTGATAGGGATGGTAGAACCCTAAGACACAAAGGAGGTGGATGCTTATTTTACTCTTTGAAATGAGTAAATTTAACCTGTTTCAGAATAGATGAGAGACTTGAGGATATCATAGGTGGTTTAACATTTGTTCCCTGTAATCTCGAAGAATCCATTTCCTGTCTGCCTCTCTTGTTTTGCCTCGCTTACAGGAATAGACAGTGTTCAGTTGATAAGAAATATATCCACATCAAGAAAGGAACTTCTATTCATTTCTTGAAAGAATCCAGGCATGGGAGAATAAACGTAATTCTAATTTATTCACCTCCATTACAATTTCTTGGCATGGTAGAGAATGTTAATTGCCTGCCCAATATTCATGATCCCCTTTTTCCTTATTAATGATGGGGACGGCGATATGCTCAGATAAGAAACTTGCCCAGTTTTCATAGCGGACAGGGATGGTCAATGGAAGATGTAAGCACAAGGCATTGAGAGGGGAAAGAGCACAGCTCAAGCAAGTGCTGTTTTTCTGTTCCTCCCACTTCTTCCTGCTCAGAATGTTGCTGAAATGGCTGGCGCTGCGAGGACTATCATGAGACCATGAGACAATCCCAAGAGTGAAGATCACAGGGTCCTAAGGATGCCCAGCAGAGAGAGAGGGGACCTTTATATCACATACTAGACCGGACTGCCTGCCTTTGGACTCCTTGAAAGTGAGACAAAAATCTACATAAGGGGTGGCTCTGACACAGTGTCCTTACCAACTAATAAATGTCCATCCCTTTTCCTTTCAGAATGATCTATACGGAGACATCTGCGCTCACCTGAATTTTGTCGCACCAGCCAGCAAAATATCTGAATGTTTGCACAGACATTCCAATGTGAGTCTTGAGAGCCAAGGTATAGACCGCGCCAGAATCGAGGGCTTCAATGGTTGCCAGCTCTTCTTGGTTCTCTTCCAGTAGGTCTGCAAGTCTGTATGGTCAGTGAAAGAAATCCATCCAACAATATTGATTGAACCCCTATGTTGTATAAGGCACCCTCCTAAGGGCTGAGAATTCAGAGGTGAACATAACTGGACCAGATCTCAGTCCTCATGGAGAATACAAGAAGACAGACATTAAACAAATAATGTCGTAAATCATTTGTTTCAAGAGTTACAAGAGAAGAAGAGGGTGTTGGAAGCCTGTACAATTTGCCTCATAAATGTACAAGAGGTAGAACTGTGACTGAGCCAAGGAGATCAATGGCAGAAATCAGTGGGCTTGTGGACAGTTCATGAACATACAGGGAGATGTTAGAGTGCAACCCACACCCCGCAATCCATGAACACGTGAGGATTTCTGGTTGGTGCAGGATTATTTCCAACACTAACTGAAAAGGAAAAGATAGTGATAGATGGAACAAATTACAGACACCACAACAGATTTCTGTGTGGTGTCCAATTTCTGTGGGAAGATAAGTTATAGGACTGTCTAATGACTATGAAGTAGTAAAAATTCATCTTTTTTGTTCACTTTGGCTATTTGCTTTCCTATAGTAGTTGTCTGAGCTGTCTCCCCTCTGGACCGCTCCAAAGACAGGCATGAAATCCCCCGACCCCAGTGTTTCTTCCAGATCCTGCTCTAAGAGATCTTTTGACCAAGGCCAGCTATTTGGCTTAGGTAAGCAGAAAACTTAATTTATGAAAGAACTGACTTATTCGTGACATACTCAGTTATCAACTTATAATACCCTTTCAGGCCTTAGTATTCCCCTTCATTCCTTTTGTTTCCTGCACATAAAGGAGGTTTAATTTTTATCTTTGAAAATCACAGGGCCCGGCTGGTGTGGCTCAGTGGCTGACCATTGACCTATGAACCCGGAGGTCACAGTTGATTCCTGGTTGGGGCATATGCCCAGGTGGCGGGCTCAATCTCCAGTAGGGGGTGTGCTGGAGACAACTGATTAATGATTCTCTCTCATTGGTGTTTCAATTTCTTTCTCCTCTCCCTTCTTCTCTGAAAGCAATAATATATATATATATATATATATATATATATATATATATATATATATTTTTTTTTTTTTTTTTAAGAAAATAACAGGGTGCTGGATATTCTTCATTTATGGCTGTTATTCATTCTCCACCCTGCTCTGTGGCCTGGGAGGATGACCTTCATAGACTACATCCCCTCTTGCTGGGTTTGGCCAATGAGAGTCCAATGGGCGGCGCTCCCAGAAGACTGGTGAACTAGAGGCAAAAGTGGTCAGGAACTGGCATCCCCCGGCTGCCTCGCAGATGGGCTGTGGTTCAGCAGCTGCTGTGTCCCCCAACCAAAACCACCACAGTGTGGTCTTCTATAGCTTTAGACCTTGCCAGAATCTAGTACCAGCCCCTTCCTCTGTCCTTGGAGTAGTGGTAGCTGCCCCCTGTTGCTACCCTTGCCTGGGTACTTCATTATCCCTTGACCTTGCCAACGTCTTGGTAAATAGTCTTTTATTAAACTTCTTTTCCTACTGGGACCTTGAATGGTACAAAAAATAATACAAAAGTCGGGAACTCACATATATGAAATTTTTTATGACATAAATAACAGAAGACATGTTATATAATAGGCGTATATCAGGATGCTTTGAAGAAATATTTTAAAACTTGGCAATGTTAGTCAATATCAAAGTTCGCAGACTTGGCCTCCTTGCCCTCTTACTGGGTTTAAAAAAAGCATACCTGTACATCAATCTTCCTCTTTCTCTTGCATTCATTCTTCCCCATTCACCATTTTCAAAGGCATCTTTGGCTGCTGCTACTGCTTTATCAACATCCACCAAAGAAGCATAGGATACTTTGCATATTATCTATTTCAAGATGAGTAAAAATAGGCTAAAGGTTATTTTATAGTGAGATATATGAATATGCTTCTTCGAATTAATATTATATTATAAAATCCAGAGAATGTTATGAAGGAAACCCAATACATCCAGTAATAGAGTAACAAAAAAAAGGAGACCCCCAAAACAATTTTAACATGAAAATTGTGAGCCTGAAATTTGGTATTTCTCATGTCACACTACATTATGGAAAGACTCATTTAGGACGACTATAACTATTTCTTCTAGTGCCTTAGGGAAGTTGAGTTTCTTGCCACGGAGCTTGCAAAGTTTGAAAAATTTCCCCACAGCTTTATTGTGTAGGCGTGCCTCTGATGTGTATATGTATCTGTCTAAATTCATCATAAATATTCATTCTATAAAATAGGCTACGGTAGTTAACAGCAGCCAGGACCGGAACTGAATAGTTGAAAAGAATGCAGGAAGTACATTTATATGAAGTGCTCAGAGGCAGAGTGATAGAATAAAGTAACTTCTTGAGACTGTCTGTCCGACAACTGTGTATAAACTAAAAATCCACGACCAGTGGTCGCTATGCCCACTGAGCGATTACTCACAGAGCCGTCTGTTGGGTTGATAGTGTCGTAAGTCTTTCCATCTTCAGCATCTGTGAACTGTCCATTTATGAAACACTGATATGGCATATTTACTGTCATTTCATTGACCTCCTTGGAAACCTAAGAGAGAGTTATAGTAATAGATTCAATGGATTTCTGTGCTTACCCATTTGATACTGACTAGCAATAAAGAAGCTATTCCCTAGTGCAGAGGGAGAAGTTAAGTCAGTGGGATTCTAGTTCCTATTTTCCGAAGAGACAAATATATGTAAGATCTGGGCCTCATGATGTTCAGGCTGGCTACTGAGGCAGGAGGTGGGCATCTGTGATGATGGAAGTGCTTGAGGCTGGGCTTTATAAGATCTGATTTTTTTCCTTATACAGATGAAGAAACATTAACACAAAGGACCTCCAGATAATGGAAACACTACCATCTAGTGGCAACACCTATGGCGTGCAGCCATTGCTTTTATTTAAGCCTTGAAATTGCCTTTATCAATAGGTTTCCTTTTACACTGGTGCCATTCGGAGTTTTCTTTCCTGATGTTCCTCCTCATTTCCACTTTCTCTCTCTTACATGTGTTGCCTAAATTGCACTCTCCACAATTAGCTAATAAGTGCTGAAAGAAAAGACTGTCAACCAAAAATTCAATTTACAGCAAAAAATACCCTCCAAGAACAAATGAGAAATTAAGTCATTCCCAAATGAACAAAAACCGAGAGAATTCATTGCTATCACATTACCCTTAAAAGTACTAATAGTTGTTCTTTGGGCTGAAATGATAGCACACAAGACAGTAACTTAAGTCTACATGAAGAAATAAAGAACACCGATAAAGGTAAATACAAAAGTCAGAATAAATGTAAAAAATGACTGCATGCAGCAGTAATTATAAAATGATGTTAGTGACTTTATAATGTATAAAGTTTTAATTTGCATGACAATAGTAGCAAAACTGAAGATTAGGGAGCAGAGTATGTTGCAGCAAAGTTTTTCTATACAGTTGGTATTAAGTTGGAATTAATCTGAATAGGAAAGTTTTAAGCAAAAATGTCCATTGTAATCCTCAAGGCAACTACTAAGAAAATAATCAAAAATATATAGTAAAAGTAACAGTAAGGGATTAAACAGGCACACTAGACAATATCCTTTTAATGCAAAAGGAAGCAGTAAAGACAGTATAGAGAAAAAAAGGCATAAGACAAGACATATAGAAGCACAAGTGACAAAAGCACAAATAGATAAATTAGGCTTAATCAAATTTTAAAACTTTTGTGTGTCAAAGGACACTATCAAAGAGTAAAAAGAAAGCCCACAGAATGAGAGAAAATATTTACAAATCATATATCTGATTAGGGTGAAAATATATAAGGTCTCTTAAACCTCAAAAATTAAAAAGACAAACTCCCAATTGAAAAATAGGCAAAAGATCTGAATAGATATTTCTTCAAAGAAGATATACAAATAGCCAATAAGCACACGAAAAGATGCGCATCACTAGTCATTAGGGAAATGGAAATTAAAACCACAATGAAATACCAGATTACACCCATCAGGACAGCTAAAATAGAAAAGACAGATAATAGGAAATAGCAAATGTTGGTGAGGACATGGAGAATTAAATTTTCCTACACTGCTAGTGAGATTGTAAATGGTGTAGCTATTGTGGAAAAGAGTTTGGTAGTTCCTCAAAAGGTGAAACATATGACTCATCAATTTACTCCTAAATATATACCCAAGAGAACTGAGAATATATGTGCACACAAAAACTTACATGTTCATTTTCATAGAAGTATTATTTGTAATAGTAAAAAAGTAGAAACAACCCATATGTACATGAAATGAGGAATGGATAAACAAAACGTAGTGTGTCAACACAATGGAATATTATTTGGCCAGAAAAAGGAATGAAATAATAGCACATTCTACAACATGGTTGAATCTTGAACAAATTATGCTAAGTAAAAGAAGCCAGATGCAAAAGGCCACATATTGTATAATTCCATTTATATAAAATATCTAGAATAGGCAAACATGGAGACAGAAAGTAAATTAATGGTTGCCAGGAGCCAGTGGCCAGAGGAGGAGGGCTGAGAATGACTGCCAACGAATACAGGATTTTGTTTTGGAGTGATAAAAATGTTCCATAATCACATAGTGGTGATGGTTACATAACTCTGAATAGACTAAAAACCACTGAATTTTACACTGTGAAAGGGTGAATTTTATGGAATCTGAATTATATCATTTTTAAAAAGATTTTAAAAATTTGATTTCAGAGAGAGGAAGGGAGAGGGAGATGGAAACATCAATGATGAGAGTGAATAATCCATCGGCTGCCTCCTGCACACACTCTACTGGGGATTGAGCCTGCAATCTGGCTATGTGTCCCAACTGGGAATCGAACCATGACCTCCTGGTTCAATGGTTGATGCTCAGCCACTGAGCAACACCGGCTGGACTGAATTATATCTTAACACAACTTTTATTTTAAAAACAAGTGGATGAAAGATATAGCATTTTTAATAGTATAGGAATCTTACTGATTTAGGTTTTAAACACCATAGACTTACATAATCCACTACTAGCTCTTCTTCCTGATCTTCTCCTCTTAGTTTCCTCACGACTTTTTGGATGAAGTCTTCAAACTTGGTGGCCATATAGACATCTTCATTCTGTAACTGAAGCCCACCACATTTCTGTCTGATCTCTTCAACCAGCCTTAAAGCAAGAACCAGCTTGTGTTACTCACATTTATTAAAGGATTTAGGGAAGCTGTGTTATTATAGTTGTCGTTTCAAAGTAAAACATGTCACACGCCTATATATATCTATGAAGTCTTCTATGATAGCAATCAGAGAAATTGATAACACCAGAAGAAAAAAAACTAAAAAGCTTTGTGGAAGGACAATGTCAGTTCTTTATATGCTTAAAGAGAAAAGAAAGCAAGGCAAAAATATTTTAATTATTTGCAATACAAGCAAGATAATAAGGGGTTCATAAAATTAGTTCCCTTTTCTTTCAAATGCAGTCAAGGAGTAATAAAATAAAGGAAATTTCCTAGCTGTAAAGATTATGAGAAACACAAGTCATATTTTTTTGGGGGGGGGGCATTGCACTGTTTATTTCTATTAGTTACACTGTGCTTTTAACACATGACAGTCCCTGTAGAGTGGGTGCAGTCAATGGTGAAGTACAGGGGCAGGGAAAACTTCAGAGAAAAGCACAGCAAAATACTAGTGTTCTGGAAGAACTGCAATAATAGAGATTAGGATGAGATAGTAAGTAGTCAATACACCCAGCCCTCTCTCAATAGTGTCTCTTGATGTTCTCACCATCTTTTAACGTACATAAACATGTACACGTGGTTATGCTAGGGTGAGGTGAGAGGAGGATACAGGTGTGACAACTCATCCAAGAGGTTTTTGAGCCTGAATCTGAGATACAACTGTTAAATTGGCTTTGCAGAGAAGAAATCTAAGAGGATGAGGTCAGAGGAATGGGATGGAAAACATACACATAGTGCAACTTCTTCACTAATTTAGGCAACCTGCTCTCTGGAAAAGGACTATTAAGCCAAGACTTTCTTCAAGACCGAGGCTGACCAGAGATGCCTTTTAGTCCACGGGGAGTTATCCTGTTATTCTTTCAGAGTTTGAGAAGACTTCTCAGGAGCTAGACACACAACCTTATTCCCTGTCTGTTCTGTCTGTTCTCCCCAATTTTCTCGGGGGAATATTTCTGAATATTAGAGACACGGAAAAAAATGACATTCTCCTTTTCTCTCTCCTCATGTAGGGATTTCACAATTTAACTACAGGGGCCCTGTAGAATTCTTTCTCTCTCCGTGATCAGCAAGAGGCAAATGTGAGTGCTTTAGCCTCAACAAGTGGTCTTAGTTGAATCTACCAGAAAAAAAAAAAAAAAAAAAAAAAGGTGATTGAAACCCTCTGCTTTAGGCCCTAAAAAAAAGAGAGGAGAGGAGTGCAGATTGGTTTGGCTCAGTGGATAGAGCATCGGCCTGGGGATTGATGGGGCTGAGGTTCGAATGCAGCCAAGGATGAGAGAGGGAGAGATGGCGAGGGAGCAGGAGGGGAGCGCCTCTCCACAAGTCATATTGCAGAATATTTTCTCTAGATTGCGTGTAAGAATAAAACAAACATTTGTTTGTATCACATGGTTAATGTAGGTACTAATTAGAACCATAGTTCAATATAATATCTGAAATCTTTTCCAATTCTTTGATTTTTCACTGCTGATTTTTCAAAATACAGCTGTTATTTAACGTTTCTTGAATAGCAATGGTGAACTAGATGCACTATAGAAAGCCTACCACAGCTGTTGTTCAGTCATTTATCCTCTAAAAGAGATGAGATGCCTTGGTAATTCAAGATAATAATATCAGATGATTATGGTAAGCCAGACACTCAAACAGGAAATAGGTAATTTCTGCAAGAGTATTTTGCTGGCAAAAAAAAAAAAAAAAAAAAAAGTACTAAAAGTACAGGATTGAAATCTTTAGTTGAGCAAGTTAGAAATTTCTGGTAAATCATGAGTCATAGCTGAGAAATTTGTAATTTGAGGAACCAAAACTCTTGACTTTTGATAAAAAGTCATTTCCTCTTGAGATGATCATTTTTGGTTATTGAACTACAAAAGCTTCATGAATGAAGGGATCTTGTCTTGTTGATGACTGTATCCCTAGTGCAAAAAACAAACAAAAACTGTTCCTTATATATAGTAAGTGTTCAATAGATGTTGTTAAATAAATGAATGAATAAATGAGCAAACAGAATATTTGTCAAGAACACACTCGCTGTGTTGACATGAAAGGTTGTATCAAGAGGAGTGACATTGTTTACCTTATTTAGTTAGTGACTATTGTGTCAAAGAAAAAACACCTCTGAACCTGGCCGGCATGGCTTAGTGGTTGAGCGTCAACCTATGAACCAGGAGGTCACAGTTCAATTCCGGGTCAGGGCATATGCCCAAGTTGTGGGCTTGATCCCTAGAGTGGGGTTTGCAGGAGGCAGCTGATCAATGATTCTCTCTCATCATTGATATTTCTATCTTCCTCTCCCTCTCCCTTCCTCTCTGAAATCAATAAAAATAAAAACAACAACACCTCTGCAACTCTCCACTATTAGGATTTTGGTACACTCTTCGTTCCAAAGAGTGGGTTTCTAGGATTCTAGCCTTTTCAACTTGCTGTAATCCTCTGTAGGGAAATTCTGACTATAGGTTGATGATCCTTATTCTCACAAGTAGCCTGGTAATCCTCATTCTAGATAGATCTTACTGGGCAATTTGGGAGGATAGGAAAAAACTATTTTGGTGGGAAGTGTAATCAAGGTCAGATATCCTTCTGGATCAAACTATGTAGGAAATTCCCGATTAACATTTTCACCTGGAACATCCCAATTCCAATGTCAAATTAGAGGAAAATCAGCTAAGAAAGATAAAGACACATTTTTAAAGAAAACACTTAGAAGGGTTGCTTTTCTGGGCATATAGGAGATATGAAAATTACTTCTGGTTAACAACAAAGAGAAGGAAACAAATATATATATATATATATATATATATATATATATATATATATATATGAATGATTATGGAAACAAACCAAACAAAAAAGATGAAGAGAAACATAGCAGCCAGGTAGGATAAAGTAATAACATCCGGAACAAGGGATTTAGATTTTATTTTCCAAGTCGCACTCAGAATCCCTAGTGGGCAGGTGTGAATGAGTAAGGTGGTGGTTTTACCTGACAACATCCATTGAGCTTGCTCCAGATTTAAAGAAGTCTGTTGAGTCTTCAATAACAGGAACGTTGCTTAAAATTCCAGCCCAGATGACCTAGACAACAAGAATAACTTTTCTGAGGGCTGTACCAGGTAGAACACTGGCAGAGACTGGCTGGCTCCTCACAAACCGATTTCTTCTTCATCTTGGATACAAGATGAAGGATGCCTTCCTCAGCATCTCTTCAAGTTAGATGCAGCTGTAAGGCGGCCATCCAGCCAATGAATCTGAGTAGAAGTGATCTGCACTCCAGTCTTGGCCCTTGAAAAACTTCCCTCACACAATTCTGTCTGCTCTTTTGCCCTTCTTGGCTGGCTGGAATGGAGGTGACCCCCAGGATGACCTTGGAGAGAGCAGAACCTCTGAGTCCCCGAATAAGTCAATCCCTAATCCTCAGGTTCCAGCTTTCCCCCTCATTCCGTTGCCAACCTGAATCTTGCTTTGGATTATTTATGTGAGTGAAAAATAAATCCGCATATAAATTTTGGCATTGATTTCTTATGGTAGCTAATACAAAAGAAGAGGAAATAAACTTCCATCTCCACTACTTTGAGTACCGATGGTACCAGGTACAAAAATGCTTCACTTTTCCCAGGTAGGAGAAATAGTGAGGACATCACATGCTCACCTTGATGGTCTCCGCCACCTTCATCTCTTCGGCTGTAAGTTCTACCACTGAGGTCTCACCCGCTGAAAAGTACTGAGAGGCAGGGATCATTTTCCCATCTTCAAACTGTAGATTTCTCACCATCAGCTACAAAACAGCAAAAAAATAAGAAGGAGAATTGGGGGTTTGGGCAATTCAAAAGTGAGGTGGGTGGAAGAAGGAATCATATATTTAAGGAGTAGATTATTTGGCAAATGCAAACATATGGATGAAGAGGACTTGCCATTATGTGTAAAGGGACTGAAGCAGTATTTTAACAATGGCAGCAGACAGGAGACAGTTAAGTCTAGGAGTAGATACATCTCAAAATGGATAATAAGTTCCTGAAAAATTGACATTTGATGTGGGAATTTGAACTAAAATCTGCTATAACTACCACCACTGCCATCATGTGAACACTTCACATGCACATGTGTGTACGTGGATGCTTAGTATGCATATGCTGACGTATCTTATTTAATCTCATAAGTCCTGATGGAGGCAGGCGCCATTATTAGCTCTGTTTTATTGATGGGGAAATGAGGTTACTGAGGGTGAGTAATTTGCCCAATGCCACACAGCTAGTAAGTAACAGAGCTGTGGTTACAACCCCGGAACCAGCTGGACCCTAAAGCCTGCAATATTAATAGCTGATCTATCCTGCAAGCTAGCGGAGAATATCTGTCATGTGGCAAATTCCCTTTTGCTTTCTTCATGGGGAAGCTTCCCAAGAGCCCACTGGAGCCAGAGCCCACACTCCCAAGCACAGGGATGGGGTGGGCACCTGCCTGGTGAGGCAGAGGCAATGAGCATCTAAAAAAGGACCATCCATCTCATTTGATCCTCCCAGACTCTGGCGGTGGGAAGGCAGACAGATGGGATTACTCTCTCTGTTTCATAAATGGGGAAACTGAGACCCAGAGGGGAGAAGCATCCTTCCCAAGACCAGTAGATGGCAGAGCAGGGGTTTCTATCCCGTTTTCTGACTAAATTTCATGCTCTTTCTACTACTGCATTGCAAAGCTGGCTGTTCAGGTCCTCGGGGCCATCCTGGGGGCCTTGTTCTCATTCAGGCACATCGAGGTGGCTCATCCCCAGAGGAAAATGGGCACAGGTATCTTGAGCCTCCCACATCTCACTGCAAAGCCAGATGACCTTGTGAAAGATATTCCCTTAATAGCTTGGGGTATAGAAGGAAACAAAAAAAAGGGGGGGGGGGAGTATTTTACAGATGACCGTATTGAACACTCACTGCTTTTCCATCGTTACCAAAAAGAACAAGTCCATTTTTGGTAACAAGGCCAGGCTTCTGGGCACCTTTAATTTCCAGGGGTTCTCCAGGCGGCACGGAGCTATTCAGTAGTGAAGAGCCATAGAACGTGACCATCTAATAAAGAGATCAAACCCAGAGTGTGAAGTGGGGAAGTTGCACCTCTGAACAGATGTGTGCCAACAGTACTGTCTGCAAAAATGCTGGAATTATCACTCATGATAAAATCAGACACCCCCATGGAGAGACTGTAACAAGCATCTGTAGAGATGACACAAAGCAAGAGATAGTCTGCAACTATAGGACTGAAGAGTTTCAAAAATGTCCCACACCCAGACAACATGAGTATACATTTGTCATTTATTCACATTGATACAAAGGTGAATGAGAGGAGAAGCTCTCACAGACTTTCCAGGCTGGAGGTAGGGTTTTTAAAGGGAATGGAGGTGTTGGGGGGCGGGGGGGTGGCAGTGTGTATTCCAATGTATTGTGATGATTGATGGGAAGTACAGGGCGCTTTGAGGGTAGTTCATGGAAATAGGACTGGATCTAGACCAGTGGTTCTCAACCTTCCTAATGCCGCAATCCTTTAAAACAGTTCCTCATGTTGTGGTGACCCCCAACCATAAAATTATTTTCGTTGCTACTTCATAACTGTAATTTTGCTACTGTTATGAATCGTAATGTAAATATCTGATATGCAGGATGTATTTTCATTGTTACAAATTGAACATAATTAAAGCATAGTGATTAATCACAAAAACAATATGTAATTATATATGTGTTTTCCGATGGTCTTAGGCAACCCCTGTGAAAGGGTCGTTCGACCCCCAAAGGGGTCACGACCCACAGGTTGAGAACCGCTGATCTAGACCATAACCAAGAGACCTTGTTATTAACTGATTTGTTATTATAATTCTACTACTATCCTCTGTCTTTTTTGAGGACAATAAAGTTAACATTTGCTGAATACTTTTGGCAGGGACCAAGCACTTAAATGAATGAACATGTGTTAACTCATTTAATCTTCAGATAACCCATAACCTATAAAGGAGGCACTATTATTCCATTTTACAATAAGGAAACCAAGGCACTCAAAGGTTAAGTAACCTGCCCCAGGTTCCATAGCAGAGCCAGAATTTTAACTGAAACATTCCAGTTCCAGATTCCACACTCACTGCACTAAACTTCCTCCCTTGGTCCTTCATTGATCCCACATATTTTTATTTTATTATTATTTTTTAAATATATATTTTTATTGATTTCAGAGAGGAAGGCAGAGGGAGAAAGAGATAAAAACATCAATGATGAGAGAATCATTGACCGGCTGTCTCCTACTGGAGATTGAGCCAGCAACCCAGGCATGTGCCCTGACCGGGAATTGAACCGTGACCTTCTGGTTCATAGCTCAATGCTCAACCACTGAGCCACTCCAGCAGGGCATGATCCCACATATTTATATTGGCACCTCATATGCACTAAGAACCCTGCTTCGGTGCTGAGATTATCAAGACAACAACTTGAAGCCCTTACCCCTAAACGGCTCATAGTCTAGTGGAGGAGAAGGGCTAGGTAAATAAAGAGACACAATATATAATGTGCTGCATCAGAGGTAGGCAGGGTATTGTGGGAACAGAGAAGGATAGACCCTCAACCTCACCAGGCTGGACAGGAAACTTCTTAGAAGAGGTGAAACCTGAGACCCTGAGTTGGGATTCCCCAGTTGAGAAGGCCCTTCCTGCTCTGGTTCCACTCACCTCCACCGCCTCATCTCTCCCCTTGCCTCTCACACCTGCTGCCCACACCTGAGGCTCCGGCTTCATTGTGACTTTGGGGTAATACATTCTCCTGTCCCTGGGTCTTCACCACTTTTTCCTATTCTCTACCTGGGACCTTTTCTCAACGTGCAATCAAATAAGTCAGCTTTTCCAGGAAGCCTTTCCTACCACACCTGAATCTGGGCCTCAGGCATGTATAGCACTTGTCTTACTGCATTTGGAGTGTTTATTCACTTCTCTGCCTTTTCCATAAAACCGCAGGCTCCGTGAGAGCAGGGGCTGTGCCTGCTGTCTGCTCCACAGCAGATGCTCTCTGTGGGCTGAGTCACACACACCTAGAATCACAGATCCTCCTCACGACCCAGGGAAGACCAGGGGAAGCCTACACTTATGTGCAATACCTCTTACAATGAAAAACAAACAAACAACAACAACAAAAAACGTGGTCCCTACTCCATGCGTCTTTGGGGCCTGTCAACTGTGGCCGTCTCCCTTCCTAGCCGTGGAAGAGCATTTTCTTGTTTATTGGCAAAGCTGTCACATAACTGGTATCGGATTCTGACTTGCACAAGTAACATTCTTCACTTTTAAAACCCTGGAGGGGGCTGGGTTATTGCACAAAGGTCTATTTTTCAAACGTTTCTGCGAAGTTTAACTAATTATTGCAATGGGTAATGGAGAACATAAAGGATCAAGAAATCCAGTGACGTGGGTGAAGTCTCCTTTAGCTTCCTGCAATGCACAGGACAAATGTGATTTCGAGTCAACAGCTCCAGGATTGAGTGGGAAATGACGCTACGGGAACAAAATAATGTTCTGGAAACTGTAGGGAAAGTATTTCCAATATAGGCCTTGTTAACATAAGAAACATTCAAACCTGTTTTAAAAAAATAAGAAATGTGGTCCCTAGAACATACCTGTCCATTTATCTCTGTCCAGGCGCCAGGGACTTTATCATGGCCTCGGATCCAGTTATGTAAAACTTCAGCAGACTGATCCCAAGAAATCTAGGAAAGCACAAAGCACAGGCTGAAGCTCTTGATGGTGACAGCGCCAAAGGCAACGGAAACATCTCTGTCCCTCAGAAGTAGAAGTAGGAGTGGTTGGGCTGGCTGGCTTGGAGATCTGCCTTTGGGCGAAAAAATAGTACACTGGGAACCACTCAGAGTTTGAGGGTCATGAATTTTGAAATGTGCTATTGAGTTGGTATAAATACCTCAGCATTGTCCTTTTTCTGGATACCTTCATAGGTTGCCCCTTCTTCTGGCTGGGGAATCCGAGGAGCTTTTCCATCGGCTATGAGTTGAACAGCTTCCACCTAAAGCCAGAAACGTTACCTGTGTCACAGCCCAATGGGCAACAACAGCATGATCTGTTTAACTGAAGTTTCTGCTCTACAGAATTACTGCTTATAAGTCTGTCCAGACAGTCAGACTATGATAATAACTAGCATTTCTTCAGATCTGTCTATGTGCCAGGCAGTGTGGTAGTTACTTCATGTGAAATACCCCTTGCAACTTCACACCAATCCTGCAAGGTGGATATTATTATTCCTGCTCACAGATGAGGAAACCGAGGCTTAAAAAAGTTAAGCAGCTAGCTCAAGATTACAGAGATGGCCAGTAGGTTGTCAGAAGAAAGATCTGCATCCAAGTCTATCTACTGCCAATATCAAGTCTGTACTTCCTTCTTTAAACAAATTTCAACCTCCCCTGGGCGATTCAATGGAAATTTCAGGTATATTATTGTAAAATAAGTCATGATGGGTTATTTCATCTCATCATGATGATTCCAGACAGTGATACATTGCTATATGTAAGTCATTCAACTTGCTTTCTAGCTTAGGACACCTGGAAGTTTAAAAAGTTAACATCTACCCATGAGTTTGATTGCGTTTGGGGTGTGTCCTACTTTCTCTTCCATGTTATATTTATATTTATGTTTGTCTGGAGTTGAGAGCCTCTCTCCTTCACTGGGAGGTCTATGTGAGCTCAAGTTCTCAGATTTCTCTCTAAGCTCTCAGAGCTGTTGACCAACCTCCCAAGAGCACATGGAGCAAACCACCTGGGAACAAGGACAAGTTTACAGCTCATTCATTCTACCCACTTCTAGCTATCATATCACCTGGGTTTGGGTACCAGAGCCAGATTGGAAAAAATGCCACTGAACACATATAATAGTATTTTGATTGTATTATGTAATTATCATTTTTGAGCACCTATTGTATGCCAGCTGCTTTACACAAATGCCATTTAATTTTCACAACAACTATCCATCAGGTAGTATTATCTAGATTTTATAGATAAGGAAACCAAGGCTAAAGAGTCTAAGTGACCTGCCCATTGTCATACTATAAACAAGTGATAGAATGAGAACTTTGGTGTCAATAAATCATTAAATGATACAAACAGAATACTGCTCTCCTCCCTCTGAAATCAAAGGCTGCTGCTGTATATCATCTTACTGTCCATCTCTGTGTTGCTACTTCTACCATATCAAACTCTGGAAAACATTAAATAACAGTAAAACTTACCTTTCAATACTTTTATAGGTTTATATAGTTTTTACTTTGTGGGGTACATGCTCTGAGCACATCTGAACAAATAGAGCAACACCAAATTTCACCCCATTATATAGACTGATTTCAAATACTTTTACAGGAAGTCCAAATTACATAGCACAATTTCTTAAGATTCTCTGTACTTCTTTACAATTAGTGTTATAAACAGGGTTGGAGATTCAAGTAATTGGCAAAATAATTGAAACAGTTTGATTGCTAGTCATCCGTTTGATCATTGCTCTCAGAAGATCAAATCAGCTTCATTGACTAGAAATTTTACAGTTCAGATATCCACCCTAAATACACTATCCTACTGGTAAATGTAAAAGTTCATTTTATTTGGATTTACATTTTTAGTAAAAATTCCTAAAAGAAAAATATCTTCAAAACTCTAAAGGTTTACTAAATTCTTCTTGATGGCATAAGTGTACTGACCATGGCTTTGATTCCTTCAGGAAAAAGAAATCGATTATATAGTGCATCCACTGTATCATTGGGTTCAACATCACATGACCTCTGAAGAAGGATGGGTCCTGTGTCTAAACCATCATCAGCCCAGAATACAGAAAATCCAGCTTTCTTATCTCCCATAATTAGAGTCCTGTGAAAATAAAGAGTTTCAACTTAAAAGTTTGGTTAACTGTACCATAAAATGATGAATTAGTGATAGTAAAGCACAAGGTAGTTACAATGGAGAGTTGATTGTGAATGAAGCTACTGTGAGATTTTTAAAAAAAAATAATTTTTGATTGATTTCAGAGAGTAAGGGAGAGGGAGAGAGAGAGATAGAAACATTAATGATGAGAGAGAATTCACTGATCGGCTGCCTCCTGTACACCCCACACTGGGGATGATCGAGCCCACAATCCGGGCATGTGCCCTGATCGGGAATTGAACCGTGACCTCCTGGTTCCTAGCTCAACGCTCAACCACTAAGCCATACCACTGGGCTGTGAGAAATTAATAATAGAGCTGGGAAATGTCACCACTTATAAAAAGCAATATTTAATGGTACTGCTATTTTATACATCCATACATCTCTAGTCTTGTTAACACATACTAATGACTTACAGTCTACTGAAAAAGGCATTAGAGTCCATCATTATTACCACTCACTGACTACCTGGTGTCGGCTTCCTACAGCAGCATCAAGTAATTTTACCCACCTGGGTTCAATTCTTACCTCATATTTGACCCTGTATTAGGCAGAATAAGATAATGGGAGATAAAACTAAGGATGCTTAGTGCAATGTGAAGAGGAGAACTGATTGTTAATTTAAGTTGTGCAATTCAGGAATAAGCATCATTTAGAGCTAGAAGTCTGCATAAGTTCTAGTAAAAGATGGTTGATTAATTCAACTAGCATTTGTATTTTGGGCTCTATAAAGTTTAGCCTAAGAGAAAATGCCCTACCTATGGGGCATAATACATATGAACTGGGTATGTGGACAAATAAAATCATATTAGAGAGCAGGCTAATGAAGTAGTAGATCAGCCATGTCCACGATCAAAATAATTTTTACTTCTCTGAGCAATTAATCAAGCCAGGCCTAAATAAATCAACCAACCAATCACTCTTTTCAGAAATGTTGTGGAATTAAATTAGCTTTATGTTACCAAGATCCTTGAAAATATTCATATACTTTGACCCAATGATTCTGCATGTAGAAGCAATGTGAAATGAAAAAAAAACACACCACAAGTTTAAGTACACAGATATGCATTACAGTACTATTTAAAGAGCAAAAAGAAATCAATTTATGTAATCAGATTTTAAATACAATGAATGAAATGTTCATCACACTTAAGCTAAGTATAGATTTTCTGTCTGTTCAATCATCTGACGCTGAGAGATATCTGGGAGAGGTGCAGGCAAAGGAAAGAAGGTAGAGAAAGTGGACAAGGCCCACAGCATGATGGACCAACGGCAGTGGTCGGCAAACTGTGGCTCGCGAGCCACATGCGGCTCTTTGGCCCCTTGAGTGTGTCTCTTCCACAAAATACCGACTTCTGCGCATGGGCCACAAAGTTTCTTTTTTAAAAATTTTATTTATGTATTTTTAATTAAATCTTTATTGTTCTGATTATTACAGTTGTTCCTCTCCCTCCCCCCCCATAGCTCCCCTCCACCCGGTTCCCACCCCGCCTTCTGCCCTTATCCCCCTCCCTGCCCCCGTTCTCATCCATAGGTGTACAATTTTTGTCCAGTCTCTTCCCACACCCCCTACATCCCTTTCCCCCCCGAGAATAGTCAGTCCATTCCCTTTCTATGCCCCTGATTCTATTATACTCACCAGTTTATTCTGTTTATCAGATTATTTATTCACTTGATTTTTAGATTCAATTGTTGATAGATGTGTATTTGTTGTTCATAATTTGTGTCTTTACCTTTTTCTTCTTCTTCCTCTTCTTAAAGGATACCTTTCAGCATTTCATATAATACTGGTTTGGTGGTGATGAACTCCTTTAGCTTTTTCTTATCTGTGAAGCTCTTTATCTGACCTTCAATTCTGAATGATAGCTTTGCTGGATAAAGTAATCTTGGTTGTAGGTTCTTGCTATTCATCACTTTGAATATTTCTTGCCACTCTCTTCTGGCCTGCATAGTTTCTGTTGAGAAATCAGCTGACAGTCGTATGGGTACTCCCTTGTAGATAACTGACTTTTTTTCTCTTGCTGCTTTTAAGATTCTCTCTTTGTCTTTTGCTCTTGACATTTTAATTATGATGTGTCTTGGTGTGGTCCTCTTTGGATTCCTTTTGTTTGGGGTTCTCTGCGCTTCCTGGACCTGTAAGTCTATTTCTTTCAGCAGGTAGGGGACGTTTTCTGTCATTATTTCTTCAAATAGGTTTTCAATATCTTGCTCTCTCTCTTCTTCTGGCACCCCCATAATTTGGATGTTCGTATGCTTGAAGTTGTCCCAGAGGCTCCTTACACTATCTTCATATTTTTGGATTCTTTTTTCATTTTGTTTTTCCAGTTGGGTGTTTTTTGCTTCTTCGTATTTCAAATCTTTGACTTGATTCTTGAGATCCTCTAGTCTGCTGTTGGAACTCTGTATAATATTCTTTATTTCAGTCAGTGTATGCTTAATTTCTAATTGGTCCTTTTTCATATCCTCGAGGGTCTCACTAGATTTCTTGAGGGTCTCACTAAATTTATCAGCGGTTTCTACAAAATTCTTGAAAAACCTTGTAAGTGTGGTTTTGAACTCTATATGCTGTAGTTTGCTTTCCTCCATTTCTGTCATTTGTGATCTGTTTCTTTGTCTCCACATTGTTTATGCTTCCCTGTGTTGATAGAGTGGCTTTCTGTGCTAGGTGTCCTACAGGGCCCAGTGGCTCAGCCTCCCCAATTACCTGATGTGGACACTCTTTGTGCACCCCTGTGTGGGCTTTGTGCACAGTCTTGTTGTAGTTAAGCTTTGATTGTTGTAGGTATCACTGGGAGGAATTGACCTCCAGGCCAATTGGCTGTGAGAATCAGCTATGTCTGCAGTGGGAGAACTTCTGTGCTGAAGACACCCTTATGGGGCAAGACTTGCTTCAGTGGGGCTTTGGTGCTCACTGAGTCTGCCCCTGAGTGTGTCCCTTATGGATCTGAGGACTTGTAATCTGGATGGTCTCACTCTGACCACTGGGTACACTGGCTCTTGGATCTCTAAGGAGGTGCTAATTTAGCCTCTGCCCAGCAGGAGCTATGGAGAGATCTGTAGATTCCTCTTCTTTGTTTGGGGTTTGGAGGTGCCCAGATGAGGACAAGCTGTGAAGCAATGCAAGCTGCTGTGGGGCCTTGCGCCTTCGTTTGGAAGTTCTTGGTCTCTCTAACCCAGCTGCAGTTTGTTAGGTAATTTTCAGATTGCAAAGGGCCAGGCCTTTCATATGCAAAAGCCTCTGTGCACAGCTTGGGGGGGTGGGGTCTCTGGGAATCAACAGGGTGGAGCAAGCAGCTATGGCTGCTCCTCAGTCCTACCTTAAGAGGCCCAGAGTCTCAGTGTCCTGGTAATTGCTACAAGCACCTCTGAGAGAAAGCCGCCCTCAAGTTCCAACCGATGCCAGACAGTCCAGTTTCTCCCTGTATGAGTCTGGGTCCCCAGAGACTCTCCCAGAATTGGAGTTCAGAGCAGTCGGGAGCTTGAGACTCTCCCGATTCAAAAAGTAAGCCGCATCCTCAGGTACCAGCCCTTTCCATGTACACCTCCGTACCTCTGCACTTTACTTCCGCACCTCCTCTGAGTCTCAGTGTGCTTTTCTCTTTCCTTCTAGTTGTAGAATTTCCACTCAGCCAGCCTTCTTGTAGTTCTGGATGATGTCCATTTTGTCTTTTAGTTGTATTTTTGAAGTGGTTGTGCGAGGCAGCAATTTCCGGTGTTTACCTATGCTGCCATCTTGGTTTCTCTCCCCTGGGCCACAAAGTTTCAATCGCACTGTACGTGAGCGCCCGCACATGGTATTTTGTGGAAGAGCCACACTCAAGGGGCAAAGAGCCTCATGTGGCTCGAGAGTCGCAGTTTGCCAACCACTGACTTATGGCATTGGGTACCTACAGTGTACCAGGCATTGTTCTTGATTCTGGGAAATACAGCAATGAAATAGAACATAGTCCCTCCCTCAAGAAGCTTAATGTTGAGTGGGGGAAGACAGACAACAAAGATAATTTCAGGTAACTCAGCATTTCCTGAAATGTGCTTGAGATGTTCTATGCAAAAGAAAAAAAAGTTCTATGATCAAATAAGTTTGGGAACACTGTGTACTCAGATTCCCTCTGGGAGATTATGATGCTAACATTACAAGTTCTAACAAGTCCTGTGATAAGAAAATCCAGTATTACCAAGCTTGTCTGATGGTAGAACCTTTGTTTAAACCTAGTTGAAGCCCATTCTTGTAACCTGGTTACAGACCACTCTTGGGAAATGCTGTTTTGTCTTATGCAGTTCCTCTAACTCTCAGGAGAGTTCATGCAACAGTAGCAATCATACAGGACCTCACAATTGTTCAAGCTTACCTACGTCCTTGATCATCTAGGTAAAAAACAGAAAGACTGTGGACAATAGGAATAGGCTTATTTTCTCTGTTATTAAAAACATCTCACCAGCCTAGCCCACATGGCTCAGTGGCACATACCCGGGGCACATGCCCAGGTTGTGGGCTCGATCCCCAGTGTGGGGCATGCAGGAGGCAGCTGATCAATGATTCTCTCATCATTGATGTTTCTGTCTTGCCTTCTCCCTTCCTCTCTGAAATTAATTAAAAATAAAATAAATAAAAATAAAACAAAACATTTCACCAGTTGATAGCAGAGGCTCCTCTGTGCCTGGGAAGGATGGACGGGTGGTAAATGATGGAACCGTGCTTTGGGCTGTCAATTACATCCATGGGGATGAACTGTGTGCAGAAAGGAAGCACGTTTAGCTCGGCACCCACGGATCTGTAGGCCTCTGCCACCTCCTTTATGGTCTTGCCCTTGACTCTCCATCTGGGGAACTTGAACACAGGGGTCCCATCTTTCTCTGCAGCCAAAGCTGAGCATGAAAGAGAAGATTGTTTTCATTAAAAATAATTTTAGCGGTAATTTCATATTGCTGTAGAGCTACACATTGTAATTTTATAGCTTTGTGAAACATTTACAAATAAAACATGGTGAAGAAAAATTTAGATTCTGGCCAGGATTTGACCTGCTATAATTTTACCATGAACCATTTATGTTTCTACTGTGATTTTTATCTATGTACTAGAGGTCCCATACATGAATTTGTGCACAGGTAGGGTCCCTTGGCCTGGTTGCCAATCAGGGAGGTCTCGCCCAGCCCCGGGGCTGATTGGGGCCGGCTGGCCACGGGGAGGGACCGCGGGAGGTTAGCTGGCCATGGAAGGTTGGCTGTGGGAGTGCACTGACCACCAGGGGGCAGCTCCTGTGTTGAGCGTCTGCCCCCTGGTGGTCAGTGTGCGTCATAGTGACCGGTCGTTCAGTTGACTGGTCGTAATGGTCACTTAGGCTTTTATATATATAGATTTAAGGTATAATGTTTGAACTCAAACATTTGTAGCTAGATAACATTTTTTGAGATTTTTAACTGAGGCTTTCTTTTATGGATCAAAATTTGTACTTCTCTTATTGATCCCGCCATTTAAAGAACATTTGCTTGTTGTTGTTTTTTTAAATATTTGGAGCCAGGTGCCAATACATCACCACCCAAATTAGACATACTCAGTCTCTGGCACAGTTGGAAAACCTCAAGTTTCTTCCCAGGCCCGTTGGTTGAGGAGAGTCCCTTTAATCACAGGGAAAACTGTAAACCAGGACACCTTCTCTCTGCCAAACGGGCAGAGCCCAAAAGATAAAGGGATAAAGGAGCTGAGCTGAACCTGTCTAGTTCCTTCACCCAAGTTCACCAATCAGATAAGTTAGGGGAGGAGAGGCCAAGACTGAAGAACACATGCTCCCTGTAGGGTTCGGCCATACTGGAGCAGATCCTAGGCTCTGTCCTGGAAAGTGTCCCTTCTTGCCCAGACAGGGTGGCTCAGTGGTTGAGTGTCCACCCATGAAGCAGGAGGTCATGCTTGATTCCCAGTCAGGGCACAGACCCAGGCTGCAGACTCAGTCCCCAGTAGGGGGTGTACAGGAGGCAGCTGATCAATGATTCTCTTTTCCTCTCTCCCTTCCTCTCTCTGAAATCAATTTAAAAAACATATTTTAAAAAATAAAATAAAAGGAATGACTCCATTCTACCTCTGTGTGAAATGGACTGGCCCTCAAAGTGCAGACAGCGCAAGCATGTTTTTTCCATAATAAAATCTCAGTTTTACTACTATATACCCTAAAATATTAAGTACATTTCTTTTTCATTGGTAACTCAAAGTAACTACATTTTAGGCTTTTTACCTATATATTTTTTGGTTCCCTTTCCTTCTCTTAATCCAATCATCAATATTCATTGATTCCAGATGGGATGCCTACGCCACAAAGCCTCAATTCCAAAGCCTAGTAAGTCTTGAAGGCCATCAAGGTGATGCCTTGATCAATCCATTTGGAAGAGCTTGAGAAACCAGTATAATGATGTTCATAAAATGTAAATATTCATAAAATGCTCAAAAGCTGTAAACAACTCAAATGTCAGGTAATAGGAAAATAGATACACAGTAAAAAAAAAAAAAAAAAAAGAGTTAAATTGGGAGAAAATTGTGAAAGGTCTAAGAATCACATGCTTGCAATTCTTCTGAAGTTCATGTACATGGCAGAGACTGCTAGTTGACCCCCTTCATCCTTTATGAGTGGATTCCTATAATTTAGCTGAACACATAGCTAAATAAAATACTGAATAAAATCTGTATCCTAAAATCTGATATCCTAAATTTTTTTAAAAATATATTTTATTGATTTTTTACAGAGAGGAAGGGAGAGAGATAGAGAGTTAGAAACATCAATGAGAGAGAAACACCAATCAGCTGCCTCCTGCACATCTCCTGCACACTGAATAAAATCTGTATGGCTCAGCCTGTCCTGCAAATAGATTTGACCTGTAAGTAAATTCTAGCCAATGGGATACAAGTAGGAATAATATGTGCATCTTCTGGATTATGCCCTTAATGAAAAACTTGCCCTCTACTTCTCTTTGTCTTGCTGCTTGCTGGATGCAGACTGGATAGTCAGGGCGGAAGAAGCTACCTGGACCATGGGATGCAAGTCCATGGCAAAACAACAGAAAGAGCTTTCATGTGATAAGTGCAGAACTGTCACAACAGTTCAGATGACCAACCCAGACTTGAGAAATGAACTTCTATCTTAATTCAAGCTACTAATATTTGGGGTCCCTCTGATACAACAGAAAATCTGATATCCTAATTTTTTTTAAAATATATTTTATTGATTTTTTACAGAGAGATAGTTAAAAACATCGATGAGAGAGAAACATCGATCAGCTGCCTCCTGCACACCTCCTACTGGGGATGTGCCTGCAACCCAGGTATTTGCCCTTGACCGGAATCGAACCTGGGACCTTTCAGTCCACAGGCCGACGCTCTATCCACTGAGCCAAACCGGTTTCGGCTGATATCCTAAATTTAAGTCTTCCCAAATATCCCACACAGAACTAATGAAAATAGATAGTTCTAGCAACAGGAATCATTCAAAAAGAAGCAGTTGGAGCCAGGTATATAAAAATGCATGAGGCAGGTTCCCTCAGAATTCCCCAGGTTGAGGAAACCTTTTTCTGAAACAAGGACAATTTTTAAATCAGTGATTAAATTCATGTGCATATGGGTTCTTGGCCCAACTTTTCTTTTAGTTTGACTCTTGAAAAATAATATTAAAATGTAATATTGTTAAAAGCAATAACAAGAAAGGAAAAACCCCAGAGCTGCTTCTTTCAAAAAAAAAGTAAAATTTCAGGGTTATTGGTATATTATTTTCCAACCAACATGTTGCATCATACCAGTGACTCATGAAGTCCCAAGTCATAAGCCAAGATTTCTAGGCACTAGTCCTGTTCCTGACCTGTATTATTTGTAGACTGTTTCTATCTCTGTGTCTTACACCCTTTCTTCTTCTTTTTTTAATCCTCACCTGAGGATATTTTTTTCCATTGCTTTCTGGAAAGAGTAGGGGAGAGAGAGAGAGAGAGAGAAAGAAACATTGACAGGAAAGAGACACATTGATTGGCTGCCGGGAATCCAGCCTGCAACCTGAGACCCTTTGGCGCATGGGCTGAGGCTCTAACCATTTAGCAACACCAGCCAGGGCCTTGCACCCTTTCTTGACCTAACCATAGCATGCAAATCAGAAACACACTGCAGCCCTAGATGGTTTGGCTCAGTAGGTAGAGTGTTGGCCTGCGGACCAAAGGGTCCTGGGTTTGATTCCAGTCAAGGGCCTGGTCGGGGTGCGTGCAGGAGGCAACCAATCTGTTTCTCTCACATCGATGCTTCCCTCTCTCTTCCACTCTCTCTAAAAAAATATATCAATGGAAAATCCTCGGGTGAGGATTAAAAACAACAACAAAAGAAACACACTGCAGGCTTGTTCTGAGGATGGCTATCTTCTTTATCTACCGTAATCACCAAGCAGCCCCAGCTATAACTTGTTCTGAGACAAAGGCCTTCTTTATGACCCCACATCAATATCTATGATTGGGTGTGGTCTTCCCTGTACTCCTTTTGGCATCTCTGCATCAAGTATTATTCTTTGAAAAGTCACAAGTGTAACTCAGAAAAAAAATATATGCCTGGAAATTCCGCTGATGGACCTGATGATTACCATGGAGATAAGTGGAGAAACTCAATACAACAGGTGCCTGCTCCTTTGTCTTGGGACCCACAGAGAAGGGAGAATTTTTGACTCTTATGTCCACCATGCCAATAGACTTGGCCAGACAAGGCTTTCAATAGGTCCGGTGGAAGCCGCAGAGCCCAGAAGGGAGGCATGCAATCTAGGTCTTCCGGGCCTGTGGCAAGTAAGTGGAAGTACAGAAATGCTAATGAGAGATGCCGGCTCTGAGTGGGCCCCAGGCTGAATAGTTGAAAGCCCAGTTCAGAGTCCTTGATACACTCACCCAGTGGGTCAGCTTTTCCATCCTTGTCTGGAACTGTGAACACCCCCACCACTCGATGGCCCTCTTTGCAGAGGTGGCTGTAGACTTCTTGTCCAAAGAGGCTCTGACCAATAAGGGCCAACTTCAGCTGGTTTTTGAAATAAACCTGTGAAATAATTCAATGATGACAGATGTTAGCATGGGCAGAAGACACATGGGTAATATTCATTTTTAAATCATTCAAGATGACTTGAGGACAACACAAGGCTCAAAGATCTACTAAATATATTTTTTACTGACATACGCTGAACCTAGACTATCTGAGATCCAAACCTAGTGTCACCTGCCCCTTATTAGTTGTGTGGCCTTAAGCAAGTAACTAACTTCTGTTTGCTTTTTCTCTCATCTGTAAAATGGGAATAATAACAGCACCAACCTCATACAATTTTGAAGTACATGACTTTAATATGCAATAGGCTTAGTGCAGTGTCTAACACCTAGTGCTGCTTAAGTAAAAACTTTAATAATGTTTTAAAGATTTTACTACTTATGTGCTTTTTAACACTGGTTTATGTGTTTGTTTGTTTTATAAAGCCTAGAATTCCAAAATCCTTGGTAAGTGGATCCAATTCATTTGTTCTTAAAACCTGGATTGATCTAATGGAACATTCTTTTTTTAAAAAAAAAAAAAAAGTACATATATACATATATGTTTTGTTTTTTGTTTTTCAGAGAGGAAGGGAGAGGGAGAGAGAGAGAGAAACATCAATGAAGAGAGAGGACCATTGATCACTGTCTCCTGCATGCCCCACACTGGGAATCGAGCCCGTAACCCAGGCATGTGCCCTGACCGGAATCAAACCGTGACCTCCTGGTTCACAGGTCGCCTTTTTAGGCATGAACTTAAAAGTATACAGGCTCATACCTTCCCTGCAATTGAGCTGATAATTAACACTAGAAAGACTGAAATTTAGTATATACCTGTATTGCCCAAAAGCAGTCAAAATGACTGTATTGTGAAAGAATAATATCGGAGCACTCTTCACTTATGTTCCTTAGCTTTTCCAATAACTCACTTCTATTCGACATTTCTTTCATGAATTTAGGGCGCAAAAGAAATAAAATAAACAACTTATTAGAACAAGTATCACTGCATAAAGATTCGAATAACAAGTACTAGTTTAGCTTATTGAGCAACTGCAACTTATCAAGTATCGACAATTTATCCTGTACTTGTATGTTATCATGTGACGGTAATGGAAAAAAATGAAAACTGTTATTTCAATACAGAGCCGAACTGGTCATATAAGAAATGTACTCAATTCAATAATAAGAGTCATTTGATTATTTAAAATTTCCCCAAGCAGTCAAAATGACTGCTTTTGGGCAATATAGGTATAACACACATATATATATATATACCAGAAATGAAGGAGGGGGAGGTAAATACAATTATTAATAAACGCATTTATATGTTGTACAAAAAGTCACAAAATTCTAAGACATTGTGTCCTTATATACATAATTGTTTTTCTAATTGAAATTAAAAAGCAGTCAAAATGACTTCCTTGGGCAATCTAGTGTTAAACAATTGAGGTTTTAAAAATCCTTTTCAGGACCAGCGGAAGTTTCTATCCTTAGCCTAGAACTTCAATGTCTAACAGATATTCACAAGCAAATATTAACTCTGCCTATGGAAACCATGTGACTATTCATTTCCTCTCATAAAAAAAATCTGAATGTTCTGTAAACGTTCTGTCTTCAAATCCTATAATTAATGCTGTGGCTTGAAATAGAACTTACATGTTGGCTATCTTACAAAAGGTGGCTTTACCTCATGCCATTACCAATGCCAGATATTTTGAAACATCTAAAATACTACTCTTAAAACAAAGGAGCCAGGAGGCTGAGCTGACTCAATGTCAGCTGTCACCCATTATTTGGAGTTCAAATTCACATTCAACACGCCTCCAGAAAGACAGTGTGTAAGGAAACCGTGCCAGTTTCTTTGGAAATACTGTATTCACCAAAACACCATCTGAGCTCAGTGCTTAAGCTGAAGTTACAAAGGTGAGTTTCTAACACTGAGAAATGTTCAGATTTTAAGTGTGTTTATAATGCGTTAGCATAATTCCAAAGAAAACTGGACTGGGATATTTTACCTTACTCTTATTTCTCCAAGTATAACCTGAAGGCTGACTGACAGTGTTGGCAGAATCAGCTGGGCGAGTACGTTAGAAATGTGGATTCCTAGACCCCACCCAGATCTACTGAGTTAGGCTTGAGGCCCAGGAAGCTGCATTTTAACAAGCTCTTCATTGACTCACAGGCACACAGAGTCGGAGGATCTCTGATTTATGGAGGGTGTGCGTCTGCCAGCTACAAAAGATTCCGCCCTGGGGAGTTTGGATTCCGCCCGAAAAAAGGGGTGGAAATATTAGCAAACAGTTTAATGAGATCCTAAGATATGCCAGGTGTTTCATATATATCACTTCCTTTTGATTGCCCAGTGATTCTTGGAGACAGGCGTTATTAAGCTATTTTACAGATAAAGAAATTAAAACTGAGAAGTTAAGATACAGCCCAGAGTCAAATAGCGTACTAAGTACTATATCAATGTTATCATTATCATTTCCTCAGCATTTAGTGCTCAGGATATAATACATTATCTAATATGGTTTGAGGTTGAATTTGGAGGTTCTAAAAGCAAACTAGACACCAAAGCAGGGGTCAGGCAATAAGGAAATAAGTTAAGAACATGGGTGCTAGAACTAGAGTATAAAACCAGTACTTGGTTCCAGGAGGCAAAGAAGGGTCCAACCTCTCAGTGATTCCTAAGATCACCTCAAGTCCTGGAATCAGGCCATGAACCCACAGCCATCAGCCAAACTTGTTCCAGACGCTGGCAGAGGAAGCAAAATAAATATGAGGGCTAATTAATCCCCACCATGAGGAGAAATTAAGAAGCAGTGAGCCAGGCAAGAGAGTGGACAATAGTAACTGAGAAAGGATTTTATTACTGTAATAGAAGCCTGGTGCATGAATGCGTGCATGGGTGGGGTCCCTCGGCCTGGCCAGCGATCCAGGCCTATTGGGGGAGCCAGCCGGCCGGGCGAGGGGCTGTGGGAGGTTGGCCAGTCGGCTGGGGGGAGAGGGGCTGCAGCTGGCTCGGTGTGGGGCGGGGGGGGGGTGCCATGGGAGGTTGGCTGGTGGGAAGAGGGAGGCAGGAGGGGCTGTGGGAGGTTGGCTATGGGAGTGCACTGACCACCAGGGGACAGCTCCTGCATTGAGCATCTGCTCCCTGGTGGTCAGTGTGTGTCATAGCGACTGGTTGACCCGTCATTTGGTTGGAACAGTCACTTAGGTTTCTATATATATAGATAATTGCACTAGTTAAAAAGACCCAGTCATTTCACTAAACTGAAATCAATAAATATTTCTAAGTCCATTTCTTTCTTTATTTTTTTCTTAATCCTCCACCCAAAGATATTTTTCCATTGATTTTTTTAGGGAGAGTGGAAGAGGGAGGGCAAGACAGAGAAATAGCAATGTGAGAGAAACACATTGCTTGTTTGCCTCCTGCATGAGCCCAAACCAGGGCCTGGGCCGGGAGGAGCCTGCAATCAAGGTACGTGCACTTGACTGGATCGAACTCGGGACCCTTTGGTCCTCAGGCTGATGCTCTATCCACTGAGCAAAACTGGCTAGGGCTCTAAATCCATTTCTTTAAATCAGAGAATGGAAAAGTATATTCTATCAGGAAATGTTATAAAGTAATTTTCCCCTTGGATTTTGCTACATCCAGAGAGATTCCCCTCCCCCTATTTTGCTTTAATACCAAACTCATAAAAAGTGCTGTGATTTTTTTTTCTAGATGACAGTATAATTTATATACAGAATATGCCCTTTTCAGTGTATAGTTCTGTCAGTTTAAACAAACACACAGTCATATAACCACAATCAAGCCCCCACTATTCCATCAGCTCCCAAAAGTCCTTTATGTCCCTTTGTAATCAATCCTTGCCCTATCTCCAGCCCCTGACAATCATTGATCTTTTGCCTATCACTAAGTTTTACTCGTTCCAAATGTTAGATAAATGGAATTATATAATAGGAAGCCCTTAGAGTCTGTCTTCTTACCCTTAGCATACATATTTGAGTTTCATCCATGTTGTATGTATCAGTAGTCCATTCCCTTTCTACTTTTCTTTTCTGAGTAGGATTCCATTGTTTGGATGAATATACCACAGTTTGTTTATCCTGTCACCAACTGAAGGACATTTAAGTTATTTCCAATTTTTGGTGACTAGGAACAAAGCCTCTCTAAACATTCATAAGTAGGTATTTGTGTGAATAAAAGTTTTCATGGGCAAATACCTAGGAGTGCAATTGCTGGGCCATAAAATGTTTAACTTTATTTAAAAAAAAAACAAAAAAAAAAAAACACTGCCAGTTTTCCAAAGTGGCTGTACCATTTTACACTCCCACCAGCCGCGCTTGATTTTGAACAATTCTTATGGGACACGGTCCAAAGGGTGGCTCCTCACTTTCTATGGAGCAAGAAACACCCAATGCTTCACTTCTCCCATGCCTTCCTTTTGGCCGTTGAAGAAACTGCCGTCCCCCTAGCCACATGTCACTGTTCTTCCACGAGCATTCCTGGGTGCAGCCAGGCTCAGGCCCCTGACCCCTCACCCTGCCTGGTGCTTCCCTCACACACATGTTTTTGTTTATGCTATTTGCCACCTGGGACGTTCAGATTTTACTAGTCAAATCTTATGTAAACCCCATTATTGTAATAATCTTTTCGCTCTTCAAGACTTTTTTCTGCTCTCCAAAAAATAAAATTCAATGAAAGGCGTTGACAGAGGAGGCCACTAAAACAGGCTGGCACAGGCCCCTTGCTCTCTTGCCATCCAACCTAGATTCCCGTGTGCCACGTGGCGGGAGGAACTTGAGGAGGAATCCAGCGCACTGCTCGAGAGAACGAGCAAAAGCTCCACCACCGCAGATCTCTTTTTCTCTAATTTAAAAAAGATGGATGCTTCCAACATAACTAGCACCGCCTGCATGGGGTCAAGTGAGTGCTCATTATTTGGTGGTGTCTGGAGGATAAAGCTTTTCCACTTATGCCACTTTGGATCAGTTCTTGGTGCTACTTGACATGTCTTCCCAGCTCCCAACTGTTCCCATTTGAATCTGCACACATGTAATTATGGCTTTGGCAGAAAAGACGAATCGAAAGCAAATTCTTGTGCAACACAGCAAACATGCACTTCCTATTAAGAGATACTGTAAGTGGGATGGATGTGGTTTTTTTTTTCCTCTTCCCTAAGCAGCTTGTAGTCTGCTTAGATACAAGGTGGCATCTCTCCAGAGGCCCCCCAAAATGCTGAAGGCAGTGCCCCACGCAACGTGTGGGTTCTCCTTCCATTTCTGGAGGTGCTGATGCAATTCCAAGGCCCAAGGCTGGGCCAACGCTGGGTTCTTGCTACAGTTTACGAGTGTTCCAGAGTGGCTGCTTCTGCAGCGCTTAGTAACCCTAGAGATCTTGCCGCCTGCAGCTCAGGAATAACGAGCTCGCAGCCACCAGCAATGAGTGCCACTCTCTGAACGGGCCCTTGGAGCCAGTGGGGAGCGCTCATGCCTCTCAGGCCGCCGAGGAGCAGCAGGCTGACTCGATAGCGCTCTCCTCCAGCAGATCGTCTCCGTCTAGCAGCTCGTTACCAGGGAATCTCACGATTGAAAGGGAAAAAAGAAAGGAAGCCCCAGACGCTGCCCCTTGCCTGGTGACCGTTCCCAGCCGTCAATCCCAGCCAGACCTTGGAAGTTCCAAAGCCCCTTCCCCATACAAGGCAACGGCACGCTTGCCAAGCCCCATCCGGGACCCTCCCCGAACTCTCTTCTGCAGTCTCCCAGTTTTAACAGCGTGATCTTGGCTTTTAGCTGTCTAAACACCGCTGCCCACCCCTAACCCCGCCGCCCGGCGCTCCAGCCCATTGTCTCTAGACTCTAGTAACTAGTCCGGGGTGGGAGCAGGGACGCTGGCCAGGGCGGGACTCACCCGGCCGGTGGAGAAGCGCCGGAGCGCCTGGCTGCCCCGCCGCAGCATTCTGGCTGGACACTGGCGCTTGCGAGGGCGGCTCCGCGGGCGGAGGCGCGGGAGGCAGGCGGGTGGCTCAGTGGGCGCGGTATGCAGCTTCTAAGCCCCGGGCGGCCGCGCTAGCTGCTGGCTGGCAAGGTAAGCTCCTGCGTCCACCCCCGGCTCCAGCCCCCGGCTCCAGCCCCGCCCCTTCCAGCCCGCAAGCCCCGCCCCCTCCAGCTGGCAGGGCTCGGTGGCCAATCCCGTGAGATTGGGCGGGGCGTGCGCTGGCCGCTTGGTGCCTCGGCGGCCCCAGGCCAGGTGCTGAGCGAGTGCCCAGAGGTAGGGACGGCTCCCAGGGGCTAGCTCGGTTCCAGTCGTGTTCCAGGTACTCACTGGCTGTGGGACCTTCTACCAATTAACTCAGACCCTCTGTGGTATAGAGGGATCTACCTTAATGTTCAAGCTGTCACTCCAAGTCACGTCCATACACAATCCTGAGAAGGCAACAGGCATGCCAGTGTGCATCGAGTTACGAAATTGAAGGCATGGGGGCACCTTCGCTATTTAAGAATCCTTATACCTATCTCACAGTCCAATAGGAAAATTTAAAGTCTGTGTATAAAGCACATGGCAAAAGACCTGGCACAGAGCTAGTCTCCAATAGATGATTGTCAGATAATGGATAGATAGGTAAATAGATAGATGATAGATAGGTAGGTAGGTAGGTAGATTCCTTTGCTACTCAGACATGCTTAGCTGAGCACTTGTCTCAAAGAGAACTTAGCTGGCCTGCAAAGCCATCTGCAGTCTCATATTGCTCTTATTACTTACTGCTCTTTTGCACATGTAATCCTGTCTAATGGTAGTGCTTGCCAATTCCTCCCTGGATAATGCTTCCTAGGAGAGCTTGTCACCTGCCCTTGTCACTTGTCCCCAACTCTGCATGACCAAATTCCTTCTCTTCTTAAAGATATAGCTCAAATACAGCCTCCTGGAGGCATTTTTCCTGATTCTTTCTCCCTAACAGCCTTATTTCCCCAAACTAATCCTTTACTCCTCTGAACTGGGGAGGATTTTTGTCTTTGCATCTCTTATGACATCTTAATTGGTTCTTGGTATTTATGTACCTGTTATCTTCTCTACTGGAAGCTCCTTGCAAACTGGGCCCTTTCTGATTTATAAGGATTTACAGTACCTATCACTAAAAAGAGCTTTAAAAGTACTTGAGAGAATAAAGGAATGAATATGTTTAGGAAGGTAAGAGGGAGAGGAAAAGAACAATTCTCAAAGCTTGGAGAATTGCAGCAAACATCCAGGGTTTTGCTTTGGGAACTGCCCCTTGCCAATTCAACCCATTTCCCTGACAGTATCTTGTGATTTCTTGACTTTTTAAACTTCTAAATACTGATACTCATTTTATTTGTTCTGATCTGTGTAAACTGGGAGGGGTGGGCAAGGAGTGTGGTTTTTTCCCGAATGGGGGTTCCATAGTTCTATACTCCAACTCCTAACTTTAGAAAATGAGTTTACGTTCACCCAGATACAATGAAATATGATGACTAAGATTTTCTTCTGTAAGAACCAAAACTATAGTTCTCTTGATAATTGGAGGTTAGACAACATGCAATTAGAGAGTTTCACAAACAAAAAAGCACTGCCAATCTAGATTTATATAACCAAAAAAAAGATGAAATACAGTCATTTTAGAAACAAACGCTTGAGAGAATTTGCCATCAGCAGACACACTATAAGAGAAATATTAAAGAGTGTCCTTCAAGCAGGAGGAAAATTACCCATATGGAAGCTTTCAAATGCAGGAATAAATGGGAAAAAAAGGGCAAATATGTGAGTGAATTTAAGTGAACATGAGCCATATGAATAACAACAATAATAATAGAATCTTGTAGATATATATATATATATATATATATATATGAAAATATACAAACAACAATAAAAATTGTTGGGAAAGTTTGGGGAGCTAGGAGGAATGAAATGATCATTAGGCAAAAAGGAAATAATCCTAGATAGAAGTTCAGAGATAAAGGAATGAAGAGCAATAGAAAGGGTAAATATAAGGACAGATTCAAGTTAATATTGTCTAAAGCAGGGGTGGGCAAACTTTTTGACTCGAGGGCCACAATGGGTTCTTAAACTGGACCGGAGGGCCGGAACAAAAGCATGGATGGAGTGTTTGTGTGGACTAATATAAATTCA
This sequence comes from Myotis myotis, assembly GCF_014108235.1. NCBI lineage: Eukaryota > Metazoa > Chordata > Mammalia > Chiroptera > Vespertilionidae > Myotis > Myotis myotis. The sequence continues at coordinate 201,255,748 of NW_023416335.1, forward strand.
AAGTGAACATCATTACATAAAAGGGTATGGTCTTTTTTTTTATTTTTATTTTTTTTTAGCTTTATTCATTTCAAACGGGCCGTAGTTTGCCCACAGCTGGTCTAAAGTAATTCTAATATGTTTTATAGAGTTCAAAAATATATATAATTAAAATATATGATAACAATAGTATCTGAGTTTTAGGGAGGGAAGGTGGACTTAAAGTGTTCTAAGGCTATAGCAATGTCTTAGAAATAATAAACATACTAATTTATGTTAGACTATAATAAGTTAAGGATGCATATTATAATCTCTAGTATAACCTCTAAAAGAATAGTAATACTATGTATAACTACCAAGTTAATAGAATGTAAAACTATCAAGAAGACAATTATTTTTTAAAAAAATCAATCCAAAAGAAGGCAGGAAAGGTGAGAAAAAGAAATATGGAATAGGTGGAAAAACATGGAAGGAAATTAGTAAGATGTTAGATTTAAGCTTAAATATACAAGAAATTGCAGTAAATGAAAAAATATCCTAACTGCTTTATTTTTAGAAATTTGCATATGAAGTTCTGTACCCTCATTTTTAACATCTGCCCCACACTCCATGGAGTGTCATACATGTTATTTACTTAACCTATCCTTGCTGGTGGACATAAGGTTGTTTCTAGTCTCTCCCCTGAGCAAACCTTCACCAAAGGATCCAGTCAGGTTTTTAAGATGGGTACCTAGAGGTCTCTTTCTAACCCAAAGGTAGCAGTTTAAACACTGATGCACACCACCAGATTGAGCCTCTAGAACAGCTCAAAAAAAAAAAAAAAAAGTGGGATACAAAAAAAAAAAATGCTAGTTTTTTCAGTAACTCTGGGGATTATCATTGGCCTTTATGTAAGAGATATATTTCATTTCGTTTCATTTATTTAAACTAAAAAAAAAAAAGAGTTCAACATCCGCCAAGAAGAAAGGAGTCCAATAAACACCCCAGGTTCTCAAATGATACCCTTAGAAGACATCACCCTAGGAAAGAGTGTGATATACAGGTAGCACCACTCCTGTTAAACCAGCCCACTACTTCAGACCCCCCATCCCTCCTGGGATCCAGGGGTGGAGCACATGACCTAGAATAAGCCAACGGGTGCATGTCTCCTATCCTCTCAACTACAAGGATTGATTCAACAGTGTGCACAGTGTCCTAGTAAGGCTAATCAAGGCCAGCAAGACTTAATTCTGGGACTTCTGTTTGAACTATCAGTTAAGTGTGCTTCTTTTCTCTCTCATGCTAGATTTGGTGTGCTGATGAGCCTGAAGCTGCCAAGGCCTACCATACAGAACCTAAAGAATGTAGCAAAAATTGTGGAGAGACAGAAAAGAAACAGTAAAAATCTAAGACCTGACATCATTTGTATCCTGAAGCTGGGTGGGTATGAAGGCCAATTTTGCCACTAGATGTATTAAAAATTACATACTGTAACAAGTGCAGTTGTTTCTCAAGGACTCCTGGCTGCTATTTCGGCAGACTCTCTGCATGCAGTTTAGGGGTCAGTCAGGGATTTGGCAGAGTTTATACTCGAATTTTAGACCCCATCCCTTGGGCGAGTCTCCTGCTTCAGTGTATAACCTCTCCCCCACTGCCCAATTTCCAGTTTCTCTTCCAACAACCCTGGATGTAGTTTGCTACCACCTGAGGCCAATAAGACTGCAGCATTTCACTCGTGGATTTGAAGGGGTGAGGGATACTGTCAGGCAAAAAATTCACAAACTCATAATTACTCCCAGTTGCTGAGTAAATTTTCTTCTGGTTTCTACCTGCTTTTGTTCTTTTTCAGATCTTTAAAAAGTTATTTTCATTATATTTTGCTTACTTTTCCTAGTTACTAACTGCAAGTAGGTCTCCATTGCCTCCTTACAAGGACATAGAGGTATTCTTGTAAATTAGTTTGCTACATTAATTATAAGATTTTTCTAAGATATTTATGCTTTTTAAATTCGGTTATCTCAACCCACTTTGTAGATCGTAACTTGTATAGAAAGACTCCCTTTTTGTTGTTGTTCTTTATTTTTATTTTTTATATATTTTATTGATTTTTTACAGAGAGGAAGGGAGAGAGATAGAGAGTTAGAAACATTGATGAGAGAGAAACATCGTTCAGCTGCCTCCTGCACACCTCCTACTGGTGATGTGCCCGCAACCAAGGTACATGCCCTTGACTGGAATCGAACCTGGGACTTTTCAGTCTGCAGGCCGACGCTCTATCCACTGAGCCAAACCGGTTTCGGCTGTTCTTTTTTTTTTTCTTGCCCATTTTTCTCTTTTGAAGATGAAAGAAGGGTTGGCAAACATTTTCTTAAAAAACCTATCCTATCTAATAAAAGACAAAAAGGGTAATTGACCATACCTTCGCTACGCTCCCATTGGCTAATCAGGGAAATATGCAAATTAACTGCCAACTAAGATGGTGGCTAGCAGCCACGCAGCTGAAGTGAGCAGGAGGCTTGCTTGCTCCAGTGATGGAGGAAGCCAAGGTTCCCTGCCTGCCACAGCCCGGCTCTGAGCTCCTTAAGCAACAAAGTTTCAATTATAGAAGCTAAACAAACCCCAGATACCTGCTTTCAGCAGGCCGTGGCCTCAGAGCTGGGAGCGAGCAGGAGCCAGCTCTCAGCTCCAGTGATGGCAACAAAGTTTCAATTATAGAAGGTAAATTAATTCCAGAATAAAAAGAAAAAAGAAAAAAAAGGAGAGGCTGGGAGCTTCAGTCGCCAGCCAGCCTGAAAACGGCCCTCAGCTCCTCACCCAGACTGGCCAGGCACCCCAGTGGGGACCCCCACCCTAAAGGGGGTGTGGCCAGCTGCAGCCATCAGCCCCTTACCCAGGCTGGCCAGGCACCCAAGCGGGACCCTCACCCTGATCTGGGACACCCTTCAGGGCAAACCAGCCGGCCCTCACCCATGCACCAGGCCTCTATCCTATATAGTAATAAAAGAGTAATATGCAAACTGACCCTAACAGCAGAAGGACTGGGAATGACTGGTCACTATGACACACACTGACCACCAGGGGGCAGACACTCAATGCAGGAGCTGCCCTCTGGTGGTCAGTGCGCTCCCACATGGGAGAACTCTGCTCAGCCACAAGCCAGGCTGATGGCTGCCAGTACAGCAGTGGTGGTGGGAGCCTCTCCTGCCTCCTCAGCAGCGCTAAGGATGTCCAACTGCAGCTTAGGTCTGCTCCCCGCTGGCAAGTGGACATCCCCCGAGGGCTGCTGGGCTGCCAGAGGGATGTCTGATTGCCATCTTAGGCCCAATCTCCCAGGGAGCAGGCCTAAGCCAGCAGGTGGTCATCCCCTGAGGGGTCCCAGATTTCGAGAGAGCACAGGCTGGGCTGAGGGAGCCCCCCCCCACTCCCCCCCCCACTACACAAATTTTTGTGCACTGGGCCTCTAGTAGTAAATATTTTAGGCTTGTGGGCCATACGGTTACTGTTGTGACTACTACACTCTTACATTCTGTTGTGAAGCAGCCGTAGACAATATGCAAATAAAAAGGCATGATTGTGTTCCAATAAAACTATTTACAAAAGCAAGTGCAGGTCTGCCAACTATACTTTGTTGATTCCCAAGTTAAGATATCTTAATAATTTCCCTTACCAGACAACTGAGCTCTTTGAAGGATTTTAGTCACTGTGATATATCGACCAGGAGAGGTCCTGATTAAATACTGGTTGAAGAAATTAACATTTTCTCATGCTTCTATTCATTTACTTTATTTCTCTAAATAGCTATCTGGTATAGTATTTCATAGTATGGATGATTAAACTCTGTAATTATTCCCTGTTGATGGACATTTAGATCTTTTCCATTAGTATGTATTAAAAATCAGGCAGTAATGGACCTTCTTATTACTAGAGAGTTACTGGGTAACACATTCTTTTTTGCGGGAAGGTCAGGTACCAGGTATGAACATTTAAAAATGCACTTAGCCTGGCCGGTTGCTTCCTGGTTGAGCCTCAAGGTCTGGGCACATGCCCGGTTGCGGCTCAACCCCCAGTAGGGGGCGTGCGGGAGGCAGCCGATTAATGATTCTCATGATTGGTGTCTTTCTCTCTCTCTCTCTCTCTCTCTGTCTCTCTCCTCCTTCCTCTCTGAAAACCAAAAACAAAACAACACACACGCTTAACAGCGCTTTTCTCCACCTTTTTGAGAGGACGGTGTGGAGAGCGGGCGAATGCAATGTAGGCAGAAGAGTGAAATTCCTCGCCCTGGTGTTGGTAAAGTACCTCCTCCTCTCGCACAGTTTTCTCTCGAGAGGAATCGCACAGACCCTGCAGGAAGAAAGCTGGAAGCTCTCTGATGGTGGCGACAGGGAGGGGGTCGGAAATACCGGCTTCTTGGAAGAAGCGCCTGGACCGCGACTTCCGAGAGGACCAAGCTTCCTGGGAACCCCCCTACCCATCAATTTTGCCCTTTCCAGGGTAGACTGCGGGAACAACTCCCCAGGGATTAAACATGGCCGGCGCACAGCAGGGCGAAATTGAGGGTACCGGTGCGGCGTGAGACGAGAAGTAAACGGTGGCGAGGCCCATATAAAAACAGCACCCGGCGAGCACCGCCGCCACCATGGCAGCCGATCCCGTCGCCGCGGAGGACTCACTTTCCCAGCGGCCCCCGCGGCCGCAGGGACCTAAGCCCACACGACCCTCGCAAGCAGGGGCGGGGCTAGGGCCGGAAGTCACGTGCCGTGACAGCCGCTGGGGTGAGGCCGCCGTAGTCATCCCGGCTGCCGGGGACTGTGACTGAGGGAGGTGCCGCGGGGATGGCGGTGGAGACTCTGTCCCCGGACTGGGAGTTCGACCGCGTGGATGACGGCTCGCAGAGTAAGAGAGCGGCGCGGGGACGCTCCCGCGCGGGCCTCCGCCCCGGCGTGCTCCTGCGGGAGGGCTCTGCGTCGTGGTTGCTGCGCAGCCCTCTGCTTGGGGGCACTTTCTGTCCCTTGGGGTGTGAGAGGAAGCGCTCTCGAGCGTTACTTTCGGGGTTGGTGGTGGTGGGGGGGCGGGTCCTAGCAATGGCAGGCCAGGCCGGCCCGGACCGGGCTCGGGGTTCGGGCGGCGACTCCCCTGGAAAACCCGCGGTGCCCCGGGGGGAGCGGCGTCCACCGCCTGCAGCCCGAGGGCGGGTCCGGGGAGGCCCTGTCTGGGCGCTCAGGGCTTTCGCCGGATCCGCGGAGCTTCGCTTCTAGGAGAGGCTGAGGTCCCGGTTCCTGTTTCGGTTTCCTGTTTTTCTTTTCTTCCTCCCCAGCCAACTTTTTGGAAGTTTGGTGTTTTTTTTCCTCTTTTCTCCTATAATCATAGAATATAGAGAAAAAGAATTCTTCACATGGAACAAAACACCCCCCCAGGCCCCACGTGAATGCTAATGCATCTTCTTCCAGCCTTTTCTCCACGTTCGATAAAAGTGATGTCCTGCAGTTTCCATTGCAGCTAGGAAGGTTTCACAAGTTACAGCAAATCTGCTTCCGATTTTGTTTCAGAAGATCGAATTGCCTGATTTAAGTTAGAAGTCCAGCAAAACACAAACACACACACACACACCCATGCCCCCCCGCCCCCCCAGCACATTCAAGTCCATGCTGCAAAATTTAGAAGCCAAACTAATGATTCCAGTGGAACGCCACTTGCGATTAATACGAGTTGGAGAGGATCCTGTGTTCGCTGGTGTACAGTGAGCTGCACCTGGTCACCTGTGAAGTTTTAAGGACAAAGGTCCCCGGCTCTGCCTTGGGAATAAGTAATGAATTCTTATGCGTGAGGTGGAATCTTTGCTTTCGTCCGCCAAGAATAGGGATAAAAATACGTTCCTGGGTTTGAAAAAGCGGTTCACCTTGGAGGAGAATGATCGGATTTACCCAGCAGGCATTTCCCGTGTCCCGGGCACTGTGCTAGGCATCAGGGATACAGAGAGAGAAGGAAGAATGCCGTCTGTTCAGAGAGAGAAGCGTGTGAGTGAGTTTTTGAAATCTCATTCTGAAGACTCACCATGTAGTTCTTCTTTCAAGTCTTTTTAACTTTTACTCATTTTGACAACTATTCCTTATTTTTTACCAACAAGAAACTTAAATGTTCTTACAGGGTTTCTGTTGCCTGCTACTTTGTGAATTCCCAGGCAGACGAAATGAGTAACTTATTGGCATGTTTTTGTAGTTTTGTCATTAAGAACTCATTTGCTGGTTGAATACAGCGACCGTAATTTTCCATGTAACCGAGAATTAGACGTGTACGTACTTGGGACTTGGAGAGCCTGACGCTGTTTTTAATTTAAGCTGTAGGGAAATGACTTCTCATCTCCGTGCCCGATTTTCATTAGGTTTTGGACTGTGAATCGTATCTAGACTAATTGTTTTTCAAAATTGCCTAGGACTAGGTTAATGCTGTAATGAGGTAGGAACCTTAATGAACTAAATTGATCCACCTGACTCTGCATTAGTTGCAAGATAAGGGAGGATGGGGAGCTAGATCTTTATCCTTTATAAATCAGAAGATACTTTATCTTAAAGTTTGCTTTGCATTGCTAATTTGAGGAGGGAAAATTGTTACCTTTATTAGAATACAGAGATTGAATAAAGTTGTTCACGTTAAAAAAAACTGAGTCGGAATTGAATTTGCTGCCTTTGTAATAAGTAATCAATTCTTATGTATAAGGTGGAATATTTACTTTCATTAATATTGATGTATACCTTTATTGTTCAATTTATTCCAGTGATTTTTTAGAATCTGTTAGTGTGTAAATTCTGTAAATGTCAACCCAATATTCTATACTTACTGTTCTTTACTGGCTTTTCCAACTCTATTATGATAGTAAAATAAAGTATCTTGGTGAATTTGGGGCACTACAGAATAATTTGATGATGAAGCAGGTCTAAATGCATTTTAAAAACAATATATAGGTGTGTTTTTAAACAATGTACTGTGTATGGAATTAATAATTATGCTTTTAAATTTTGCTCGAATGACAACACACATTTTTGCACTTGATTCAGGTCATGAATTTTTACTCCCCCCCCCCCCCCCCCATGTTGTTTATGACTAAAACATAGAGTCAGGACATTGAATTGTCTGAGAAATTATTTTATGTTTAAAAGCCCTAAATTATAGGGTAAATAAAATTGTGACTTTTTCATAATACTTTCAAGTTAGGTTCAAAATCATATATATCTCTTTGCCCTGGCTGGTTTGGCTCAGTGAATAGAGCACTGGCCAGTGGACTGAACCGTTTCAGATTGGTTTCTAGTCAAGTGCACATGCCCAGGTTGCATGCCCACTCCCCAGTAGGGGGCATGCACGAGGCAGCCGATCAATGTTTCTCTCTCATTGATGTTTCTCTCTCTTCCTTTCTGAAATCAATAAAAAGATATATATATATATATTTTTTAATATATATTTTTTATTGATTTTTTACAGAGAGGAAGGGAGAGAGATAGAGAGTCAGAAACATCCATGAGAGAGAAACATCGATCAGCCGCCTCCTGCACACCCCCCACCGGGGATGTGCCCGCAACCCAGGCACATGCCCTTGACCGGAATTGAACCTAGGACCCTTCAGTCCGCAGGCCGACGCTCTATCCACTGAGCCAAACCGGTTTCGGCTAAAAAGATATTTTTAAAAAGTGATATATATATCTCTTCATATAGCAACATCTGCTTTTAAAATTATTTTATCTATCTGGAAAATATTGAAAGCAGTTAAGATGTTCCTAAATACATTTCACAATGCTTAGTATTTACTTTGCTGTAACTTTTGAGACTATTTGAAGTAAATGTCCTGTAATTTTGTGCTGCTCACATACTGTTTTAAAATTTAAATTTAGAAATTCATGCTGAAGTTCAGCTTAAGAATTATGGGAAGTTTCTTGAGGAGTATACGTCTCAATTGAGAAGAATTGAGGATGCACTGGATGATTCAATTGGAGATGTCTGGGATTTCAATCTTGATCCTATAGCATTAAAGGTTTGATTTTTTAAAAATTTATGCATATATTTTCAGGACACGCTTTATCTTAAAACTTAAATGTTAAAAATGGAGCATATATTATTTGGGATCTAGAGAAGAAAAAGAAACATGGAGAAAAATTGTTAATTTCCTTTTCTCTAAGCCATTCAGGTATTTTTGTATGTTTTTGTGTTTTTAACCATTTGTACGCCATAAGCATCTGTAGACACAAGTGGCGGAACTTTTTAAATTAAATTCAAAATATTGTGGCAGTTAACTGGTTAAAGGGTGACACAAATTCAAAGCCTTTAGTATCAAAATGACACAGACTCTTTGAGCTAGCTTTTATTTCTCTCATCAATAAGAAAATGAGGGTTGGAATAGAATATTCTGGTGATATTATTTTATATACAGTAAAATGGATAGATTTAAAATGTACTTTTCAATGAGTTTTGCCAAACACATATACCCAGGTAACTCATACCCAATCAAGAAACAGAATAGTTTCATCATTTCCTAAAAATCTCTTCATGTTATTTAGGGAATTTTAATGTGGGAGTAATTTTTTGATATATGAAATAGGTCACTCCTGCTCTATTCCATTTCAAGATAGTTCTATCTTATTTTAGTTATTTTTTTTTTAATTAAATCTTTATTGTTCAGATTATTACATTTGTTCCTCTTTCCCCCCCCCCCATAACTCCCCTCCTCCCAGTTCCCACCCTACCCTCTGCCCTCACTCCCCACCCACTGTCCTCATCCATAGGTGCACGATTTTTGTCCAGTCTCTTCCCGCATCTCCCACACCCCTTTCCCCCCCAAGAATAGTCTCTATGTCCCTGATTCTATTATAATCACCAGTTCATTCTGTTCATCAGATTATTTATTCATTTGATTCTTAGATTCACTTGTTGATAGATGCATATTTGTTGTTCATAATTTGTATCTTTACCTTTTTCTTCTTCTTCCTCTTCTTAAAGGATACCTTTCAGCATTTCATATAATCCTGGTTTGGTGGTGATGAACTCCTTTAGCTTTTCCTTATCTGTGAAGCTCTTTATCTGACCTTCAATTCTAAATGATAGCTTTGCTGGATAAAGTAATCTTGGTTGTAGGTTATTTTAGTTATTAAGTGATAATTATAGCCTGTTACCAATTAATAACTAAAATTTATTGAGCATTCATTGTGTGCTAGACAGTGTCCTAAGTCACATATTGACTTTTTAAATAACAGGGTTGTTGAGATATAGTTCACATATCATTCAATTCTTTGGTTTTTAGTGCATTCACAAAATTGTGCAACCAGCACTAGAGCCAATTTTAGAACATTTTCACCACCTCCAAAAGAAATCCCATACCCATTAGGAGTCACTCCCTATCTGGTATGGTGCTATTGCAGAGTATAGGGCCTAACACAAGATTAAATAGAATAGAGTTAGTCTTAATTTGTGTATTTAAGATTTCATAGTTTTTTTTTTCTCAAATTAAAAAGAAATGTTCTTTTCCTTATTTTTACAGCTTTTGCCTTATGAGCAGTCTTCCCTTTTGGAACTTATAAAGACTGAAAACAAGGTACAGAATTCTGAACCTAAAAATCTTTTTTAAAAATGCTTTATTTATCTACTATAATTTACTTTTGTAACTTTTAAATCTTTTTTCTCATGAAACTAGGTCTTAAACAAAGTCATCACAGTTTATGCTGCACTTTGTTGTGAAATCAAGAAATTAAAATATGAGGTAATTATTTGTATTCGTAAGATGTTAAAACATGATTTAAAAGCAAGTATGTGCTTATATGTATACATTGTGCCTGAATATTTATTGAATGTTGAATGAATTATTTACTTAAAGTAATAGCAGTAATAATGACGGAGTACTTACTATGTACCAAATTCCATGTTAACCCTGTTAATACTTATAACAACCTGGGGAGGTATGTGAGGAATATATGGGGAAATTGAGGTTTAAAGAGGGTGTCACTTGCCTAACATTTTACTGATAGTAACACTTTGAGTATGGGTCTGCATACCTTCAAAGTCTGTATTACCTGACATATATAATTGCTTTCTAGATAGAACTGATTTGTATTACTTTTAAAAAATATATTTTTAATTGGTTTCAGAGAGGAAAGGAGAGAGAGAGAGAAACATCAGTGGTGAGAGAGAATCATTGATCGGCTGCCTCCTGCACGCCCCACTTGGGGGATCGCGCCCTGTAATCCCTGGCATATGCCTTGACTGGGAATTGAACCATAATCTCCTGGTTCATAGGTTGACGCTCAACCACTGAGACATGCTAGCCCCGCTAGAATTTATTTTTAAAAAAAGCTTTGAATTTTAAAAATATCTTGGGTTTCCTTGCCCCTGAGCAATCAAAACTCTGAAAGAAGTTGGTAAACTTCCATTTTTTTCTCTCTACCTTTTTGATAATGTGTTTGCTTTCTGTTCTCCCATGAAATAATGGGAGGATGTGATACAAAGTAAAGGCTAAAGAAATCCAGAAATAACTTTGACTATTAATAATACTTCTGGTACTCCAAAGATAAATTGAGTGTATCTGAATTGTAAGCAGTTTTTGAGTGAAATTACGTATGTGATGTAGTCCTTTGCTTATTATAAATGTGAATAACTAAGAGAGCCTAGTAATTTAAAAATAAAAGAGCAACTTGTAAAATTATTTTAATTTTTTTAAAACAGGCTGAAACTAAATTTTATAACGGTCTCTTGTTCTATGGAGAAGGAGGTAAGTTTTAAAATTTCACATTGTAGTGTTGTGATACTGAGATTGAAATGAACAAAAAGTTAACAGACAATTCTAGGACTACCATAATGTATTAGTGTGAGAAAATAAGCATTCAGATTTTTTGTTGGTTTGCTCGTTTGGTGAACAGGTGATAAGAAAACCTGAGTAATGAAGCAGCAGCAAATTCTCTAACGTCTATTTGTGATATGTTTATTTCGTGCACTGGTAGGGCCCCTAGCGTCTGCCTGCCAGGGCCTCCTTCCTTTCCCCTGGCCGCCCCGCTTCCTGGTCGAACTCCCAGAGAACTCTGGTCTCCGGTTGAGGGGACAATTTGCATACTGTGCTTTTATTATATAGGATAAAGCACTGTAACTACATAAGAATTTTCCTTGAATTTATTAAATAATGAAACAGATGGTTACTTTCAATTGTATAATTAATGATTTTCTCATTTTTCTCTTCAGTGTAAAAATTCTGTTAATGCTATACAGATTAGAAGATGTACTAATGAATAAAAATCATAGTTTTAGTTTTTGGTGTTGATTGAGTTTATATATAAACAATTGAAATACAGTTCTTCATGTTGCCTTTTAAAGTCACAGATTCTAGCATGGTGGAAGGTGATTGCCAAATTCAAATGGGGAGATTTATTTCATTCTTACAGGTAATTGATTTTTACTTTTTATTGAGGGTTTTCTTTGAAAAGTTTGAGTGAATTACACATAATTAAAAAATTTCTGAAACCTTCAAATGCTAAAAATTTGTACTGTGTGGGTAAGACCCTTAGTTGGCATTGGATTATAATTTAGGAGATCATACCTTTTAAAATAATTTAAATTTTGTACTAGGTAGGAAGAAATCATTTATGTCAGGAAAAGTTGTTCATGGAGATGATTAAGCTGTTACATGAGCAATGGTGAGGTGTTTAAAGCAAATGCACTTGATGCTCCTAACCAAATGTTTCAATTTAGATATTACTGCAAAGTTTTATTCTAGGTCTTTTGTTTTAATTTTTTTCAAAAGAATGAAATAACTTACATTTCTTCTCCATTAAAGAGCAATGCTTGTACAGATGATAAAAGCAAAAACTGGAGCTGAGGTAAAAATACGCAAAATTCCACCTACGTTCTGATTGTTGGATACAAGATTTGATTATTTCATTGAATCAAGAATGCTAATATATTGTGCAGATCTTTTATATCTTTATTACTTTTCTTTGGTCTACTTAGCCTAATTTTGAGAGCATTTTGTTGAAATTATCCTGTGTTATGATATGGGTCAGTCAAGGTCCAGTCCAGAAAACAGTTCACACAAGATATATCAAAAGAAGAGATTTAATGTTGACAATTGGTTACATAAAAGTTGGAGGACTCAGTGATTGAGCGTTAACTTATGAACCAAGAGGTCATGGTTTGATTCCTGGTCATAGGTCGATGCTCAACCACTGAGCCAAATCAGCTGGGCTAAATTGAATTTTTTAATCACCATATAGTGACCTTCTTAAACTATGATGATAGTTATTATGTATATAATATATAGTTATATAAGTATATATTATTTATAGTAATTAGCTGTAATAATGCGAACAGTCTGTTTTGTCTGATATTAATACCACTGCCCCAGCTGTTTGAGTTAACATTTTCTTGATTTAGCTTTCTTTATTCAATCAATCTTTCAGTGTCATTATGTTTTAGGTGATTAAAAAATATTTTAGAGAGAGAGATTAAGGCAGAGAGAAAGAGAAACATTGATTTGTTCCACTTATTTATACATACATTCATTGTTGATTCTTGTATGTGCCCTGACCGGGATTGAACCCACAATCTTGGCTTATTGGAAGATGCTCTAACCAACTGAGCTCCCTGGCCAGGGCTAGTTGTGTTTCTTTAAAACTGCATGTATGTATCTGGATTTTTTTTTTTTTTTAATCCAACCTGAAAAAATTTGTCTTTTAATTGTCTAATTTATTCTATTTCTGTCTTATATAGTCTATTATATATCTGGACTTGTTTTTGCCTTCTTATTTTGTGCTCCTTGCATTTTCTGTTCTTTGCTTTTATTAAACCTTTATAAATTTATTAAGAAATGTGAAGTTAGACTGTTTAAGTAAAATTGAAATGCGTTATTTTCATTAAAAAAATGTTACTGTTTTTGGATCTAAGTGACAGCTGCATAAAATTCCATTTTTAAACGTTCAACAAATGTGTGATGAGTGTAGCATATGTTACAGACCATTCTTGGTGCTGGGATGTAGCAGTGCACAAAACCAACAGAAATTCCTGCCCGCATGGAGCATAACATTTAGAACAGTTACAGGTTTACTCAGGTTTTAGGTATGTTAGGATAATCTGTTTCTATAGGTTTAAAAGTTGAGAGGTTCTGAAAAATTTTTAGGAGGTGTGAGACATGATAGATGCAAGTTTGTTATTTAGTCACAAACACATTCCTGGCATAAATACTGTTTCACTTGCTGTGTGCCAAGTCTGTTTATAACTAAGGTTAAAGGTAAACATTTGAAGTTACGTCAAGTGATTTCTGGAGACTCCTTCCCCTCATTGTCATACTTTCTAAAACTGGCAGCTTTTGTGGTTTTTCATTCATTCAGATGTTTATTCATTTCTTCATTTGATAGGACAGATACATATTAAGAAGCAGTTGAGGGTTAGCCACTGTGCTAGGCAGTGGATATTCAAAGAAGGAATGAGACTGTCTCTGTTATTTAGGAATTGCATAAGTAAAACAGAAGACTTAAAATAGAAGTATGAATGAAATGTGGGGTCAGACAGGTAGAAATGACCTTGGGGTGTAAGAGATGAGTTAAAAATTGACTGTTTGATGGATGCTTGAAGTTGGCTGCAAGTTAATGAGTTCTTATTTGAAAACTGTTTTTAACATTGTTAGCCTAAAATTCAGTCAGAAATGGTGACATTTAAAAAGCAACTTTGTAACATATACCCAACTTGTCATTTCAGGAACTGTCTTGTTTTGTTACGAGGTGCTATGAAGTGGTGATGAATGTAGTCCATCAGTTGGCTGTCCTCTATATCAATAACAAGTAATGGATTTAGAAATATTTTTGCACTTATAATAGAGATATAGGAAATGTTTTTCTAAAACTAGCTAATTACCTGAAATAGTTTTTTGTTCACTCATTTCATCCCTTCATGTACTTATTCAGCATCCTTTGAACACTCATTTTAAATACTACTTGATGTGTGTAATAGAAAAATGATAGGTTAATGAGACAGTTTCTGTCATCGTGAATAAACCCATTATCTATCTGAATGAGAATGTGGATAGAATAATCATAAAGACATTTGATTATAAAGAAAAAGGCAACATACCACATTTTTTCTTCTTAGGCCTTTCCTCCCTCCTTTACATTGACGGTTCCCTAACGCATTACAGAATCTTTGGGAGTGGGAATCTATATGAAAAAATTTAGTGATTCTAATGATCTTCCAAGTTTGGGGACTACTTCCTTATATAAAGAAAAATGATTAAATTTTCCATAGTCCTCACCTTTGTTATTACCATAAAATAATTATTTTGTATGGTTAATAGTTTATACTTAAAATGATATACAAGCACCACTTATTATAGTCATTTGCTGCATAATGACATTTGGTTACCAATGGACCGCATATATGATGGTGGGCCCCATAAGCTTTTAAGGGAGCTGAAAAATTCCTGTCACCTAGTGACGTAGCCAAAGTAATGTCGAAGCACAATGTATTACACAAATATTTACCATTGTGTTATAGTTGCCTATAGTATTTAGTACATAACATCCTAGGTTGGTAGCCTAGGGACTGTAGAAGAACAATTTGTCACCCTAAATCAGTGGTTCCCAACCTTTTTTTGGCCATGCCCCGCCTAAGCATCTCTAAAATCCTGATGCCCCCCGTGACATATAATTTTTATTATTCAAAAAGTGAACTCCCATTCACGTGGAGGAAGCCTAAAAGGCCATTAACATGGTATAAGCAAGTTTCCAAAAGAACATGGCATCCATGCAAGAGAAAAATAAAAGAATGAGGGGACAGTTGTACTGAGGAAGAAATTGTAAAAAAAAAAAATAATATGAAGTGATATGAAAAAATAGCAAAGTTTCAAAACATGTAATAGAGAACTGAAATGTATAAATATGTCACAATATATACTTATATACTGTATATGAGGCCCCTAGAACCATAGGAAATGCAAAAGATTCACTGTTAATAACTCATTCTCGAATTGCCCCCCTTAAAAATCAAATTGCCCTCCTGTGGGGCATGTGCCCCACGTTGGGAACCACTGCCCTGAAGTATGTCTGTTTGACATAAGGATTATTTTAGGCTCATTAATTTCAAAAAACAACAGACATGGGAGAAGCTCTGAAAACCAAGGAAAAGTTACTCTTTGTAAAAGGTATTTACATTTGTAAGGGAATCTCCATTTGTAAGAGTGGCTCACTCCCTCTACTAAAATAAAACCTGTTTTTTTTGTTTTGTTTTGTTTTTTATTATTAGAGGGATGTTTCAGCCAAGAACCCAGAGATAGAGGGAAAATTATTTTTTCTCCCCTACAGAGAAGTAGGCAATACCATGTAGCCTAAGTGTATAGCAGGCTATACCATCGTCTAGGTTTGTGTAAGTGCACTCTGTGGTGTTTGCACAATGACGAAGTTGCCTAACGATGCCTTTCCCAGATTGTATCTCTGTGCTTAAGCACATGACTATTAAACCTTACAGTAAACTTGGTTTAGGTATGTGACTAGGGATTCTCAGTTATGAGAAGAGATAACTGAGGCCTAGAGGAATTACTTGTCAAAATTCCATCGCTATTTAGGTACTATTCTTTTGTTCACTAATCCATTCATTGTTGTTCTTACATACCATGCTACATCCTAACTCTCTTTTATAAACTGGAAGACAGTGTTAACTGTTTTTCATTCTCATGTTTTCCCCTCAGCCAGATATTTATGTTCTGTCCTTTCATTGAAACTCTCCTCATGGCACAGGGGAATGAGAGCATAGCTTCCCCAATCCCTGCACTGCAGTACCTAGTGTGTACTTCACTACCTGGTTTGTAACGCCCCACCACAGCCCTGCTCAAGAAAGATGAAATTTGATTGTGTGTTTAATGTTAAGATATTCTGTCTTGTGGAATATATGTACTTTGATATACAAGCACTATTTTTAAAATATTTTTTAATTGACTTTTAGAGAGAGAGAGGAAGGGAGAGAGAGAACCATCCATGTGAGAGCGAGACATCAACTGGGTGCTTCCTGCATGTACCCTGCTGGGGATCGAGCCCACAATCCATGCATGTGCTCTGACCAAGAATCTAACTGGCAACTTTTTGGTGCATGAGATAATACCCTACCAAGTGAGCTACACCAGTCAGGGCTATAAGTACTACTTTATTTATTGTTGAGTAAATGGAATCTCTAGGAAGTAAAATTGAATTATTCTGGGACTTTTGATTTTGACATAATCCTAGTTGTATGCACTGTTTTTCAGTAGGGATAACAACTCAGAAATCAACCTGTCTGAAGAGAAGACTAGTTCCCCAGTGCTAGTTTGGGTAGGATAACAAGGATTCTAGTTGGGAATTGGGAAATCTAATAGTTTAGAAAGAGATGAATATCAGTTT
Organism: Myotis myotis; assembly: GCF_014108235.1. Classification (NCBI taxonomy): domain Eukaryota; kingdom Metazoa; phylum Chordata; class Mammalia; order Chiroptera; family Vespertilionidae; genus Myotis; species Myotis myotis. The sequence continues at coordinate 201,272,088 of NW_023416335.1, forward strand.
TATTATTTCCCTCTCTCCCTCTTAGGCTTGGTTTAAATGACTAAAATTATACATGGACCACATATTGTCATATTCCTACCCACTGAGTTGGGTATAGCCCAGACTCTTTATGTATAAGTTAGTTCCTTCTTGGGAAAGTAGAAAAGGTAGTAATTTCTTGGATCTCTTAAATTTTATGGACTAAAGTCTAAATAAAGATAAATTCATATTAAAATCCCAAGAGCTCCTGCTGCTATATGTTTTCCTTAAAATGAACTATGACAAAAAAAGATGTATTTTTTTAACTTCAGTGTTATTTTATTATAGGGTTGCACCCAAAATTATAGAGACAACTGGAGTTCATTTTCAGGTAAAAGTAATTTAACTTGATCTGTAAAACTAGTTTTTACTATATTTTACTTTGCAGTTTGTGTGATCAGGGAGTACAAGTATAGCAAGACTCTTAAAGGGTTATTTCTTGAATTGGTTCTCTTTCATTTGTGAAGCTGATGAGGCATCACTGACCCACTATCAGCGTAACTCTTAGTTTTTCCCAGTAGTAGCCCAATGTAGATTCTTCAGGTTGAGTGGAGAGTGAAACAAATCTGCGATATCATAATTAAAGATGAGATATTGGGCAAAGTGTTTATGTATTTAAAGCTAATTATTCCATCTGAGGATCAGTAGTTTAATCTGTAGCTTAATAAAACTGGTTTACCCACTGTTTTAACTAATTTAATAATTAGCTAAAAATGTGTTGAACTTTAAAAATCCACATGAACCTTAACTTCTAACTAGTGATTAAATGGTAATCATTAAAGGTCTTTTGACAGACTATGTATGAGCACTTGGGAGAGCTGCTAACAGTTTTGCTTACCCTGGATGAAATTATTGATAATCATATCACATTAAAAGACCACTGGACTATGTACAAAAGGTGAGCCAATTAAAATATTCTCTTTGTATTAGTAAAAAGTAAACAAATATAAATAGTGCAGATCCTTTAAAAGACCTGAAGGTATATATTTAGAAGGATCTCAGGTCAGATGTTTTTATGAAAACAGTAACCATTCTTTAATTTCAGTTGGGTTTGTTTGAGAGTATGATACACGTGTATAAAGCATTCTAAGTCTTTTTTTAACAAACATGTTTTTATTGATTTTAGAGAGAGAGGAAGGGGAGAGGAGAGAGAAACATCAATTGGTTGCCTCTGGCATGTACCCTGACAGAGACCGAACCTGAAACCCAGGCATGTGCCCTGACTGGAAATTGAACTGGTGACCTTTCAGTGCATGGGATGATGCTCAACCAATTGAGCCACAACAGCCAGGCAGGCATCCTAAGTCTTGACTACCTTAGGACTCATACTATTTTTCCCTTGGGTTCTATTTAAGTGACAGTTGTTTTTCCTGAGTTTGGTTTTATTTCATTGTATACTCTCAAAATTTTTTTAAGTCAAGGCATTTTATTTTATTCCATCTATAAGTATTACTAAATGTCTGGTATCTAGAGAGCACCAGATATCTAAATTTAAAATAATATAAAAAAGCATGATTAAAAAATTAAATGTATTGGGATTTTTGTTTGTTTGTTTTATTTAGATTTTTAAATGTATAGAGGCAAAAAAGAAATACAAATATAAAATTTTGATTTCTGGAAAAAAAATTAATTTAAAAATTTATTAGGCAAACTTATGGTCTTTCTTCTGATCTTCCACAAGGTTACTGAAATCCGTCCATCACAATCCTTCAAAATTTGGAATTCAGGACGAAAAACTAAAGCCATTTGAAAAGTTCTTGCTGAAGCTAGAAGGGCAGTTACTTGATGGAATGATATTTCAGGTATGAGAGCTGAATTAGAGTAGAATAAATGGGCTTATATTAGTTGACCTAGTTCAGAATTATAATAGGACTAGAGGCCCGGTGCACGGATTTGTGCATTGGTGGGGTCCCTTGGCCTGGCCTGTGGGGATCGGGCCGAAACCGGCTCTCCGACACTCCCCAAGGGGCCCCAGATTGTGAGAGGGTCCAGGCCAGGCCAAGGGACCCCACCGGTGCATGATCGGGGCTGGGAGGGACCGAGGGAGGGCTCCAGGGCATGTCTGGTCCGTCTCGCCCAGTCCCGATTGGGCCGATTGGGGCCAGCCAGCTGGGAGGGACCATGGAAGGGCTCTGTCTCACTCAGTCCTAATCAGGGCTGATTGGGGCTGGGGAGGGACCGCGGGAGGTCTCCAAAACTTGTCTGGCCCGTCTCGCCCAGTCCCGATCGGCCGGACCCCAGCAGCAAGCTAACCTACCGGTCGGAGTAGCTGCCCCCTGGTGGTTGGTGCACATCATAGTTACCAGTCGAATGGTCAATTAGGCTTTTATATATATACTAGAGGCCCGGTGCACAAAAATTTGTGCACTCGGGCGGGAGGGGGTGTCCCTCAGCCCGGCCTGTGCCCTCTCGCAGTCTGGGACCCCTCAGGGGATGACCACCTGCTGGCTTAGGCCTGCTCCCTGGGAGATTGGGCCTAAGATGGCAATCAGACATCCCTCTGGCAGCCTGGCAGCCCTCAGGGGATGTCCACTTGCCAGTGGGGAGCAGGCCTAAACTGCAGTCGGACATCCTTAGCGCTGCTGAGGAGGTGGGAGAGGCTCCCACCACCACCGCTCTACTGGCAGCCATCAGCTTGGCTTGTGGCTGAGCAGAGCTCCACCCATGTGAGAGTGCCCTGACCACCAGAGGGCAGCTGCTGCATTGAGTGTCTGCCCCCTGGTGGTCAGTGTGTGTCATAGTGACCAGTCATTCCAAGCCCTTCTGCTGTTAGGGTCAGTTTGCATATTACCCTGTTACTATATAGGATAGAGGCCTGGTGCATGGGTGGGGGCCGGCTGGTTTGCCCTGAAGGGTGTCCCGGATCAGGGTGGGGGTCCCCACTGGGGTGCCTGGCCAGCCTGGGTGAGGGGATGATGGCTGTTTGCAGCTGGTCACACCCCCTTCAGGGTGGGGGTCCCCACTGGGGTGCCTGGCCAGTCTGGGTGAGGGGCTGAGGGCCGTTTTTAGGCTGGTGGGTGACTGAAGCTCCCAACCTCTCCTTTTTTTCTTTTTTTTTTTTTTAATTCTGGGATTTATTTACCTTCTATGGCTGTCACTAGAGCTGAGAGCCGGCTTTAGCTCTTAGGCTCTGCTCCAGCTCTGAGACCTCGGCTGCTGAAAGCAGGTATCTGGGCTTCTATAATTGAAACACTGTTGCAACTCCAGCTCTGAGGCCCGGCTGGCTGAAAGCAGGTTTCTGGGGATTGTTTAGCTTCTATAATTGCAACATAGTTGCTTAGAGTGCAGTTCAGATGCCGGCAGTGGCAGGCGGGGAACCTTGACTTCCTCCATCACTGGAGCAAGCAAGCCTCCTGTTCGCTTCAGCTGCCTGGCTGCTGGCCGCCATCTTGGTTGACAGTTAATTTGCATATCGCCCTGATTAGCCAATGGGAAGGGTGTCAGAGGTATGGTTAATTACCATGTTTGTCTATTATTAGATAGGATAGATAGATACTTCTACAGCATACTGTTGAATAGATTTTTCTTTAAAAGTGCTTTGTCTTAAAACATTGTTAGTATACTAAAATGTAATTATTTCATTATCTAATAGCAAAAAATTAGTGTACTAGTTGTATTTGGAGTGAAGGTTGTTTCTTCTGTAAGTATGTAAAAGGATAAAGCTATTCAAGGATTAACATTTAAGCAGCTGTGTTAAATATTATGTTTGTTATTAACCTCTAGTTTTAAGTTTATAAGACTACTTTTTAAAAGTCTGTTTAATTCTCCCGAGAATATGACTTTGGTCTGCATAGTCCAGGTAGCTTATAACCATATGTTACTATTTAAATTTAAATTAATAAAAAAAATTCACTTCCTCTGCCACAGTGACATTTGAAGCACTTAATAACTGCATGTAATTTAATCATTACACTGTATACCTTAAACATAAATGGTGTTATATGTCAATAATATTTCAACAGGCTGGGAGAAAAAATAGCCAGATGTAGTTTGTGGCCAGCCATCATATCAGATGTAGAACATTTCCATCATCACAGATGATGAGCAGCAATGGTTTGGATAGTATCTATCAGAAATTGCATTATATTCCATGTAATATCTACTTCAAGGTTACCTTTAATTTCTGTTTTACATGAGTACAATTTTAACAGATTCATTTCAACTCTCATTTTTATCAGTTTAACTTTTAATCCATTAGATTCAGAAGGTAATTTTTAAGAAATACGTTTTTATTGATTTTTTAGAAAGAGAGAAAGGGAATGCGATAGAAACATTGATTGGCTGCCTCTGCACGCCCCTCCTTAGGATCAAGCCCACAACCAGGGCATATGCCTTGATTGGGAATTGAACCGGTGACCTCTTGGTGCATGGATTGATGCTCAAACATTGAGCCGCACTCGCCGGGCTCAGTAGTTATTTATTTATTTATTTTTTTTAAGTTTTATTGCTTAAAGTATTACAAAGGGTGTTACATATGTGTCCTTTTTTTTCCCCCGCCCTTGACAATCCCCCGTCCTCCCCTACCCCCCAGTGTCTTATGTCCATTGGTTATGCTTATATGCCTGCATACAAGTCCTTCGGTTGATCTCTTACCCCACTCCCTCCTGCCCCCCAACCTTTCTGGCCTTCCCGCTGCAGTTTGACAATCTGTTTGGGCTCAATAGTTATTTTAACAGGACTTGATCTTATCAATATCTACTGGAAAGGGCCCAAAGTTGCATTGGAATGTCCTGCAACAAACGTTCAATTTCAATATTTTCCCCTTGTGGAAGTTCCTTTAAAATCATTACTTCCCAATTGGTATACGGCCTTGGTGATATCTGAGGATAGTTGTGTCCATCTGATATTGGCATTTTCTCATTCTCGAGGAGTTTGCAACATGGATGGACCTTGAAAACACCATGCTAAGTGAAAGAAGTCAGTCAGAAAAAGCCAAGAACCACATGCTTTCACTCATATGTGGGATACAAAACTGAAACTTGTGAACACAAACAGCAGTGTGGTAGTTGCCAGAGGGAAGGGAGTGAGAAGAGAAGGGGGTCCTAATATATGGTGACAGGAGAAGATTTGACTTTGGGTGGTGGGCACATGGTGCAATATATAGATCTGGTAACAGAGAAACCTACACCTGAAACCTATATGTTCATGTTGACCAATGCCACTCCATTAAATTTAATTTAAAAAAATCCTCTGCAGGAGTATGCCAGCAAACTTTACTCAGCTATGCTGGTCTCAGAAACCAGAAGGTGTATTAATTGAATACACCTTCAATATCTACTGGAAAGGCCCAAAGTTGCATTGGAATGTCCTGCAACAAACAGGTCAGAATAGCTGGGGTCATATGTTCTAACAGTTAAATCAATTCCTTTGCAAACCCATTGGGGTCAGGGAAACCTTTAGTTAAATTTCTTACTCCTGCTCTAGTCCAAGGAACATATACAATAGCTTGTTGCCCTCTGCCTGAGACAGGCTTTTTCCTGAAGAGAGCTGCTAGAATTGGTGGATTATCCTTGTATTTTTTTTTTCCCCCCCAGATGACCCAAGCATTTTATTTAATTATAACAAGCACTCACTTATTCACTACTTTAAAAAACATTCAGGCCTATACTGAAAATACTTCCTTTGTAGTTTCCAGAACATTCTTTTGTTCCCATCACATCATTTCCCACTCAATCCTGGAGCTGTTGACTTGAAATCATGTTTGTCCTGTGCACTGCAGGAAGCTATAGGAGACTTCACGCACATCACTTGATTTCTTGATCTTTTATATTTCCCATCACCTATTGCAACAATTAGTTCAACTTCGCAAAAACATTTGAAAAACAGATGTTTGCGCAATAACCCAGCACCCTTCAGGGTTTTAAAAGTGAAGAATGTTACTTGTGCAAGTCAGAATCTGATAGCAATTAAATGGTGACAGCTTTGCCAATAAATAAGAAAATGCTCTTCCATGGCTAGGAAGGAAAACTGCCATAGCGACAGGTCCAGAAGGCATATTTTTTGGTCATTGATTCTTTTTCCAGGAGACATTTATTACATGCTGTAATAAAGTGCTAGGAAAGTAATTGTAAACAGAAAAAATAAACTCTACTTTTATTAAGATCAAAATTGATCTTTTAAAAAATATATATATTTTGTTATTGATTTCAGAGAGGAAGGCAGAGTGAGTGAAAGATAGAAGCATCAGTGATGAGAGAGAATCATTGATTGGGTGCCTCCTGCACGTCCCCCACTGGGGATCAAGCCCGTAACCTGGGTATGTGCTCTGACTGGGAATAGAACCGTGACCTCTTGGTTCATAGGTTGATGCTCAACCACTGAGCCATGCTGGCTGGACAATAAACTCTACTTTTAAAAGTGCAAAGTAAATAATAAAACAGGTTTTCCAGTGCTTCATCAGATACATCTTTTACACATCACTGAGTGTATCTCTTTATATTGAATTATAGATTTTTGGTTCAGTTTTATTTCACACTAGAGGCCCGGTGCATGAAAATTCTGCACTCGGGGGTTAGGGGGGAGGGGTCCCTCACACCGGCCTGTGCCCTTGCAATCCAGGAGCCCTCGGTGATGTCTGACTGACAGCTTAGGCCCGGCAGTCGGACATCCTTAGTGCTGCCTCCACTGCCGCTGAGCTTGCAAGCCATGAGCCTGGCTTCTGGCTGAGCGGTGCTCCCCCTGTGGGAGCACACTGACCACCAGGGGCAGCTCCTGCGTTGAGTGTCTGCCCCCTGATGGTCAGTGCGCTGGTTGTTCGGCCTCTCGGTCAATTTGCGTATTAGCCTTTTATTATATAGGATAACTAGTACTCAGTTATGTAAGTACAGGTAAATTTTCCATTGAAAAGGCTTTAGATAATAGATTAAGGGTAAAAACCTGAACTTCAGTGTTAGTAAAATTAAAATGATTAATGTAGCTGTTTATCACACACAGGGTATTTAAATCTGTTTCTTATTATTGAGAGTCTAAACTTCTCTTTAAATGCTTCCTCTCTAGGCCTGTATAGAGCAGCAGTTTGATTCTCTCAATGGAGGAGTATCTGTGTCAAAAAATAGCACTTTTGCGGAAGAATTTGCACATAGTATTCGCTCAATTTTTGCAAATGTTGAAGCCAGACTTGGTAATGTAAAGTGCATTTTTTGTTTTTTTGTTTATAAAGTTTGCATTTTCTTGAAAGTAGAATTTTAAATATAGTTGTTCTGTTTTTCTCTCATGTTATCATTTTATAAGGAGAGCCTTCTGAAATTGACCAGAGAGACAAGTATGTTGGAATTTGTGGACTTTTTGTACTACATTTTCAAATTTTTCGAACTATTGATAAAAAGTTTTATAAGTCTTTATTGGACATTTGTAAGAAGGTAAGAACTTGGAACTTTTATTTTTTTCAATTTGAGTAGATTAAAAAGATTTTGGATAAAAGTGGATATTTTAAAATGTATTCTGTTTCTGTTTACATATTTATTCATTTAAAATATCCAAGCATTCCAGAAATAGGTAACCTAGTAAATGAAAATACCTTATAATTCCACTTAATATAAATACATATTAGTGTTTTTTTCCCCACATTTTCTTCTATACATTAACTTTCTATTACTACTTTTTTCTCTTTTTTACATTTGCTATTTTAGTTTTTTAGCTCTTTGTTTTATTTATTTTTAAATTTTATCTTTATTGTTGAAAGTATTACAGATATCCCACTTTTTCCCTCCCATTGGGCCCTTCAACCCTCTTCCTCTTGTTGCTGCTCATTTTCATCATTGAATCAAAAAAAATTTTTTCTGTATCTTTGTTATTTCCATGATGTGGCACCTGACTTAAAAACTGAAAATTTAGTTTGTGTGAAGAATCAAGTAATCTGTGACCATGAGAATCCAACCACCTTGCCTATTTATTTTTTATTTTTATTTTTATTTTTATTTTTTTTAATTAAATCTTTATTGTTCAGATTATTACATTTGTTCCTCTCCCCCCCCCCCATAACTCCCCTCCTCCCAGTTCCCGCCCCACCCTCCGCCCTCACTCCCCACCCACTGTCCTCATCCATAGGTGCACGATTTTTGTCCAGTCTCTTCCCACATCTCCCACACCCCTTTCCCCCCCAAGAATAGTCAGTCCATTCCCTTTCTATGTCCCTGATTCTATTATAATCACCAGTTCATTCTGTTCATCAGATTATTTATTCACTTGATTCTTAGATTCACTTGTTGATAGATGCATATTTGTTGTTCATAATTTGTATCTTTACCTTTTTCTTCCTCTTCCTCTTCTTAAAAGATACCTTTCAGCATTTCATATAATCCTGGTTTGGTGGTGATGAACTCCTTTAGCTTTTCCTTATCTGTGAAGCTCTTTATCTGACCTTCAATTCTGAATGATAGCTTTGCTGGATAAAGTAATCTTGGTTGTAGGTTCTTGGTATTCATCACTTTGAATATTTCTTGCCACTCCCTTCTGGCCTGCAAAGTTTCTGTTGAGAAATCAGCTGACAGTCGTATGGGTATTCCCTTGTAGGTAACTGAGTTTCTTTCTCTTGCTGTGTTTAAGATTCTCTCTTTATCTTTTGCTCTTGGCATTTTAATTATGATGTGTCTTGGTGTGGTCCTCTTTGGATTCCTTTTGTTTGGGGTTCTCCACGCTTCTTGGACCTGTAAGTCCATTTCTTTCACCAGGTGGGGGAAGTTTTCTGTCATTATTTCTTCAAATAGGTTTTCAATATCTTGCTCTCTCTCATCTTCTGGCACCCCTATAATTCTGATGTTGGTACGCTTGAAGCTGTCCCAGAGGCTCCTTACACTATCCTCGCATTTTTGGATTCTTTTTTCATTTTGCTTTTCCGGTTGGGTGTTTTTTGCTTCCTCGCATTTCAAATCATTGACTTGATTCTTGCACTCCTCTGGTCTGCTGTTGGGAGTCTGTATAATATTCGTTATTTCAGTCTGTGTATGCTTAATTTCTAGTTGGTTCCCCAATATAACATCGAGGATCTCATTAGTTTTCTTGTAGATCTCATTAAGTTTATCGGCGGCTTCTAAACAGTTCTTGAGAGACCTTAAAAGTGTGGTTCTGAACTCTATATCTTCCATTGACAATTTTGTCCTGTTTCTTTGTCTCCGCATTTTGTTATGCTTCCTTGGTGCACCCCCTAGTGGTCTTTGTGTGCAGTCTTATAGTTAAACCTTGATTGTTGTAGCTAATGCCAGGGAGGGTTTGACCTCCAGGCCAAGTGGCTATGAGAATCAGCTGTGTCTTCAGTGAGAGAACTTCTGTCCTCTAGGGAGGTGCTAATCTAGCCTTTGCCTGAGGCTATCCGGCAAATGTCTCTGTGCAGGGCTTGGGCGGGGCGGGTCGCACAGGATCAACAGGGTGGGCCGGAGCGAGCAGTTATGGCGGCTCTCAGTCCTGTCCCCAGGGGCTCTGCCTCTCTGAGTCCCAGCACCCGCTGCAAAGCTCGGAGAGAAAGCTGCCCTCGCTCTGACCGAAGCCAGACAGTCCCGCTTCTCCCGTTTGAGTCTGGGTCCCTAAAGACTCACCTGTATCTGGAGCTCAGAGTCTGTGACTCCCTCCCGATTGAAAATGCCAACCGCACCCTCCGCCGCCAGCCCGCTCCGCGCACTCCGCACCTCAGAATTTGACTTCAGCACTGCGCCTCCTCTGAGTGTCCGTATGCGTTTCTCTTTCCTCCTAGTTGTAGGACTTCCACTCAGCCAGCGTTCCTGTGGTTCTGGGTGATGTCCGTTCCGTTTTTTAGTTTCACTTTTGAAGTAGTTGTTCAAGGCAGCAAACTCTGGCGTTAACCTATGCCGCCATCTTGGTTCTCTCCTATTTTTTATTTTTTTCTACTATAGAGTGAAAGTGAAGATCATGAAGATTTCTATTATTTTTGCATATATTTATTCATCTTAAAATCAAAGAGAGTATGTATATGTGTGTGTTATTTAATATTTAGGCAGGATAAAATTCTTGTCATGCTCTCTACCAGATATAGGAATGCCTTAACTCTGTACCATAGTAAGATAATTTGTTTCATAATATATTAATGAGTATTTTTCATGGTTACTTTTCCCTCAAATAAACAATTGTCTTTCATTGTGTATTGTAGAACTATTAAATAACTTGTTTAGCCTGCATTTAATGATTTATTTCCCCTTATATTTACTATTTCAGGTACCAGCCATCACTTTAACTGCTAATATTATTTGGTTTCCTGATAATTTTTTGATCCAGAAAATACCAGCAGCTGCCAAACTTCTAGACAGAAAAAGTCTTCAAGCCATTAAAATACACAGAGATACTTTCCTACAGCAGAAAGCTCAATCGCTTACCAAGTAGGTATAATAAGTACCCATAATGGAAATATTTAGATATTTTATATTTTAAAATTTTACACTGATTCCAAATAGATCTAAAGCATTTGAATTATAAAATGAAACATACTTAATCATTACCAGAGAAAAGGTTGGGCAGTTTCTAGGAGGTTTATTTTCTAGGAGGTTTTTGTTTGTTTGGTTTGGTTTTAGGCTTAAACTCAGTTTAAGATTTAGGCAAATTATACTTTTTGGAGATATATGTGTGTGTATTATGTATATATATATACATGTATATACATGTGTACATATATATGCACATATATATGTAAACATACTTTTTATCAGATGCATTAAATAGTTTTTGTTTAAAGTGCAGTCTAGAGTAGGTGTCATTTGTTGACATTAAAATATTGTGTCCATGATTCAATGATGATTTTTGGAGGAGTTGACTTTAATTTGATACACTCCTTTTCTTTATTTTTATTAAAGTAATGTCTGTACATATTTAAAAAGTTTAAAACTAAGGTTTAAAGGGAAAAACAATTAGCCCCCTGTATCTTAGTCTTCCCTAAAAGAATGCTTTAAACTTTTAGTTTCTTGTGATATTACCTCTTGTTTTTTGTTTAACTCTTATTTTGTAAATTTTCAATATACACAAAATAGAGAGAATGTTTTAAAGCACTCCAATGTTCTCATCACCTAGCATCAGCAATTAAATTTACTGCACATTCTTACTTGAGCACAAGTGCTAAAATCACATGTTGACCGGGGCGGAGATTTTAAGGGAAGTGACACAGATCTCTGCCACTGACCCCTGTGCTAGACACAGCTTCTTTCTGTGACACCTTTAAAGGATAATAGGGATACTTACCCACTTTTTGTTGATCTTAACTTTCTGATGAGCTTGACTATTGAGGAAAAATTGGGCCAGTGCTGTACAGTGGGGAAAGGAGGAGTATATCGAATTTAGGAGATCACCTAAAGCGTCTCTTAGTACTCCTGTAATCTGTGATTACAGTCTGGAAAATGACAGCAACTCAATTCAGACAGGACTACTAATGGCAGAGACTTAGAGCTCAATACATTGTGAAACAGTTGAGAAGGGAAGAAGACCTAATTTGGGATTTAGATTAAAGAGATGAATTCCCTAAGATGGGGAGACAGGGATCAACTTTAGTAGCAATAAATTTTTTTAAAATTAAAAAAAAGATGTGGATGTTTTAGTTATCAGAGGCTGAATATTCTTTAACAGTTGGATGCAGTTGCTAAAAATGCCAATACATACTTAGAATACATTAATAACTATACCCAGGTTATGGTAAGTAGTTATAATATCTGGACCACGAGAATTGGTAGTTCCATCGAAATTCTTATTGATCAGATCATAGTTGGAGTTTGGTGGTACCACATTTTAAGAGGGTCACAAACTGTAGCATTCGTGGATGAAGCTGAACAGGATATCAAAAGATCTGAGAACCATGCTCTTTGAACACTCACTGAAGAGTCTATGGTTTGGCCTTTAAAAGAGAAATCTGAGGAAGATGTGGATGTCTTTAAGTATTCGAGTGGCACTCAGGTTCAGGAGGGAACAGATATGATCTCTGTGGCTTCAGAATGTTGAACTAGAACCAAAAGATGAAAATGCCATTAATAATAATTGCCAACATTATCGAGCTCTTAACTATTTAGGGCGTTATGCTAAAGGCTTTATACAGTATCTTACCTAAAACCTGTAACAATCTTCTTATGTGGAAAGTAATAAACATTACAACTAATATTTATTCAGTACTTTTGATAAGCCAGCAACTATTTCAGGAATTTCATATGTATCATCTTTAGTCATCAAAAAACGATATGAGGTAGATATGGTTGTTATTACCATTTTATAGATGAGAAAACTAAAGTACAGAAAGATTAAACTTGCCCAAATTTAAACAACTAGCAGGTGGCAGAACCTGGCAGTCCAGCTCTACAGCATAAGCTATTAACTACTCCTCAGTACTATTTTTATCCCATTTTTCGATAGGAAAAATGAGGCTTAGAGACATGAACTTTGCCAGGTCACACAGCTAAGTACATGTCAGAGAGGGCATGCAAACATACGCCGATCCTACCCTAGAGCCTCTGCGACGGCTAGCGTTGTGTAGGCTGCTCTGAGAGGTAATGTACACTTTCACTGACCTACGTAGGCAGAGTATGATGACCATCAGTCCAAGGTGCTGTGGGAAGTGAGTCTGATAGGTGGGAGGTTGAATAAGTTGACTTTCAAAGACTCCCACATGTTAAGGTTTTATGTTTCTAAATTCTTTGATTTTAAAGATATACAGTCACTATAGAATTCCATGGACCTGAAGGGGAGAGTGCTTTTTTCATTGTCCTTCAGTTCTGTCATAGAAACTCCACTCTAGTGAAACCCATGACAGGGGAGATGGTGGGATCAATATGAGCTTTGTCTAACATTTTAGAAAAACTTGAAGGGGTAACCAATCTGTCCCAGTCATGCTCCAGAGTTGATTATGTAAGTGAGGAAGAAACAGTTGGGGACAGTTTTTTGCCCCTCACTATACAATAGACCCCAACTAGCCAAGTGCACCAGCCACTTCTTGACTGGGGTTCAAGGTTTGTAGGTTGCTGCATCTTGCTTTTCATTCACAATTATTTTGACACTGGGAATACTGACGTTAGAGGATAGAGGTATTAACCTTTGCTTTAAACCAGCGGTTCTCAACCTGTGGGTCACGACCCCTTTGGGGGTCGAATGACCCTTTCACAGGGGTCGCCTAAGACCATTGGAAAACATATATAATTACATACTGTTTTTGTGATTAATCACTATGCTTTAATTATGTTCAATTTGTAACTGAAAATACATTCTGCATATCAGATATTTACATTACAATTCATAACAGTAGCAAAATTACAGTTATGAAGTAGCAACGAAAATAATTTTATGGTTGGGGGTCACCACAACTTGAGGAACTGTATTAAAGGGTCGGGGCATTAGGAAGGTTGAGAAGCTTTAAACTCTGTGTTGACACTGTTTAGTGCTCTATATTGGGGCAGGAGATTTATTTTTTTTCCTGTTTGTACTTTGAAATTAAGCTGATAGTCTGACAGGACCCTTGGCCATTTTTGGACTTTATTTGTCAGTTAACTTTTTAAAGCTTGAAGCAGCTTCATTTGTATATATTTACAGCAGACCAAGATTATCTGGTGTCTGGACGTAGGGGTGACAGACAAACCTCTGCTTTATCCTGCATACTTTGATCTAAAACTGAGTGAATACTGTGTTAGTCTTCTTCTTCATGTTATTGACATGATTGCTGTCTGGGAGAGCTCCATAGTCTAGGCCCCTTTCTTCTGTCTTTGTTCACAACCTTTCTGTTCCCTTCTCTACATTGTATCCCTGCTGAGTCCTGATCATAGTCTCCTCCTCAGAAGTGGAGGTGTTGCCCTAGGACCCCGCTCTTTCTGTGTGTTGCAGACTTTTACACTGACTCACCCACAAGTCAAATAATACACTTTAGCATCATTCTAGGTGAAGCCAAGAGTAGAGTGTTGGTGTCTTTTGTATAATGAAATCCTGTCTCAGTAGAAGTCATTTTTCTCAGATTTGGTGGTGAGGTTTCACCAACTTAAAACACATTTATTATAAATTTTGGAATAATCCCTCTTCAGACTAACAGAATTTTTGAGATTATCAGTTGCTTGGCAGTATGGCTGGCCAACAACCTCTGTGGGATTCTCATCTTAATCAAGTGGGTTTCATCTGTCTCTTGCCCCAAAGTACTGTTCTTTAGCTAATTCTGACTGGCAGTACTCAGACATTTCTCAACCTTATCTAACTAGATGGTTTTTAAAAAGAGTTGGTAAAGTCAGATCTCACAAAGGGGAATTGTTCATTTTTTGCACACTAACTTTTTAAAATTATATTTTAAAGTATAGTTTAAACAGCATGTGTGCTAAAAGTTCCTGTCTTGAATGATTTGAGATGCATTGGTACAGTGCTTTAGTGTTTGTATTCAACCTGCATGTAATTATATTAAGTCTTTCCAGGATGGGAAAGCTTCCTAGATTTGGGATTGAATCTTGACTCACATATTAGTTATATGATTTTGGGCACATAACTTCTGTGTGTCAGTTTCCTCTACTGATCTACTGTAAAATGGAGATCATAATGCCTACCTCATAAGGTTAGTGTGAGGATTGAACTAGTTAATTTGTGTCAGGTGCTTAGAACAGTGGCTGGCGTATGGTAAGCATGCAATAAATACTGGCTTTTATAGTCAGACTAGAGGCCTGGTGTACGACATTCGTGCGCTGTGGGGGGAGGGGGCAGGGGGAGGATCCCTCAGCCCGGCCTACGCCCTCTCACAGTCCGGGACCCCTTGTGGGATATCTGACTGCTGGCTGAGGGGAGCAGGCCTAAGCCAGCAGTTGGACACCCCCTGAGGAGTCCTTAGCACTGCCCAGGAGGCAGGAGAGGCTCCCGCCACCACTGCTGTACTTGCCAGCCATGAGCTGGACTTCTGGCTGAGCGGCGCTCCCCCTGTGGGAGTGCACTGACCACCAGGGGACAGCTCCTGCATTGAGCATCTGCCCCCTGGTGGTCAGTGCGCGTCATAGCGACCGGTCGTTCTGCCGTTTGGTTGGTTTACATATTAGGTTTTATATAGGATTTTGACCATTTCCACTCCCATTCTGGTTCAAGCTGCCATCTTCTGCGTTATCACAGTAGCATCCTAAGTGGTTTTCCTGCTTTTATCATCATTCCCTTTATAGTTTCCTTTCAACATATCGGCCAATGTGTATTGATCCTCTTCAAGGTTAAATCAAGTCACTCTGCTCAGATCCTCTAGTGAGTTTCCACTGAAGTTCTTACTCTTTACAAGGCCTGCCCCACTCTCCACTTTTCCTGCTCCCCCAAGCTCCTACCCCTCTACCTCTCTGATCTCCTCTTGATTTCATTCAGGCTCTCTGTGCTCCACTGACTTCTTTGGTATTACTTGAACATGCCAGACACACTTCCTGTTTTAACATGTTTTTCATTGGTTACTTCACTAGAATTTTTTTCTCAGATATTTGCATAGATTACTCATTCATCTTCAAATCTTGCTTAAAATCATCTTTTCAATGGACCTTCTTTGATCACTGTATTTAAAATTGTACCCACTATCTCAGTCCCTGTCTCGTTTCCCGACTGTATATTTTCTATAGCACATATCATTTGACTTCTTAGAGTTTAATTATTGACTCCTTTATTAAACAGTGCACCTTTTTAGAATGTAAACTTCATGGGGATAGAGATTTTTGCCTATTTTCTTTACTGCTGATTTTTGTTCTCAGCATAGGCTTGTATAGGCATTCAATAAATATTTGTTGAATGAATGAATTATATATAAATATATATATCATTTCTGTATTTTGAAAACAAGAAAGATGAAATGGCTACTTAAGGAAATATTCCAACTAATACAAATAAATGGAAGTAAGTTTTATTTTCTGTGCTGAGTAACCCCAATATTTTCCTTTGTTAGAGATGTACAGTCTTACTACGTCTTTGTGAGCTCATGGATGATGAAAATGGAATCTATTTTATCTAAAGAACAGAGAATGGATAAATTTGCTGAAGACCTCACCAGTAGATGTAATGTTTTTATACAGGTAGTTGCATCCTCTTACTTAGAGTATTTTGGGTCTCATTTATTTGTTAATATAATTCACAGAAGTTACACTTCAAAAAAATTGGAAAGGATAGGATACGTTTGTGTGTGTGTGTGTTTAATTGAAATAGGTTACATTTGGTCTGTTTTATTTATTTTTTGTAATCTAGATTTTCTAATAGGCATTTCAATCTACATTTTCTTTAAAGCGAGACTTTTTTTTTTTTGCTGTATATATGTTTCAATGTGTTGCGTTTACATTATCATTTAGTTCAAAATATTTCATAATTTTTATTGTGATTTTTTTTTGTGTGTGTGTATTTTGCTAATACTCACCCAAGGATATTTTTCCATTGATTTTTAGAGAGAGTGGAAGGGAGGGGAGAGACAGAAAAAGAGACACATCAATTGGTTGCTTCCCATATGAGCTCCAACGAGGGCCAGGGATCAAGCCTGCCACCTAGGTACATGCCCTTGACTGGAATTGAACCCGGGACCCTTCAGTCCATGGGCCAATGCTCTACCGAGCCAAACTGGCTAGAGCTGTGATTTCTTTTTTGATCTGTGGCTATTCGGAAAGAGATTTATTAGTTTCTAAGTATATGAGGGTTTCCTATTTATCTTTTTTATTAATTTTAGCAGTACTAAAATAATTTCCGTATTTTGAAATTTATTGAGGTTTGCATTATGGCCCAGCCTTTGGTAGCTTTGGTAAACATTTCATGGACACTTGAAAAGAATGTGTAATGCATTTGTTGGTTATAGTGTTCTGTATATGTCAAATAGATCATGTTTGTTAATGATTTTGCTACGTAGTCTATCAGTTATGGAGAGAATTGGGGTAGACTCTCCCACTGATGCTGTGGATTTGTCCATTTATCCTTGTAGCTTTGTCAGTTTTTGTTGTATATAGTTTGATACTAAGTAAGTGCATAACTTTGAGAATTGTTTTCCTTGTGAATTAAATTATGAAATGTCCCTTTTTTTTCTCTAGTTGTAGGTCTATTTTGTGTGATTATAACATACCTGTAACAGTTTTCTTTTAGTTAAGGTCTATATCGTATGTCTTTTTTTGTTCTTTTACTTGCAATCTGTTTGGCTCCTGATATTTAATGTGTGTATTTTATAAGCACCATACATTTCCCCCAATCTGATCATATTTATTTTTTCATTAAACTGTTTTCTGTACATGTTATTACTGATGTATTTGAATTTAAAACTATCACCTGACTAGTTGCTTTCTATTTGTCTCATTTCTTCTAGGTCCCTTTTCTTTTTTGCTGTCTTTTGAATTTGAATACTGTTTTTTAAATAGTTACTGTAGAGCAAGCATGTCAAACTCTCGGCCCATGGGCCGCATGCCTCGTTTATTTGGTCCGTATTAGCCTTTGAGTTTGACATGCTTGCTGTAGAGATTTTAAGATGCACGATTTACTCATTCAACTCCAACGTAAAGTAGTAGTTTTACCACTTTTCAGACAGTGTAAGGATTTTAAACCACTTTAATTCTCTTTATCATCCTCTCACTGTGCTGTTGCTCTGTACTTTCTTCCTCTATATATTTTAAACCTCACAAGGTATTATTGCTGCTGTTGCTGTTTTTTATAGTCAGTGTTCATTTAGATTTACCCCAATCAATTTTTTCCCATTCTGTTGATTTTCTTCCTTCCTGCATCTCTTCATCCTTCTATTTATGGAATACCTGTTAGTATTTAATTTAAAATGACTTTTTGTTGATGAGTTAATCATAGTTTTTTGTCTGAATGTCTTAATCTTAAATTTATTTTTGAAGGTAGTTTTGCTACATGTAGAATTTTAGGATGGTGGGAATTCCCCTGCTTCCCCCCCCCCGCCCCAGCTTTTAAAGGAACCATTTTATTGTCTTCTGGCTTCCTTTGTTTTTGTTGAGAAGTCAGCTGTCAGTTTTGTTGCTTTGTTAATATATGTCATTCTTTAATTGCTTGTAAGATTTAGTTTTTGGTTTTTAGTAATATACTTTAATGCGTCTACATGTGGGTTTTTTTGTGGGTGTTTGTGCTGCTTAGGATTTGTAGAGCTTCTGGAATTTGTGGGAAAATTTCAGCCATTAAATTTTCAAATACTTTTCTATTATTTTCACTTTGTTCTAATTTTCCCCCAGCTATGTCTACTTTGTTATTAAGCTCATCTATGGAGTTCTCAATTTTAATCAATTTACTTTTCAGTTTGTTTCTTTTTTGTGTACTTTCCAGTTCTCTTCTGAAATAATTTTGTTTTATTTCCTTCAATGTAGTTGGCATAATTATGTTGAAGCTTTTATCTAATAATTTTATTATCTGGATACAGTATTTCTATTAGCTATTGTTTCTCTTGTTCTTGGATTTGTCTTACCTTTGTATGCCTGGTTATTTTATAGTGTTACACATTATGTATGAAAAACTATAGATATAATTTCAGTATCTGGATATTGTTTTTATTCCTCCAGAGAGGACAACTAGTCACACAGGTCATCTCAACCCAGTCATGCATTGAGATGATTTGAAGTGGGACCTATGATGACTGTTTTTGTTTGTTTGTTTGTTTATTTTTCCCCCCAGTTCACTGCATCCTTTTAGGGGTAGTTTTTCAAGATCCCAACCCAGAGTCTAGTGGTTTACTGGGATACTCTCCACTCCTATGGGCCATGAACTCCTACTTTTATTCTCTTTCCCTTCCTGTGAGATGTTGAAAGATATGTTTGGCTTCTGTCTTTATTTTCCTCTTTTGGAATGTGCAGAAGCCACTAAGGCAGTGATTTTCAAGCTTTCTCATCTTATGGCACCCATTAATTAATTACTAAAATTCTGTGGCATACCAAAAAAATATATTGCCGATCCAACAAAAAAATAGATATAATTTTTGATTTATTCACACTGGATGGCTATTGCTGTGTTGACTGTTGTCATTTTTTTATTTGACAATCTAAGGGAAAAGAGGTCAGTGCCCCTGACCAAATAAGTATTGCATGTTTTAAAAATTCTTATGACACTCTGGTTGAAAATTGCTGCTCTAAGGGAAAGTAGCCTCCATCGCCAAGCTCAGTTCTCTCTTTATTCTCCCAGATCTTGGTCTTACATTTCCTTTTTTCTTGATAGCTTTAATGCCTTCCAAGAAGTTTTTAAAAATATTTTTCCTGGATTTTCTAGTTGTCAGTGGGAAAGTTGGTCCAAATTATTTATTCTGCTGTTAACAGAAACCAGACCCATGACATCTCCCTCCCCATTTATACTTTTAAAATACTATACATCATATATATACATATATACATACACACACACATACTAGAGGCCCAGTGCATGAATTCATAATTTGTGCATGGGTGGGGCTCGGCCAGCCCACCCCAAAGGGGCCCACCAGGCCAGCCAGGGAAAGGGGCCGCGGGCAGTTGGCTGGCCAGCCCCACCCCCTATCGAGGTGTTGGTGGCCGATCGGAGCCCAGATCAGGCTGGTTGGCTGCCATAGTGCATGTCATAGCCACCGGTCATTCTGGTCTTTCTGCCGTTCTGGTCGCTGGGCTTTTATATATATAGATCCTTCACAAATTATTGACCATCTATCTGGGAGTGGTGTGATATCAGCCCATGAATTCTGTATCCTCTTTACCCCCCAAAAGATAACCCCCCCTTTTTCTCCCTGCCTCATTTCTTAATTCTCTTAATTTAGCACCTCTTTTTACCAACAAGCTATTATTGGTTCAGAGAAACCCCCACCCCACATTGAGTGTCACTCCTTTAGTGAGCCACTGTTACTGATGGGAGAGTACTTGATCTCTCACATATGGTAGGGCAGGAGACAGAGGTTCAGAATCACTGGCATATAGCTGCAGCTGAGCTCCATGGACATGTCCACAGTAGTATAGTTTAGGTTCATCTCTAACCTGTAAGTGTATCTTTTTTAGTCCTTTATAAACTCAAAGAGTCTCCATTATTATCTTTGTGTTTCTGTGTCCTTTTTGGGTCTAAATGTAAATATTTGTCCCATTTTCTTATGCCCTACTGTTTCCCTGGATTTATTAGCACTATTTTTTTTTTTTTTAACCTCAAAAGACCCATGTGCTTCCTTCATGAATAGAAGGGTAGGCAAGAGTTTGTTCTTACTGGGCTGGGAGGAGAGAAAGTCCTGATTAGCACCAGCGTAGGCAGGGAACATGGTAGCAGGTGGACTGTGAGTGTTGGCCCAGGTGAAAAGGAAAGGGGGCAGTGGTTTCAAACTGAGAAATACATTTGTATTTCTTTATTGGCCAGAGAGCATTTTGAAATTCCTAGTTCTTTAGGGTCCTCAGCTCTTGTCTTAAGCTTCAGGCAGATAGGAGCCTTTATCTTCTTGTGTGGCAGATAAGGTATGAGTGAAGAGGTATCTTCCTGACATTATAATAATTTTTCTGCAGTTTGTGTTTTTTTTTTTTTTAATGTAAGGATTCTTTTAACTGTGATTATATACTATAATTTCAGCAGTACTAAATTTCTGGCATGTGATAGATTAAAAAATCTTCTAAGGGCCGCTTGAAACTTAACCACAATGTATAACATTGTGGGGGGGGGAAGAGTATTTAGAAGTAAGAGGTGACTTTAAAATGACATTAAGAAATATTAATTATTGGTAAATTGATGAATAATTATTACATAGAGATTGAAATTGTGAAGAAATGAAATATTTTTATGTGATTATAATCAATGTTTTATTTTTATAGGGCTTCTTATATGCATATAGTATTAGTAATATTATTAAAACCACAATGAATCTCTACATGTCCATGCAAAAGCCAATGACCAAAACCTCAGTTAAGGCATTATGCAGGCTTGTTGAACTTCTCAAGGTAGGTTTTAGATTATTTTACCTTGCCATTATAATTTAGAAATGACCCCGGGCTTAAATTATGATGATCCTCTAAAATTTGACATTCTGATTATATGAGAATAACAAGTTATGGGAAAAATGTACTTATCTCTTAGTTGGATAAAGGAATTAGCCACTGAAATAAATTTATGATTAACATTCTAACCCTAACCGGTTTGGCTCAGTGCATAGAGCATCGGCCTGAGGACTCAAGGGTCCCAGGTTTGATTCCGGTCAAGGGCATGTGCCTTGGTTGCGGGCATATCCCCAGTGGGGAGTGTGCAGGAGGCAGCTGATCAATGTTTCTCTCACATTGATGTTTCTGGCTCTCTATCCCTCTCCCTTCCTCTCTGTAAACATTCAATAAAATATATTAAAATAAAACAAAAAACAAACAAACAAAAAAACATTCTGTGAATGGCCAATATATTGAAACTACATTAAAATTTCACATGTAATGAGACAGAAAAGAAAGAAAATGAAAAGGTTAGCCTAAGTATTAGTAAGGATTTACTTTTGGAAGTTTAAGTATGTTGTATGAGTTAAAAAAATAATACCCATGGAGCATTATCCATTATTTTGTGCTGTTCAAATGCACATGAGGATAGTAAACATGTGGCTGTTTATTTTGTAATTTAGAGGAAGTGCTGTAATCTTCTGATTTGAATAGTTGTCTAGTAGTATTTATAGGAGTGGTCAAATAAATTAAGAACCAGAGTATACTTCTGAAAATATGGTGAAGTATTTCTTAGCTTACTCTATATAATTCAAAATAAAAGCCCCTTTAAGCAGAAGAGTCTACATAACCTCTTTTAAAAATTGAAATTAAGAGATACTTGTAAATTTCTGCTAGTAATGCTTTTAGGTTAGCTTAGGACAGTGATGGCGAACCTTTTGAGCTCGGCGTGTCAGCATTTTGAAAAACCCTAACTTAACTCTGGTGCCGTGTCACATACAGAAATTTTTTGATATTTGCAACCATAGTAAAACAAAGACTTATATTTTTGATATTTATTTTATATATTTAAATGCCATTTAACAAAGAAAAATCAACCAAAAAATGAGTTCACGTGTCACCTCTGACACGCGTGTCATAGGTTCGCCATCACTGGCTTAGGAAAAAGATTTGTTTTGGAAATTGTGCCTTTGGATTTTTAGTTTTTTTCCCTAAGGAAATGTTACCAGCTATATTTAATTTTTAAGAAATATAAATACAGAAGTGTATATCAGCTAATTAAAAATAATAAATACTAAAAAACTATCACCACAATTAAGAAATAGAATACTAGTATTACTTATATTTTCAAACCCCCCTGTGTTATCTCTCCTGATTGCATCTTATCCTGTCCCCTCAGGAAACTGTTGTCCTGAATTTTATGCTTATCATTCCCTTGTTTGTGTTTTTAGTTTACCACATAAGGATGAATCTATAGACCATTCATTGTTCAGTTATATATGTTTTTGAAGTTTATATTAATGGAGTAATTCTTCATGTATTCTTTGACTTACCTTTTTTTTACTCAAAATTTTGTATTTGAACTTGTCCGTATTGAGATGAATGGCTGTAGTTCTGACCTTTCCATTGCTGTGCAGCTTTCCTGTGGATGAATTTTCGGGTTGCTGTCATTTTTGTATATGTCTTTTGGTGTACTTGTGCCAAGAGTTTTTCTGAGGTATTTTATAGGATTGGATTGTGTTATGTACATTGTCAACTTTCCAAGATGATGCCAAATTATTTTCCAAAGTAGTTATATCACTTTACATACCTCCCACAATATATTAGACTTCCCATTGTTCCCCAACTGACCAATTGGTATTATAAGGCTTATTTGTTTTTGACAAATAAGTATATATAAATGGTTTTGATTATGACTTTAATGTTTATTTTTCTGATTATTAATGATAGTATCTTTTCAAAATTTAGTATCTGTTTCTTTTGTGTAAAATCTGTTCATGTCTTTCGTTCATTTTTATATTGAATTATGTCTTTAAAAATATTTCATGCACTTGGGGTCTTTAATATTCTAACTGCTAATCCCTTGTGTGTGGTAAATATTTTCTCACACTTTGGCTTGCCTTTTTATTTTCTTTATAGTGGTTTTTAATGAACAGAAATTTTTAATTGTATAATACTTGAATTTACCAACCTTACCCTTTATGGTAGTGCTTTTTGCATCTCATTTATAAGTTCTTTACCTAGCCCCAGGTAATAAAATATTCTGTAATTTTGCCTAAAAGTTTTAAGTTAATTTTTTCAAAATTACTTCTGGTCTTTTTTAGGCCATAGAGCATATGTTCTACAGGAGAAGCATGGTTGTAGCTGATTCAGTTTCACATATAACACAGCACCTTCAACATCAGGCTCTTAATTCCATTTCTGTGGCCAAGGTATGAAAGTTGTTATATATTCAGCATAATTAGCCGTTTAGTTTATTTTTCTGTTGCTTTGTATGTGTTCTCTGGTTCAGCCTGTTACTCCATTCCTTCAAACATAATATTCTTGTTTATTTATCTCCACAGTATTTTGTGATTTTTACTAGAGTGCTCAGGGTTATCTTTCTCCGAACTTGTAGCATGTAATAAACACATTAAAAAATGATATTGTATGTAGTTTTAAATTATGGTGTATCTTTTTAAAAGAAAATATTTCCTTATTAAATTAATAATGGAAATCTTAAAGTGTGTCTGATATAGATTTGCTGTCTCTAACAGTGCTAATCAATAATGTTGCAGGAGTAATAAAGCACACAGTAGTGTCAGAAGATGCGCAACAGGGAAAGTATTGTTGAAGCTCTCTTAAAGTGAATCATGGAAAAGATTATTGAGAAGATGTTCTTCGAGTCTTTTGTTATTGCCTCAGAAATAAAGCTAATATGTCCTGTTTTCTCTTTAAGAAAAGAGTAATTTCTGACAAAAAATATAGCGAACAGCGTCTTGATGTGCTCTCTGCTTTAGTTTTGGCTGAAAACACTCTAAATGGACCAAGCACAAAGCAAAGACGCCTTATTGTTTCTTTGGCACTCAGTGTTGGCACACAATTGGTAAGTGTATTGCTATTAGTTATGTAATAAAAATAAGACCTGAGATTTCATAATTTTCTTCTCATTGACCCTGTTTTTACTTTGACTGCAACTTCTCTGCCTTTTTTTCTCTTCCCTGATAGAAAACATTTAAAGATGAAGAACTCTTTCCACTTCAAGTAGTCTTGAAAAAGCTGGATCTTATCAGTGAACTTAGAGAAAGGTAAGTAGGGATTTATAATGATACTCGAAAGGTGGGTTAATGCCCTGGCCTGTGTAGCTTGGTTGAGTGTCATTCTGTGCACCAAAAGGTTGCCAGTTTGATTGCTGGTCAAGGCACATGCCTGGGGGCATGCTGGAGGCAGCAGATCGTTTCTCACTCACATCTGTTTCTCTCTCTCTTTCTTTCAAAAAAATAATATATAAAAGGCTAATATGCTAAGTGTCCTTCCCTCTGTCCAGGTAATGATGTCATGTAGCAACGCCCGGCTTCCTCTCCCTAGTGACAACTAGCCTCCTTGCAGTTTCTTCAGCCCAGGACCACCACTTGCTTTATAGCCAGCTGCAAACACTTTACACTGTAACCAAGTTTCTGTGAAGTGTTTTCCTGAGCCTCATCTCATTTGATCCTCATGGAAGTCCTGGAATAGGTAGATAGGAGACTTGGTAGAATCCTATTTTCTTTTCATTAGCTGGAAAACAGATTTAGAAAGCTTAGAAACTTGACCCGACTTAAAGGAAGTAAGAAAATGACTTCGGGTTTTCTCACTGCGCAGAATATAGTCAAACACTGCTGCAGTTAAATATTTTACTCTTTGTTCTCCCTGTGTGATCTATAATAATAATCTGCTTCATGTTGATATTTACTGCTGTGTTGCTGACAATTACCTGAAAGAGAAGTTGGGACGCTTCACTGGACTGGAAAACGTTTACCTAAGTCAGAAAGCAGGTCTGATTAAGCAAATTTGTTCTATATCTATACAAGGCTAAGTTGACTCGCACATGCGCGATACATAAAAAGCTCTTGCTAGCTCCAATCGCACCTGTGTGTTTTGATCTGTCATTGTTGATTGTGAATTTGGTTGACACTACTATTATAGAGAAAGGGTGAGTAGCGATATTAAAATATTTCTTCTAATTAGTTTCCTTTCAGTGTGCATGAATTCATGCACTGGGCTACTGGTCTAATCTAATAAAAGACAAAATGAATAATTGACTGTACCTTTGCTACGCTTCCCATTGGCTAATCAGGGCGATATGCAAATTAACTGCCAAGAAAGATGGCGGTTAACCACCAACAAAGATGGCAGTTAATTTGCATACATAGGCACAATGATGGGAGGCAAAAGGGGAAGGACAGAAGAACGGTGATCAGAAACCCAGGCGGGGGCTAATGGAGACATCAGTTGTCTTCTTAGCATAGCAAGAGGAGAAATGTAACCCAGATAGACCATTAGTTCCTCTCTGCAATTTCTTGAGCATGACTAGAATTAGACTGTTACCAGGAATCATGTTTCTTTAGCTTTGCTCCTATAGTAAGGATATAGCTCCTGGAAGAACTCACAGGAGACCACATGTTATAGCCGTGAAAGCATTTGGAGGACCCTGATGCTCATTGTGATTGTTGTGATGGTATCTCCAGTGGACATTTAAAATTGTTGCTTTTTCCTAAGGCTTCATCTGTTTATGAGAGACTTAGAAATCCACGTCAAATTTCTGTAATTTTATTTTGAGATCTGAATTTGAATTACATTGTTGGTAGCCAGTCATTAAGATGAATTAATTTTGGGAAGGCTTGTTTTGTAACTCCTGTGACGTTATTTATTTATTTTTAACTAAAGAGTAAGCAGTTTTCTTAAAGGGAAAACGAGTTTTCTGCATTTTAATTCCCAGCCAAATTAAGGTTACAGCACAATTTCTATTTAATGTTCTGAGAAGCTGAAATTTTTGTAGTTAGTTGCATTTAACAGCCCATCCCTGGAAGAAATACTGAATCGGCTTCTTTTTAAGGTATTTAATGATCATTTTGATGCCCCATAAGGTCAGAACTAGTCAGTTGCAAAGATTGTAGACATATTAACTGTAACTGGTTTTTGTTTTTCTTTTGGTCACAGTTTTTAAAAAGGCTTTGCTGTTCAGTTTTGAGACAGGTAAAAAGTGCATGTGATTCAAGTATTGAAAGTGTAGGCATATCAGGTGACATTGAAAATGTATTTTAAAATCTTCTATTTAAGTTATTTTGTTTTTCATATAGTCTTTAAAACTAAATCATGTGTGCAGAATTCTGAAACTGTCAGGTATTAGAGTATTTTGTTACCCTTGTTCAATTTGAAACATTTTGTGGCTTTTCCGTACTAATTTTGGATTAAGTGATATTGGGGGACACCAAAATGAGTAAGGAGTTAGTTTTGGGGGAGTACTTCAATTTTGGTACCACTAATTACTCCTTTACATTGTAGAGTGCAAGCACAGTGTGACTGTTGTTTTTTATACTGGCATCGAGCTGTCTTCCCAATTTATTTAGATGACGTATATGAAAATGCCGTTGACGCAGCCAGATTACATGTAAGTAAAGGATAATATAAAGAATAAACCCATCACTTTTTAGTCACTGTACATACTATTCTAATTAGTTTTAAAATAGATCATTTGATTTAATAAATCATTTTAAAATTGAATGTTAATGCTGTTTTATACATTGGTAGGCATATTTAATAGCATTTACTAGGTGTACCGGTTAACAATGCGGATTTTATAATCAAAGAAAACACGATAATTTCAAGAGAAACATCAAAAGTGCTTTAGTCAAAGTAATGTCCATCGCTAGCTACACATATCCTCCATCTTTCAGGTAATTTGTGGATACCATCCCAATAGAACTTGTTTTGAGGCAAACCATTCAGAGGCCTAATTTTCTACTTCATATGTTGTGAAGTGCTGCTCAGAAAGTACGTGTGCCATTGATTGGAACTAGTGGTAATCTGAAGGAGCAAGGTCTGGTGAATACGATGGGTGGGTTAATACTTCCCAGGAAAGATCTTTTAACATGTCTTTAACTGGTTTTGAAGTGTGTGATGGTGCATCATCATGAAGCAAATTACTTTGCTGTGTCTTCTGGCCCATTCTGGTTGTTTTATGATCAAAGCGTGGTGCAAATTGATTATTTGTTGTCGGTAGCGATCAGGATTAATGGTTTCACCTGGTTTTAGAAGCTCATAATACACCACACCTTCCTGATCCCACCAAACGCAGAGCGTTGTCTTCTTTCCGAAGTGCTTTGGCCTTGCAGTCGATGTTGATGGTTGACCTGGATCAACCCATGATTTTGTGCGTTTGGGAGTCTCAAAATAAATCCACTTTTCATCGCCAGTCACAATTCGATGCAAAAAAGACTTTCTTTCGTGCCACTGAAGCAACATTTTACTGATGACTTTTCAGTTTTCCTTTTGTCTTCGTTCAGTTGATGTGGCACCCATTTTCCTTTCTTTAAAATCTTTCCCATTGCTTGTAAACGATCGGAAATTGTTTGCTGAGCAACGTATAATCTTTCTGCAAGTTGTTTTTGAGTTTGACATGCATCTTCATCCAATAATGCTTGTAATTGTTGGTCTTCAAACTTTGTTGGTTGACCTGGACATTATTTGTCTTTCACTTCGAAATCATCACTTTTAAAGCGTTTAAACCAGCGTTCACAAGTATCTTGAGATGGAGCATGTTCACCATAAGCTTCCTGAAGCTTTCAGCAGCACTTTTCCTCAAAATAAAGTAATGAATTAAAATTTCCTGCAAATGCTCTTTTTTTTGGCACGAAATTCAACATTTTTAAGCCTAAAAATATCTATGATGTTAACACCTTCAGCAAAGTTGACATACGAAGTTTTGAAGCTTGCTGTCAATACAACAAAATAACATACATATCAAATTGCATATATGTCAACATATGTGTAACTCCATCTATTGAAAAACATCCACATTATTAACCAGTACACCTGGTATATAGGCTATAGTTAAATTTCATATTAATACTTAGTAAATTAATTTTAATATACAATCTAACACTTCCCCTCATATTCCTAATCATTCTCATTTTCTTGATTTTAGTTTATGTCACAATTATTTAGACCTTTGTATTTCTGTATGGAAAGAAATGTATTTGAATGCTCAAAATAGGAAAGAATAAGTGAATGTGAATTATTTGTATATTTAAAATAGGAACTTTAGAGACTAAAATCTGACTCACTTAGGAAAGGAAGACAGTCATGTATAAAAAAAGCAATTAGCCTTCAGAGTGAGGTTTTGTCTTCCAAGATAGATAATTAACTTTTGTAATATTTAGATTAGAGACCTGGTTTTTATAAATGTATGCACATTCTCATTTTCTTCTTAGTACATGTTCAGTGCTTTACGTGACTGTGTACCTGCTATGATGCATTCAAGACATTTAGAGTCGTATGAAATACTTCTGGATTGCTATGACAAGGAAATTATGGAAATTTTAAATGAGGTAACATCATATATGAGATTGAAAAACTTAGAACATGTATTTGGAATGCAATGTTTGGAAAAACATTTTGGATTGAAGCAGGCTTTCACATATTTAAAATCATTTATAAATCACTATCTAGAGCAGCGGTTCTCAACCCTGTGGGTTGCGACCCTCTGGGGGTCGAATGACCCTTTCACAGGGGTCGCCTAAGACCATTGGAAAACACATATATAATTACATATTGTTTTTGTGATTAATCACTATGCCCTTAATTATGTTCAATTTGTAAAAATCAAATTGGGGATCACCACAACATGAGGAACTGTATTAAAGGGTCGCGGCATTAGGAAGGTTGAGAACCACTGGTCTAGAGCAAAGAAGCCATTTTTAGTTATAGTATCACTATTGTGCTAAATTGGTCTTTAATTTCTAATTTTTTATATAGAGATCCAGAGTAGAAATTCGGAAAATTTTCTTTACTTTAATAAATAGTATATTTATATTTAAATTTCTCTTTATTACAAGAATGCAAATACAAAATTGGTTTGAATATTGAATGCTACTACTAATAATACACTTAAGACTGTCAATATTTTATTAAATACTAGAGGCCCAGTGCACAAAATTTGTGCACTCGGCGGGGAGAGGGGGGTCCCTCAGCCCGGCCTGTGCCCTCTCGCAGTCTGGGACCCCCTCGAGAGATAGCGACCTGCTGGCTTAGGCCTGCTCCCTGGTGGCAGAGGGCAGGCCCAATCCCTAGGTGCAGCCCCTGGTCGGGCTCAGAGCAGGGCCGATTGGGGAGTTGGGGCGCCGCCCCCTGTGATGCACAGAGCAGGGCGGATTGGGAGGTTGTGATGCCACCCTCAATCACGCTCAGGGTAGGGCCAATTGGGGGGTTGGGGCACCGCCCCCTGTCACACTCAAGGCAGGGTCGATGGGGAGGTTGCGGCGCCACCCCCTGTCACGCACAGAGCAGGGCCCATCGGGGGTTGCGGCTCCGTACCCTGTCACGCACAGAGCAGGGTCGATCAGGGGGTTGGGGAGCTCCCCCCTGTCATGCACAGAGTAGGGCCCATCAGGGGGTTGGGGAGCTCCCCCCTGTCACGCACAGAGCAGGGCCGATCAGGGGGTTGGGGAGTTCCCCCCTGTCACTCACAGAGTAGGGCCGATAGGGGAGTTAGGGCACCGCAGCCTGTCACACACAGAGCCGCAGGGCGATCAGGGGATTGGGGAGCTCCCCCCTATCAGGCACAGAGCAGGGCTGATCAGGGGGTTGGGGCGCCTTCCCCTGTCACACAGAGCCGCAGGGCAATCAGGGGGTTTGGGTGCTGCCCCCTGTCACGCTGATCCTGGTGCTGGGAGGCATATTACCCTTTTACTATATAGGATAGAAGCCTGGTGCACGGGTGGGGGCTGGCTGGTTTGCCCTGAAGGGTGTCCTGGATCAGGGTGGGGGTCCCCACTGGGGTGCCTGGCCAGCCTGGGTGAGGGGCTGAGGGCTGTTTTCAGGCTGGCGGGTGACTGAAGCTCCCAACCGCTCCTTTTTTTCTTTTTTCTTTTTTATTCTGTGCCAGCTTTAGCTCTGAGGCTTCAGCTCTTAGGCCTCCGCTGCTGAAAGCAGGTTTCTGGCCTTTGTTTACCTTCTGTATTTGAAACAGTGTTGTGATCCTACTGGCTGAAGCCCGGCGACTAAAGCAGGTTTCTGGGGTTTTGTTTAGCTTCTATATTTGTAACATAGTTGCTTAGAGTTGCAGCTCAGAGGCCGGCAGCGGCAGGCGGGGAACGTTGGAGTCCTCCGTCACTGAAGCAAGCAAGCCTCATGTTCGCTTCCAGCTGCCTGACTGCCGGCCGCCATCTTGGCTGGCAGTTAATTTGCATATCACCCTGATTAGCCAATGGGAAGGGTAGCGGTCGTACGCTAATTACCATGTTTCTCTTTTATTAGATAGGATTAAACTTAACTGTCAATATCTTATTAAATTTATTTGGAGCACTACTGACTAAAAGGAGGACATTATATATTTGAAAGATTTATTTGTGTAGCAGAAATAATTCAAATGCAATATAGTGCATCTTCCCTTGTTTGAATGAAGTATTATAAACACCGTTATCTTTAAAATTAAAGTTTCATCTAATGATATTTTTATTAGGAAAGAGTAATTAAAAATGAGTAAACTTCACAATATAAACCTTATTCAGGTTTGATAAAGTTATGGAGAATTTTCATAATTTCTTCTATTACACATTATTTAGAAAATAAAATATGACTTGACAGTATTTAGAACTCCATAGTAGACCAGAAAAGATGATTAATATCATTACTTTTAGCTCAATGAGTTTTGTGATTTTTAATTATTATAAGAAAGCTTTAAAAATATTTCTTCTCTTCCATTTTCTCAAGATTTTTCTTTTGTTGCTTGTTCCCATAAATCTTACGCTTTATAGTATACATTCATGTTTCTTGTAATGAAGCCCTTGGCATTAGCTTTTGATTTTCTTTCAAGGGTGTTAAAGTATTAATGAAAATAAAAATTAGAGTTTAACTGCTTCCTGGGCAGAAAAATCATTGGTTTAAAATGGAGAGCAAAGTAATTTTCACTTTCCCAATAAAAATAATATTTTACCATAGAGTATTTGGAATCTTAAACCAGTTTGACAAATTTTTTATCATTGCACTGGTTATAAAATGCTAATGGTTAAAACATAAAACATAAAACATTGAATTTTGAAAAATTAAGATATTAATTATTTTGTGAATAGCACTTGCTGGACAAGTTGTGCAAAGAAATAGAGAAGGATCTGCGCCTTTCTGTGCATACTCATTTAAAGCTGGATGACCGAAACCCTTTCAAAGTTGGCATGAAAGACCTGGCCCTTTTTTTCTCTCTGAATCCAATTCGGTTTTTCAATCGTTTCATTGACATTCGAGGTGAGTGTTCTGCTTTCCTTTTGAAAGTCATATTCTATATCTTTTTGCCCTCACTTTAAAGAACAAATAACAAAAATGAAACTTTGGGCTTATATCTTTTTAAGTACTAGTCCATTCTTTAGTTTCTTTTTGTTTGTGTATTTTTATTTTCCTAGCATCTTATTTAGAAAAAGGAAAATTTAATGTTCAAAGACAGGTTGTTTCCTTTTTAGTTTTATTTCTCTTTTCTACCATTTTATGAATCTGAAATTTTTTGGAAAAAAAATTTTTTTTTTAGCTTATGTGACTCACTACCTAGATAAGACGTTCTACAATCTTACAACAGTAGCTCTTCATGACTGGGCCACTTACAGTGAAATGAGAAATTTAGCTACTCAGCGCTATGGATTGGTTATGACAGAGGCACATCTTCCTAGTCAGACTTTGGAACAGGTATGGTATAAAATGTTTCTGATTGTAGCATAACATTTCTTTAAGAAATCTTTTTTTAAAACTTTATTATTACATGTTTATTTTTTAAGAAAATATTTGCTTTATAAAATCTCATACTTAAGAATAAAATATTAGATGGTGCTAATTTGCTTTTTTAGAGAAATTACCATGGGCTTCCTGTTTACACTTCACTTTTTGGTGAACATTTGAAATACAGGCATACCTCGGAGATATGCAGGTTTTATTCTAGACCATTGCAATAAAAGTGAATATCCCAGTAAAGCAAGTCACACAAATTTTTTGGTTTCCTAGTGCATATAAAAGTTATGTGTATACTATACTGTAATCTAAGTGTGCAATAGCATATGTCTAAAAAAATGTACATACCTTAATTTAAAATAGTTTTTGCTATAATAATGCTATCATCTGAGCTTGTTGGAAACTGCTCTGGTAGACTTACTTGACCAAGCAGGTTGCCACAAACATTTAGTTTGTAAAAATGCAATATGTATAAAGTGCAATAAAGCGAAGCACAGTAAAGTGAGGTATGCCTGTGCATATAGGTTTTGATATAGCTCTCCAGAAACATATAGGGATATCCAGGTGATTTCTGCAGAATTATAAAAAGTTTAGTCAAGGTCACACAACTGATTGTAAATCTAGATATAATACATAAACTTTAGTATCTTAGGAAAAATGCTTAAATTTATCTATAATAATGAAAGCATAATATGCAAATCGACCGAATGGCCAAACAGCAGATTGACTGTCTGGACGACCACACTATGACACGCACTGGCGGCAGGCCAGCCAAGGCGGGTGTGATGCGATTGGTCGGAGGGCCGAGGCAAGCCGCCATGGCTTCAAGGGCCAAGCCCCTTGCAGGAATTTCGTGCATTGGGCCTCCAGTATCTATCTATCTATATTGGGAAATGAATATAAATAGTAAGTCAGTATATTAATACAAGTGTTACTGATTATCTTAAATTAATAATATAGAGCTTTTCTGTGGATTGTTTTGCAGGGCTTGGACGTTTTAGAAATTATGAGAAACATTCATATATTTGTGTCTCGATACCTCTATAATCTCAACAATCAGGTGAGTGGGTCTTAGAATTTTTTTTTTTAATGTGTGTGGATATATATAATAGGAAGACTGAAGGGTAAAGGATTGATTCTCAATAGTGAAAATTGGTAAAATAAAGCAAAAAATAATTGTTTAGAGTTCATCTTGTTTATTCCTTTGCTTTGATTTTATTATCTTCTTGAATAACTTTCCAATTAAATTTAATGAAATAGATTCTGAAATTTTTTTGATAACTGATCAGGGATTGCTATGTATTGTATTGTTATTTAGCATAAATTTGTTTCATTGCAGATTTTTATTGAACGAACAAGCAATAACAAACATTTGAACACTATTAATATTCGGCATATTGCTAATTCAATTAGAACACATGGCACAGGAATCATGAATACAACAGTAAGAATCTTTTTTGGGGGTCGGGTGGGTAGTAGACCACTGTTTAATTAGTTATTTTGGAAAATAGTTTTTTTATAGAATATTCTGGTCAGTATACACTACTACTTATATTATATTGGAATTTCCATTTTTCTGGTTGGTATAATTAAAATATATGGCACTAAAATTGTGTTGGATGTGATGGAAGCTCTGTGACACAAATGCACTTTACAATATCTTACCATCTCAGGGTCATCATTATAAAAAGCAATACAGATTTGAGAGCATCAGCATAAATTTATATGTCTGTGTGGATTGTCTGATATTTTTCTGAAAGTTGCTTTTAAAAGGGAATCATTGATAACAGTATTACTCATGCTTTTTTTGGGGGGGCATACTAATTATTTGATATCCATAAGAATAGCAATTTACTCAAAGTATTTTGAATCTTAGAAATGGGCATCAATTACTTAAAGAAATCACTTGTATACTGTTTTTCCTTCTGTGGAAGAAGAGAAGCCTTTGAATTTGCCTGGTTTTCAGGGCATACTTACTAGTATTTCCTCTTGAGGAAAAAAAAATGTGAATGCTAAAATAGTAAAATGTTACAAACATATTTTGGAATAAGGGAATGGAAGTTATGTAACTGGAAAAGTATATAGGGACCTTTGTAGTATATAGTGGGGGAGCCATTAAAGTATTTGAGTTGATAAGTGATACAATTGGAGCTCTGTGTTAGTGGTTACCAGTACAGAAATGAGACAGAAAGTTCTAAGGGAGTCATCCATGTAAAGGCCATGTCTGAATGTTTAAGGATAAATAAACTCTTTATCAAATACTCATATAACAGATATAATTATGCACATATTTTATATGTAAGGCATTTTATATGTAAGGCACTGTGCTAGGCATTAGGGTGACAAAAACAGACATTTCCTACTCTCCTAGTAATTACAATCTGGCAGGGGATATAGTTGTTTAATCAATTAATCACATTAATGAAAGTAAATTCATGGTGTCTGATAATGATATAGTTAGCAAAGAAGAAGATTAGAGGCTGGCACAGTTGCCCAGTGTTAAGAGTGAGGAAGATAAAGAAGAGACTGTTTCTACTAAGACTGCTACTACTAAGCCACGAGAAGTTCTGAGAAAGCACCCATTTCTATAACAGGGTAAATGAAAGACTCTTAAAAATGGCATACATGTGCTAAAACAATTAGTATTTGGAAGTGGTAGGGATGGAATTTAGTACAGGACTTCCATCTGTAGGTCAGAATTAATTATGTTATTTTGACTTTAATCTCAGCTCAAATCTTAGTTTTTCAGGGTTTTTAGTTGAGGCCTTTTGTTATTCATTCTCAAAGCACCTACACTTCTCAGTTTAGAAATTGCAGTTCAGATTTAATAACTTCTTTAAAGTATACTTGTTTAAAATGTCTGTCACTCCTGTTAGACTATAAACTTCGTGATGAGAACTGTGCTTTACATAACTTGCATGTAAGAAATGCTCAAAGTATTTGATAAATAATTGAATGTTTACTGTCTTCCAGTATCATTCTAGACATGAATGTTAGTAATAAGTAATCTTATAGATGGAGAAACATAGAAACTTCTGACTGGCTTATGATTTAAAGAGTGTTGAATCTGGTATTGTGATTCTTTCTATAGTTCTTAGACCTATTATGAAAGTATTTTCCATTTCCTCCTTTCTTTTCCTTTTGTAGTAAACATATTGAAGAGGAATTCATAGAAAGTTCTATAAAGTTAGGGAATAAAAATTTTTAAATATTTCAGGTCCAATGTAAATTAGACTTTATAAATATTAGACTTTATGATATAAATATTCAGTAATATTGATTTAAAATTAATTTTTATATTAATTTTTTCAATTTTATAGGTTAATTTCACGTACCAGTTTTTGAAAAAGAAGTTCTATATATTTAGCCAGTTTATGTATGATGAACATATCAAATCCAGATTGATTAAAGATATTCGATTTTTCAGGGAAATCAAGGACCAAAATGATCATAAGGTATTTTACATAATCTTTTTAAGGTAGTTCAGTTCAACTGTTGTGTATATAGCAAATGGTTAACAAAAATGGAGTAATACTATATATATTGTTTTACAGTGTGTTTATTACATGTCAGTACATATCAATCCACCTTGTTCTTTTTAAGAGTTGATAGTAAATATGTATACCGAAATTTATTTAACTTTCTCCCACTGATGAATATTTAGTTTTTTAAAATCATTTTTCAGTGATACAAATAGTGCTACAGGTAGCATCCTTATCTGTGTGTTCACAGACTATTTCTGAAAGACATATTCCTTGAAGAGAAATTTTTAGGGCAAAGAATATGTGTATTTAAAATTAGGATACGTACTGTACCAATTGACATCCCAACCTATCTATAGATATAAGGCCAATATGCAGTGTCCCCACAGGAGTTCAACCGGGAGACCAGGAGTTCTATCGCTTGCTATGTGTACTGACCACCAGGGGGCAGCATGGAATGAAGGAAGGCCCCAGCAGGCAGCCAGAAGCCAGGGAAGGGAAGCCCCAGCCGGCAGCCGGAAGGCCTCGATTGGCCCTGATTGCCGGCCAGGCCTAGGGACCCTACCCATGCACAAATTTTATGCTCCGGGCCTCTAGTAATTTTTAAGAATGCTGTTTTCTCTTCATCCTCCAGGCTGAGTTTTCTCATAGTGAGGTAAAGAATTGTAAGTGGTAACAGTACAGAGGCACATAGCCACTTGGATAGAGAACCAGTAGCCTTAGTTGGGTCATATATTTGATTTGCCACATCCAGAACTATTTTAATTACCCTTCTTAAGCATCACTTAGTTCCAACTGTCTTATATATTACGTGGTAGTTCTCTTTAATGTCAGAGCAGAAAAATACTGCTTTCTTATAAAATGATAAAATTATAGATTAAAGTTATCAGATAATTATATTAACTTTCATTTTTATTGAAATAGAAATTACTAGTATTCAAAGAAATAACCATGCTATTATTGTGTAAGAATTGTTTTCATTTGTTATTAATAAAAATGAGTCATTTCCTATATCTTCTAATCACCTAAGACTCGAAAAATAATTTCTTATTGGTGATAGCTACCAGAAATTTTAGCTTGGCCGATGTGTGTTACTTGGGAAGAGTGTGTTTATATAAGTCCCTAGTACCTATTCAGCCCACAGAAATGCGTTCACACATCTCTGAACAAATATTTCTAGGGAGGAGTTGGTTTCGTTTATTTATCTGATAGAATAGTTGGGTGTTTGGAGACTAATAATGGTGGTGAGAAACTTAAGTTTGGTGACATTAATAATTATTCCCCTTAGCTTATGTAAAAAAAATTATTTTATACTGACTTTGAACATTGGTAGTTTCTGTGCTATAAATTTTCTTATTAGACTTGAGTGATTTGTTAAGCACAATGGAAATACAAAATTAGAGAGGAAAGTGGTATTGGCCTGGTTGATTTGGTAGGCATTTTATATTTTAGGGGTCTTTATTACTAAAAGTAGTCTTTAAATGATCTCTCTAGTATCCATTTGAAAGAGCAGAAAAATTCAATCGAGGCATCAGAAAACTTGGAATAACCCCAGAAGGGCAAAGCTACCTTGATCAGTTCAGGCAACTCATCAGCCAAATTGGTAAGTTATAATCACAGTGTTGGGAAATAAAGTACAAATCCCAAGAATCTATCTCATATATTAAATATTTCATACAAATAATGTAATATGTGAGTGTCTGAGCTTAGCTTTCTTTCACTAGAGTAACTTATCAAAAGTTTTTCAAGCATGATTAGACTGTTGGTGCAGAAATAATTGATAGACTGACTCAATATGAGAGGGAAGAAATTACAGTAAAAACGTTTTAATGTAGTCAGCATTTAGTTTATCAAATGAGTTAATTTATTTTTAAAGGATTTAACATAGATGTATATAAGTATGTATATTTATATTTTAAGTGTACAAATATGTAAGTTTCATTTTTATGGAGCAAGAACTGAAATAAAATACAGCTGAATCTTTTGGTACTAAGGAGTGGACACCTTGTAGTTGACTACTACATATAACTATATCTGATTTTTTTGTGTGTGCAATTTTCAAGGTAATGCTATGGGCTATGTACGAATGATAAGATCTGGTGGTCTTCATTGTAGCAGCAATGCCATTAGGTATGGATAAAACATCACTTTTGCTTTGTTTATTCCATTTAAAATTTTTATGTTACTTAAATCTATTCTAAAATTGTATAGAAGGTTTTTTTCTTGTTGATGTAATTTGATATAAAAAATGGAAGAAAACTATTAATTCTAGTTAAAATATTTTTCTTAAAATTTAAGATTATAGCAGACTTTTGGAAAATCTTTATTGCTCTTTTATCAGTACAGTTTGTAAGTGGCTCTAAAGATTATGTGATTTTAAAGATTAAAATTTGATTATCCTATATAATAAAAGGGTAATATGCAAATTGACCCTAACAGCAGAGCAACTGGGAATCACTGGTCACTATGACACACACTGACCACCAGGGGGCAGAAGCTCAATGCAGGAGCTGCCCCCTGGTTGACAGTGCGCTTCCACAGGGGGAGCTCTGCTCAGCCACAAGCCAGGCTGACGGCTGCCAGTATAGCGGTGGTGGTGGGAGCCTCTCCCGCCTCCTCAGCAGTGCTAAGGATGTCTGACTGCAGCTAGGCCTGCTCCCCGCTGGCAAGTGGACATCCCCCGAGGGCTCCCGGGCTGCCAGAGGGATGTCTGACTGACAGCTTAGGCCCAATCCCCTGGGGAGCGGGCCTAAGCCAGCAGGTAGTCATTCCCTGAGGGGTCCCAGACTGCAAGAGGGCACAGGCTGGGCTGAGGGACCCTCCCGAGTGCACAGATTTTTGTGCACCGGGCCTCTAGTTTATATATAAAATTCAACTTTGGAACTGAAGCGATGATATTAGTAATATAACTGAAATGCAAAGTTCTTTTCAAATATGTAGTTGAAAAATTTAGAGTCCAACAGTACTATTCTGTTTCAATTGTACCTTATTTATCTTGCCTTCATAAATTCTTTCTCAAATTCTTATGTAGATTTGTGCCTGATCTTGAAGATATTATAAATTTTGAAGAATTAGTAAAAGAAGAAGGCCTTGCAGAAGAAACAATAAAAGCAGCAAGGTAATCTCATTTTGGAATAATCTCTATTTGGAGATTTATAAAGTATATGTTTATATAAAACTTAAGAAAGACTAGGGGGTAATATATAGGGTGTCCCAAAATTCACACAAGATTTGAATTTTGCCTGAGCATTAACAACAACAACAACAAAAAATAAAAGCCTAATTTTACTTGGTTTATTGAATCAGATTCTAATATCTGTTGCCCTTTGATTTCAATCCCTTCAATTTGATAAGCATTACCAAGTACCAATTATGGCCCAGGAGCAGGGACAGTGAAGACCAGTGAAGTCCACAGCTTTGCGTATGTGCCAGCAAAGCTGTGGAGGCCATTTACCTGATGTGCTATTCCATACATAACCCTATACTGTATACTTTATGAATCAATAAAAAATTTACAATTTTTAATTATAAACCTGTGTTTTCTATCAAAATTACTTCTTGCGTGAATTTTGGGACAACCTATATAAACATATGTTCCTGTTTTTATTATACAAATTATGGTCTCAATTTATATAATGTTTTTTTTTTTTTAAGACTACAGTATTCTGAGACCTTTCCAACTTCAATAAAAAGGGGTCTTCTAGAATAGCGGTCACCAACCTTTCAGACCTCACAGACCACCAGTGGTCTGCGGAC
Source organism: Myotis myotis (assembly GCF_014108235.1). Classification (NCBI taxonomy): domain Eukaryota; kingdom Metazoa; phylum Chordata; class Mammalia; order Chiroptera; family Vespertilionidae; genus Myotis; species Myotis myotis. The sequence continues at coordinate 201,311,074 of NW_023416335.1, forward strand.
CACTGGTTGGCAATTGCTACTCCAAAGGTTTCCTTAAACCAGTGATTGCCAACCTTTCGGACCTCACGGACCAGCAGTGGTCCATGGAGCACTGGTTGACGACCGCTATTCTAGAACATACTATTTAATATAGTAGCCACTAGCCACACCCAGCTGTTTAACATCTGAAATGTAGCTAGTCCAAATGGAAATGTGCCAAAGTGTAAAATATAAAATAAATGCCAAATAGCTGGTTAATAACATCAATTTCACCTGTTTCTTTTTACTTTTTTTGTATTTTTATTCGCTAACACTGTTCTAGAATACCATGTAACCTAGACCGGCACTGTCCAGTATGGTAGCTGCGAACACAGGTGACTTTTGAACACTTGAAGTAGGGCTAATGGGACTGAGGAACTGAATTTTAAATATTATTTCATTTACATTTAAGTAGCTAATGGGCCCTGATAGCACTGGTGTGGCTCAGTGGTTGAGCTTTGACCTATGAACCAGCAGTTCACGTCAGGGCACAAGCCCGGTTATAGGCTGCATCCCCAGTGGGGGGCATACAGGAGGCAGTCAATTAGTGATTCTCTCTCACAATTGGTGTTTCTCTCTCTCTCTTCCTCTCCCTTCCTCTCTGAACACAATAAAAATATATTAAAGAGTAAATAAATAGCTAATGGCTGTCTTATTGGACTTTGCAGATCTATAGACTTGAGTCAGTAGTGATTTTGGAACATAATTTAAAACTTGAGAGAAGAATGCAGAACTGAGAAATACTTTAGAAAACTAAGCTTTGTTATTAATAACTAGAGGCCTGGTGCACTCAGGGGGTTCCCTCAGCCTGGCCTGCGCCCTCTCGCACTCCAGAGCCCTCGGGGGATGTCCGGCAGTCGTGGGAGAGGGTCCCACCACTGCCACTGCACTTGCCAGCCATGAGCCCGTTTTCTGGCTGAGCAGCGCTCCCCCTGTGGGAACGCACTGACCACCAGGGGTTAGCTCTCCGTACACTGTCATGCACAGAGCAGGGTCGATCAGGGGGTTGGGGAGCTCCCCTCTGTCACGCACAGAGCAGGGCCCATCAGGGGGTTGGGGAGCTCCCCCCTGTCACTCACAGAGTAGGGCCGATAGGGGAGTTGGGGCACCGCCCCCTGTCACACTCAGGGCAGGGCCTTTGGGGAGGTTATGGCTCTACCCCGTCACACACAGAGCAGGGCCCATGGGGGGAGGGGTTGGGGCGCCGCACCCTGTCACACATAGAGCCGCAGGGCGATCGGGGTTGGGGCGCCTTCCCCTGTGAAGAACAGAGCAGGGCGGATAGGGAGGTTGTGGCCCTGCCCCCTGTCACACACAGAGCCGCAGGGCGATCAGGGGGTTTGGTGGCTGTCCCCTGTCACGCTGATCCCGGTGCCGGGAGGCCTCGCTGCTCCGCTGATCCTGGTGCTGGGAGGCATATTACCCTTTTACTATATAGGAAAGAGGCTGGTGCATGGGTGGGGGCTGGCTGGTTTGCCCTGAAGAGTGTCCTGGATCAGCAGGGGGGGGGGGGTCCCCACTGGGGTGCCTGGCCAGCCTGGGTGAGGGGCTGAGGGCTGTTTTCAGGCTGGCGGGTGACTGAAGCTCCCAACTGCTCCCTTTTTTCTTTTTTTCTTTTTTATTCTGGGCCAGCTTTAGCTCTGAGGCTTGGCTCCGGCTCTTAGGCCTCCGCTGCTGAAAGCAGGTATCTGGTTTGTTTGGGTTCTATAATCGAAACACTGTTTCAACTCCAGCTCTGAGATCCTGGCTGGCTGAAAGCAGGTTTCTGGAGTTTGTTTAGCTTCTATATTTGTAACAATGTTTCAGACTGCAAGCTCAGAGGCCGGCAAGGCAGGCGGGGAAGGTTAGCTTCCTCCGTCACTGAAGCAAGAAAGCCTCATGTTCGATCCAGCTGCCTGACTGTCGGCCGCCATCTTGGCTGGCAGTTAATTTGCATATCTTGCTGATTAGCCAATGGGAAGGGTAGCGGAGGTACGGCTAATTACCATGTTTCTCTTTTATTAGATAGGATTATAACAGTTTATTGAGTCAGGCATGAAAAAGCAAGGTGGAGACAATTTGAATTTCAGAAAGAATAATGATAGAAATCTATTGTAATATATTGAATAAAATACATTAATACATTGAATAAAAAATAGAAACCATGCGTCATAGTGATAATAAAGGTTAGAGGAGCAGAGGGAAAGTTCCTTTTTACAGAAGAATGCTAACAAAGAAGGGATGAGGAAATTTAGGCAGAAAAATTGTTTTGAAATCACTACTATAATACTTGAAAGCAGACAAAAATCATCAGTGAATTCTAAAATATTTTTGGAGAATAGAGTATTTCATCAAAAAATTATCCCATGAATAGCTTATTAATAACAGAGGAAAAGTATCTTTACAGTGGAGAATTGCTATATTTCACCTTCATCAAGTGATGATCAAACTTAGCATCACCAATAACAGGACATACTGACATTATGTGGCATCTTGCTGCAAGTGTAATAGCAAGTACCTATGTTGTATTCTTGCCAGAAATGCTTATTCTGATTGTATTATGAGGAAACCATTGGAGACATCCAGAATGTTGGGCATTCTACCAAACACCTAGTCTTGACTCTTAAAAAATATCACGTGTCATGAAAGACAAAAAAGACTAGAAGACTATTCTAGGTCAGGAGACTAAAGAGACCTGATGACCAAATGCAGTGGATGATCTTTAATCATATCTTAGATAAGGAAAAAAAATAGTGATAAAAGAAGGACTTTGGGGAAAATTGGGGAAATTTGAACATATATTATATATTATTTTATTTTATTTTTGGGTATAATAACGTATTATGCCTTTGTAGGGAAATGTCTTATTTCTTAATAGATTCATAGGAAAGTGTTTATAGGCTAAGTGACATGAAGTCTGCAACTTCTAAATATTTCATGATAAAAGAAAACAAATATTAACAAAATATTAAATGGTGAACTAGTGAAAGGTATACAGGTGCCCATTATACTATATTTTAACTTTTTGATAGGCTTAACTTTTTTTAAGTAAAAATAGAAAATGTGCTGGAAAATGCATGTGTGCATGTTTATGAGAATAAGGTCCCAACACATACAGAAGATTTGCTCTGAAATATCCTGCTAGATAGCTTACTTCTCTGCCAAATTTAAGAAGCCAACAGCAGATAGTCAGCTATTTGAAATCACATGCCCTAAAATGATGAATCATGAGGGGAACTGGAGTAGTTTCAGAGCCCAAGATAAATTAATGTAGGGTAGTGGTTAAAAGGTTAGTAAAGATGCCTGCCTACAGGACGAAGTAGTTAGGTAGTTGGATATAGTTGGATTATGTGAGTCTCAGAGATTTCTACCTTCTAATGCTGGGGGGATAATAATTTGAAAATGGTATATAATGTGAAAGTAGCTCTACATGAAGGATGCAGGAGAAAAAACAGCTGATGTTTCTGAAGGTTGAATAGGATTCTAAGTTCTTGAAAAAGAACAAGATTTCAGTTGAGGTAAGGAATTGTAGAGAAGAAGCATTAGTGAAAGGATTTAAGATGAAGAGCATTCTATTTAACTGAAATGGAGTTCTACAGGGCTCCTTGTTGGAAAAAGAAATACAAAACTCAAAATATTTTAACTGCAAGATGCCCTACATATCCTATTTTAGGGACTAAGTTTAAATAATACTGATCAGCTTCTTTCAGAAAATGAATTCATTCTGAACTCTTAAGAAAATTTACTTAGGCCGAAACCGGTTTGGCTCAGTGGATAGAGCGTCGGCCTGCGGACTGAAGGGTCCCAGGTTCGATTCCGGTCAAGGGCATGTACCTGGGTTGCGGGCATATCTCCAGTGGGAGATGTGCAGGAGGCAGCTGATCGAGGTTTCTCTCTCATCGATGTTTCTAACTCTCTATCTCTCTCCCTTCCTCTCTGTAAAAAATCAATAAAATATATTTAAAAAAAAAAAAAAAAGAAAATTTACTTAGAAATGTCTTATAATATTTTGTACTTTTGAATGCTCTTATTTAAGTTGATGAGAGATGGATTTAAAAAGTCACACCTTTTTTTGAGAAAGGAACCAAGTAATTTTTTGCATTTTAGGCATTTGGATTCAGTCCTCAGTGATCACACACGAAATTCTGCTGAAGGCACAGAGTATTTCAAAATGCTTGTAGATGTTTTTGCACCAGAATTTCGAAGGCCAAAGAATATACATCTCCGAAATTTCTATATCATTGTTCCCCCCCTGGTGAGTATTTCAGTATTTAAAATGAATTTTTAAAAGTATTAATAAGTAGATCTAATTTTTTTGCAGCAGAGAATGCACACAGACTGTATTACTACTGTCTTTCTGGTTGTAGATAAAACTAAATGTGATTTCAGTGAATATGGCCTAGAATTTTTATTTACTAGCTATGCAGAATGAGATTTATTTATAGTTAAAATAGATTCTTATTGTTAACTACAGGCCCGGAGCACGAATTTGTGCACCGGTGGGGTCCCTCCGCCTGGCCTGTGGGGTTCAGGCCAAAACCGGCTCTCCGACATTCCCTGAGGGGTCCCGGATTGTGAGAGGGCGGTTCTTGGGTGATGCACCCCAGAATCGGGCTCCCTCCTCTCTGGTTCTGGGTGCGTCACCCTAGAACCGCAGCTGCCAAGTCACCACAGCTCGACAGCTCCTGCGTTGAGTGTCTGCCCCCTGGTGGTCAGTGCGCATCATAGCTACCGGTCGGCCGGCCGCCTAGGCTTTTATATATATAGATAACTGCTAGAGAAACCTAGTGTGATTTAAATTACTTGAGTGTATACCATTACATATGTATCATTTTGGGGCTGAATTATATCACATAAGCATTTTAAGTGATTAATGTAGACTAACTTTAATTACATCATGTTACAGCATGAAGTTATTTCTAACACATCTCTTTAAAAAATTTTTAAAAATTGATTTTAGAGGAAGGGAGAGGGGGAGAGGGATAGAAACATCAATGATGAGAGAGAATCATTGATCAGCTGCTTCCTGCATGTCCCCTACTGGGGTTCAAGCCTGAAACCGGGGCATGTGCCCTGACTGGGAATCAAACCAGGACCTCCTGGTTCATGGGTCCACGCTCAACTGCTGAGCCACACCGGGTGGGCTCTACCACATCTCTTAAAAGCATTGTGCTAGAGGACAACTTCTCACTATTCAGTAGTAAATACTAACATCTAAACTAAATTTTTAGTGCTTCCTTATAGTATACTAGAGGCCCGGTGCACGAAATTCATGCACAGGGATTGGGGGGCAGGGGGTCCCTCAGCCCAGCCTGCACCCTCTCCAATCCGGGACCCCTCGGGGGATGTCCCTGTGGGATCAGGCCTAAACTGGCAGTCGGACATAACCTCTCACAATCCAGGACCACTGGCTCCTAACCGCTCGCCTGCCTGATCGCCCCTGACCGCTCCCCTGCTGGCCTGATCACCCCTAACTGCCTCTGCCTTGGCCCCTGCCACTGTGGCTTTGTCTGGAAGGATGTCTGGAAGATGTCCGGTCTAATTAGCATATTATCCTTTTATTAGTATAGATAGCAGCGGTTGCCAACCTTTTGAACCTCACGGACTACCGGTGGTATATAGTGTGTTCTGTTCTAATTCTATAGTTTCCATCTAAAATAGCTCAAGTTACCCAAAATTGCATTATAAAAGCAATTGTTACAGTGGGGAAAATGGAGTTAAGAAATTAGAGAAGTATATATTAGTGGTAAGAGTTATTTTTCCCTAAAAATTTTTATATAAAGCTGCTTTTAAAATGGATCTGAAATCTAAATATCACTAATCAGATGTACTAGTAGCTTTTGATTAACTTAAAGAGTAATGACTTTTATATTGCTGCCTGAATTACACATATCTTCTTGCATGTTACAGCCATTGAAAGTAGCTGATGGTCTATTGGCAGCTTTTTTCTTCATGAATTTTCTGTTTTTTATACATTTATCATTAATGTTCTATCACAGTAATTATCATATAGCAAAAATGTCCATATTTACCTGATAAGTGTTATCTTTCCAACTTAAGTTAGTGTCAAACTGGAGGAGCCTGTCTTAGTTATACTTTGATAACAGTGTAAATTACCTTAGGATGAGTTCAAGCCATTATTTTTTAAAATTTGAAGGCAGTATACTCAAGCCGTAGTAAACAGTAATGGGGAATCATTGAGAGTCTGGGGAAGAGTGGAGTTTTCAGGGCAGCTGTCAGAATTTAGTTAGTGATGGAGAAAACCAGGTGGATTAAGAGCACTACAAAGAAGTATGACACTTCCTGTGCTTGAGTCTATGATCCATCCCAGAAAAAAGGCAAACATAAATGAGATTGCTAAAATAACAGTAGATAAACGTCTCGCAAATATGTAGTTAATTGCCAAGTAAGTTTTATAAGCAATACTAAAAGTGAAACTTGATTCTTTGTTTCCAGCCTAAGCTATTATAGTACTTATCACACTGTATCATAATTTTAAACAGGTCTCTCTCTATCCTTTTAGAGCTGTGCTACCATATGTAGGTAGACGTAAGTGGCTACTTAAACTAATTAAATTAATTCAAATTTCATAAAATAAAAAATCCACTTCCTCAGTTTTACTAGCTACATTTCAAGTGCTCATTGGTTCTCCGAGCTAGGGGCTTACTGTATTGGGCACTGCAAGATATATAGCATGTCTGCCATTGCTGAGAGCGCTGCTATAGAGCGTGAACTTTTTGATGGTATTCATTTTGTAATAGTAATTACTTAATATAGTAAGCATCAGCAAGTCTTTGTTGAATAAACGATAAGATTAGAGAGGTATTAGAGCTGAATTTTAGGGAAGTGCTCTTTTGGGGCATTTACCCAAATGACTACTCGTTTTTACCCAAGAATATGATAATGGTATTTTGGAATGAATTGCGTGGGCAGGAGTAAGAACTGCCATGCTTATGAGTGCTGCTTCGAAGTAAGGCAGGCCTAGTTTTCTGAACCCAACTTTCACTTAGAGTATAGCCAGTTACCGAACCTCTCAAGCCTCCTAGTTCTATTGTGTAAAACCTGCATGATATTAAAGGCAGTGTGCTTGGGGAAGCAGTGATTGAAGGGGAGGGCTCTTGGTTAAAGAACTTAGAAAAAAGAGCTACTGAGAGAAATACTTGCACAGATTGTGACCTCTCCAAGAGGCTCTTTATCTGAGGCAAATGTTTCAAATCAAAAGGACAGGAACCCATAAGAGACCCTATTTATACTTTTTGAAATCTGTTTTAGTAATTAAGTTCTGAAGATATTTAGCACAGTTGTTTTTCTAATATGTTGTCATATCTTTTTAGACCCTCAACTTCGTAGAGCATTCCATTAGTTGCAAGGAGAAATTGAATAAAAAAAATAAAATTGGAGCTGCTTTTACTGATGATGGCTTTGCCATGGGTAAGTTTAATGGAATTGTTTTCCCATTGTTTTGTGTTCACCTACGCTGGATTTTTAGAGAGCTTTGCTTGAGAATAGATCTGTGTTCTCATTGTAAATTTGTTTTTCACGAGCAGTATTTACGGTTTATTTTTTTTTAGCTGGGTCATCTGCTTGATACTTGTTTTTCGTAATTTGTAACTATCATTCATGCTCCCTTAGTATTGCTAACCACTTAGTATAGTTGGACTAGGTTAGGCTTTATTTACAGTTTTAGCATCTTGTGTTTAGTTTTCCTGGTTTCCCAGTAGCTTCCTTCATTGTCTAGTTAGCAGTGGAACTTTCCCATCCTTACAGCCATATGTTGTTTCCAGGTGATTTTCATGGCTGGCCATGTCCTTTTTTTTTTCTTCTTCTTTTTTTTTCTTCATGTTTTATACTTGCACATTTTTTTTAGGAGGAATTAAGCCACATTTCTAGAATTACTCACTTATGCTGTAAAATGTAATTTAAAAGAGAATTAATTCAAAATGGTTAGCTTAATGTTAGCAGTAGTTATTGGTAGAGTCAACACAACTTCTATACTCATTGTATTTTGCTTTGGTTTTGCTCATGGCTGCAGGTGTGGCTTACATTCTAAAGCTTTTGGATCAGTACCGGGAATTTGACTCACTTCACTGGTTCCAGTCTGTTAGAGAGAAGTACCTGAAGGAGATAAGAGCAGTTGCTAAACAACAGAATGTGCAGTCAGCTTGTCAAGATGAAAAACTACTGCAAACCATGAATCTTACCCAGAAGCGACTGGATGTCTACCTACAGGTTAGACAAGAGTAATAGTTAAATCTGCTTTGATGTTTTGATATCTGAAAAAACATAAGTCATATGAAAACCTCCATTTTAATAAGTGAGATGAATAGAGGTAATTAGAATATATTTTAAAATGAATGGTATTTGGAAGCCATTTGACTCAGATCTTAAAAGTGGATTGGTTATTTAGTTCAGTTTCTTGTTTATGATTTTTACTGGAGCTTTTTAGAAATAATAAAAAAGAGATTAAATGTCATTTGGATATTTTGCTTATAATAAGCATTTTCAGCTTTCATTTCAAATTTTTTTTATTTACTTAGGAATTTGAGTTGCTCTATTTCTCACTGAGCAGTGCCAGAATTTTCTTCAGAGCTGACAAGACTGCAGCTGAAGAAAACCAAGAAAAGAAAGAGAAGGAAGGTCAGTGAGTGGCTTAAATTTGGGAAAAACCAACAAATCTTTCCTTAATAAGTAGACACTAATCCCCCATTTTATCTGGTCAGACTTCCAGCTCCTTTTACCTTTTGAAAAATAACACAGACTAGAAATGTCTTTTTAAAAAATAAAACCTCCATAGGTCATTTGTGAAACTGAAAAGAAAGTGCCATAGTAATGTATTTCATTGTGGAGTAACTCAATATTCAGTTTTATTCATCTCTTAATTTAAATAAAATTAAAAAGCTTATTGTTTATCTTTCACCCCTCATTCTGTATCAGTGAGAAGGAACAATTTCGAGGGGAAACACTAAACGTTGCTGAGTCAGAGTTACTGATAACTAGACATTGAATGAGGTGGTGATTAAGAAGGTCTAAAGTGGCAGGGGCCATTTAGTGACACAGGCACAGCTTCCTGCTGTCCATAGCCAGCCTTGGAGAGTCAGAGTGTAATACAGACATAATCACCGATAGTCATAGCAATGAGCTCGAGTCATTTAGGAAAGGATTCTGTCCATTGTATTCTATGCAGGACAGTGGGAAAGTATTTATATATTTTAATGTGTTTTTTTTTTCCTTTTTATTGAACTTATTGGGGTGATACTGGTTAACACATAATAGAGGTTTCATGTACAATTCCGTAACACATGATTTATACACTGTCTTGTGTGTTCACCACCCCAAGTCAAATCTCCTTTCATCACCATTTATCCCCCCATATGTTCCTTCACCTCCCCTCAACCCCTTGTTGTTCATATCCATGATTTTTTTTTCTTTTCTCAATCTGTATATTTTAACGTTTCAAGAACATTGCTCAGTGTTTCATACTTAAGGACACCATTCCCCCAACCACCATGAGACATTTCTCTCAGATTTGAAATTTAGTAACAGTTGTCTTCCCTGAAGAATGGATGTTTCCTTTTTTTTTTTTTTTCATGGAAATTACATAATTTAGGTTTTCCTTTTCACTTGGAAGCTCAAAATTAGGTATAGTAAGTAACTGAGTTGAAAGTTTTCACGTTTGCTCTCTTTTACTTTTTATTTGTATTTAATAAATCAAAACAAAACTTATATTTCATAAAATAAGATGTTTTTATTAATCTTATTTTGTCAAATTTTACAATTTTGTTTTCATATTGAATAGAGGTGATTGAATTGGATAGACCACTATATCAACAGTCTTAGTCCCATAAGTTAAATAATATTTATTGGTAAGGAGCATACACAGGCATTTTTGGAATTTAGACTGAGTAAATAATTGTTTTTGAAAAATCATTTCAGGCTGTTACCTGGAAGATAGTCAGTATTTATTAAATGAAAATATGTATATGTTACGTTTTGGTTCTTTGATAATGTTTAACAAAGCCATTTGGAAGAATTTAGTTGGCTTTGTATGATGCCAGAACCTTGTCTCCAGTTCTTAATATACTTTAAGGCCTAAAGCATTAACACAAAACAAATAAACCTTTTAGTCTCCGTGGAACACCTTGCTCTGGACTTAAGGAACTCTGGGTTCTTTCTGGTTGATGTACATCACTCATGTGCCTAGATTGTTCTATTTTAGTTAAAGGTTGCTCAGGGATGAAGTCATAGTTGCTGAATATGTTAGTCACATAGTTTTTTGCTGTTAAAGAAATACGTGTATGCGACATTTTACACAGAAAACCAGGAATTCATTTTATCACAATCATAATAAATAATTGATTTTAAAAGTAAATTATAACTACAAATAAAAAGTTACCCAGTCTGGAAAGTATTATAATGAATTTGCAGCCATGTTTCTGTAACAGCCTACACTGTAATAGCAGTTCATACATGCATTGTCAACCCCCAATGCTGTTCTGGTCTCTCACAAATCTATACTTCCTTTAAGAAGCAGTCAAAACATGACAATTGCAATATTTAGCTTTTTTTTTTTTTTTAAATCAAGGTAATCTAGATATAATTTGTGATATTAGAGAAATATTTGATAGATGCAACATTTTCTTAATTTGAAATTTAGCAATACAGCTCTTCTCAATTTTTATTTACTTAATTCAATTTTTCATGAACATAAATGTCTGTTGTTATTTTCACTTATGTTTCCAGAAGAGACTAAAACAAGCAATGGAGACCTGTCTGACAGCACTGTGTCTGCAGATCGTGTTGTCAAATGATACTGATGGTATGCGGTGCCCGTGACAGCATCGGAATGTCATTACTATTGCCACTGACATGGATGTTAGTAAGCTAACGAAGTGTTTCCTGGGCCACATCTCTGGGAAATATGTTGGGACTCTTTAAGGCAGTGTTCTAAAGAGAAGTCCATTCTTTTTCCAAAGGCTCAACTTTTCAAAGGTTGAGAATGAGATTTTAAAGTTGGATTTTTGCCTGGACTTTAGGCCATATGTGCCTAGGAAGTGGAGTTATCTAAGGGCCAATCCAGATTCCTAAACTGCCACCTCAGATCTCTTGTAATCTACATGAATGTTTAGAATTTGTATTTGCATAGGTCTTTGATCCATATTTGTCCAGTCATTGGAAATTCAATGCATATGCTATGTACAGCCAGTAAATACATGTTTAAACAAAAGGAATTGAGCCTGAAATTTATGAAGCATACATACCAATCATTATAAAGGACTGTATGAAGATGGATTTGATACTGGAGACGAGGCACAGTGTATTATGTACCCTTTATGTACAATATAAACTGATTTTATTGTTAATTTCATGGGATTCACAAGAGCTACTGATGTCTTGGTGAGACATTTTATACTAGTTTACATTGCTTTGAGAACATTTAACCTCTAACAGCCGCTTTAAATTTAAGATTTATTTCATACACAGGATGAAAGAAAATTCAGATAAAGCCATAGAGTTCTGCTTAAAGCTTCACTTTGGGTTGAAGGCACATGTATGATACCTGAGAAAAATGAATGATTGCTTATTTTACATCCAAACTCAGGTTTCTTCTTCATTAGGTTGAACTGAAATCTTGGTGATGGCTTGGGCAGACTTTTTCTTTAAACCAAGTATAATCTAAGACATCAGATTAAGCACTGTACCACTGTGATAATAAAGTTTCTAATAAATCATTTACTGTTTTAAAAAGTATAGAAAGATTTTGAGTAAATTTAGCTCCCAGCAAGCTACTAGATTTATTTTTGTAAAGCTTTATGCCAGTTAATAGTTAAATGGTTATTAATCATGGCCTATAATCTTTTAATATAAAACTCATACATTTACAATGAAAACAAGGAAGTTTAAAACTTTACATGTAATACTAACGTCATTTTGGGAAATGTTTGATTTTCCATTGCACTTGCCTATGAAGCATTTCTTCAGGTAAATCCTGTAAGTAATTCTAACATTGTTGTTTGATTTCCAGCTTTTGGAACAGGTGTACAATGCCCCCTGTATTCACGGTTACAGTCAGGGTTGTTTTCCCAGCCCAAGATAAACGCTTTCACTGTTAAAAGTCAGAAGAAACGAATAGGTAGGAAATATATATTTTTTAACTGTGTAAACGTGACTTACCGAATTATGGACAGAGAATGGACTAAAGGCATTTAATATTTGTAATTCATTCTAACTGTAGAAGTGGCCCTAAAGCATGCTGCATAATAATTTATATTTTCATTGTTGTAAATGTTTATATGAATGATCTTGCATTGGATTCTATCAAATTAGTCACCATTTCGTAGCAAAGTATTGCTTTTCTGGTTTTTTTTTCTCTAACTTCCCTAAAATCATCTCATATAAAAGGGATAGAAAATGTAATTACAAGAGAATCAGGTGTCTTTGTGCATTATCCCCACACGTCAGTTTTTTATCCATCCTAGATAGAATTCACATGCTGACTGTATGGGTACTGGCAGTTGAGAAGTGATAGGTTATTATTTTGCCTTTAGTCAAAATACTGTCACTACAGTCTGGATAAATTATAGTAAGTTCACATAGTTGAAATAAAATCTCTGAAAAGATTACGTATATTTAAATGTTATTAAAGTGCTGAGTTAACAGGGCTTGAATTTCATGCCTAAGTTAATATACATATTTGGATGATTGTTTTCCTTGCTAACATATTAGTGCTATTTTCATTTTTTCCAGACATACTGTAATTTAAAATTAGTGTGAGCATTTGTTGTAAATTCACAGAAAACAATAATGTTCAAAATCTCAGGAATTAAATGCTAACCATAACACTGTCAGTTCTAATTAAATTTTGTAAAAGATGGCAAGTTTGTTACTGGAGTGGGGCCACCCCTTTCCTCAGTTCTAATAGAATACAATATGTATAATAAAACAATAAATGTAATTTCAAAAATGTACTTCCCCTGGATGTTTATGTTCAAAATTAAATATCTTAATAGGTATAATTTTTTAAAATACATTTTTTATTGATTTCAGAGAGGAAGGAAGGGACGAGAGAGATAGAAACATCAATGATGATAGAGAATCATTGATCAGCTGCCTCATGCATGCCCCACCCTGGGGATCAAGCCTGCAATCAGGGCACGTGCCCTGATCGGGAATTGACCCTCAACCACTGAGTCATGCCAGCCAGGCCAAAATTAAAAATCTTTTTTCCCCCTCAAAATTAAATACCTTAAAACAATATATAACATTAACCTTTTTAGAGTCCCTTTAATCTAATAAAGTACATGGACTCTACCTTTAAAAAAATACTTGCATGCACATAGGCACGGAATTTGAAGTATGATTATTGTTGGCTCCTCTCTGTGCATCCCAAATGAAGACTATTTTTTTCTTTCCTTTGTACCTTCTTGATCTTTCTGTTGCTTGCTATTTTCATATAAAAAGAACCTGCATGATTAACTTAAAATCCTAATCCTGGGAAGGGATCATTAGTTTGCAGTGTTTAATGTTAGAAATAACTGAGATGCCATTTGCAAACATGAATCAAACTAAAACAATAATTGAGTGCCTTTTATTTTATTTTAATCCTCACCTGAGGATATGTTTTCATTGATTTTTAAAGGAGAGAGGAAGGGGGAGAGAGAAAAAAACAAACATTGATGTGAGAGAGAAACATCAATTGATTGCCTCCTGTACTCCCCTGACCAGGAATCAAAGACGGGATCGAACCCGCAACCTTTTGGTGTACGGGACTATGCTCCAACCGTCTGAGCAATGAGTGCCTTTTAAATATTATGCTGGAGATGAGACAAGAGCCTTTTAAATAACAGCAGAAATTGTCCTCAGTGAAGTCTGATTGATGTTCCTTTTCTGAGGTATTACATTTTTAAGATTGTGAGAAAGATGAGATAATGCCATCACATACATCATCATGTTTCTCTTTTATGCTGGGTTGGCTAAGTGTTAAAAGGTAGACTTTAACCAGGTTTAATAATTTTAGTTCTTTTCCCAGCTAAAGTTGAATAAGTCTTAGATTGACGGTATTCCATTTCTTAAGAAAGTTTTAATGCTACAGTAAAAAAAAAACTCACAAAGGTTTTTAGATGTTAGGAACAGTTTAACAGGTTGCCAAAGATTTCAGTTAAAAACAAAATCCAGAATAAGTGGGAAATCTGTAGAGATTAAGTGAAGTCATAGGACTGTGAACTGAGAGATGGTGATGGCAAAGTTGGAGTTGTTCATATGGTAAGTTCTTATATGTAGTGTAATAAGTCTATATGGACAAGTTTATAAATTTTTTCTTCTATTTTAATAGTTTGGCTCTTCACTACCTGGTTTACTTGATAGCTCCAGTTCCCATTAGTGGAGACATGACATACTCAGGAGAGTAGATGAAATTTATTTTTCAATCAGTATCTATCTGATGTCTTAATTCTGGGATCATCTTCAAGGATTATACATTCTAGAACACATATGTAAGATCTGTGTGTAATGAAACATTCTATAGCAGTGATGGCGAACCTTTTGAGCTCGGCGTGTCAGCATTTTGAAAAACCCTAACTTAACTCTGGTGCCGTGTCACATGTAGAAATTTTTTGATATTTGCAACCATAGTAAAACAAAGATTTATATTTTTGATATTTATTTTATATATTTAAATGCTATTTAACAAAGAAAAATCAACCAAAAAAGAGTTTGCGTGTCACCTCTGGCACACGTGTCATAGGTTCGCCATCACTGTTCTATAGCAATGCTCTCATCCTTAAAATGAGGGGAAAACATTAATGAATCAGATTTTAAAACTCAACTTATGTAAGTGAAACCAGAAAGTTCACCCATTACTCCCCCTTCCCACTGTAACCATCAATCTGTATCTATGAGCTTTCATTTTTACCTATTTTTTTGATTCCACATGAGAGATTATACAGTATTTGTTTTTCTCTGATTTATTTCACCTAGCATAATGCCTTCGAGATCCATGTTGTTGGAAATGGCAAGACTTCATTTTTTAATTTTTTAATGGCTGGAGACTATTCTCTTGTAGAGGTATACCAGTTTGTCAATCCATTTATCCATCGATGGACATTTAGGTTGTTTCCATATCTTGGCTATTGTAAATAATGCCTCAGTGAACATGGGGGTGCAGATGTTTTCAAGTTAGTATTTATTTATTTATTTTTTCAGATGAACACCCAGGAGTGGAATTGGATTTTTTGGTAGTTCTATTTTTTTTTTTTTTTTTTTTTTTTGAGGCACTTCCATACGGTTTTCCATAGTGGCTACACCAATTTACATTCCCTCCGATAACACTTGTCTCCACATTCTCACCAGTGCTTTTTTTTCCTTCTGGATGATAGCTATTCTAACAGTTGTGAAATGTGGTTTTGATTTGCATTTCCCTGATGATTAATAATGTAGAGCATCTTTTCATGTATCTGTGGCCCATTTTTAACCAGAGTGTTCTGCTGAGTTGTATGAATTCTTTATGTGTTTTGGGTATTAGCGCCTTAATCAGATAAGATTTGCAAATATTTTCTCCCATTCAGTAGGTTGTCTTTTCATTTTGTTGATTTTCTTTGCTGTGCAAAATCTGTAGTCAGTCTCTCTCGTTTATTTTTGCTTTGGTGTCAGATTTTAAAAAATCACCACCAAGACCTATGTCAAGGAGCTTATTCTGTTTTTCTTCTAGGAGTTTTATGATTTCAGATTTTATAGTCTTGATTTTGACTTAATTTTTGTGTGTGGTATACAATAGTGGTCCAGTTTTCCCAAGATCGTTTATTGAAGAAACTGCCCTATCCCAATTGTGTATTCTGAATACTAAATGTTTTGTGGGTCATGCTTGCTAATAAGCTCAGTTAATTTTTTGTTTTCATTCTCTCTGGTGTTTTTGTGATTAGTCTTACTGTACTGAATTTCAGTCTTCATGCTTTTCTTAGGATTTGCATGCTTTGTGGCTTTGTTAAGCCATTCTTTCTTTAAACAAAAAATTTTCTTTAAAGCTTGATTTTAGTTTCTAGCATTGTTCATGACTTGAGATTCTTCCCCTCCCACTTGAACGGTTCTAAGCAAGAAAAAGAAATTCAGAGGACTGTGGCTCTTGCGGCCTGTTAGAGAACTTCTGACCTGACATCATTATGATATGTATGTTGTAAGGCATTAGTGTGTAATTTCATACTGACTTGGACCAACCCACTATGTCTCTGATGGTACACAGTGTATTCCTCAGATGGATCCTATGTAACATTAACTTAATTTGGGGTTGCAAAAATTATTTTATTAACCCATCATTTTAAAAGCAACACCTGTTAAAAACTTGGCATTGAGATCCCATTACTCTACTCAGGTTGAATATATGTATTTTTTGATAGTCATCCTCGCTGCTGTGATTTCATTCTGCCCTAGTTTTTGCAAATAAAACTGTTAAAGCTATAAAACCAACTTTAGTTTTCTTCCAGGGATGTTCTAGAAAATAACCACAAAAAGCAAAAGAAACAGAACAATAGATTTATTTGCTAGCATTTATTGCTAGGTTAATTTATTACAAAGACAATAACATTCTGTTGAACTTGGTTATAATTAAACACACTATACCAATTCAAGATCATTTTATACTTATTTCATGGGTAGGAGGGAATGGTGGAGTGGGCTGGGATGCCAGAGTGGAAATAGGAACTTTAAACCAACTGCTCTTCAAGTGAGTTTTAAAATTAATTGGCCCCTTCCTTGAGGAGGGTCTGGCTCAGAAGAAACAGGACCTGGCAGAGCTGTTCACATGGTGATCCACCAATAAAAACAGTAACATCTAAAGGATCGTAAACTTCTGAATGCTGGTTCAGTAAGGATCCACTGTAAAACTGAGTATCTTTTGTGGTTCTCATCTGCTAGTTTTTATTGCATGATGCCTGGAACAATGATCAGAACTAGACCTGCATTGCTGCTAGTGCTCGAGCCTCAGAGCAGGGCTCGGCACCTAACTGCACAGATTAATGCTTATTAGGTCCAATTATGAGACAAGCTTGATTATAAATACAATTTTCAGGATGACAGGCACTTAAAGCTTATTAAGTAAAATACAAAAATAGAGTATATTAATAGGAAATATTTAGTGTTTAATTATAAATCTAGGCTTTTGCCATTTTTAAAAAAGGATACTGGAAACTGAAAAAAGATGACATTCAAATAAAGTGAACGATGCATTTTCTCATAACTTTCAATCTGAGCACTGAATAATAATCTAAGAAAAGGACTTACCACAAAGCACCTAAAATAACATTTGTAGATGGGTAGGACTGTTGTCAACCATTTCTTACTGTTTCCCTCCCAAGTCTCAGTACCAAGGCATCGAGAGTCCATTCCACAAGCGATTGTCAGCTTTCTGAAATCAGTTCGTGTGCCTGTGTATCAGAGAAGTTGAAAACCCTTAAGGAGGTAGCTCTCCTTGGGTGCTCTTCCCCCAAAAGCGCATGAGTTATGCTTCAGATTCTGCGCCTGTATTTTCGCGTGGACTTCCATCATTGTCCTCTGGTTGATCGTTTAATAGTACATATTTTCCATCATTGGTTAGTGGTACGGACAGCATTAATTGAGCCAATGCTTCTGGATCCTGAAGTTATGGGAGTTTAAGAAGGAGAAAAGAAAACACTTAAAATGCACTTAACACCCCTTTGGCTTGGCTTCATGTTCTGTAGTCTAGCTTTATTCCTTCTTACTTGCCTATGTGTGTGCCTTCAGGTGGGTTTCCTTGCTTCTCTGAAAAAAACTCAATTGCATTATTCCTAGAATCTAGTAGATCTTGGTTTTCCTCTCAGCCAAAAATATCACTCCATAGCCAAGTCATAATAATCTTCCCAGAAAGAGTCCAAAGAGGACTTCCCTCACAACATATCTTTGTCTTCTGTCTCTTCACTGTTTTCTCTCTTTTAATCTACACTAAGAGTTTGCAAGCTATGGCCATCTGGCTTGTTTTTGTAAACATTTTTTTGGAACACAGTCATGCCCATTCATTCCTTTCTATCTCTGGAAGCATTTGTGTTAAACAGCAGAGTTGAGGTCATTGAGACAGATAGTAAGCCCAAAAGGTTTACTATCTGGCCCTTTACAAAAAAGGTCTGCCAACATCCGGTCTAGACCATAAAATACTAACTTGCAGTGCTTGTCATTTCATGTACATCAGTCTCAGTCCTTGGTCCTTCTGCCCTCCCTGTAGACTAGAACCATAGTAATACGGTATTCACTAGCTACGTTAGTATTTAAATAAAATTTACAAATCCAGTTCCTCAGTCACACTAGCCACATTCAAGCTGCATGTTTTCCATTACTGCAGAAAGTTCTCCTGGACAGTAACTCATAGAAGCCCTCCGGTGCTGGAACTGATCAGTCTTGCTCACTGCTCTAATTCCAGGGTTTTTCTTCTTATAAATGGGGCTCTTAACTTGCTGGGTGAATGAGACTGTAAGACAGGGAGGTCTGAATCTTCATTTCTAGTAAGTCTCTGAATGATGTGTGTCAGTGCTGCCGGCCTGGGACGACTAAGGAACAAGGCTTAAGAGCACATGATAGATGCTTAAGCTTGTGTCATCCTACTTTGAAAGACAGGAAATCTAGGCAACAGCAGCAAGCAACAAATAAGTAAAGCAAGAGCTACAGAAGTGATGCCAATGAATGTGGAACTGATTAAGAATGTGGTTAGAATGCATAAAAAGGAAATCCCAAACTTGACCACACTGCCAAGTGAGCATCATTTCCCGTTTGGAGAGACACCCTGACATGTATAGGTAGGTATCTTTTGAGTAGCTGCTAAACAAGCACTAAAGTGGACCTTACCTTCTGAACCGCATTGATTTCTTTTCCCAAATTAATAGCATAACATATCTGCAAAACAAGAAAAGTGGTGTTTGACAAAGGTAGAAAAGGATAAAGAATTTTTTTGGGGGGGGGAGGGGAATGTGATTATAGAAGTACAATGAGGTCACTGTCTACTCATGTCAACATGAGTGTCTACTGTCCCTGGTCTCCTGTTGCCAATCTGTGCATACAAAAAATACCCAGCCAGTGGAACTTGAAATTACTCCAGCGTTTGAAATTCTTAACAGGATGCTGTTCCCTTTTTCTTTTGGCCACATTAGCCACTGCATGCTCACACATATAGTGGCAAACAGGCACTTGCTAAAAGGACTGGTTAAATTTGATTAATTCTAAGTAGCGAATGCAGTCACAAAGTTTTTCTACTAAACAAGAGAACAGTTTAGATGTACTTTCTTGATGTCTGCTCCCTTGGTTTGCTCTCTGAGACTAGATTGTAACTTCTGCTTTGAGTGGAACCGCTTTTAACAATTACTGGTAGGTCTACTAAACAATTATTACTCAGCATTAAAGTTCTTCTGTATTCAGTCTATTTTGGTTAATACGTATTTACCCCAGGGAAATTTTACTTCCAGGCAGTTTTCAGTGGGGCCTTCCTAGGAGGTATTATCTAAACTCAATGGGGACTTGCAGAATAATCAACTAACTATCCAGGCAGTGGTGTAAAAAACACCCTTTAAATATCTTCCTTTTATACTTAGATCTTATGGAATCTTAAGATGAAAAAAATAAGACCTTTTCGCCTTCTGAGTTGCTTTCAAAAACATATGTGCTCAGAGACTCTCCGCCTGTGGATTCAGGCAAGCGGACCACAAAGCCAACCAGTCTCTTGTTTTCTTGATGAGCAGCGAACTGGGTGACACTGGTGAGCTCAAACTGGAAAAAGAAAGGATAGACTGAATATCACACCACAAACTGGAACTAAACAACAGACAATGTCATCCTCCATGGAAAAAGTCATTAAAAAGTGCACTATTAGTGGCAGTCATTTAACTTGTGTTTAAGGTAGTTACAAAGATGAATAGAAGTAATCACTAAAATTGGCAAGTGTGAGGATACTCACATTGGCTCTGGATACTTGAGTCTGAGGATCTATTAACCTGAAATGTTAACAGATACATTACGTCACAAACGTTGGATAAACTTAGAAGAGTTTGTGGGGCTGTCTCTGTACTTTTTTAATAGTGTTCTTTGATGCAGTATAGTTTCTCAGTGTTTTTATATATATTTGCTCTGATTTTTTGTGTGGAAATTATAAGAACAATGAACCAATGCCTATAAAAGATCCAGGACATACTTGGAGAAAAGCTGTCAATATAAGTTTTATTCTTAAGAAGCCAATTCTTACAAGGTTTATAACAAAGGAAAAGGACTGATTTTTGCCAACACCTAGTTCATTTTTTTGAAGCTAACATTTATTGAGCAGTTTCTGTGTGCCAGTTGCAGTTGTAAATGTTTCATATTTATTCCTCATGACAACACTAGGAGGTGTAGATACAGCTGAAGAAACCAAGGCACAGGGATTAAATAACTTGCCCAAGGTCATACAACTAGTAAATGCCAATGCCAGAAATAAGCCTAGCCATTCTGGCTGTAATGCAATGCTGCTGTCCTATAGAAATAGAATGTAAACCTCATACATACATTTTTCTAGCACCCATTTACATTATTTAATCTAAAATATTAAATTAATGAGATGTTTTGTATTCTTTCTCGGGGTCAGGACGAGATCTTAGAGATTTGCTATATCCTGTTTTTACACTGACAACACACCTCAGTTCAGACTGGCTGCCTGTAGCTACAGAACTGGACAGCGCAGCTCCTGAAGCCTCTGTTACAGTTAACCATGTCCTGACTATCGTTTGCCATGTTCATAAAGACCTTATTGCCTGAGCCCCCAAACCAGGTAGTTTAATTTCTTTATTTTCAGTCCAACAAATACTGAGCAGATTTTCTTGTGGTGGTCTAGTTATCTCAGGCAGTTTTATGTCCTATATTCATTGTTGTTATTTACAAATAGTATTCTCAGAAATGACAAAAACAAAACAACCCACCTTCCATTTTCAAGTTCTGAGATGTAGAGAGTAACTCTAAAATGATGGCCATCTTATAAACAACAGGATTCACCCACCACTAAATTCCTAGATTATCATTAAGGGAGCATCTTCTACCCAGTACATCTTACAGAATCGAAATGGACACTTAATCCAACCAAATGCTCTAGTTATGAGCTGCAGGTGGGGGAACATGCCTTCAGAGGGGACTGAGGAAGCTATAAGAAAGTCAGAGTGAAACCGCATGTACCTCAGCATCTGACTGGTGACCATCAGATGGGATTCTGTCATACGGAAGATGTTATGAATAGCCCGGGCCGCCAACACTTGTCTCATCGCCTCATAAATCACTTCGGTAGTGTCGTCTGTTTTAACTGCCATCGATCCCAAAAACCGAACTATAAACATCTGTTGCAAAAGAGAATCTGCAAGAGAGCATTTTCTGCTCAGGGTCACACTCATGTCCTGCCTGCTTACCTGCACCCAGCACCAGGGCTGCTGGTCTGAGCGCAGCTGCCAGACCTCAGGACTGGTCTGCTTTCTATGGAGGGCTTTCCACCCAAATCTCTGAATACGCTGCTTTTACAAGCCCCACGCACACTGCCGAAGCTCTGAATCTCCTTCCTGTTGTCTATGCTTTGTCTGTCTGGAACTACTTCCTTATACTAGAAAAGCCCTGCTACCTGGTAAGACCATGGCACCAGGTAAACAGCCTCCTGCACCAAACCTAGGTGAGTACACGAAGGTGGCAGTATATGCACCATATCTTTTCTCTGAAAAAAGGCTTTTTCCACTGGACAACAGTGGCCTATGGATTGGCCTATGGATTAAATCCTCTTATAAAAGAAAACTTATTTGAAGAAAATAAGACCTGACGTTGGGTCTTACTCATTTGTGATTGAAGGGCAGTGATATGTTCCACAAACGAATGGAGATCGCAAACTAAGTGTGCTTATTTGAGTCCCTGAACTTCCAGTACTGGCTTTCTGATGACAGTGTATCACCTGACAAAACTCAATGACGGCAAGTAACTGGCAGACCATGAAGACAGTTTAAAAGCTCTTTTTTTCTGTCAGAATAATTCATTTACCTACCACTTTAAAATAAGTCTTTTTGCCTAGTTGCCCTCCCATTAGTATCCTAGCCCCTAAAAATAACCTAGGAAAATATAACTGAAATGGTTACTCCCATATGAAGCGTTTTTACATGTTTGAAAACTTGTTCACAAACTGGACTGCATTAAAAGTCAGACATAAATGGAGAAGAGGTCTGAGGCAACATTTTTTTTTTTTGCCTAAAGGGTTAAGAAGTGCCAATTCTCAAGTCCTCCTTTTACATGTAAGTAAGTGGCACTTCATTCTGATGGTGTTCTCAGGCTCCAGTCCTGCCGCTGGGTTTCAAAGAGGTCTTTCCAGCTCTTCTAGCTACTCAGTTGCCTTGGCTGGGAACTCGAGTCCTCTCTGTGGAGCAGGTTATGGTCAGCTCAACTGAGTATGTTCTGATGTACATCGGGATGTAAACCAACAAGATATGAATTTAAACCAATAACATTCATGTGATCTTAAAATTCAGGAAGGAATGATTTGTGGTTTTGGTTTTCTGAAATGAAATAGCACACTTGTGACTCAGGCTGCATTTTTAGGCGATCATTTTATCTTCTGAATTTGTTTTTGTAATTGACACCAAATTTAGTTTTGGCAACTTTCAATGCAGGAGTGCGGAAGGTATGAATGTGGCTAGCGGTGCAACAGCTTCCCGTCAGTTTGTACCCAAGTCCTAATGAGTTCTCAGAGAACAATGAATATTTCAAGTCCCCACTCTCTAGAACATGATGTCACATCTTGTTTCAGTGGCCCTGGCCACTGTGCAGAGGAGAGAGTGAGCACACAAACGCACCACGTACCTTCTGCCTCTGGGAATGCGTCATCCTCAGTCTCACCAAAAGGGTTCATCCGCCTGGGGGGAGCCAGAGTCAGAGTCACTTCAGGTCAGTGCTGGGACACTTAGCACTAAGCTCTAAGGCAGAATGGCAACAGCCTCTGGAGGGGCCAAATTTACGTTCATTTCTCCCAGAGGCCTCCCGCAGCACATACCTGCTCCCTCTGTTCTGATCAAGGAATTCTGTCGCAGGAAGTACGATATCGAACTGAATGGGTGTTCCAGGCGCAATTAGTTCTTCAGCTTCAGGTACACTGACTGCTGCTTTGGGAACAGTGTTGTCATTTTTCACCTCTGAATTTTCCAGGTTCTGGCTGGAGTATAGGAGAGAGGAGGGGTAAAACAAATCCCTTTTAATCTTACGCCTTTACAATCCAGTGAATAGTGTTGAATGCTGATGGAGACTTCCGTCAGGCCTTCACACCATTCTACAAGTATTCTCTGGAAAACTTCATTTCTTGGCTGAAATCCTTCAGATCTCGCCACTACCTACAGGTGGCTCTGCTGCAGAGCGTTCTGCACTGCTGTCCTGCTCATCGCATTACAACTGGTTTCCTGTTGGCATCTGTCTCCCTGGGAGACAGACTTTGAGGGCAGGGGTTATAGCTAAATAATATTTATTACTTGGTACCTAGTAGTAGTCAGAAATGTTAACGGAATGAATAATATTTCTTGGCCTAGCATTCAACCACAACCTGGCTCTCATTTCTCCCGGAGCCTCCTTCTCCACTCCCTTAATGCGTGCCCCGCGCCCCCCCCCAGTTACAGCAAGCACACCATATGCTCTTCCTCTCTGTCTCCATCCCTATTACGCTGCTCACCCAACCCTCTTGTACTTCAAACACCAGCTCAAATTCCTAGTCATTCATTAGACCTTTCAAGCCAGGCTGACGCTCTCCCTCTGCACTCCTGTGGTTCTCAGTAAGTCACAGGGACAGTCTTGTGCCTCCTGAGCTACCCTGGTTCTGACTATGCCACCCCTGTTCTCCAAGCCTTCAGCTCTGCTCCACTGTGTGTTCTGGTTCCTTAACTTTGCTGATGCTGCTAGAACATGCGGGGGGACCTCCCGACCAGCAGGGCCCTCGGGCGAGTCCTGTGTGCTCGGGCAGCGCGGGCCAGGGGAAGGCTGGACGACTGCAGGCAGGTCTGAATCCCAGCTCTGCCCTCACCTGTGCTGTGCACACGGGAACCTTCCTGACCGGTTACTGCTTTTGCAGGACACTACCCGGGGGCTTGTGAGGATGAAATAACTTCTGTCAAGTTCCTAATTCGGCTCCACAAAAGCTAGCTTTCCTTTGTCCGTTAGTTACCTGGGGCAGGAGCTTTCTTGCTTTTTTCTAAAACTTGTAATGGGAGTCACTGCTTGGAGAGCCGTCTCATTCAACTTGATGGCGACTGCCTAAAAATCCACAGGGAGACAGGCTCAGTCCCGGGAGGCAGCCGCTTACCTTTCAGGCTAATTAAAGGGTGAGGTGCAGGGCAAGCGGCTGGTCATTACCTCGGGGTTGTCAGTCAGGTAGATCTGCCTGGAGATGTTGTTGATCGCACATATCCACTGTGGAGGACATTAAAAAACCTGCTGAATCCCGGAGTCCCCCACTACATTGAGAAGGAAGTGAAACAAACAAAATCTTTACCTCTTCATTCTCCTTTCTGCTTTCTGCCTGGAGGATTATTCCCCTGAAATAAAGTGCATCCAAGTAAGTGCTTCCCAGATGGCAGGGACTGACCATTATTCCACAAAACTGAACTCCACTGGGGCCCCGAGGGGAAAGGGCAGGAAGGCAGCAAAGTGGGAAGGAGAGAGAATGGGTTTCTGGGTCTGGCTGTCATCTGGACAAACAAACGCTTCCCTGGGCCTTGGCTTTCTCATCTGTAAACTGAGCAGGCTGGGCTCAGAGCCACTGGCCCAAGCCTGTGATTCTCACAGTGCGGACCATCCTCTGGCCCCGCTTAGAGATCCCAGGCCACCAGCCACCCCTCCCAACCACACCCAAAGAAGGAACAGCAGCCACTCCACTCCTCCCCAAGAACGGAAAAGCCTGCATAAGGAGGGCTGGGAATACAGACAAGTACTACTGCTCAGCCTTGGTGGGGGTTTAACTCTGAAGGGCTCCACATCCAGTTCCTTTGTCCCCATCTCATCTATGGGAGACGGGGAACAGGGACCTCATCCCCATTTCACATCTGAGAAACTGAGGCCAGAGGACTAAGTGACTGTCTACTCTAGGAGCATGACTAGAATCCGGGCATCTTCATTCCCAGCTCATTTCTGCACTTTATTTCACTCAGGGAGGAAGGAAGATGCCCTGCCAGGCTGGGAGAGGAACCGGTCAACACTACCAACACTGCCCACCCTCCCGATGCCAGAGTTCAGATAAAATCTCAACTCGCAACCCCAGCAGAGCCAATGCCAGCAGGGCAGCTCTGACAAGGAAGGGCCACCCTCCCCGCCAGGCAGGGGAACCCAGAGCACTGCCCACCTCCTACCCCCTGGGGCTCTGCATCCCTTGGAGCACCGCCAGCCCTGCTCTAAGTGAGGGCTCCCACTGGGATGGGGTCTACGTGAACGACTACAGGCGGCCATCGGGAAAGGAGGACCTCGGGGCCCGGGATGGATGGGGACAGCATGCTGAGGAGTGACCCTCCCGCAGCTGAACGTCCTGTTCACGTTTTAGCTGGAAACATCGACTCCTCAAGCAGGTCTTCCTTCCTGCCTCCTCCTCGTCCCCGCCTCCCACCAATACCAACACAAATGCTTGTCTAAGGAGCGGTGAGGCCTAGCCACAGCCTTCTGTGAGAACAGAACCTGTGCTGACACACAGCCACCTTTGTCACTCTTACACGTCAGTCATCTCTTATCTAAGCACAGACAATCCTCACCGGCACTCCTTGTGTAAGGCAGGTTGGGTCCCATATGGGTCATGTGCCTAAAGAACACAGAACCACCCTCCCAAGGGCCACGCTGCCCAGACAGCCGCTCCCCTGGAGGAATGAGCCAGGAGGCCCTGGGCAGGGGTGCGGTCACTACACTGGTTCTCCACCCACGTAAAACCCACGTGACATACGATTTCCCATTGGGGGTGGTGATCTGGAAGCAGTAGCGCCGGTCTTCACAATCCACCGCCATCACGGAGCAGTTGTCCAGGTCCTGGATCAAGCCGCCAGCCACGGCTCCCCTGGGCTGGCACATGAGGTTCCCGCCTTGGGTGAAGAAGTAAAGCCGCTCCCAGGAGGTGGTGACCAGTCCTGTTTTACTACAAGGATTGTGTGCAAGCCCATTAGTATTAGGAAACATGAGTGGCACCTAAAGTTCTGCTGCCCTTTGTGGCGATCAGTCACATTTTACAATGTGTTCTTTAAAGCAAAACTGCTTTGGAAATAATTAAAGTGCAAAGAGCAGCAGAGATGTGCAACTGAGCTTGGAGGATCTGGGAGATTGTGGGCCAGCTCACCCGGGATGCCAGTCCCAGGGCCGACTCTAAGAAGTGAGCGGTGCGCCTGCCCCTCAGCCAGAGAACAGAATTAGTCCGTCACCATTGGAACTGAAACCTGGAAGGTCACTTCTCTAAGACATGGAGCTGCACTGCTCAATAGCTACTTAGTCACCAGGGTCACCTCTGGTATAAGAATCTCGGGGGCTTTCACAAGATTCAGTTTTGTTCCAACTGGATGTTATTCTTGTTTTGTGGGCTGTTTACAAGAGGAAAATCCAGTTCCTGGCAAAGAACACCAGGACCTCGTGGAGTTTTCTATCACTTGGCCTGTGATCAAGAAGCTTACAAACCTTTGAGGGGCTCTTCCCAGTAAGAAAACCACTGACGGTTCCTCTGCACAGACCCTCCAAGGCGGGGGATTAAATGCACAACCCGATGCAGTGTTTACTGAGCAGTGACTATGTGTGAGGCACTAGGTTTCCTGCCCCAATAATTATAATTTTCAAAGAGGGTCATAGCTATCATTTGAGTGCTTACTGCCTGCTAAAAACAACCTTATTCACCCCTTGTAGCAACTTTATAATGTAGGTGCAGTTATCAATTCTATTTTATGGATGAGGCAACCGTGTCCCCACCAACGGCCATGATGACCAGGAACAGGGGTGGCCTGTGGTGTCTTGGAGTCCACAGCTGGGTTCTTACTCATACGACTGTTCCTACGTCCCAGGCAGGAGGGGTGCTGTAGTGGGAGTTCCCCCCACTCTCTCATGGGGCACTCAGCCCTTCAGCCACTGCGGGGCGGGCAACGGCATCCTCACCTTCGAAGGTTAAGGTAACCGGCCTTCTGGATGAGGTTCCTGTTGATCGGTGGTGCAGCTACATCGAAGTCTGGCGAGTAAACAGATTCGTCCACAGAAAGCAGCTCTTGCTGGGACACCCTCATCTTTTCTGCTTCGGCTTCCAGTTCCACCTGAATGCTTAAGACAGAAGGTGTCCGTCCGGTCAGCCACTCAGCGCTGGGCATCAGATGGCAGAGCCGCAGCTCTCCACCTCTCTCTTAGGCCTGGAAGCCGGAGCTTAGACACTCCGGGATGCATTATTCTGTGCTCACATGACTGCTGTTTTAAAATAACACAGGGGTCCCACTGGACAACGCCTGAACCCAGCTAAACAGTTCCTCTGCTGGCAAAGGTGTCATGCTCAGAACTGCTGATACAAATGTTAGGAGAAAAGCTTCAATGAGCCCATTCTTAGGGGAGGCACATGCAGGCTTCCTGTGAAAGGGCCGGAAAGGCGAGGACAGCAGTCATTCCCGCTCACTTTGGTTTAGGCAAGAGCCGGGAGATGGCCACTGGAGAGGGGAAACTGACCAGGAGTAGTACCAAGGTGCACCAGCAAAGCCAGGGCAATGCTCTTCCTTCTAAGATAGACAGCCACATGCCTGCCCCACCCGGTGGTGACAGGATGGGCTACAAAGGCCTGAACAGGGCCCATCCATCGGAGAAAGCAAACTTTAGAGGCGTGTTCCACTTCTCCACCGTGTGGAAGGAGGTAAGACAGAATCACAGATGTTAAAATAGAGGGAACCTTGGGGGCCAGCTGCCTGGTGTTTCACAAGTGAGTTCCTCAGGATGTTCTCTCAAAGGGTCTGCAGTGAAGGAAGTTTGGGCTTGCACGCTCATACTCTGCTGTAGGAGATCCCAGGTCCGCCGCCTGCACCGTGTTTAACGCAGCAGCTGGGTGCAAGCCGCCTTCCAGGGGAGGGCTGGCTACTCTGACATTTGAATGAAATGACGGGACTCCATGGCTGATGGCCTGGGGCCACGCCAGCTGGAGAACAACCCTCATTAGCTACCCCTGCTTGTCACTGCCAAGGCTAGGAGAATGGAATATGCGGGAAAAGCAGCAGTGCAAGAGAAGGAAGGTGGGAGGGAGCCAAAGCTTTACAAAAACACCTAGTTTCTTACGCTTTTGTGGGTGATAAAACTCTAAGGACCCGATGAAGGTAATAATTTTCTCCCCAGAGAAATACTCATGTGCACCAACAAGACAGACATATTTCTATACCCCAGAAATCATGAAAAGCACACAAGGAGCCATATGTCTGACTTCTGAATGAAATAAGCCCGGTGCTGGGGGTGCCTGGAGCCTCCACTGAGCTCACCATCACAGGCGCTGACAACAGGAGGTAAAGGGAATGAGAGCGGCCACAGCATCATTAAGGGTGGCAGGGCTGTCTGGAGAGATGATGCATTTTTTAAAAAAAAAAAAACAATTGCAAGACTGAACTCCAGGTTGTTAAATTAATTCAAAAAGGCTTACTGCCTTGTTTATCATACATTAGTGTGATGATCTGAAGTTCCTAAAATGTTGCAGCACTTCTGGCTGCTAACCAGTTAGCTCTCCAAGAAAGGAACAAGGCACTCTCTCCACAGCAAGTCCAAACCGGACTGAGGCGTCTGACACGTGAAACCTGATTGTTACAGAAGAAGATCTGAAGAACTCTGACTTAATAGGAAAGTACCCCTGTGGATCCTTTAATCTTGTATTGATTTATAATCTGTAAATGTAGTGGATAGGACTGCGGGGTCCACATAAGCTGGGAAATGCAGAAATCATTCCTTTTAACCACACTATTCACAAATGTCGGGAGTTAAGAAGGCACTGTTCCTGGGAGTTCAGGGAGTGACAGCAGCTGCGGGGGGCCCCTTACCCCCACCCCCACCGGAGAGGCTGATTTGGCAGAAAGCAAAAGCACCAAGACCCCAACTGGAGTGCAGCATTACCTCTGAACCATGTCTGACACGGAGGATAAGAAGTTGTCCATACTTTGGGAAAACATCGCTGCTCCCTTCTTGAAAAAGTTAATCTGAAAGATATAATTACGATATTCTGAAAATTATTCAGGAAAGTGTATGGCTGAGTTCATGGACTGTGAGACTGACCGTGGGCGCGGCTGACCCTGGCTGCCCGGCTCCTCGCCCGCAGCACTGGCAGCATCTCCATGAGCCCCACCCCACCGGCTGAGAGTTATTCCCAAAGCCCCGAGTGTGTGTGGAGAAAGGGGATGGTGAAACCTGCTATTCTGTAAAAAGTCTGTAAAGCTCAGGAATCATGTAAGTGAAACACTTGGCATATACCAGGTGTGTCAGTAATTACTACTGATAATTTTGATACTGTCAGCCTTTTTCCTGTGTGAATTCTAGATAGTGGGTTTCTAGGACAAGGATTAGGTCTTCTTCACCTTTGCATCTGTAGGGGCTACATTGGTGTGACAATGACATGCACAGCACCAACAAGAGACAGACAAGCAGCAGGAGGTTCTCAGAGAGGCGAGGGCCGCCATCTGACTGGCCCACCCCCTGAGCCATGGGCAGCTCTGAGCACAGGCTGCACGGCGACATGGCTGCGGAATTCCAGAGGGAAAGCTGGGCCGAAGGCTCATCCAACCCCGACATCAGCTGAAGGGGGACGTGTACGTGAAGGAAGCAGGCGGCCCTGGCACTGCATGGTGCTCCATGTCTACAGTGGGTGCTCTCTCTGCCCAGGGAAGACCTGAGGACTACAGTTTGAAAATGAAACTGCTATTGCTGGCTTTTTGGGAAACAACAGAAGGAATTCCTTGCTTCTGTGATTCCTGGGTATTCACTTCCCAGAAGGCCGGGGTCCCTGACAAGCCCTGAAGGGCAGGGGTACGGGAAAGAGAAGAGGACTACCTCTGTGCCTTACTGACATCAGCAACCATCCCTCCCCAAAAGCTCAAGCTTCCGTCTCTCTGTAAGGCTGGGCCTTTAAAAGTCTGAATATGGTACGAGCCGCTCCATTTGCACCCCTGACTGTAGGGAAGTAATGGTTGCAAACCTCTGTCATGAGAAAGAGAACACTCAGCTTGGACATGGGTATCCGCTCAGGTTACAGAGCTGGTCTGTCTGATCCGGAAGCAGCCCCTGCCTGGGTGGTGAGCACAGACATTGACCTCTCACTCCAAGGAGACTAGCAGGAGTCATCGGCACGGCCTTGAGGCCCGGGGAGGTATGCACACACCTGTCCTTAGTTCTCACAGCACAGAAACAGATGATGATTGGATTACCCTAATGCAAAGTAATCCACGCAGGGAGAGGTTCTGGCCCTGTGATCTCTGAATCAGAGAGAGATGAGCATTCTGAATCCTTGAAATGTTAAATATCAAAGTCCACTGAATGAGCATTTCTAAGGGCACAACTTCATGCTGGTTTTCCTTCACCTACCCCTCCCTCAACTCCACACACCAATCCATGTCTGAGCCCCTCCACTATCCTCTAAGCTCCCAGGGCAGGGCTCACGTATTCCCTCAAAAATCTGATGAATGGGTGGAAGGCAGGGATGAGATACTGGCTTCCACAGCCTCGTCACATACTGCTTATCCTGCAAATACTACGTTGGAGTTCATTTGTGTGCCCTCATAAACCTGGACAGGCTGACAACGCCTCAATTGGTTTGCAGGAGGGAGGACTAGTCATGACTTAACTGAAAACCTGTTTGCCTGGGGCCAGGGAAGGCAGAAATGGAGTCAAACAACCTCCACTATGGTGGGTGGTGGTGAGAAGTCTGATTCAGGGGAAAGTCATCCAAAGACCAAAGTTCACACGCCTTCATGAGCAGTGGGAAGTGCAATGGTCAAATGATCAGCAGCCAGCAAAGGTGATGCTCAACGAACACTGATTTAAAAGGGCTGCTTCAGAATTATTCAAAGAGTCAGGGGTTAGACAACAACCTGGACAAGAGAAACAATTACAATTTCACCAGGATTAAAAAGTCTGCAGGGTGAGGGACTATTTGGTCTTGTGTCTTAAAATCTAGACACTTTTCATCTGAAAAATGAAATGTGCCATCCTCAGTCCCCAACAACAGTGTGCTCTGTTCTGCTTTCCCAGGCATGGGCCGCATTCGTGCTGCTCTGCCCATAGTCCCTCTACCTCCCACCCCACGCCCCCTGTGGCCAGCAGCATTCGCTTCAAAGGTCCAGGCTGGGGGAACTGGTGGTTCTCAGCCATGAAGAGTGAAAGCAACCAGATAAAACCCATCCTTTAGCTCTTTTAGGGACCCTCCTCCACCCAGGCTCCCAAGGCTGTCCCAGGTTGCAGCCGTGCATCTTTCTGAGACTAAGTTCCAGACACTCCCTGACCCTGGGGCTCTAATGGGCAGGGATTACTGCTCCAAAGGCCAGGCCTGTCAGTCCAGGGAGGATGATTCCTCAAGCACTGGCAACATTTCCCCACGCCCTTCGTGCCCAGGTGTTAAGTAGAGAGCAGAGGGTACTGGCATTCTCTAACAAGCAGGATATCCACCAGGGCAGAGGTGCAATGTTTGATGGAAGGAGAGAGGGGGCAACAGAGAGGACACACATGTGGGCACAAGTGCCCATGGTGAGGAAGCTCGCCCAACCCAAGGATTTGCTGAGGGCTGCAGCCCACAGCCGGGCAGTGCTAGTTTTTGGCTTAACCTAGCTTACTCAGATGACACCGAAAGATTACACTGTTCTATTAAGTATCACCATAAGGGCATAAGCTGACTTCAGTGTCTGCATTATTCAGCAAGGTAATAACCATATTCAGATGACAGACAACTGAATTTGGATGTTTAAAAATCTTCTCTTGTTCCCCCTTTCCCTGAATGAAAGTGATGTGCTTTTAAAAAATGTATGTGTTTTTAGCCCTAGCCAGTTTGGCTCAGTGGATAGAGGCATGGCCTGTGGACTGAAGGGTCCCGGGTTTGATTCTGGTTAAGGGCACATACCTTGGTTGCAGGCTCAATCCCAGCCCTGGTCAGGATGTGTGCAGGAGGCAACCAATTGATGTGTCTCACATCGATGTCTCTCTCTCTCTTCCCCTCTCTTCCCCTCTCTCTATAAATCAATGGAAAAATATCCTCGGGTGAGGATTAACATAAAAAACAATATGTATTTTTTCAATGTATTATGAAAATAATAGGTGCTCACACGTAAGTTTTTAAGTTGCTGACTTTTCCTTCTCAACATTTTGCTTCCTCACATCCCTTTCTGTTCCTAGATCAGAGAAGGTTCCCAGATGCGTTTCTCACAAGCTGGAGTGAGTCTGGAGTCAATGTAAGTGGGGCTAACGCAGGGCAGGGATGGCGGGCGAGGCTGGTGCCACTCGCCTCACATTCCCACCACTCCTGTCCCTGCCAGGCTGGTGCCAGTCAAGGCCCCATCCTGAACCTGGGACCTCCCTGCACACAAACACTCTGCAGTGATTTCATCCATCACTGGCAACATTTCCCCACGTCCTACCGGCCCAGGTGCTGGCATTCGCCTCAGCCACACATCACAGAACAGCCCACCGAGGTGACTACCACACCGACCAGCGGAGTCCTAGCTGGTGAGCCTGGCTCCGCAGCCTGCACAGGCAGCTGCTTCTCAGACAATCGGGCCCGGCCTCCTGTCATTGGATCAGAGACAAGGGCCATGCCAGCTCCTGCGCACAGGAGCCACGGGATCAAGGCCATCATTTCCTGCGTGTACAGCCCAAGCCCAGCTGACGGTCCAGCCCACCGCAAGCTCTCCAGGTGCCGAGCTTCCGAGAGCTTCTGCGAGGCTGTGCACGTGTTTCCTCCTCTGACGCTGCTTGTGCGGCCCCTGTGCTCCCTCAGCAGAAGGCCGCGCTGCCCTCCACAGCTGGCGTAGGTCCTACGCCTGAGGGGAAGGACTGCCTACCTGTCCGTGGGCGAAGCCCACCATGGGCTCCATCATGGCCATGCGCTTCCTGTACTGCAGCGCGTTGAGGGCGCAGTAGTACTGAAGGGACGAAAGGTGCTGTTTCCGCCGGGCAGCTGCCACCTCCTTCACCACCTCCGTCTTCACCTGGTTAAGAGGTGAAAGGAAAACGGCACTTTGGCTAATGGCCGTGGCAATTCCGTAAGAGCACGCAGCTCCAAACCATGCTGATTTCTACATGAGAACCACTTTTGTAACAAAGAGAAGGAAGCATAGATAAGGTTCCACCTCATGTTTTTAAATATCCAAATTAAAAATAGTAAAGGGATAGCATGTCCATGTTGTGAGGCTGCACTGGGTGGAGCCAGTCCCTTCTGGTAGCTCTCCCAGCGCCACACTCGTTAGGAAAACAACATGGCCATTCGCTTAAGGCCACACACATTCTGGGTCCCCTGTGAGACTGCTCTAAGGAAATCATGTGACAGAAATGAAAGGTACGTGCCTGAAAATATCCATTATTATTTACAGTAAGTAGTGAGTTAAAGAGTCAGAGCCAACAAGTGCCCAAGTGCCTATGACTCAATCACGTGAGGTGCCCAGCTTACGTTAAAATCATAGTGTGACTATAATTTTACAATGGTCCCAAGTTGATGTTTGAAAACTAACTTTCAAAGCTAGAATTAGGAAGTGAAAAATCTACTTTAGGGGATTTAGAATAAAAAATTTAAAAATCTATGTATAGGAAAAAAGAAGAAATTCACCAAGATACCCTCAATGCCACTAACTCACAAGGGAAGACACAAAAGGAGCGACATAAGAAGTGAGAACATGTAAGGGAGGTGTTATCACCTTTTCATTCTCCTTTTTCTTAGGAAGCCTGCTATATTTTGCCATTGAGAGGTCATGCTCTAAAAGTAAAGAGACATGTTAGCACCCAGACAGGTTGAAAGGCAAGAACAATCATTCAGTGTCTCTGCCCACAGATTCACTAAACCCACACACAAGAATGGGGAGGGTGCCTACCAGTGCTGGCGAGTCCGAAGAGATCCTTTAACGTGCTTACTTCTGCACAAGAGAAAAGAGATGTCTTAGAGCAGAGAAACAAAGCAAGCCGGTCCAGAGCTGCGTGCTTGCCCAAGGAAAGAAAGCCGTCCATGAGGACGGGAAGGTGCTGCCAGCACCTCAGGCCCTCGGCCCTCACAGGGCCCTGGCCTGGCTGGGACTCCTGGTCTCACTGGAGCTTGTGGCTTCAGTTGCACCCCACACCCAGGGACCCTGACTGCCCATGGAGCATGGAGCAGTTCTCTCCAGACAGCCTGTGAGGATCTATGAAGGAGGGGGCACTCGAGGACCAGGTGGAGGGCACGGTGGCAGGGACTATGCATGGAGACCTGGAGTGTATGTATAAGCTCCGCCTCTTCAGCCCCCACTGTGTTCTCAGACATCTCTCCTCAGAATGCCCTGACTATACCAAACCCTAGAAATTTCCTGTCACTGCCATTTTAAAACCTGACAAAAGAACACGGGGTGCCTGTTTTAACGAAAAATATCTTAAGCAATCCAGTGTACTGTACTTTCAGTAAGCCAACCCCAATAACCATTACCCCATGTGCCGGGAGCCGGTCCATGCTTGCTGTTTCAAGGGACCTGGCATATATGGCATACTGTTCTTAATATGTTTGCTCACCTTCTTGGCACTATGTGTTTTAACCAAGGTCTCTGAGAAAGGTTGTTTCCCCAGGTAGGGATTTTCCCCTGAAGTTAGGGAGGGAATAAAACCTCTCAACTAAGTGCCAGGCAGGTAATTAATCACTTTAACTATGAACAATCATGCTTAAGCTACATAATCTTTACTCCCTGGAATGGAGATAAGAAACGCCCTAACCTTTGGAATAGAGATTGATAGGACTGGAATCAACTGGTATAAATACAGATGTAACAAGTCAGAACTAAGAAGACAGAACCTACACACAGAACTTAGAAGACAGAACCTACACAGAACCTACAGACAGAAGAACTTCGCTGGAGAGAACATGGCAAAAGATCCTGGACTGAACCTGACTAGAACCTGGTGACTGAACCTGGCTGGAGAACCTGGACAGAACCTGGCTGAAGAACCTAGCGAGGGAACATGGCTACAGAACCTGGCTGGAGAACCTGGCAAGAGAACATGGACACAGAACCTGGCTGGAGATCCTAACCAGAACTTCGCTGGAGATCCTGACCAGAACTTGGCTAGAGATCCTGGCTAGGCTGCTGATCAACTGAACGCTGTCTCCATGTCATTCCTTCTTCACCGACTCCGTCCACACCTTTGGGGACCCCTGGACCTGCTGGGGTTGGACCCCGGCACCCATGTGGGCGCTACCCCTGCACATATAAAGGTGGCTAAACAAAGTCCAAGACAAACCCCCCAAAAAGATCAATGAGAGCAATGGGAGTCCAAGGTTAAACACTTAAAAACACAGACACCTAAACGAAATTGATGCTTTACAATTTTAACACTCTCCATCTCTACTTCCTCAAAGCCCAGCATTTTCACATCATCTACATTGCTTTTCAGTTTACTTCAAAACTGCCTCCAGCTTTTCAATTTCTCTTCATATTATTTCTTGATATCAGGATACTTTCTCGCATTTTCCCTTCTTTCTCTCTCCCTTTTTCTTCCTATTGGAGCAGAGCTGTGATGTTTTTCCTTACCAATTTAAATAGCTTTCTTAATATTTCTTGTGCGGCCTTCATCCAGATTCCGTACTTGTATTGGTGGGCAAACGAGTAAGGCAGCAAAATGAAACACCACCATCAGGGATGGGGGGTGTGGGGGTGGGGGGGTGGGAGGCGCCAGATTCTATACTGGTTCTGATGCTGACTCAAGTATGACCTGCACCAACACTTCAAATTTTTCCTGGTGTCATCAGAAAAGGACACTTTAACTTTTTTCATTGATACTCTCCTTAAAAATAAAATAATCACCATCCTGGGTAAGTACTCCTAATCCACGTTTAGCTCTCCTGGAGTCATGAGACCACTGTCACCAAAGCTGTGGGCAGACACTCTCAATTCCAGGTTTGCCTCCCAAAAAACAAAACCAAAAGGCAACCCAGGTCTTAGGGGATGATTATTTTCTTTCCAGAACATTTCTTTTAACCAGTTAACTGCCATGATATTTTGAATTTAATTTAAAAAGGTCCGCCACTTGCGTCTATAGACGCTTATGGCGTACAGATGGTTAAAAATGATATCCAAGCCTCCCACCACCTTACATCCCTAAGAATAGCGTGCCTTCACAAATGCTCCAGGCGGTAATACAAGCCTTGCTATCTTGTGTGCTCAGTAAACACGAATTCACCTCTGAAAGCCCTGCTAGGAGATCACCTTCTCCAGGAAGCCTGCCCTGGCACCCTGTCCTCAAAAGGGCAATGACGTCTTTCTGTCCCTCTTGCTATTCCTTGAACGTCTCTGTCCTGCTGCCCTCATCACATGATGTTACCATTGTCTGACTCCAAGTCTGTTTTATTAGCCTGTGACCTCCTTTAGCTGAGCCAAGAACACAGTGGGGATTCAATGCAAGTTAGTTAAACTGAGCTACTCAACAAGAAAGGGCATTTCTCAGTAATCCACGCATTTAAAGAAATTAATGCAGTACGAATTACTATTAAATGAAGTAATATTTTAAAGGTAACTGGCACTGAATTCAGTTACTTTACCTGTGAGATCCTTTTCTCGAAATTGTACAATGGGTAGAACCATTGTGTCTGCCAACTGTTTAGCCAGCTCTGTATGGAGAACGTTAAGCTAAAAGAAAGAGAAAATCTATTGAAGAAAATTATATCCACTATTTTACTGAAACTATCTTATTTTACCAAGGAATCACGATGAACACTTCCGAGTGGTTAGAGAGCTCAGTTATACTTCTTTGGCAAATAAATACCCTCTTAAAGCAGTAAATGATGTTGGCCTAGAGCAGTGGTCGGCAAACTGCGACTCGCGAGCCACATGGGGCTCTTTGGCCCCTTGAGTGTGGCTCTTCCACAAAATACCGACTTCTGCGCATGGGCCACGAAGTTTCAATTGCACTGTACGTGCGTGCCCACACGTGGTATTTTGTGGAAGAGCCACACTCAAGGGGCCAAAGAGCCGCATGTGGCTCGCGAGCCGCAGTTTGCCGACCAGGGGCCTAGAGGTATTAAACGCTAAATGAGAGCTTCTAACTGACCAGTTAAGTTTGCTAAAGGAGTCTGAGCCACAGTTATCGTTTGCTTATGTGCAAACTCTGGCTCGGTGTTCTCAGTCTAAGCCACACCCCCTGGGGAGCAAGAGCGCTGTGATGTGCTTGCAGTGAACACAGCTCACTGGGTGGAGCGCTCAGCACAAGTCACAGCCTCGCCAGGCCGCTGTGAGCTCTCTCACTCGCAGAGGGCTGCAGTCACACTTGAAAGGCAGGCCTGCTGGGAGCCTTCTAACCCTGAAACCACAGCCAGCTGCGGGCGTGGGCCTGGGAATATGCTCCGGCAAAGAAAGCTCCCTACTGAAACAACTCAGCCAGACCCAGGCCTCTGCTCTTCAGAAAAAAAACCTTTCTAAGAATGAGACGACTGTTCCCAAGCGTGACGCTCCACACCAGACAGTTCTAACAGCCCCTGATTCTTCCTCTTTCTCCCCGTCTATCTAAGGCCTCGCTAAAGCCCGTCGCTGTCAGTGGTCCAGGAGAAATAAGTGAACCCATCAGCACCACCATTTGGAGCATTTTCTGTAGGGCAGCTTCCATGCTCTAGTTCTCAGTCTCACCTGCTCTGTGAGTTAGGTATAATTTATTAGCCCTGTTTTACAGATAGGCAAGTAAGTGGCATGACTGGGATTTAATCCCAGGCTATTAGGGTCCAAACGCCATGCTCTTCCCATTCCACTGTCTGAGATAGTTATTTTTCATGCTCACAAAGCTGCCAAAAACTTCAGATGTTTTGGCAGCCAGACATTAGCAATTAGAAACAAACACAGTGGGAGGGATTCTTCCCTGGGCCCAGACTTGCAGAGGTTACTGAGGATGCCCCAGGGTTCCTGCTGGGTGAATAGGGGAATCGCCCAGCAGTCACTTTGTGGAGTAAACATGGGGCAGTTTCTCTCAGTGATATCTGAGTCTCCTACACAGAGGTCTCCCCAGTCCTCTGGTCCTTCAGGGCTATTCCTGCAGAGGCTGCTTTGATAAACTTAAAGCCTTGCCCAAGGTCGACCCTTCGCCAGGCAAGGAGCTACAGGCCGAGCTGCTAATGTTCTCCCCATCTGTCAATCAAGCCAAGGCATGGCAGCTCTGTCCAGCTGGAAATACACGAAGACAGTCACGCCTCTAAATTAGCCATCAGGACAGCATGTGTTAATGATTTTTCCTGAATAATTTCAATAAGAAATGGACTGTTTTTTTACTAAGTTAATTGAGTGAAAGTCAACAAGTGCACCTACTATGTGCCTGTCTCTGGGCTTAACATCTGATCTACATCATTTCATTTAATCTTTGTAACGTCGTAATTAAGTGGGCTTTCCCACGGATGAAGAACCCAAAACTCAGGGAGATAAGTGGCATTCCAAAGGTTATGCACTTCAGGAACGGCAAATTTCCTAGCTACTCATTTCTTCCTACTTTCTTCTTAAGGTTCAAAGGGTGCGTGTCACCCACTTTTTGTCCTGGGGCTTTGGAGAGGTATCGGACAACCATTTCTAAACACAGTGTCTTCTCTGAGAAGAGTGGACAGAGTGTAGATGACCTCTTGGCACTTCAGCGGTGTCACAGAGAAAATGGGGACCCATCATCTTCCCTGCACGGCTGCTGTGAGGATAAAGCAGGAACGTGAATAAAAAACACTCAGAGCAGAGGGCCTGACACCCCCTCAGCAATGGAATCCATAATGACGACCACTTCCTGTCTCAGATGAACTCCAAGAAAGTGACTCAGAAACTTTGCTTTTGGGGGAATCACCAATGCCAAAATCTCTGCATGCCACTACACGGAGATCTGCTTCCAGGACATTCTATTAAATAAAAGCCGCACAAACTACTTTTATTTGGAGTTTTCTTTAACTTCGGAGTCAAATTACTTGTCTTGGAAAGTTTTCAATCTGGTATAGGCCCAGGTAGAAAAATAACCTCAAAAGCGACTCCCCTCTTCCCTGAGCTAACTGCTCTCACTTGCATCT
The DNA here is from genome assembly GCF_014108235.1 of Myotis myotis. NCBI lineage: Eukaryota > Metazoa > Chordata > Mammalia > Chiroptera > Vespertilionidae > Myotis > Myotis myotis. The sequence goes on from NW_023416335.1 coordinate 201,350,279, forward strand.
CTGAAAACGCCTTAAGGTGCTGAACTTCCAGGAGGCCATGATGCCACCAGACAGTTACACTTCCAGGCCCCCATCCTTTGAGAGTGATTCACTCTCCACTGAAATCATCATTTCTGCCCATGAAAATATGGTTGCGAGTAAATATCTTTATCTGGAAATCTTGGTTCTGACGACTACCCACATGTCCTTAGCCATTGTCTTCCAGTCAAGAAAACAAATGGCTTCAGTGGGTGTAGTTTTTGCTTCTTTCCCTGGATTATTTATTCACTGTTAATTAATAAACATTCTTCTCCTCACTTTCCAAAATAGTTACTTTTTGCTCCTCTCTAATTATATTATCCATCCATTTTAACACACATTTTAAAGAAAGTCACAGTAGTGGAGTAGAGGATGGAGCTAAAAAAGAACCGGTCAACTTGTTGTCTGGTGCATCCTCAGTGCCCAGAACAGCACCTGCTAAACAGCAGGTGGTCAGTCACGGTTGTCGAATGAACTTGACTGATTTGCTGAATGAATGAAAATGCTATCAGTACAATTTTACATGAATGTTAGTTTCTCATTTTATAATCTGAAGATAGTGCTACTTTGTATTAATGATTCAACAGTTCAGTGGCATCTGCATATTTTCTTTTTTTGCTTATTTTTTGTCGCGATTTTCTATGACAAATTTGCAAACTCCTTGAAAGATGAAACAGTTTAAATCTACCTAATTTTGCAGAGGATTCTGCCCAGCACTAGTAGAATCCTGCTCCCCCAAAAGAAATGTTCACCCTGAACATGTGAATATTTGAGAAAATGGTCTCTGCAGATGTAACAAAGGGTCCTGAAATGAGATCATCCTGGGTTATCCAGGTGGGCCCTAAATCCAAGGACAAGTGTCCTTATGAGAAGAGAGGACACAGAAAAGAGAACAAACATGGGGGTGAGGTGGAATCCGGGAAGGCCATGTGAAGGCAGGGTGAGGTGGGAGTGATGCTGCCACAAGCCAAGAACCATCTGGAACCACCAGAAGCCAGAAGAGGAAGGAGGGGTCCTCCCCACCCCCTAGAGCAGTGGCTCTCAACCTTGGCTGCACATTAGAATCACCTGGGAATCTTTTTAAAATCCTGATTTCTGAGCCTCATCCTCCGGAAATTCTGTTCCTTTGTTACTAATGTTGTGGCTCCACCCCATAACAAAGAAACAGAATTTCCGGAGGATGAGGCCCAGAAATCAGGATTTTAAAAAGATTCCCAGGTGATTCTAATGTGCAGCCAAGGTTGAGAACCACTGCTCTAGAGTCTTCGGAGGGAGCATGGCCCTGCCAACACCTCGATTTCACACTTCTGGCTTCCAGAACTGCGAGAAAATAAATGTCTATTGTTTTAAGCCACATACTTGTAATTTATTACAGCAGTTCTGAGAGGCTAATGCACCCTCCTTAGGAAACTAAATTCTTGGAAATCTTTCTTTTGGTTTATTGCTCATGTATATCAAAGCCCTTCCCCTCAAACTGGAAACATATGATAGTATACAATCTCTTTTATGAAACAAACCTTGGAATATTAACAAGTTGAAATAACATCTCGGATATTTAAGTAGGTATCTAAATATAGAAAGTGGACCAAAGTAATAGCTGAAAGTTCAAAAACGAATAAAACAATTTTTTTTGCCATGTTGCTAACTTACCTCATCCACCACTTTGGAGAAGTAGTGAAGTGTAGAAATTACTTCTTCATCGCCTTTGCCAAGAGCAAAATTCTAAGACCAAAGAATAAGAGAGCCAGGTATTATGGAATGCTTGGGAATTCGGCACCACGGCATCACCCCACCACACATGCCCTCCACACCAACTTCCTTTCTTCTCCCAAGAGCAGGGCACACCAGAGCGTCTAGCACACAACTGCCCCTCCCAAACTATTCCTTCGCTGGCCATCTCCCTCTGTTCAGACATCATGGTATCTGCATTTATTTCCTGGAATTGTTAGTGTCAATTCATTTGTAGTCTCTCAGGGACCATGAACCCTCCCTCAAGGGCAGCTGATTACTTCTGTAGGCTAGTGAGAAGGCATCATACAGACTCTAAGATAATCACCAGTGAGAATTTATCAGGGGAAAGGAAAAGACAAGAAAAAATGGAAATGGATTATGGAAAAAAAGAGAGGGGAAGGGGGAAGGAGGATAGAAGGTCTCTTAAAAAAGCCTTTGGAGAATTTCTTTTAAAGAACTCCAGTTAAGAAAGTCCTGAGCACAACATCACATGCCATATAAGTATCAAGTTACCTGTTTCTCATATGCCAGGAGCTGCTTAGAAAGCTGTTGAGTGGCCAGGCACATTTCATTCTGCGGAGAAGAGAAAAGCAAGTGAGACTTGTCCAATGTGTGTACAGTCACTGAAAAATGGCACCAGAGAATTCCTTTAAAATATGTGTGTAAAATAATTATTTTGCTCAGAAATTATTTGTAGAATAAAAGGTTAAAGCTTGTGCCCCGCCCCCAACCATTTACAAAGTATTGCTCCTGGTTACTGAGTCAATAAACAAATGTAAGGAACAATTATAACAGGGTCAACAAAGACATGGTCCCTGTGCTCCCCCCACAGGGCTTACTGGGAAAGCAGACATCAAAAACATAGTTGTAAGCATAATGAGAGCCGCAAAGGGAATACTGGATGCATTAGGGGGTTCTGACAGGAAGAGCCAGAGGGTCTGTAAGGAAGAGATGCTTTAAGCAGACCCTGACGAAAGACTGGGAGTGAGCCATGGGGACAGCTTTCCAGGAGGGGCCTCCTGTGGGAAAAGCGCACAGCCTGTTGGAAGAGCTATACAGGGAGAGGAGTGGAGTAGGGGGTGCAGGGCACGGAGGCAGGACGAGGCTGGCAGGGCAGGCAGAGCCAGGGCACGCAGGACTCGGTGGCCCAGATTCAGACTTCATTCTAGGTGCAATGGGGATTTCAGCAGCACCAGGACATGATCCGATCCTACCCAACAGCACTGGGTCTGTAACACAGAAGCACGGCTGCAAAGCCGGGGAGGCCCATTTTGTGCCAATTTTCACTGTCCATTTTCCTCTTCTCTTACTCATCCCTCTAATCTCTGGCTCCACAGCAGTTTTCTGTAACTATCCCCACCACCAGTGCATCCAGCCTAGAAAACGTGTCTTACGTTTCCCAAGCTCGGTTAAAGCTTCTCTTTAGATTCACGGCTTATTCCTAACAGAAGGGCAGAGCCACCAGGTCTGGCCTGGAGGAGAGGGAGGTGGGGAGAGGAGGGGCTGGCCTGCCTTGGCCTTGGTTCTCCTGAGTTTGCTGTTCCATTAGGGGCAAGGCCTCAGTTCTCCAGAGACTTTTCTATTTTTCATGGTCCTCCTTTGCAAGACCCAGTAGAGCCTCATCCTCCTTTTTTGGACCCACTTTACAGCCAGCTGGCTAACCCTTTCCCTGAATTCTTTCAGTTGCTCCAAGGAACAGGCATTAATGGACCCTGAAATGTGGCCCTCTCCCCTTTCCCCCAAAATAAAGCCAAGCAAACATAATGAAAGGTCCTGGCTTTGGCATCCTACTGGGGTGCTACCCCTTTCAAAACCAGCCAGAGCTGGCAGCTAGGAGGAAGGCCAGGGACCGGTCCACAAGCACTGTCAGCATCCAGACAGGGATGTGCAGCAGTTCCCAGCACACAGCCGGCACTCAACAAAGGTTTGGTGAATGAATGAACAAGTTTAGAAGATTCATCTGAATTCTAAGTTTAAAACAATACCAGGAAATCATGGTGTCAGGGAGGAAAATACTTACTAATCCTACAAGGAAACGTCACAAATGACTGGACAAGGATGAAGCAACAGCCAGAAGACAGCCCCTCTTCAGCAGTGTTGTTTTGAAGATCAGAGTGCATGGGAACAAGGGTCTTAGCCCAGCCACTGGGCTAATTCTCAGCTACATCAGAGACTCTCTTACTCCTCTGAGTTAGTGGCAATGGGTTTAAAATGGATTTGTTCAAGCTACCTTGGCATCTGCCTGGGGTAGCACCATGCAGACTACACTTCATAGAACCACAGAATCACCCTAACAGCAGCAGCTAACATTTACAATTAGTTTACAATTAATTCATGCCAGATGCCACCCTGAGCGCATTCCAGGCCTTAGCTCATTCTCACAACCCTGTAAGGCAGGTTCTAATTATTAACTCAGTTTTACAGGTGAAGAAACAGGCACAGAGAGGTTAAGCTACCTGTCCAAGGCCACACAGCCAGTCAGCAGCTGGGCTGGGATATGAATCCAAGTTTGCCTGATGCTTAAACAGTACTCTCTAAAATCCCAAGTCCTGCTAAGAGATAGTAGAGAAGATCTCTGCTTTAGGCTAGAGTTGACAACTTTTCCTGCAAAGGGACAGACAGTAATTATTTTTGGCTTGTGAGATACATGGTCTCTGTCACAACTGCTCAACTCTGCGGTTGTCGCATGAAAGCAGCCAAACCAACAACATACATGAATGAGTGTAACTTCATTCCAAAAACACTCTACTTACCAAAATAAAAAATAGTAATAAAAATAGGACAGGATATTGCTGATCTGCGTTAGACAGTAAATGTCTCAGAAGGCCCAGCTCTCTGCCACCGCTCCCTCAGCAGGCTCTCCTTCAAGCTACACTATTTCAGATCCAAGAATCATTTTCTGTTCTTCTACCTCATTCTTTTTAAATTTTTTTTATTTTGGCTAAGTCTAAAATATCGCTCCCTCATATCTGTATCCTTTAGAGACTGGCCAACAGAGAAGATGCCACCCTCCCTGCCTTCAAAACAAGCAAGGGCTACGGGCTGCCTGAATTCTTCTCTTCTTTCGAGCTTTCTGGTAAGCGCTGCAAATGTAATGGAAAAACCGGCCAGGCAGCTGCCAGCATCAGACTGCACCCAGGCTACAGGAGAGCACGTGTGTGCTGCTCACACGCCCGCCGCAGCGGAGGGAAGCGGGGCACAGCACACAACAGCTGCTCTCCAACACCACCGTGTCCAGCGGACTCTGCCACGTCTCCCCCAGAAATCCCGTATGAAGACGCTGTATGTGTTCATGTGTGTGACTTCAGGCAGCAAGATTCTGTTCTATCAGCACAATTTCACTGGGAACAAGCCAGAAGCACAAAATGGTCCGTCACGCATCCTGAAAAGAAACAAACCTTCCCTGTACAGAGCACCTTACAAGACCAGCTGTAACCTGACTCACCTTAATGTACTGTAGACAAAGGTTTATGAAATGTTTACCATCATCAGCTAATTAACCCACACCCTGTCAGGTAAGCCCACACAATTATTTCTGCAGCAAGACTTGCAATACGAGCTTGAGTAAAGAGTAAATATTGGTCATCATCATAATAAAGAAAGCTGCTAACATTTACTGAGTTCTTCCTAGCAAGTGGCATTGCTGTTAAATGTTTTTCATACGATCACATTTAATCCTAACAATGCATCTACGAGGTAGAGAGGGACTATCAGAAAGGACAGCTTTCTAAAATCACACAACTTGTAACCGGCAAGGCAGAGACTTAAGTCAGACCTGGCAGACTCAACACCCAAAGCCCAAGTTCTTAACACCATGCTATTCTAACCCAAACCCCACAGCGGGCAGGCCCCGCAGGGCCTGTGACAGGAACATAGATCCCACACTGTTCTAGCTGTGGTCCAGCAAAAGAGGTGGCCTTTCAGATCCTGAGTGGGTTTGAGAGGCAGGTTCTTTCGATGCTCTGCAACAGCAATCTGCTTACTACCTGTGCTCCTTGCTGCCTCCTAAGAATCCTTTAAAAAGGTGACCTGGTGACGGGTTTACTGACAGGATCTCCTGTTAAACAGAACTTCCTAAGGCTGTCACCAAGGCAGGAAGACCGGTGACTGGCAAACCCGAAAGGAAAACCGAGCTTTTGGCAAAGGAGTGTTTACCTTACGGTGGCACAGAGCGCTTCCCAACTGCAAAGACCACCTGAAAGCCCCCAAGCCTCTGCAGACTCGCCACCCATGCTGAGTGTGAGGGAGAGGATGGGAGCAGGGGCAGAGGAAACCCACTACAGTCAGCCACAATGGAGGCATCTGCTTTGACCTATTCCAAGTGTGTGGCCAGAAATGTTGCCTACAGCCAAGGGGCTGACAGTCCCATGTGCCAGTGCGTACCCCAGAGCTGGGGTCAGGGCTCGCTCTAGCTCAGGAGACCTCGGAGTGGGAGGCACATGGGAGGAGGGGGAGTGCCGCAGGAACGGAGGTAGAAAGCTGAGTTTGGGGCAGGCCTTGATTCTGGAGGCAACACGGAAGCCCTGAGGGAGTTGGGCAAGAGAATGACACGATCGGACATGAGCAGAAGAAAAATCATGAGTGGCTGTGGCAGAAGGAAACACTTAAGGGGACCATGGCATGAGGGTCAGGAGACCACTTGAAGAAGTCAAGTGAGAGATACAAACGTCTGAGCCCAAACCAGAAAGAGGAGAAGGTGGCAGAGATCTGCGGGGTATTCCTGAGGCAAAACAGCAGCATGTTCTAAGTGGGGAAGGAGGTGGGAGTCAAAGAAAACTGGGCTCTAGTCTGGATGATAGCGCCCTAGCTAAGGACCCGAGGAGGGGACGTTCTGAATTCAGTCCTTCATTCGACACCTGTGTCCAACATTCAGGGGGGAGGCATGGTGCTGGGCATGGGAGACAGAGAGTCTGCTCCCAGGGAGCTCAGCCCGCAGAAGGACGAGGAAACCCCACGTGCTACATTGTAAGTGCTCTGACCAACAAGTACACAGGCACCTGGGCACACAGGTGCATTCTGGCCAGGAAGGGAGAAAAGTTAGAAAGGAAGGTGTCAGGCACATCTCGGACTTGAGGTCAGTCTTAAAAGCCAGGAAGACCATCTGGCAGGGGAGGGGCTGGATGGGGGTGTCTGGCAGCAGGAACGGCATAGAAAGAAGAGCCAAGGAGCGGCTGATGCTCAGTCCACGAACCTCGGCTGCAGCTGCGCTGTCACAGGGAGCCACAGAGGCATCTGAAGCCAGGGAGGGAAGGGCGGTTCGGATGCGATAAATGTAGCTGCAGGGGGCGCAGGGATTGAAGGGGACATCTCCCTGAAGACAGGAAGACCATTTAGGAGAATGCTGCAATAGCCCAGGTAAGAATATGCATCTGTTCAGACACTACAGAGGTTTTTAACTTATTTAGCCAATAGTTGGAAACATAGCAGATCTTTCTAAGTAACCTGTCTCTGCTTTGTTAATGCCTGAGAAATGCGTACAGTTTCCTTCATTCGAAAAACGGATAATGGAGTACTCCATTCCCACATGTGCAAAGGCACAGCTGACAGTGAAAAGATCAGATGTGACTCGAGGACTGCTATAAAATGCTGAAGACAGCTTAGACTGTCACTTCATTCTAGCACTTAAGCCAAATAAAATTTAAAATCTCCCCCAACCAGCCACAATCAGCAAAATTGCGCACGTAACTTTCCTCTAGTTTGCCTTGCCCTTCCGCTTCCTAAAACAGGTATGAAGGGCATTTGCTATATCAGAATACAGCAATTTACTATGTGGCCCAATTTAAAATATCTTTTATGAACATTTATCATTTATCAGAAGCATAAACCTGGTTTTTAAAATATAACGAAAAACTACATTTTGCTAATAAGTACCTCTGTTTTTAAAAATAAAACTATCAATCTAATTCAACAGATCTAGGTATAAAGTATTTATGGAACAATGTTAAGTAAACCAAGAAAACATAACTTAGTGAAAAAAGTTGAATGAAAACATTGGGAAATAATACTACATATATATAAATAAACCCATCAAAGAGGAGTCAGGAAAGTTTTCTTCTTTTAAAATTAAAAACAAAACAAAACACCTAAGTCTTTAAACCTGAGAAACCAATGACCTGACCCAGCTGATGTGAAAGCTTGGTACTGTTGCTGATTCTGGCAGCACTAACCAGCTGTTCCCGCTAGCCTCTGCTGCAGGAAATGCCGAGGCAGGAGGAAGGGTTTCTGGCTGGGAGGGGAAACCATGTGATGGTCATGTGGTGTGAATGAAAAGCCAGTTACAGCCTTTTGGAATGCAAAACCTACTTAGCTTTGGCAAAACGTAGTTTTCTGGCTCAAAAGACAAAACACGTAAGAGAGCGCTTGAACATCTCCAAGCAAATGACTCTGACAGATATGGAAAGGCAGAGCAGAGACCCCTGGGAGTGGCAGAGACACAGTCCCTTAAGTCTTGGTGTTCTTATACCTTAAACAGAAAACAAATCATTTCACGACAATATTTAAATTGCTGAACAGCACACAAGTTCAGATAAAAGCCCAGTAAAAAAAATTTTCTATTTTCTTCAATTCTGAATAATTAGGAAAAAATACAAAGACATACAATATAAATAGGGCTTAAAAAAATTGACAAAGTATGTGCCCAGTTTCTTTCTGCATGTCATACCAAAGAAGCAAGCAACATTACAAATAAACACAATTAGTTTGGTCAAAGAATTAGTTCCAATTAGTAAGCTATAGTTGCATTATACATTTTAGCTTGCAAATCTACATCTCTGGCCTGACCTCTGGGTGATTGACACACCCCTCTTCCTGTGTTTTCCCAACTATCCACACTGATGTTCAATTCAAAGACCTGGGCATTACTCTTGATTCATCCTTTACTCACCCGACCACTTCACAACCAATCAATTTCTGATCCGCGCACTAAATACCTCTGAAATTCATCCACTTCTTTCCATTTCTACTGCCACTAACCTAGTTCAGGCTACCATTCCCATGCTTAGTATTAAGGGTTTGGGCTCTGACTTCAGGCTGACTTGCTCTGCCATGTATTAATGGGATGGACTTGGACAAGTTACTCATCAACAGAATTCTTAATCCTCTAGACCTGTGGTCGGCAAACTATGGCTCGCGAGCCACATGCGGCTCTTTGGCCCCTTGAGTGTGGCTCTTCCTAAGCCTTAGGAGTACCCTAATTAAGTTAATAACAATGTACCTACCTGTATAGTTTAAGTTTAAAAAGTTTGGCTCTCAAAATAAATTTCAATCTTTGTACTGTTGATATTTGGCTCTGTTGACTAATGAGTTTGCTGACCACTGCTCTAGACCTATATAAAATGAGGATAAGAATAATATCCACCTCACAGAGTTGTTGAGAATTTAAATGAAATGATCCATGTAAAAGTATTCAATAAACCTCAACTCTCACCATCATCCTCCTTTTAGGTGCCCAACACAATTCCGCTGGGTCCCCTTCTCTCCTAGAACTAACACTCTGAAGTAATTGTTCTGTCTCCCAGCCCAATTGTAAGCTCCTAATGGCAAGGACTAAGTCCACATATGACATGAATAAATGACTAATAAAACAATGATGACAATAATAAATGATTATATAACATATTAAGAGCTACATATATATATATATAAAAGCCAAGCGACCAGAACGACCAGTCACTATGACGTGCACAGCAGTGGCCAACCGGCCCAATAGGCCCCTCCCCCCAGCCATCCCTGCCCCTGTTGGCCCTCCCCAACCCCCATCGGGGGTGGGGCCGGCCAGCCAACTGCCCGAGGCTCCCTCCCCCGACCCCCTGACCAGCCCACCCTGATCGGCCCCCATCGAGGTGGGCTGGCTGGATCCCACCTGTGCACAAATTCGTGCATCGGGCCTCTAGTATAATAATGACTATACATGAGTATTAATATGTATTGTTATTATGTACTGAATGTGGTATTTATTTACAAATCATCAATGAGGAAAAGAAACATTAACATGTACAGCTGTAAATCAGCAAAAAAAATCAATAATCAAAAGCATCAGTTGCCATAACATTTTGATGTGTAACATAATGAATTTTATTTTTAAGTAACTCTCAAGTCTTCTCTTGAAAAGTAACATACATGGGCACTTCTTGATCTTAAAAAGATTCACTTTTGCTACTCAGCAATTTATTTTCCATGGTTTTGCAAGCCAGAGATAGTTGTTCCTCAAAACAAAGAAGCCACCAATAGTTTCAGAACTGTGACTCAAGTCTTTTCAGAGGAGCGCTTGAAAAAACATCTTTACCCACCCGCACTGACATCTAAGACTGCCTAACTTATGAGACAGACAAAGGGCATGTTTCATAATACTGAACCCACTCATTCTCAAGTAGGAAGAGGAGACTCAGATGTTTCCCTTTGGGGTTGAATTTTTTTAAAAATTAAAAGAGTGATGTGGTCCCTTTCTACTAGTTACAGAGAAATCACCCTCTTTTTTTTTTAGCAATGAAAACACTGTCCTCAGTTTTTGAAGGTGGACAGAAGTGAGAAAAACAAATCTGATTTTATTTCAAAAATTTAAATGGTGTTTTACTTCAAATTTCTCAACCTCCTGAGAGAAGTTCCAGATGAGGGCGGAGGCCCCACTCTGCCCCCCGGGTGGGGGTGGGGGGGGCAGCAGGCTACCTGGGCTCCGTAGACGCGCTGCATGGCCTGGAGCAGCTGGTTGGTATAATCCGTGAGGGTGCCAGCATCTTCTTCAAACACACTCAGTAAAGAGCGAGTCTGCAGGGAATGAAGAAAAGAGAACAATGCTATTTCTAAGTGGAAAAGTTACAAAGGAGGTCGAAAACACATACACAGAAATCGGGGGAGAAGGTGCCTGTTCTCTGACTTTCTTCTTTTAGGTGCTAGTACAAGTTGATTCCTAAAAGCTTTAATTTAGGACTCCTTTTCTAATCCTTTAGACCACAGAACCGGGGCAAACAATACAAATTTGAGTATTGGGGCCAGCAAAGGAAAGCCAGTTTTTTAAAGATTAAGACTCAGGACTATTATCTGTCTCTACCTCAGCACCAGTAAGTCCATCCAAGTAAAAAAAAAAGTGTTAAAAGGGCAGCCTCTCCCTTCGATCCCATAAACTGAACACCATGTCAGGCCTGTCTGTGCACCCAGGGCGTGGACACCAGCACTGCATCACCAGCAGCTAACCATCTGTCTGGTTTCTGCTGTCTTGGACATCTTGCAAGAGGCTGTCACTCTTTCCCCTTACAGTACTACAGTCAATTTCCATGTCTTTCGTCATACATTATCCAACCAATTTTCAAACTCACGGCCAGGAAATGTTGTGTACCCTGGGTCCACCAGCAGTAGATCTGGGCACAAAACTCAAACAGCAACTTAACAAGAACTCTAGTTCAGTTTCTTCGGGAAGACTAACTCCTCAGTGTTCCGGGAGCGGGGGAGCAATGTCAGTGGTGAAAGGTATCTCCTATCTGACACACGCTGAGCAGTAAGGACGTAGTTATACATTGGATGGTGTCTGAAGAAGTACCAAGGCCGCAGGTAAGAGACCATATCTACTCAAGGGACTTCTGTTAATGTGCCCAGCAGAGTAGGAATGTAAAATACCACGCTAATGATCATGGGATCTCTATTTCAGAAAACAGACCTAGAATGGAGAGTAAGTTAAGGAAATGCCTTTATGAGGTGATAGCAAAGCACTTTACAATGAACAATCCATTAAAGCTTATTATTTCCCTACAAGTAAGTTCCAAGTCCTTCTTTATTCTTCTAACCCAGGGGTCCTCAAACTACGGACCGTGGGCCACATGCAAATACAAATATTGTATTTGTTCCCGTTTTGTTTTTTACTTCAAAATAAGATATGTGCAGTGTGCATAGGAATTTGTTCATAGTTTTTTTTTTAACTATAGTCTGGCCCTCCAGCGGTCTGAGGGACAGTGAACTGGCCCCCTGTTTAAAAAGTTTGAGGACCCCTGTTCTAACCTATCTTTGGTAAGAGAGCAATGACTGACCTCAAAGCACCTCAATAAACTGGAGCAGAAACCTAGGCACTTGGAGAGTTTGTTCCACAAACTGGTGCCCTTCACAGCAGTACATGCTTAGCCTGGCTTTGCCCCAGGTAATCACTGAGGCTAAAAATACCTGCTCTGAGACCACTGTACTCTCTCAGGACAGTCCTTATCCACAGGACCAGAATGCAATGAATAAGGAAAATGTAAGACCGATTTTTTTAAAAGCTCTCAATGAGATCAAAATATCACAGGGTGCAGATAGTGTGTAATTTGTCTGCTAAAACAGAGTTCTTCAAACTTTTTACAATTAAAACCCACAGTACAAAACACATTTTACCAAAGAATATCATTAGTATGCATACACACAAACTTTTTTTTCTATTCCATTCTGTTCTGTTCCACTTGTAAATAAAATCTCGGTTGTGACCTACTGGATCTAATCATCCATTAATGGATATCAACCAGCAGATAAAAAACATTGGTTTAGAATTCTTCATTCCATTTCTTTAAAGTATACTTTTTATTTTTTTGGGGAAAAACGATTGTTACAGGACATTCTTAGAACCTACACTGGATGGTCTATCACTCTCCATTCATTTACACATGCAGCTCTGCCTTCATCCAGTATCTGGTGAACCATCGTGCTCGGAACTGAAACTCAAAGGTGATGAGAACCAACTCTACATTCTCCAGGAGCTTAGTCTGCTGGTGCCTCTCAAAGGACCTGGGATCAACCTGGGACCCTATCAGTCCTGGATCCAAATTTGCAGAGTTAATGAGATAATGAGTGCACATAAAGCACCTACCAGTGCCTTACATATAGTGATAGCAAATGATATTGCTGACACAAAAGATAACGAATTTTCATTGCTTATTATATTCTGGACACTAAAGGCTTTACATGTATGATTTCATTTTAACACTACAGCAACACTGTTATCTAGGCAGCTGTCCATAAATGCCATCTAATAGTAGAGGACCTTTCCCGGTGCCAGTGCTGTAGGAGCCCACCAATGTTATGACTCTAATATCTTTCTTTGCTATAACTAATATGTCTAGGAGAATGGGAAGGAAAGAGAGGGATACAACTGGATTGGGGATATTTAATTTTTTTACTACAACTGACATCCATTTAGTTGCGTCCTATTTATTGTTTTCAATACTTTTAGGAATAAAATAGAATGGAAAATGGGAAGTAAGATGAAAAGAGAGAACTTCTGTAAATATCCTCCACGAAGAGACTAGAAAGAAAACTAGCTACATGCGCCCGACCAGAACAGCGCCAAGGAGGAGCCTGCAACGGAGGGAAGGGAACGTGAGATTAAAAATGGTGGCAGAGTAAGTGGATGCTGCATGGACATGCTCCCAGGAACAAACTGGTATTACAACTAAAATACAGGAAAACTTTCTGAATAATCAACGGAAAACTCGCAGGAGAACCCTGACACCCGAGGAGCGAAAGTGGAGACCGCATAGAGACTGTATCCTTAAAACTGTTTTCCTTGAAATATTGTTTATTGCATGTAACATTATTATACTTAAAATCGTTTTTCTTGAAAATAAAAAATAAAAACAGGGAAAGAAAAAAAAAGATGGAAAACTAAAACTACCATTTACTCTGTACCTACGTGTCAGACGCTGTGCTGAGCACTAAATATTTGTTACTTCATTTAATACTTCCAACAACTTAACCGAAGTAAATGAGAACCAACCCCACTTTACAAATAATGAAACTGAAGTTCATCGCGGTTAGGAAACTTCCTCAGCCTCCCAGGGCTGGGATGTGAACCCCCGTGTGGCTGGTCCCAATCGCCATGCTTCCTCCACTGTGGGAGGCTGCATCCGTCCCCCAGCAGGGTAAGTTCTACCCGTGGGCATGCCCTTTGGTCCACATCTCACAGTCCTGCCTGAAGGCAGGATAAAGGCTGTCTGGCTGTCTTCTCTTTGGTCGGCTACTGTCATGCTCTCACCGATGATAACTGCCAAGAACCATATCGCAAGTGTTGTTTTTCTTTCTTTGGACATATTTACCATGACACCCATTAAAACTGCCAAGAAAATTCCAATCTTCCCTTTGTAATTTAACTAGGCCATGATCTCCCCTGGAAAAAGAATATCCCCAGCTATCTCAGACACTGTTTGGATATTAGGCAACATAGTACAAAGTTAAGAAAATTCCTTGGCAAGCAGAATGGGGAAAACTGAGACAGATGGCTGATTTAAACTGGCCCCATCCAGCACCCTGACTCACCTGCTTCTTTCTCCTTTGCTGGACCACTCCCTTAAGCATTAAGCTCTAGGGACAATGAGGTTCTGATCAACATTAAATAACCTTAGGAGCAAAGCCTCATGTCTGCTGACCACAGAGACAGAGTTTTGGTCAAAGTAGAGATAACATCTAGGCCTCAGTTATGTTTCAGCTCCCTGCCCAGAAAAGAAGCAAAACCAGAGAAAGCAACACCACAACTGACATTAGGACCAGATACAATGACTAGTGACCCCCCCTACCCTAGTGTCAACCAATCAGTAGAGACTGTGACCCTGAAAAAACCCACCTGGAAAGTTGATGAATATTTTTTTGAGATCCTTGAGACTTCTCCTAAAATCCCCCCTTTTGGAAAACACATAAAAACCCTTAAGGCAAAGGACCACTGCCCAGGCCTTCCCCACCCTCCTCCTTCCCTCAGCATGTATCTTTGCTTCCCTTCTCCTAAGCTCTAAGGCCCTTTTTTGCCTCTGTGACTTGTTTCCCAAGTCCACACAGCCCAGCTGGTTCACTGCTTCTGCCTCTGTAACTTTCTTTCTAAAAGGTTAGTCAACTTCTTGTGCTAGAGTTCTTGACCCTGAATTCATTCTTTGCAGAACTCAAGAACTGAGGTCTAACATCACCACTAACAATATCATTTACCAGCTCCACATCTGCTTAAACTTGTATGTGGAACAGGAATGTTCTGAGGCATAAAGAAGGAATGAAACCAAAGACCAGGCAAAGATACAGCAGTTGTTCAAAAATCCTACAAAAATATCAGAAAGATATTGGTGCATATCACTTATAAAGACAATAACAGCAATCATTTATGGAGTTACAATGACATGCAAGCATGAAGACACTTTATATATGCTATTTATTCTTCAGAAGAATTCCATTAAGTACCTATTTTTATTCTAACTTTAGAGATGTCAAAACACAAGCTAAGAGAGGTTGAGTAACTTGCGTAAGGGTAACAGTGGCAGAATCAGGATCTGAATTCCATCCTTTTTCTATTACCCTATACTCTCAAGAGTATGCCTGGCCAGAAACACAAAACCTGACACCCTATGGACACAGCCTCAGCTCCACATTATCTCTCTATCTTATAGGAACTGAGTGTTACCTAATAAAATAATCCTAGACATTTTTTTACTAAAGAATAGCCATATAATTATATAATGGCATAATTTTAATAGCTCTGATTATAAAAATATATATATATTTAAATTATATATCTAAGTATTTTGTAAGGTGAAAACAATTAAAGCTCTTATACCTAACATTTGGCAGAGGGAGAGAACTGTCTCAGTAGAACCTTGTCTACTGAAAGGAAATGTACTGTAAACAAAGAGAAGAGTGGGAGAGGGAAGAAACCCCTCCACAATGAAGACATAACCACCATGTTGTGTTCTGAGGCATCCTGCTTGACTAAAGACCGGCCTGGTTTGGTGAGAGAGGGCTATTCCCAGCTGGACTACTCACTGCATAATCTCAGAACTAAGCCTTTTATCTCTCTGTGCTTCGGTTATGCCAACAGCAAAGGAAACAAACAAACAAAAAGTTAAAACCAAACAGCAAGCAATAGTGCTTTTGTCTTCACCTTATCTCAAAAGTGGACTATTTACACAAAAGAGAATAAGCCCCCGAAGAGGTATGGGCTGCCTCAGCTCAACGCTGCGTTTGTGTCCCTATCGCAGCAGTATGCACACTGTCCTGGAACTGCTGCTCTCCTTATCGGTCTCGGGAACAGACTGTGAAGCGGCGGAGGGCAGGCACATTTATCTCATTTGTCATTACTCCCCAGCATCTAGCAGCGCCTGGCGAGAAGCAGAGGCTCACTAGCAAATAGCAATGGAGACAAGTATCTCAATGCCTAAAACTCTCCCTGTCATGCATCAGAAGTAACCAGAAATACTACTAGTATGTGTATGCACATAAACCAGCCGTATGAGACATCGTGCGGTACTAAAAAGGAGGACTTGAGTAGATGTGGTTAAGGTTCAGCATTGCTATTCATCTCTTCCTGGGTCACTATGTTCAAATACAAAAGCTTTTGTGTTCATTTAATGAATCCTGTGCAACCAGGTTACTGGAGCAACCCTCATAATTACTCAACAGGAAACGAGAGGAAACAAACAATAGGTGGTTTCTTAGGATCTTTTCCTTTCAGTGAAACAACATTTTAGGTCACTGATGACAGAAAAGCCAGGTGTTAGGTAGCTGGGCTAATGTGAGCAATACAGGCAGACTGCTTGGGTTCCAATCCTGACTCTGCCCCTTGATAGCGTATACCCTTGAGCAAGTTATTTAACTTCTCTGCTCCTTGGTAATTTTAATAGAGCACCTACTTCAGAAGATGGTTGTTGGGAGGATTAAGTGAATGAATATACGTAAAGCATTTAGAACAGTGATTGGCATGTATGATATAGGTGTTTGCTATTGTTTTTATTCTTTACACATAAAACAAAGGAGCTGGATTAGATTCCTTCCAGTTTCAAGTCTATGAGTTTCCTTGGGAGTAAAGCTGCACCAGGCACATGCCCCATCCAAAAATGTTAAATAAATCTGCTTTGATGATTACCAAAGACCTTCTTGAAAGTTAGCATCCATTCAACAACCTCACCAAGAAACCTAGTGGGGTGACACCCAAATCTCAAAAGCAATGACAAATTCCCTACATGAAGAGGAACATTTAATAGGAATGACAATGCCTCTAAACCTCCTCCTCCACATACAAGCTGAGTTATAAACCATGCAGATGCGGTACAATTTTAAGCGTTTAAAGCCCCTTAAAGATTATCTGCTCCATGTCCCTCATTCTGCAGATGAGAAAACTGGGCCAGGATGGAGACAGAGTAAGTGACTTGCTCAAATCACATGATAAGCTAGTGTTCGAGCCAGAATTAGGACCCAGGTCTCCTGTCTTGTTTGCCAGGCCTCTTTCTACTTACTCCCAGCTGAGAAAATCCTGTAAACCACCCAAAAATAGTGGCTTGTGAGAGATAAAAATTCAGGTAACAAACATATCAGTGAGAGCAACAGTTAGTGCAACCCCTCGAAACTGGCTCAGCCATCGCCATGCTCAGTTAGGACGGCAATACATCCTTGCACCTCCGTTTCTCCAACTTCAAAGCATAGGATTTTGAAAATCCTTGTTCAAAATGCTAGTTAGACAATCTACACTATTGTCTTCGACCCCACGCAATATGTGTGCGGACGGGCGAAATGACTTCTACCAAGCGCTTTGGTCCCAGCACATGCCAGACGTGTGGAGACTTCAAAGAGGCCTTTGAAAAGTCCATCAGACCAGCAGATGCAAATTAAAAAGACGAAATCACAGCTTGCTTACAATGCCTCACAAAGAAGTGGGCGCAAGGCAGCTAAGCCCGCACACACAGCCCCTTTGATTACGTATTCTGAACTGGAGAGATGCGGGTTGGCTATAGGTTAAGCCCAAACGATCACCCCGGGACTACAACTCACTGAGAAGGAAAAGGAAAGGACCCAGAAAGACAAGAGAAACTGGGAAAGGAAAAGAGGTCAATCTCATTCTAATTTTTCAGGAGTTGGGACTCCAGGGAACAGACTTATTTAAATAACCAGGGAGGCAGAAGCAGGGGAGTAGATATGAAGCTGGGAAATGTTAATGGAGAAGAAGAGTTCCCTGGGCGAAGGCGCACTGAATCGCGAACGAATGCCATCCTTCTGCACTCAGCTGCTGGGCGCACGCACCAGCCTTCACCTGCAGAGCTCAGAGGACCTGGCTCTCACCTCGGGGCGCTAATGAAGTCCTCCTGCGAGACAAATAGGGCTGCTATTGTTAATGTTCTCTTCACAAAAAGCAGCGCCAAAGGGAGGCCTGGTACCGCGGGGGAGGGCCAGGCTCTGCCTCCCACTCCGGCCCTAAATCCACCAGGTCCCATGACATCGCTGAGAGTAGAGACGATAATAATAGAGGCGACTCCTCACCAACAATGCAACAGGCACCGTCTCTAACTTTACAGGCGTCTCCTTATTTACTTCTAACCATCCCGAGAGGCGGGTGTAACTATGTCCCTATTTTACAGATGACAACACTGAGGCGCCGGGAGGTTAAGTCCTGTGCCCGCGGCACCCGGCTAGTCCTCGGCGGAGCGCGAGTCCAGGCCGGGCAGCCTCGGGTTCAGCGGACTCTGGAAAGGGGTCAGGACACAAAGGCTCGGGCCTCGGGGTGGCTTGCCGGGGTCCTCCAGCTCAGCCAGGGGGACACCCCCTCCGGGGACACCCGGGCTCAGGACACAGGGCCGGGCCCGCCCCCCTCGCCCCCGAGGGGGCCCCGGGAGCACTCCCAGCCTCCACCCCGGGGCGGCCGGAGGGGCCTCCTCGGCCTCAGCCGGCGGGCGAGGGGGGCCGGGCGGCGGGAGGTACCTGGGGGCTGTCCTGCAAAGCCTCCTCCAACAGCAGCTTGTCCACGGCGGGCATGGTGCCGCGCGGCGGGGCCGAGGGCCGGGTGGATGGACGCAGGGCAGGAGGCGCGGCCGCCGAGGCTGCTCCCGGCTCCGGAGACCAGGCGGACGCTCTGTGCCCGCGACCGCCCCGCGCGCGCCACGCCTGCACAGGGGCCGCCGCCGCCTCCCGGCCCTCCTCCCAGCCCACTCCTCCCCTCCATTCCTCTCCCCTCCCCTCCCCTCCCCTCCCGCGCGGAAAACAGGAAGTGTGGCGAGCGCTTGCCGGCCACCGGAAGTGTGGCCAACAGCGGGCCGGGCACCGGAAGTGTCGCGGCCCCTTCGCTGCGCCCTGGCTTTGCGGGAAGCCGCAGACTCGCCGGTGGCCCCGCTGCCTCTGGGGCGTTGGTCTCCGCGGTTAGGGGCCCCTTGCTTATGCCAGGCAGGGCAGAGAGCCCGAGAAGGGAACCGAGGGCGGAAGATAAGGCCTTATCTGCTGTGGCTGCCCAGGAAACCTTTGAATCGGAGGACCTGGGAGCGAACAGATTTTGCTGCTGTGATTCGCCACTTCTTTTTTTAATGGAAAACCCTCCACGTGCACACTTTTTCTGGGTGAATCTCAGTGCCCCCAAAACAGCTCTGAGGACAGAAGGGTCACCTAGTTTTCAGATAACAGGAGGACTAAGTCATTTGTGGTAATCAGACGTAATCGCTTTGGGGAAACCACAGCAGCTGGATTTGAGCGCTATGATTAGGTCTCATCCTCCTGGCTCCTGTGTTGTCATTTTGAAAAATTTTATAATCAAGTGTGCCCATACACTGAAGTGTTGGGGGTTCAAACCCAGCTGAGACACACACGGAAAGGCAACTGATCAATGTTTCGCTTTCACATAGATGTTTCTCTCTCTCTCTCTCTCTCTCTCTCCCCCCCCCCCCCCCCCCATTCTCTTCCCCCATTCTCTTCCCCTCTCTTTAAAACCAGTAAGTTGCCCTCAGCGGTTCTCAACCTGTTGGTCGTGATCCCTTTGGCGGTAGAACGAACCTTTCACAGGGGTCGCCTAAGACCATCCTGCATATCAGATATTTACATTACGATTCATAACAGTAGCAACATTAAGGTTATGAAGTAGCAACAAAAATAATTTTATGGTTGGGTCACAACATGAGGAGAGCTGTATTTAAAGGGCCAGAAGGTGGAGAACCACTGCGCGGCCTAGCTGGTTTGGCTCAGTGGACAGAAAGTTGGTCTGCGGACTGAAGGGTCCTGGCTTCGATTGGGGTCAAGAGCACATGCCCAGGTTGCGGGCTCCATCCCCAGTAGGGGGCATGCAGGAGGCAGCTAATCAATTCTCTCTCTTCATTGATGTTTCTATCTCTCTTTCCCACTCCCTTCCTCTCTGAAATCAATAAACATATAAAATAAAAAAATAAAACCAATAAGCACGTCCTTGGATGAGGAATATATTTTTATATATTTTAATAAGGGTATGTATATATCCCTATTAAACTATTGTGAGGGTGGATTTCAAACATTCACCCAACTGTGTCTGAAATCGCTGGGTGGCTGTGAGGTTGGTGACAGGAAGTACAACTATGGGCAATTTAGAGCTGCCATATCCTTTGGCGAGAGAAGGGATGAACTCTATGGAGCTGTAACCTCTTACCCATTGAAGACTAATGGGGAGAAGGACGCAAGCTATTTCCATAGACACTTACCTGTGTGTTCTGGAGTAACCAGAACTTTTTCAGTGACAGACAGGCAGGCTTGAGAAAAGGTCACGGAGAGCTTTGCTCAAGTTCTGAAGCCTTGGGCTCCGTTTGTTATCACCTCCTTATAACTCTGTTAGGAATTAAGGCTTGAATTTCCATTTGAACTCATAAAACAAGACAAAGTGTAGAAAACTAAGGTTTCAGTGATAGGCCACTGACTTTAAACTTCTGCAAAATTAGCATCCAGGCCCTCTGGTACCCGTGCCTTTCAAAGTGGGAATAGTCAGAGACTGGGAAACGCTCCAGAGAACTCATCGTCTGGTCTCATTGCTGTTGGTCATGAAGCAAGAAACTTGGAAGTTCAGTAGCATGAATGTCCCTAAATTTGAAGTCCTGAGTTTATAGAAAGGAAAGTAAGAATAAAGAACTGCCCTGACCAGTTTGGCTCAGTGGATAGAGCGTCGGCCTGTGGACTGAAGGGTCCCAGGTTCCATTCCGGCCAAGAGCATGTACCTCGGCTGCGGGCACATCCCCAATAGGGAGTGTGCAGGAGGCATCTGATCGATGCTTCTCTCTCATCGATGTTTCTAACTCTCTATCCCTCTCCCTTCCTCTCTGTAAAGAAAATCAATAAAATATATTTTTTAAAAAAGAACAGATTAGGAAGAAGGTGTGGCATCGTGCAGAGATGACTGGCTTTGGAGTTAGACACACCTGCCTTTGAGCTTTGGCTTGCTAGCCACGAGAGGCCGGGCGGTTCTCCAGCCTTCCTGAGCCTCGGTTCACTTCTCCATGGGACAGGAATAATATCTGTCACAGGCTGTTCTCATGGGCATGTGGCACGGGCCCTGTATTGATCAGGACTCTTTCAGTCGAAAGTGACCAAGCCCTAACTCCAGTTAGCTTAAGGAAAACATAAAAGGCTGGGAAAGGGTGGAGGGGAATGAAGAGAGGGTGGTTTTCTTAGATCCTGCTACCTGAAAGGGCAGAATGGAGGGGGATCCAGGAACTCAGAGTCACTGGGTTCACTGCTCATCCTCTCTGTATTGGCTTCATTCTGACCCATGTCTCAGGCTCACTAGAACCAGGTTGTTTGGCAATTGCACACTCACTTCTGGTGCTGGGACACCTCCCAGCTTTAGTTTGAAAAATCCTAGGGAAGGGCTCTGATAATCCTGGTTTAGGAAATCTACCTGCCCACTCCTTGGACCACTAGCTGTGGCCAAGAACCAGGGTGAGCCCCAGCCCAGGTCACAGCGACACCCTTGAGGCCAAAGGAGGAGTTGTCTGTTATCAGAAAGTGGAGTGAGAAGCACTGCATGGACCAAGCATGAGAAGCCTACCCCAGGTCCCAGACCAACCTTTACCTTCAACCCATACCTCCTCCCTCACCCATCCCACACTCTCTCTTCCTCCTACTCCACATCTCAGTGGATGGCAACAGCCAGGGGCTGAAGCCAGAAATCTGGGAGTCAAGCTATATTCTCCCCCCTTGCTTACCTCTCCTATGGAATGAATCACTGGCCCTAGTACTCTGCCCACCAACTCCTTGCGCATCCCTTTCTCTCCATCCCCCTGACCCTGCTCTCACAGAGACCTCATCAACCTTTCTCCTTGTACCTCTTTTTCTTGTAACTTACACACTCTGGTAAGAATTGTTTTTCCAAAATAAAATAGTCTTGTAGTGTGTCTTCCTTGCTCAACAGTTTTTATTTCTTGTTTTTTTTTGCTTCCTTTAATCCTCGCCTGAGGACATGCTTATTGAAGAGAGAGCGAGAGCGAGAGCGAGAGAGAGAGAGAGAAGAAGAAGGAGGAGGAGGAGGAGGAGGAGGAGGAGGAGGAGGAGGAGGAGGAGAAGGAGAAGGGAAGAGAGGAGAGAGAAACATCCATTGATTATGTTCCCATACTGACTGGGAATTGAACCTGCAACCTTTTGGTGTATGAGACAATGCTCCAACCAACTGAGCCACGCTGGCGAGGGTGGGAGATTTTTTAATGGCTCCGCATCAAAGCCAACTACATAATTTCTGGGGCTCAGTGCAAAATGTTTAGAAAGCAAAGAGAAATGCCATTAAATGTATTAAAATATGAAAATATGAAACTTCCTCCTTTCCATTTTTTTTTGTAGTGTCTCTTATTTGCCATTTTATGTAAAGAAAAATTCAAATGATAAATTATGGCACAAACTTTATTGTCCATTTTTATATTGTGCAATGCCAGTTTTAAATGCAAATATGGGAGCCTTTAACTCATATGTGACACAACTTGTACTTTGTAGCCCATTGCATAAAACGAACCCAACTGTTTTATCTCACTTCTTAGTATGCGCACATACTATCAATAGTCGGTGGGAGCTGGTGGCTTCCATAATATGCTTACCTTGTACTTGCTCAACTCCCACCCATAGTAGGTCTGCAGGGATGCAGTGCTCTCAGGCCTTCATGAATCCCACATGTGAATGAAGCAGCAAGATAATGCATAATGTAAATACCTTCTCTGCTCATGGGCTGGCTTCATTGTCCCATTGGACTTTCCTTACAAAACAAACACTCAAAGACAAAACTATTAAGAATTTTAAGACAGCCAACAGCAGAGCAGTAAAGCAAGCACAGGGCCCTACTGAGCATGGGGTACTGTGGGACTGAGCAGGTCACATGTCCATGAAGCTGGTCCTCCTTCCTACTTTCTAGAAGGTGAGTTCAAACTACTTCAAATGAAATACCAGACCCTATATGATGGAGTGAGGCCTAGGCCTCATCTCTTTCCTTTCTCAATGTACTCTTCCAACTTTCTTTGCCCCCTGAATTTTTCCTCCTGCAAGGATGAACTTCTCGTCATCTTCTCTCACACCATTCTCTTTGTCTGAAATGTCTGAGATCCTCTGCTCATTTTAAAGTTTCAGCTCAAAGGCTGCATCCTCTGTAAAGACTGCCTTGACTCTCCCAGGGAGACTGAGATCCTCTTCTCCGATGTTGCCTGCAGTCTGGTGAAGTCTGCATATTGCATCGCCATCGCCATTGCTCATGTGCCTATCTCCCCAACACTAAGCTCTTCAGGGACAGGCTAGACCTGGTTCAATAAAATCCCTGTGAATTGAATGAAAGAATGAAGCAATGCCTGGCATACAGTAGGCATTCATTCATTAGTTGATTCTTTCAAAAATACCTGCTGAGCACCTACTATATAATGGGCTCTGGGTCATGCCTTTCCTTCCTGAAACAAATACTTAGTGTCTCCTGCACGCCAAGGCCTATGTTAGGAGCTAGGAAGTCATTGGAAACAAGACAGGCAGGGTCCTTTCCTTCTAAGACCTTACATCCTCCTTGGCTCTCAGCAAAAGTCATTTACTTCCTCCTCCTTTCCCTGTGCCTCCCAAGAGGTAACTGAATCAGTCATACATATTTTAAGACTTTCTCTGCTTCCACCTTCTGCTCAGGATTCTCTTTCTCTGCACCATTCTCAGGTACCAAGAGATGGATGTTTGATCTTTCCAGAGTCATTTTGTTTTGTTTTGTTTTGTTTTTCAACCACTGCAGAGGTCAACATAGAATGAACACAAAACCAGCCCTTAGACCCTGCCAGTTTGGGCCTTCTTATGAAATTACTCCAGAGATTATTTCACTTAGGCTCAAGAAAGTCACTAAATGCAGACTACGGTTTTCAATCTCTTCCCCCTCACCTAATTGTTTCTCTCACAAATTTGAGGTTTATTTCCTTGTAGCACAGACCCTATCTGGTAATCAAAGCCTCAGTTGGAGCGTGGTTGGCTCCAGAGCTCAGCTCAGGCTAAGCAGAGAGAGAGCAGGCCATTGTTTGCATGCTTGAGTTCTTGCTGACATAAGCCTGTTTTTCCACCCTCCTTTCCCTTATCCCTGACCTCCCTTGGCCTCATGTAATTTCTAAGTGTTCTTCGGTGGAGAAGAGTGTCACGAGGGCTTCCTTTATAAAAGCATCCTTTACTCCTACAGAGCTGATTCTCTCCAACCTTCTCCCAGCTGAGATGAAATTCTTTATGCTTAATCATGGCTAAAAGAAGAAATATTTTGGAAAATCTGAGAAAAGTCACTTCAAAGACTATTCATGACGTAGAGAATGAAATTATGTTTTAGATGAAGACGTTGCGACGGAAGGGTCATAGTATGAACTGAATTGTGTGCCCCCACTAACTTCATATGCTGAAGCCCAAACCCTCAATGTGCTGGTATTTGGAGATGGGTCTTTGGGAGGTAATTGGGATTTGAGGAGGTCTTAAGGATGGGAGCCTCAGGATGGGATTAGTGGCTTTATATAAAAAAAGAGGAAGTGAGGGAGATAATTCCCTCTCCACCTGTGAGGACACAGTGAGAAGGCCAGGAAGAAGGCCCTCACCAGGAACTGAATCAGCCAGCACTTTGATCTTGGACTTCCTAGCCTCCTGAGGTCATCATTAACTTCCACACGCCTCTGTTAAGTGTGGTCACTGTTGAATAGTTTGGGTCCTCTGAAGATCCTACTGTTGAATAGTGTGGGACCATTCAGAGCATATTAGAAGCTAGATTGACCACATCAACTGCCTCAGCCATTCACTGCACTTTATTAATTTAAATGATGGCCCCATCTGACCTCTGACACATTGGAAGGGGCAGTGGGTTGCTGGATCCAATGACCACTTAAACTCATTTCCAATCCATGAATTAGGCTTTCATGGATTTCTTATTCCTGAATAAAGTACTGTTATGGAGGACGCAGCTCTTCGTCACAGCGTTTTGGCTCACTCTGCTTCCCCGGAAGGTGTTGGAGGGGTACCCAAGAGGATATGGCCACTGATTGACCTGAGAGCTGGACCTGGGCAATCAGTGCCTCCTCACACCTCCATGTCTTTGGAATATACACTCCCCCACCTTTCTCACAGTGGGAGCTGTTTCAAGGACACAGCCTGAGAGAGCAAGGTGTTAAGACCATCTCAGTGCTTCTCAACCTTCTGGCCCTTTAAATACAGTTCCTCATGTTGTGACCCAACCATAAAATTATTTCCGTTGCTACTTCATAACTGTCATGTTGCTACTGTTATGAATTGTAATGTGAATAGCTGATATGCAGAATGGTCTTAGGTGACCCCTGTGAAAGGGTCGTTCGACCGCCAAAGGGGTCACGACCCACAGGTTGAGAACCGCTGAATGATATACATGAACACAGAGAAGGCCTCTGTATAAACGTTAAGGTTCTGGCCGGTGAGTGTGGAGATCGCCTCCTTTTGCTACCACGCAAGACAAGCTTTGCCAGTAAGTTACCTTGCTCATTAAATTCCCCCTGCCAATCTGGAGCAGTCTGCCTCTTTCTTTGTTTTTTCCTTGCACTCCATACATGGGGGCCAATGAAACCAAAGGAAGGTCACTGAAGGTTTAAACAAGGCAGATGGGATTGTCCCTCTCTGGCTTGAAATATTTCTATAGCAAATTTGCGTATCAAATACAATGTTTTAGAATACTTGGGATAGAATGATAATAATAATACCAATACCAATAACAGACAGTAACAGCTTCCATAAATGGAGGCCTAATATATGTCAGGTGTTACGCTAGATGCCAACTATATATATATCCTATATAATAAAAGGCTAATATGCAAATTGTCCTCTTGGGAGTTCAATCGACTGGGAGTTCGACAGATTGGGAGTTTGACAGCTCTCTATGATGTGCGCTAACCACCAGGGGGTGGTGCAAAACAAAGGATGGCCAGGGCCAGCAGCTGGCAGCTGGGAAAAGGAAGGCCCCGATTGGTCCTGATTGCCAGCCAGGCCTAGGGATCCTACCTGTGCAGGAATTTCATGCACCGGGCCTTTAATGTGTGTGTGTGTATCTATCTATCTATCTATCTATCTATCTATCTATCTATCTATATGTAGATAGATAGATAGATATACACACACACACATGTATATATATATATATATATATATATATATATATATATATATATATTTGAGGTCTTACAATAATCAGGCGAGAAATGTATCATTGTTCCTTTCTTATGAGTTAGGAAGCAGAGATCCACATAGCTAGTTTGGATGCAGAACTGAGATTTGGATTCAGATCTGACTCCAGTGTGTGTGCTTTGTTCACTGCACTGCACTGGCCTCTGCACCAAATGTGAGATTCCATACCTGGATCCTGCTTTCAGGGGTGCTATATAATGGAGCCAATGTTTGATGTTAGAAAAGTACCATCCTGCTGGCCCAGGGCACAGTGGAACTAGGTTGTGAAGCAGGACTCCTCTTGCAAAGATTCCTTTGATCTAGCATTTGAGGAACAGGGTGTGTTTCCCATATCATTGAATTGTCATTTTGTTATTAAGAGAAAATGTTTTTGAGCAGAGTCAGAAAATCTTGGGATAAAAGAGCCTTCATTCTTCTTTGTGTGTTTTAAACAGAATAGACTGGACACAACTAATTCTATTTTTGGCGTGTCAAGGCCAGTTTTTATAAGCACGGATTGTGATTGTCTAACATAGTGTCACTCCTGGGGCCATCGCAGGCTACTTATAAGGAGCTTTTGCCTCTATATTAACTGGCATGATCTACTTTTGTGTTTTTTGTTCATTTGTTTGTATCTGTTTCTTCTGTCTTTCTCCTTTCTCTTAGGCTGTCAGCTGTCACTTTTCCTAGATACTTCCCCATCCCACCAATTTTCAATATATCTACACTGCTGTTCTTTGAAAACCATCTT
Organism: Myotis myotis; assembly: GCF_014108235.1. Classification (NCBI taxonomy): domain Eukaryota; kingdom Metazoa; phylum Chordata; class Mammalia; order Chiroptera; family Vespertilionidae; genus Myotis; species Myotis myotis. Next base: position 201,377,133 of record NW_023416335.1, read on the forward strand.
GAGTTATTGAATTAGAAACTTTATTTTTCAAAAAATTTCAATCAACCATAGGTAGGGTGTGTGGCTGCCCTTAGACTCTCCCCAAGGGCAGTGTGCACAGGCTTCTGATGGTGCTTATTTCTTACCATTATTTCCTCTGCTTAATTCTGGGTTTGTGACTATGCTTTAGGACCCAGCCTGTGAGAGTCTGCCTTTGATCAAGATGGCATTACTTATGCACAACAATGGATGCTTTTACTTCCAAGTAAGAGAGAGAGCCTTACTCAAACTGGCTTAAACAATAAGGGAATGTGTTATCTCAAAGGACACTAAGTCCAGAGATAGGGCAGGCTGCTGGGTTGCTTGATTTAATGCCTCAACAGTGCTATCAGGGACCCAGATCTTTCCATCTCGTGGTTCTGCCATGAACATCAGAACAGCCATGGCAGCAACTGGGGCAACAACTGAGGGAAATGAGAGAATCCTTGCTGCAAACATAAAACCTAAGTTCTTCCCTTTACTATGATTGGCCAGTGTAAGCAACAAGCCCACCTTTGGACCAATAAGATCTGCCAGGGGAATTCAGTGTTCTGATTGGCCTAGATCAGGGGTCAGCAAATATTTTCCGGAAAGAACCAGGCAATAAATATTTTAGTTTTGTTAGCCATACAGTCTCTGTCACTCAACTCTGCGGTTGCACCGCAGAAGCAGCCACAGGAAATGCTGGGTGTGGTTGTTTTCAAATACACATTATTTATAAAACAGGTAGTAAGCCCATGGGCGGTCCTCTGCCCTAGACTAGCAAGAATCCACCCCCGAAGCTGGACATGAAGCAACATCTCCAGTCGTGGGGTAGGAGTGGACACGTGTGAAGAACTGGGAAATGAGTATGTTAGCGGGGGAGGGGCCTGGACACTACTAGCAGACAATGGTTCATTGCTTTGTCCTTTGGAGGACTGGAGTTTGAAACCACTACGTTTTCCACTACAGTGAAAAACAAAGAGAAGTACTATGAATGCTGCTCGACTATATGAATATAAATTTGATACAGCTTACCATTAAACTGATCGCTTTAAGAACCACTCTCTTCTTTGCCCCTTCTTTCCTTACCCCTAAGGCTCTAGCCTTAGAGGGAAGCACATTTCCTGGAAGGTGACAGGCCCTCCTGAGCCTTGCACTTGCTCTTCCCTTTCTCAGGAACAATACCTCTCCTCCTTGTCACCCCTTCTCTTGGATAAGTCCTGGTCATCCTCAAAACTCTGCTCCATCATCTCCAAGACCTTCCGTGAGATGAGTGCTTCTCATTTAGGGTCCACACAGCCCTGTACATACCTCCATTAGGGCACATGGCACCCTGCACCGTGAAGATCTGTTTACAGGTGGATCTCCCACCACTGACTGCACCATCTGGGGGCTCTCATTCCACTGTGTGTCCCAATTCCTGCTAGCACAGCCCACGCACACGGCAGTGCCTCCATACATATGTCATGAATGAATGAGTGTTTATAACTTGGGGAAATGAGTGGAAATTAATTACTCTTTTAGGATGTTTGGGGTGTTATCATTGAGGTCAGAGTAGCAAAATGTATAAATCTTTTTTTTTCCTGAATTCCTTTCTTGTTGAATATAAATTTCAAGTGTTTGAGCCTCTGGTCTATTATATAGAAATGTGATTTTCTGGTTGCCAAGTGTCGGTGTCATTATCTCTGACTTTGGACTTCAGTGCCACAGCGTGGCTGTGCAGTGAGACCCTACTCAATCCCATATTCACACCTCCCACCGCCAACTTACTCATGAAAACATGAGTCTCTCTAGCCTCTGGCTCTTTATTGAGAGTCCAGCATAGGAGTTCCTCTTCAGTTTTCTCCGTCGCTCTCCCAAGGGGTACTCAACGGTCCCCTTGCCGGTAGAATTCCATTCCTGGACAACTTGGCATTCGCAGCATGGGGCTTAATGGATTTGAAGAGGAAGGGTCTCTCCTGCAGCCCCTTCTGCAGCAAGTATCCTGGAGTGGTTAATGCATGGGCTTAGAGGGAAGACACCTTGCCTTGGCTATTGGCTGGCTGTTTACTTAACTTCTCTAATCGACAGCTACCTCACTGATCAGGTGGAGATAATAAAAGTCCCTACATCATAAGGTTTTTATGAGGGGTAAGTAAAATAATGCATATAAATATAGCACAGTGTCTGGTATACAGAAAGCACTCAATAACAAAAGCTACTAATTGACGCCCAAAATGTGTGTGCTTGTGTGCACATCATCATGATTGATGATATTGAAACATTTAATTTTCCAGTCTGTAGATTCCAGATATGACTCATCTAAACCTCTGGGGGAAGATTCTTTTTTTTTTTTATATGAGAAATTACAAAACACACCAACCACGAAGCGCAAGATGCAGTACAGTATCAGGACTAGGTTTAGCTCTAACAGCAAGTTCAACTAATCATGGTGAAACAACATAGAAGTTGTTCTTTTACATAAAAGTCCAGCATTTGTAGTGTAGGGTTGGTATGGTGGCTTTCCTCTACGAGGGCCTCATTTAATCTACAGATCAAAATTTATACATTTAAAGTGTATAACTTGATGATTTTCTATGTACATACATTGTGAAGTGATTACCACAATCAAATGAAAACATTATTCACCTTACATAGTCATCTTTGTTTGCATGTCAGAACACTTGAGATCTACGGGCTTAGCAAGTTCCAATTGTACACGACATTGTTGTTACTTGTAGTCCCCGTGCTGTACCTTACATCCTCAGAGGCTTGTTCATCTCACAATTGAAAGCTTGTACCTTTGATACACACATCCCCATTTCCCTCACCTCTCACCTCTTGGCACCGTTATTCTACTCTGTTTCTATGAATCTGGTTTATTTTATTTTTTAGATTCCACATATAAGTGTTACCATGCAGTATTTGTCTTTCTCTATCTGGTTTATTTCATTTAGCATCATGCCCTCCAGGTTCATCCACATTATTGCAAATTGCAGAATTTCATTCTTTTTTTTTTTTTTTGACAAAGTAACATTTTATTATATATCACGTATCATATATCATATATCTATATCTATATCACATTTCATTTATCCATTCATCCATTGATGGACATTTAGGCAGTTCCTCTCTCTGTCTTGATGTTCCACTGTACATAACTTCCCTAGATCACTACTTCATGGCCTTAGAGGGCTGCTCAGCTCCAGCCCTCATGTCTATATTCCAGGCAGTAAGAAATAGGAAGCTCCAAAGAAAAAATTAGTATCGTACATATCAGCACTCTTTGAAGAATTCCTGGAAGCTGCCACATGACAGTTCTATTGGCTAAAACTGAGTCACATGGCCTTACCTAGCTGCAAAGGAGGCTGAAAAACTCAGTCTGTATTCTGCATTGCCACATGCCCAGCCAAAAATCAGGGCTTCTCTCACAGTGGAGGAACGGGGAAATGAATACGGAAAACAGTCTCTGTCACAAATACCCATTCATTTCTCCCCATGATATTCATACTCAGAGACCTCAAGTAAGGTCCCCAATACTTCACTGTATTATTTTTAATTCTGTAAATAGGGCCCAGCATTATGCTGGCACTGACACACATGCCAGAAATCTAGGCACCGAGATACAAAAAAAAAAAAAAAAAAAAAAGGAATGGTTTCTTTCCCAATAAAAATAATACAATGCGTTATATGCTGTACCAGTGGTGGTTACGGAGTCTTATTAGACATGGGAGAAGGAATGAGTAAACCTTCTAGAAAAGAGGGTATAGGCATGGTCTGAGGAATTCTCACTGAAAGCAACTTGCTTGGGATCTTGGCAGATAAAGAGAAACTTCTTAGAAATGAAGAGACACAAGCCAAAAACAACTGCTGGGAGTATTCTCAGCTGAAGGCAAGAGATTGTTGGCTCAAATAAGTGGATTCAAGCAAAGAATTAGGGGGAAATGAGGGAGGGAGAGCCCTGAGGAACCAGAAGGAAAGAATAGAATACAATAGCTTTTCCTTACTTTCAATGATGAAACTTGGCTAGACTTTAATAATTGATTTATTCCATTGATTTACCCCTGAAATATCGGGTCCTTTTCATGCTGAAGAACAAATCTTGCATAATGTGAATGGGGCAAAGAGCCCCTTTTTTAGGGATAGATTGCAAGTATGGTGTTGAACAAATTAGCTGATATGCAAACCTATTTTCACCTCCTCTTGTATTTGTTAATTCTTGGAGTAATGAGACCAGGCAAACTACCCTCTTACTGAGTGCATAAGTAGGGGTACTTTGATCTGGGAGTGTAATGTATTACCAACCCCACTGGGAGAAAATCTGACACACACATTTGTGTGTCAGGTCAGCACCCCATTATGAGTATACAACACAAACAGAATCTCAAGTGTTATTCCCAGAGCTTTAAGCACCTTTTGAAAAAGTCCTGGCAGATGACTTCAGAGAGCTCTCTGCCCTCGGTCTGTGGTGTAGTCCTATGTGCAAGCCCCAACTCAAGCCTTTCAGCTGCTGGGGGTGTGGTCCTCCTCCCCTTGCCAGGAGACTTGAGGAGATAGGAAGGTTGCAGGTTTCCAAGGTAACCCTTTATCTCAAGACTCCTGAAAGACCTCCATGTTCTCTTCTCAGCTTGCCGCTCTGTGTCACCCATTCCTAAATAACAAACTCTGTCCCTGGAAGAAGAGTGCTGTCCAAAGAGAAAATCATCATTGTTTCACAAAACCTCTAGCAGGAACCAAATATAAACTCTTGATTTACGTGTGTGTTTGTTTTCCAAATGGAAAAAATAAATATCTTTTTAAGAAGTACCCTTTATACAAAAGATACGGACATTTTACAGGGTTTTTTTTAGTCTTTTTGTCAATGTTATTTTTTGTCAATAAGGTCACTAAGATATTATTGACATGCTGAGTAAAGTCCTGTGGCATTTAAAATTGCTTTTGTATTTCAAAAAAGGTGGCTGTAGATCCCGGCCTGGTAAGTCAGCTGGTTAGAGCGTCGTCCTGGTATGTCCAGGTTGCAAGTTCAATCCCTAGCCAAGACACATACAAGAATCAACCAGTGAATACATAAATAAGTAGAACAACAAATTGATATTTCTCTCCCTCTCTCAAATCAATCAATTAAAATAAAAATAAAAAAGAAGGCTGCAAATATCTGCATTTGAGTGGTTCTTGAATCTCAGAGTGAGAATTTGATTTGGATTTTAATGGCAGTCAGTCTCCCAACTGACATTATGGAAGACCCTCTTTGCAAGAGTACGAACTGTAAAGGAAGGCGAAAGGATCAATAAAAATAGGTGATTACAGTATTGAGGTTTCAAAAGAATGCTACTTTTAGCGATTGTTCTTGAGAAAGGATTTACACTATCTTCTGAGTATTTTTTTTTTGAAACAGTAGGACATCTCTCTCTCTATATATGTTTTTATTGATTTTAGAGAGAGAGGAAGGGAGGGAGAGATAGAAACATCAATGATGAAAGAATCATTGTTTGGCTGCCTCCTGCATGCCCCCTACTGGGGATTGAGCCTGTAACCCGGGCATGTGCCCTGACTAGGAATCGAACCATGACCTTCTGGTTCATAGGCTGATGCTCAGCCATACCAGCCTGGCTTTTCTGAGTATTTTTAAGAAGCCATGGGCCAAGACTTGGTTTCTGGTGAGATATAAGAGCAGTTGGAGCCAGAACCAGAAAATATAACTGGTCCACTCTTCAGTTTCTCCTTATCCTCACGTGGCACCTTGGAAAAGTCCCAATTCAGGCTCACCTTTCAGCATTCATTACGATGTTCATTTTGTTCATAGATGGATTTCTTTCAAGCCTACAGTCAGAGTTGATTTTTTTAACGTTCTCATTTCTCCTAACTTAGATATCATGTTCTGTTTCTCATGGTATTTCAGTCTTTTTACTTGGTCACCCAATTACTCAAACTATCTATTACATATGATACCCAAGTTCTCAACCCTATGTTGTTCAGAGAAATGAGAAGAAAACCCAAAATGTATTTCCCCTTACAAACTCATGCCCTGTAAAGGGACTGAGATTTCTTAATTGCTTCTCTATTTGGCAGAAATTCGATTTTTAATTCTTGTGTGTTTGGTTCCAAAGTTCATGCATTTTCTCTTATACTACCATATTTTCACTTGTGTGCAAAATTGAAAAAAATCTTTATTTATTTATTATTATTATTACTATTTTGAGGCGCATGATTAGTGCTACTGCTGCAACAGGACCATGGAACAGGAAATTCAAAACAAAAGGCCTGCAGTAATCACCTCTAAAGTGCTTGAAATTGGTTGGGAGGAATTTTCATAATCTTAGCAAAAATGTTCATTTTCTTCCTTCACCTTTTATAGTCATTTTGGAGTTCCCCAACATAGATATTTAAGATTTAAAAAAATTCCTTGTTTATTTGCCCTCACATTTACTTTCATTACCATCATTGAAACATCTTGTTCCTGTTAGTTTTCCTGCAGGTAGAATTTAAACAACAACAAGGCACAAATAGGCCTCGGTGCATTGATCTGGAAGCCCTTTTAGGAGTTGTTTCTATGAGAAAACATGTTCCAAGTCAAAACAAATGAAAATAACACAATCCTTGTGTACACTGAACATGGTTGATTTGTACCAGGTTAAGAGCAGGAATGGGAAGTAAGATGGGTGGAATTCAAATCCTGGCTCTGTTTCCAGCTAGCTGTGTCATTTAAGGCAAGTTTCTTAACCACTCTAAACCTCTATATTCTCTTTCCTAACATGGGGAAAGGAGTACCTATTGCATAGGGTTGCTGTGAGGTATGAATGATATCTATATATATAAAACCTAAGCGACCATTAGACTGTTCGACTGTTTGACCGGTAGCTATGATGCTCAATGACCACCAGGGGGCAGACAGTCAATGCACTGGAATGGAAACGTGTAACAGACTGATGAATCTCAGAGGAAAGCGGGGAGGTGGAGAGTGGGAAGAGATTAACCAAAAATCTTTTTTTTTTTTTTTTTAAGAGAAGTAAGCTTTATTTCCTTGTTTCTCAAATAGAGTTGGCTGAGCTGGTTGCTTTTTGGTAATTAATCAAAGAGACCAAATTCCATATCCTCGTCCGACTCCTCCGACTCTTCCTTTGCTTCAACCTTGGCTGGGGCTGCAGCAGCAGCAGGAGCAGCAGTGGTGGCAGCAGCCACAGGGGCAGGAGCCACAAAAGCAGATGGATCCGCCAAGAAGGCCTTGACCTTTTCAGCAAGTGGGAAGGTGTAATCAGTCTCCACAGACAAAGCCAGAACCCGCGTGTTCCCATTGATGATAGAATGGAGTACTGATGCAAAGTTGGGCCACCCATGTGAAGGCATACGCTGGCAACATTGCGTACACCCTCCAGGCAGCGGGAATGCAGAGTGTCCTCTGTGATGTCAAGCACTTCTGGGCTGTAGATGCTGCCACTGTCAAACACCTGCTGGATGATCAGCCCAGAGGAGAAGGGGGAAATGTTCAGCATGTGCAGCAGTGTGGCTTCGCTGGCTCCCACTTTGTCTCCAGTCTTAATCAGCTGTGCATCACTCAGGATTTCAATGGTGCCCCTGGAGATGTTAGTGGTGACACCTAAAGCCTGGAAGAAGGAGGTCTTCTCTGGCCCCAGACCAGTGTTCTGGGCTGGCACAGTGACTTCACAAGGGGCAATGGCACCAGCAAGGGCAGCAGCTGGCACCTTATTGGCCAGCAGCATGTCCCGGATCTCAGTGAGGTCCTCTTGGTGAACACAAAGCCCACATTCCCCCGGATATGAGGCAGCAGTTTCTCCAGAGCTGGGCTGTTTTCCAGGTGTCCTCGGATGGCCTTGCCCATCATGGTGTTCTTGCCCATCAGCACCACAGCCTTCCCAGGGAGGGACATGCTAATCTGCTGCATTTGCTTGGAGCCCACATTGTCTGCTCCCACAATGAAGCATTTTGGGTAATCATCCAGACGTTGGATGATCTTAAGGAAGTAGTTGGACTTCCAGGTAGCCCTGTCTTCCCTGGGCATCATGGCGGTGCATCAGGGATTGCCACGCAGGGTTTAAAGACAATGTTACTCCCACAAGGATGCCTGGCGAGAGCTAACCAAAGATCTTATATGCATACTAGAGGCCTGGTGCACAGATTTGTGCACTGGTGGGGTCCCTCAGCCTGGCCTGTGAGGATAGGACTGAACCAGCAGTCTGACATCCCCTGAGGGGTCCTGGATTGTGAGAGGCACAGGCCAGGCCAAGGGATCCCACCGGTGCATGAATCTGTGCACCGGACCTCTAGTAATGTATATAAAGCACATAGTAAATGCTCAACAAATATTAGCTATTATAATCATGTTCTTAAGGTCCCATTTATTTTTTTCTTAAGTTTTTTAACTTTATTTTTATTGTTGACACTATTCCTCTACCCCCATTTCTACCCAGCCCTTGCCCCGCCCTTCCCTCTGGCCATCACCTTTACTGGAATACACAAAGTTGGAACTAGAAAGATCAGAGATCAGGGCAAAAGTCCTTTTTTATGTGCCCAGTGGCTTATGACAGAGAGATGTGCACAAGGAGTAAGAATTTCTTGTGTGGCCTGGAAAGTTTCACCACCTCCTGTGTCTCTGTTTTTCCTTCTTTAGAATACGTGTAAGAAATAAAACCTTCCTCTCTTTTTTTCCCCAGTTTTATTGAGATGTAGTTGTCACATAACATTGTATAAGTTTAAGGTGTACAATGTGATGATTTGATACACGCATAGATTGTGAAATGATTAACACATAAGGTCTGTTAACATAATTACCACTTTTTTTTAGGGGTGAAGACATTTAATATCTACTCTTAGCAACTTTCTAGCATATAATACAGTATCGTTAACTATCCTCACCATGCCATCTTATAACTGGAAGTTTGTATCTTCTTAGCATCTCCCCATTTTCTCCATCTGCAGCCCCTGGCAGCCACCATTCTGCTCTATTTCTGAGTTCAAAAACGATCTCTCCTTAGCTGAGAGAACTCCTGAGAAAATGAAGGAGAGAATCTTTGATCCAGGTCTTTGAAGTATACAATGGCACGCATAAGGTGTCATGAATCTCAGACTTGTGCAACTTTACAGCCTTTCTCCTTGGGTGAGTAAGAGGGTGAGACCAGCCTGCATTGGCTGATGGACCTGCATTGGGATATTTTGTTCCTCACAGTCCAATATTTGCTCACACGCTTCGATTGCGTGGAAGAGCTTTGGGGCCAGATTGACTTCAGGTCTGGTCTCAGTTCTGCCACTTGCCTGTTATGTGACCTTGAGCAAGTCACTTAATCACTCAGGGATAATGCCAGTATTTCCCTCTGAGGGCCATGCGGAGGATGAAATGAGTTGCTGTACACAACACACTTAGCATGATGTCCAACACAGGCTCAGTGCTCAAAACATTCGAGAAGATGATGGTGGTGGTGATGGTGATGGTGATGAAGGTAATGATGGTGGTGATGATGTTGTTAAGGTCCTGCTTAAAACTGCCTGCCCTAAAACATTACAGCTGCTCATTTTTCTTTTGAGTTGCTGCCGCTGCAGCCACAGGGGCTTAAAATACAGACCTGAACTCTCCAAAATCCCCTTCTCTATTTTCTGCTATAGTCTTTTTGAAACTTTTGCTCTAGTAAAATTACAGTGTTGGTTCCATAGCTACCTTCTGTTTTGTAAGACACATAATTGTTAAAACAGAGAAAGAGAGAGATGATGTTAGACATGTCTTTTTACAGTTAATGTCATGAATTTTCTCTTTGTTTTAAAGAAATAATGATGTGGCAGAATGTGCAAATTGTCATTTTGATGAATCCTCATAACATATGACAAGATTTGACAAAGAGTTTTCAAAAATGGTTAGGTTTGTTAAAGTTCTATTCTGTACTTTGTCAAGAACTACCATCATGTACTATAAATACAAGGACTTGTCAGACAACAGCATTGTCATAGCACAGGTCATCAGTCTGTGCTCCGCAGGCCCCCTGTGCCACCTTCACCCTGAAGAGCTACAATTTTATATCCTGGAATTCCAGGTAAGATTTCATTTGAAAAGAGGTTCCACAGCCAAACTGTTTGTGGTTTTGTACATATACATCTTCCTGTAGGCTTAGAACAGAAATACAGTATTTTCAGACAAAAATAAATTCTAATTATCCACTTGGAGTGCGTCAGAAAGGTAAAATAGGAATGATGAGAAGTATAAGGAAAAAGGGAGGTAAATAAAAACAGACAATGAAATATGACTTAAGCATTTTTTTGTTTGATACAAGTTAAACATATTTATGAGATCTGAGTTCCACCACCAGTCCTTGAAGATAGGAACTGGGTTTTGAACATCATCAGGAACTGGTATGTCAGAATTCAGGCACGGCTGGATCCAGAGGCTCAATGACTGATGAATGACTGGTCTTTTTCTTTCTACTTCTTGGCTTTGCTTTCTTGTGTTGACTTCATGGTCAGACAGGATTTTGCAAACAGCAGTGATGTCTGCTGCTTCCGTGGTCCTTTGCTAGTGAACATAAGGGTAGGAGTGTAAGGGGTGGAAAAGTACTCTTCCAATATTGCTAGGAACAGTCTAGGCTTAACACTCATTGGCCTGACTTGAGTCGTGTGCCCATCTCTCAACCAATCGCTGTGGTTAGGGAGGATGAAGTACAATACTATCATTGGACATCTCTGGGTCACATATTGACTCTTAGAGCTAAGATGGAAACAAGGTAGATCCTATTTGAGGTACAAGAAAGGTGTGTTATCCTAAAGGAAAATCAGGGTGCTATTCTCAAGGGGCAAAACAATTGTGTTTACATTACACTCCTGAGGCTAACCTGTCTCTGCCCTCTGGTTTACCACCAAAATTCTCAAAAAGGAATATTTTAAAGAAGCAGTAAAAAACACCAGTTTTGGAATAAGACATTCTGTGTTAAAATTCGGTTACTGCCATGTACTAACTTGGTGGGTCCTTGAACAAATGACAATCTTTTTGAGCTTCAATTTTCTCACTTCTAAAATGAAGATAATAATGGCATTCACTTCACTGATTGCCGAGAAGATTAAATGGGATAAAGCCAAAGGAACATTAACAAGATTGGATCTATTAAGAATGCAACTAATATTATATTTCATAGAAGCGGGAATAACTACCATCTACTTAACCCATCCATCTGATTGAACTCAACTCTCCATTACTTCCTAAAACATACAGATAGACACCCATGACATGCCAATGGCATGTCAAATATGTGGACACTTCTGTTCTCACCCATTGAGCTGCAATTGGCCCCAGACCTGTTTTATTCCAGTTGTGCCTTTTATTATAATTACATAATTAAGTCGTACCAGACCAATGTCATATAAGTGCCAAACGAGATTTGTTTCTCCAAAACCTCTTTTGAATGCCTTGGGAGTGTTTTGAGAACACTTGATGAAAGTGAATTGCTAAAAGGAAATGTTGCAAAAATTAGATGTGGGCACACTAGTGTAATGGATTGAGGAATACAGTAAAGCTGCGGAAGGATTCTGCCCACAAAATGGTTTATGAGTGTGGTTGATTCTAGAAACATGATACAGAACTCTAATCACAGACCTAGATTCAAATAAAAGGCCTTGGCTATAGTGTGTCAATTGAATGGTGACTCCATATACAATGATGTGTCCTAAATTCAAAAAAATGCCTAAGGGATTTATAATTTTTCTTATGATACCATATTCTCGTTAATTCTTTTTAATGAACTAAGCAATCACCAATATCAAGTTCCCTCCAACAAGGCACCTCCCTGCTGAAGTTCACACACTCACGTTTCCCCTTCTGCATGAAACCGTCTGCATCCTTGTACCACCTTCCCCCAGCCGCCCACTCTCTCGCTTGTTTAGAGTGAGGTTGCATCTTTTTGCATCTTTATAGTCTCTATATTGCCTAAAATTGTCCCTTGCATGTTGTAGGTGTTCAGAAAATGTTTGCTGAATTTATTTCATAGTGTAAGGCGAAGAAAAATAGAATGGTATCAAATTAGGGCAATGGCCTTAAAATATAATACTAGGCTTCTGGCATTTTAGAATTAGAAAGAACCTTACTCATCTTCTAGTGGATATGATGAGAGAAAAAAATATCAAGTGGGAGTGGTAGCAGTCTATCCACAGTCATTTCAGATGTCCTTTCATAATGCCAAGGTCACTGGCTCCCTCCCTGCTCAAAGGGACCAACATGTCCCTACAGTCCTATGGGGCTATCACTGTACTAGGTTCAAGAATGGGCCTTTACACAAACAAGGCTAACGCTTGGTATCATTTCAAATCTGGGACATACTGAACTGACAAGGGCTGAGTAATTATGAACCAAATAATAATCTGGCACTTGCTGTGTAGGGAATTCTAGATAAAGAGAAATGTTTTCTGTAATACCTTGAGATTTATTTTTAAGTCAGCACTCAGGGACCCCAGAGGAGATTAAAAATACCACCAAGATTTTATTTTTATTTTATTTTTTGCACAACCAACCCACAATATCATAATGTAGAGCACAGGGGTTTGACCACTCTTCTGAAATTTATTTTTACTATAGCAAAATCTAAGAACAGTGGCTGCACATGGACATATTGGTGAGATTTTTTTTTAATATACATTTTTTTATTTATTTCAGAGAGGAAGGAAGAGGAAGAGATAGAAACATCAATGATGAGAGAAAATCATTGGTTGGCTGCCTCCTACACGCCCCCCCGACTGGGGATCAAGCCCACAACCTGGGCATGTGCCCTGACCAGGAATGGAACCATGACCTCCTGGTTCACAGGTCGATGCTCAACCACTGAGCCATGCCAGCTGGGCAGATGCTTGTTCTTTATATGCTTGTAACTCAAATAATATTGAATAAGTTAATGAGTTTAATTCATCTTTGGGAGTGTCAAATTTAGAACCACAGACTTTCAGAACCACAGAGCTAAACTTAACTTCGATTTTCCAATTTAACACCCAGGACAAATAGCATATTTACATTTTGTGAATAAGTTCCCACATCAGAAGAGGAAGAAAAACAAACTTTCCACATAATAACTATTATTAATTGAAAACTGTCGATGACCTTCAGCAACAGGAGCTGGTTCAGACACCAGGAACACACCGTGGATGAACAATTTGTGTTTAGCGCTCATTGCCGGCAGGGAGAACACACACCACATGGGACCATGGGCATCCCAGTAGGAGGGTGTTAGGATTTGGGCTTTGGTGGGGTAATCTTGGGGAGGGTCTAATGAAGCAAGGGCCCATTCTAGATTGGATGTTGTCAGAAAGCAGGGGCAGTCCTATGATTGGGCATCTCAGTAAATCTGAGCACCAGGGAGGGTAGACTAAAACAGGGGACAAAGCTGTAATTAGAAAAAAAAGTAGCAGTTGCTCATTTTAGCAGAGAGAGGGGGATGTTTGGTATCTTGTGGGCTGTAGTGTGACCTTGTTTTGTCTCATGTTATCATGGTCTCAGAGTGGCCTTGTCTGGTGCCAATGTCTTGTGAGATTATTTATGTTCAGTGAGATTATTTATGAACAACATGAGCATGACTGCTTTCTCAGCACTAACTATGCATTAGGTGCTTTGCACATATTATTTCATTTAATTCTTACAATTCTATGAGGCAGCTATGATGAGTCCCATTTCCCGTGTGAGAAAATAGAGATGTGAAGAAATTTATGTTAGCAGCACATAAATAGCAGCCAGAGTCAGGACTGACACAAGCCTGACTCCGAAGCTCACACACTATTAACATGTCACGTGTGATCCTCGGGTGCCTTAGAAATGGGGGAAGGATGGAGGACACGTGTGGGAAGAGCAAGCTAGACCACCGAATTTTGGCATTGGCTTTCTATTGCTTTGCCTTTACTGTCACTGAGACCTTAGACCAGTCACCTAACATCCCTGACCTCCCAGATTCTTTTTTTAAAAATATATTTTTATTTATTTCTGAGAGAGAGAGAGAGAGAGAGAGAGAGAGAGAGAGAGAGAGAGAGAGAAACATCAGTGATGAGAAAGAATCATGGGTTGGCTGACTCCTGAATGCCCCCTTCTGGGGATCGAGCCCAAAACCCGGTATGTGCCCCGAACAGGAATCTAACCGTGACCTCCTGGTTGATGCTCAACCACTGAGCCACACAGCCAGGCAATCCTCCCAGATTCTTGACCCCCTTCTCCGCCCCTCCCCCCAGCTCTTCTGCTTCAATAACACTCATCTCCAATCCATTTGGCCACCTCTACTTACCTCGTTGCACCTTGGTACTTGCCATTTCTCCAAATGGGTCATCTCTAGAAACTAAAATTCTGAAATACCCATATTGGTCTACCTCTTCCATTATCTTGTGGTTATCAAACTCATTCTTTTCCTTTTGACTTTCCCCTATGCACCAAGCCTGTCTTCCCATCCTGGCTTCATTTTATTTTCTTCCCTTTCTGCTTTGGGCCATATGACTCATTAATTCACCAGACCCTAAAATATTCTCACTTTCTGGACCCTCTGATGGTTCTCTCCCCTGCCTTAATGATGATTTTGAACTTTTACTGTGTGTCAGACACTGTTCTCAACTCTTTTCAAAATTTAACCCAGTTAATCATCACAATTCTATGAGCTAGGACTATTATACCCTCATTTTGCAAATAGGAATACTGAGGCCAAGCAGCCAGTAGGTGGCAGAGCCATGATCTGAACCCAGGCTGTCTTGCTGCAGTTCTTGCTGGTGATCATTATACTATGCTGCCTTAACTACTGTGCTCTACAAACAGACAGCTCTTCTTCACTGATGCCTATGGTTACTGAATAATTTTATAAGCCTGCTTGAATTAGTGCCTGCAAGAAAGTCTTTACTCCCAAAACCAAGTTCATCAAGTCCTATCCCTTTTACCCCAAATTTTTCTGCACTTACTTGGTGTCTTCCCTCTCGTATCATGGAGAGACAGAGTTGTTGTTATTTGTAATTGAGTTATTTGATTTTCTGTGCATTTCGCTGTTCTACAAGCTAACCACCACTAAAAAAAAATTCAAAAAAATAAATCCATGAATGCAAAGGGTACGATCTAAGATTTTCAACCCATAGGCTCAGCTCCTAAGTCAATGTTTACCAAGCCTGATAGCATGTAAAATGCCCCACGTGCACCATAAGTAGGAATTTGGACTTTCTGCCATTCCCCAAGATGGGTATTTATTGAACCTGATACCAATGGAGCCACCAACTCTAGCCTTTCTCTGTCACCCACACTGTATGTCTGGTCTGAATGGCAGAGCTATAAATCATTACTTGTATGGCTAGGACTCTTGCCAGCTTTCTCTCTCCAGAGGCTAAACCATATTCTCATCTCTACCCACTGGCTGGAATTTTCCTCCATCCCCGATGAAGTTCCTCCTGCAAACAAAGAATGTCACCCAACATGAAAAAGACAAAAGCAAATCTCTCAAAATCAACTAAAAAGTATAACACTGAATTCATGCATGGTTTGCATATTCCTTATCACAGTGGTTCTTAACCTTTCCCCTAATTCAACAGAACTATTGATAGCAGTGGCTCACAAACGCACTGATTCCCATGGGGGTTGGCCATGGGCCACATGTGTTTTTGGAGGGTCACACCAGAATGTCTGGGGAGAGCTGTAGTTCAGAAAAAGCCCTCCAGGGGACTCTGGTATCGCCACCTCTCTTGGTATTCCCATGCATGCCCTAAGATAACAAGACCTACTCAATCACTGTCTTGGTTTGGTTTATTTGATACCAGACCTCCTGTTCCGCTGTGTATTTGGTTAGAAGAGCAGGCTTCATGGTTAGACTGTCTGGATTAGAATCTTGGGTTTGCCCCTTAACTACTCTGTGCCTCAGTTTCACTGATACCCTGGGCTTCCAAGAGCCATCTCTTAGTTTCTGTCTGCCTACAGAACATGAATCTGCTCAGATAGTATTGGCAAGACATCGCTGACCTCAGATGAACCCATATCTTACCCAGCCCCAGGGTATGAATCATGATTTGTCAAGAACGGTCATAGATACCTCTTTCCTTTTGGCCAGGGATTAATCTAAAGGTGGGCTGTGACCCAGTTATGGCTAGAGAGATGTAAGGGCAAATCAGCTGATGAGTGAGGTGGGGCAGAATCCATCCCAAATGTAAGACAAATCTTTGAGAGGAGAAAACTCTTCCTTGCTCTTCCTTCCTGGTGCTGACATGAGCCTAGAGGTGCAGCAACTATCCCGTGGCTTGGAAAAGAGAGTCGACATGCTAAGAAGGGAGAGGGAAAAACAGACAGACTAGTAGTTGAACTGTGTTATGGAGCCTCTGCACCAGCTCTGGACTTTGGACTTCTCATTCAGTGAGAAAAACAAACAGTTCATCTGTCAAGCCCCAGTAGATTATGTTACTTCCAGAATGCATTCTTATCTGGTATACTCAGTTTCTAACTTATAAAGTGAGGATGAAAATAATATCAACTGAAAAGGAAGAAATAAAGTTACCTCTGATTACCCATAACATGGTCTTATGTGTAGAAAATCCTAAAAATTCCATGGCAAAAACCTGTTAGGACAAATACATTCAGCAAAGTTTCAGGATACAAAGTCAATGCACAAAAATTAGGGTTAGATGATCTAGATGTTCTTCAAGTTAACAATGGACAATCTGAAAAAGAAATTAAGAAAACAATTTTATTTACAATAGCATCAAAAAGAATAAAATAGTTAGGCGTAGCCCTAACCAGTTTGGCTCAGTGGATAGAGCATCAGCCTGCGGTCGGAAGGGTCCCAGGTTTGATTCTGGTCAAGGGCATGTACCTTGGTTGCAGGCACATCCCCAGTAAGGGGTGTGCAAGAGGCAGCTGATTGATGTTTCTCTCTCATCAATGTTTCTAACTCTCTATCCCTCTCCCTTTCTCTCTGTAAAAAATCAATAAAATATATTTAAAAAAATAAAATAGTTAGGCGTAAATACTTGTACACTGATAACTATAAAACATTGCTGAAAGAAATTGAAGAACACCTGAATAAATGGAAAGACATCCTATGTTCAAGGACTGAGAAACTTAACACAATTAAGATGTCAATCCTACCAAAGGCAATATACAGATTCAATACAATTGCTGCAAAATTCCCAATGACAGTGTTTTGCAGAAATAGAAAATTCCATTCTAAAATTCATATAGAATTTCAAGGGACCCCAAATAGCCAAAACAATCTTGAGAAAGAAGAACGAAGTTGGAAGTCTGACACTTCCTAATATAAAAGCTTACTACAAAGTTATAGTAATCAAAGCAGCGTAGTTCTCATATAAAGACAAAAATATAGACCCATGGGATAGAGTGGTGAGCCCCAAAATAGACTCTCAACATGTGGTCATGATTTTCAACGAGGATGCCAAGACCATTCAATAGAGAAAGGACAGACACTTCAACAAATGGTGCTGGGAAAACTGGATATCCAAATGCAAAAGAATGAAGGTGTATCTTTGCCTTATACCATACCCAAAAATCAACTCAAAATGTATCAAAGACCTACACATACAAGCTAAAACAAACAAACAAAAAAACTCCTAAAAGAAAACATAGGGGAAAAGCTTCATGACATTGGATTTGTCATCGAGTTCTTAGATATGACACCAAAAAGCACAGGCAACAAAAGAAGAAATGGATAAAATTTTATGAAAAGAGGATTTTTTCAAAATTACAAATGTGTGCCTTTCAGGACATTATCAACAGAGTGAAAAGACAACTTATGAAATGGGAGAAAATGTTTGCAAATCAAATATGTGATAAGGATTAATATTCAGAATATATAAAGAGCTGCTACAACTCAACAAAACAAAAAACAACCCAATTAAATGAACTTAGGGCTTGAATAAACATTTCTCCAAAGAAAATATATCGATGGCCAATAAGCATGTGAATAGATGCTCAACATCACTAATTGTTAGGGAAATGAAAATAAAAAACACAATTAGATAGCACTTTACACCCATTAGAATGACTATTATTTTTTAAAAAGTGGTTTCTCAAAAAATTAATCAGAATTGCCATATGAACTCAATTACCCTATGAGCCCTCAATTCCACTTCTGATTGTATATATATCCAAAAGAATTGAAGGCAGGAACTCAAAAAGATATTTTTGCACCAGCATTCATAGCAGCATTATTCACAATAGCTAAAAGGTGGAAATAACTCATGTGTCCATTGACAGAGGAATGAGCAAACAAAATATGCTATATACATAAAATGGAATATTACTCACCCACAAAAAGAAGGAAGTTCTGATACAGGCTACAAAGTGGATGAACCTTAAAAACATGCTATGTGAAATAAGCCAGATACAAAAAGGACAAATATCATATGATTCCACTTATATAAGGTACCTAGAATAGTCAAATTTATAGAGACATAAGTAGAATAGTGGTTACCAGGGGCTGTGTTGGGGGCGAGGGGAATAAATGGGGAGTAATTATTTAACTAGAGGCCTGATGCACAAAATTCATGCAAGGGGCTCAGCCCTCACAGCCCTGGCTTTGTCCGGAAGGTCATCTGGAAGGACATCCAGAAGGTCATTTGGCTGTCTGGTCTAATTAGCATATTATATTTTTATTATTATAGAAGATGCGTATGGAGTTTCATTTTGGGAAAATGAAGAAATTCTGGATATGGATAGTGGTGATGCTTGCGCGACAATGTGAATGTACTTAATGCCACTGAACTGTACACTTAAAATGGTTAAAATGGTAGATTTTATGTTATGTGTATTTAACTACCAATCCCTCAGGGAAGTTGTGAGCATTAAATGAGGCAACTTCTATAAAGTGCTGGGCATAGTGTTTAACACGCAGATCACATTTGACCCATGTTGTTGTTATTAACACTCATTACAATCCTTGTAACTTGTCCCTAAATGCCCCGCCCTCCTGCCTCCCGCCCTCTCCAGCACTGGAGACCAAAGGCCTGGCATTCCTAGGCTAAGCCCCTTTGTGTCTCTGAGCCAATGGAAACAAGCTTTGCTGGAAAGAATCCCTGATTCCCGGAGAAGTTATCCTCATGGGCACCCATCGGAGCCCCAGACCACAGCAGCCTTTGGTCCAGGGCCCCGGTTCCAGATTCCTCTCCCTTGCCCAAGGAGGACTGGCTCTGACCTTGAGTCGATCTGGGGGCACATTGCCTTTGCTCATCTTCTACATGGGGACACAGCAGAAAACAAGCCAGACTCTCTGCCCTCCAGGAATTTAGTTGCTAGTTGAGAAAGACAGGCAATAATCATGTGACTGAAAAATAAGATGATTTGGGGCAATGAGAACAAAATAGCACAATATGATAAGGAATGAGTGGAAAGGTTGTTTTTAAGTACATGGACTGGGAGACCTCTTGAAGATGTCCAGGTTGAGCCTGGAACGATGAGAAGGGGCCATGTGTAGACCAGCTGAATGATTGCTCCAGGCAGAACAAGCAGCAAGCACAAAGTTCCACAGTGCAAAAGTTTGAAGAGTTTGAGGATGGCAGGAAGGAGGAGGCAGGGAGTGAGGGTGGAGGTGGTCAGAGGTGAGGTTGGAGATCTTGTAGAGGCCTATAGGACGTGGTTACATTTTGCTTTTTGAGCCCAGAGTAGTGTTAAACCACTGGCAGTTGACAGGAAGAGGAGTTAAGGAGTCTGATCGTTGCTCTGGGTGCCCTGTGCAGGATGGATGGTGTTCGGGTAAGAGTGGGGGCAGGGGGACTAGTTGGGAGGCTGCTGCACAAATCAGGCTGGACGTTGTGGCTTCAGCTTAGGCGGTACAAGTGGAGGTGGTGAGACACAGAGTTGTGGTTATACTTTGGAGGCCAAATCAGCCCAACTGAACTGAATGGGTTAAAGAAGGAAAGGAAGTGAGGACATCAAATATGGACAGGTCTGTATAGGAACCTTACTGAGAAAGGCTTTGGACTTGATTGAGTGGAGGGTAAAGAGAACAGAGACACCAAAAATGACTCCCTTGATTATGGTCTGTGCATCTGGGTGGATGGAGGTACCAGTCACATAGGTTGGACTGTTAGGAAGGATGTTGGGAAGGATGGGCCCTGTTCTTCAGCTCCACATCTGCCCAGGGCTGCTTGGAATTTGTATGAACTGAAGAACCCCTTCCTTGCGGGTGGGCTAATGTACTTGGTCATTAAGTAACAAAGATTAATTTCACGAGAAACTCATATAAGTGCCCAATAATTTACACACAGGTTTGAAATTGGTTGTGTGTCTTTAAAATCTAAAAAAGCAAACATTAGCTCTCAAATCTGCTGTGCTGCGCCACTTCTGGCTTCTTGAGAAACCATTTCTTATTTATTAACAAACACTCTACTGCCAGCAGCTTTCTTTTAATTTTATTTAGAAAATGGCAATTAGCAAACGCTGCTTTCAGTTGTTCAAATGAATTAGCCTTCATTTATACACTCAGTTGTGGGAATTATTCCAGGGTTACTTACTAACCCAATAAAAGTTGATTTTTAAAGTTCATCTAGAAAAAGGAAAAATTTGTTTCTATGATAATTTTCAATTTGAAAAATATGTATAATGATCACCCTTCCC
The DNA here is from genome assembly GCF_014108235.1 of Myotis myotis. Taxonomy (NCBI): domain Eukaryota; kingdom Metazoa; phylum Chordata; class Mammalia; order Chiroptera; family Vespertilionidae; genus Myotis; species Myotis myotis. The sequence continues at coordinate 201,397,660 of NW_023416335.1, forward strand.
CCAAATTTTTGAGGTTATTCTGCCAATTTCAAGTGTCCCCTGTTTCTAAGTACTACAGATTTCTTGCCTTTGAAACACATTGGTCTATATAATAAAGGAGGTGAATGTGAATTAACTTTGTTTAAAAATCTAGAAAACAATTTCAAAATAATCACCAATGCTTTCCTTGCAATAATGTTATAAAATATAAATAATATGTTAAGAAATTACCAGTATCCCTGGAAAGGAAAATAAAAGTATACCTTGCTGATGATTGACTGCAAATTTCTCTAACTTTTCGGTTCTAGGTGCTCCTTCTTTTCATTACGTTGTGATAAAAATGCTCATTTCAGTACATCGATTTTAAAGAATGAGCACAGCAAACTGGAGAAAAGGTGGGTATTTCTTTCCTGAAGACTAAAGAGGATCAGTGTTCTCACTGCTGGTGAGCATATTCTGAGAAACCCAGGACTGTAACCTAATGTTCACTTGTGATTTCTACTTGTCTTCCTTCATTTTCATCATGGACCGCCCCTGCTCAAAATCTTGATGGAATGCTGTATTTTTTTTTTAAACAAGATTTTAAATTCATAAACAACACAAGGATATACTGAGGAATGTCCTTGCCTAGTCTCCAGTCACTTAATTCCCCTTCCCAGATTCAATCAATGTTTCCAGTTGGTTGTGTAGCCCTCCCTTCAGAGATTTTATACATTCACATGCAATTATATATACACATGTGTACACTCATCAACTCCTTTTAAAAATAACTTTATCGCCCTAGCAGGTTTGGCTCAGTGGATATTGTCGGCCTGCGGATTGAGGGGACCTGGTTCAATTCTGGTCAAGGGAATATGCCTGGGTTGTGGGCTTGATCCCCATGAGGGGGCATGCAGGAGGCAGCTGATCAATGATTTTCTCTAATCATTGATGTTTCTATCTCTTCCTCTCTGAAATAAATAAAAATATATAAAAAAATAACTTGATCTTTTGGACTAGTTTATGAATCACAAGAAGCTATAAAAATGTTTCAGTTTCTGTGTACACTTTGTACAGCTTCCCCCAAAGATAACATCTTACATAAGCATAGCACATACTCGAAACTAAGGAAAATGATGTTCATATCACTAGTATATTACTAACTCAAATACAGACATTATTCCATTCATTTTCATCCATCTTATTTTCATATAATAGTATATTATGATATCATAATAATAAAAGGCCAGAAGCATCATGACCGAAACGACCAAACGACCGGTCACCATGAAGTGCATGGAGCTCCTTTCGGTCCCTCCCCCGTGGCCCACAGGCTCCGATCACAGCCAGGTTGGCAGCCGGTGAGCAGGTGGGGTTGTGAGCGAGCGCAGCAGGGCAGCAGGCAGGTGGGCAGGGCTGCGAGTGGGGCAAGGTGAGTGCGGGTGGGCGGGACAGTGCAATTTCGCGTGCTGGGCCTCTAGTATATTATAATATAGCATATTATATTAGCATAATAGCACATTATACTTTCTGTTCAACACCTTGTTTTTTGTTATTTTTTACAATATAACATGGAAACTGTATCATATTAGTACATAAATCACTTCACTTTTAAAAAAAGACTTAGGGTAGCTGCATGGAAAATCAATTTGACCAGATCTTTATTGCTAGGCTTTTCAAGTGGTTCTCAATCTTTTGCAATTACCAACAATTCTATAATGAATAATTCTGTACATAAGTTATTTTACATGTGTGAGTATATCTGTAGGAAGAATCTTTAGAAGTAAGATGACTGGGTCAAAGGTTATGTGGATTTGTAATTTTAATATTGCCAGGTTAACCTCCAGAAAGATTTATCAATTTATATTCTCCCTAGTTTTGTGTGAGCAAATTCCTATTTCCTCAGAGCCTCACTAACATAGTTTACTAATCTGTTAGAGGGAAAAGTATATCTCAGTGTGGATATAGTTTTACATTTTTTCTTATTACAAATATGGTTGAGCATATTTTCATATGTCTAAGGGTCATTTGCATTTCCTTTTTGGCAATGTCTCGTGTGTTCTCCTACCTAGTCATGAGATTGTTCTTATTGATTTGAGGAAATGTTATATTTAGGGAAATTAGTTTTTGCTCTAAAGTTTCAAATATTTTCCACTAACTTGCTGCTTGCTTTTAAAAAAAAGAAATTTATTAACCATTTTTTGACTTCTGGAGATTGTTTCACACTTAGCAAATATCACTAATCAGTATCAAACCAAATTTTCATAGAATTTGAGAATTAGCATCTCTGAGAACCAAAAAAGAAAGGCCACGTATTCTTACAGGTGGGTTGGTTAGTCCATGATACCAGCATGCAAAGTACAAGGCCCCAAACTAGATACTGTGATAGAGGTTTGTGAGTAGTTGCTCTTGGTATGTTGCAGATCCCTTGTTACATGGGTTCAAGCTTCACTGAGATGATTTTCAGCAACCAATTGAGATTCTAAGGCAGAGAGAGGGAGTTAAAGGTCTACAAGAGGGGGTGATTATAATAGTGGAACTTGGCATCCAAGTCAAGTAAAAAGGTAAATGAAGATATGAAGGGTGGGACAAGAAAGACTGAAGAGATGATGGGGTCCATGGATTGGAGGTGCTGGGGGAGGCAGGACATTGCTATACTTGGTGTCTGAGAAAATAAGTTGGAAACATAGGAATTGGTCTTCAGGGAAAGGGTGGAGTGCTTAAGACGGAGAGGATGGAGGTTGTGGTAGAGACTGCCATGTTTCCTCAAAACCCATTTCCTTTACCTCCTGGGGCCACAGCTATACTGAATTTCTCACCCTCCCTTTCAGGTGCTTGGGGCCTTGTGACTGAGTTCTGGCTAGTGGAACATGGGTAGAAGAGGACCATGAAATTAGAGGCATGGGGATCAGAGGATTCCCTTGGAGGGGATGTGATTCAACTTTTCTCCCTCATCCCTTCCTAAATAGATGCATAGAAACAAAAGGTCAGCTTCATCTACACAGACCTGTTAATAGTCATCTCTGGGCTATGTGATTGGGCATAGAAATAATTTAATATTCTACTTTTGTACATTTCCAAATTGTTTACATTTTTTGTGAAAAATTTAATACTTTGATAATGATGAGGTAAAAGCTATGATATGCAAAACTTCATGTACTAGTAAGTATTTTGTTATGGATACCCTACTAAATAGGTTTCTGATCAAAGATTATGATTATACTAGAAGCCCCGTGCACAGATTCGTGCACCGGTGGGGTCCCTTGGCCTGGCCTGCACCTCTTGTAATCCGGGACCCCTCAAAGGATGTCGGACTGCCGGTTTCGGCCCAATCCCCACAGGCCAGGCCAAGGGACCCCACCAGTGCACGAATCTTTCACCAGGCCTCTAGTATGCATATAAGATCTTTGGTTAATCTCTTCCTGCCCTCCCACCACCACCCCCCCCCTTCCCACTAAGATTCATCAGTCTATTCAATGTCTCTATGCCTGTGTGTTGAGTGTCTGCCCCCTGGTGGTCATTGCACATCATAGCTATCAGTCGGTCAAATGGTCAGACGGTTGCTTAGGCTTTTATATATAGACTAGGGGCCCGGTGAACGAAATTCGTGCACTGGGTGTGTGTGTGGGGGGAGTGTCCCTCAGCCCAGCCTGCCCCCTCTCACATACTGGGAGCCCTCAGGCGTTGACCCCCATCACCCTCCAATCGCAGGATCGGCCCCTTGCCCAGGCCTGAGGCCTCTGATAGAGGTGTCAGGCCTGGGCAGGGGACCCTCATTTCCCCCCATCACTGGTTCTGCCCCCAGCCCAGGCCTGATGCCTCTGGCCCAGGCATCAGGCCTGGGCAGGGGACCTCCAGACCCCTCCGATTGCTGGCCCTGCCCCTTTCCCAGGCCTGATGCCTCGGCCAGAGGCGTAGACCCCCATCACCCTCCGATCGCCTGATTGGCCCCTTGCCCAGGCCTGACGCCTCCGCCAGAGGTGTCAGGCTTGGACAGGGGACCCCCATCTCCCCCCGATCACTGGCTCTGACCCCCGCCCAGGTCTGAGGCCTCTGGCCCAGGAATCATGCCTGGGCAGAGGACCCCCAACTCCCTCTGATCACTTGCTCCACCCCCCGCCCAAGCCTGACGCCTCTGACCCAGGCTTCAGGCCTGGGCAAAGGGACCATCATATCCCTCCAATCCCCAGCTCCACCCCCCACCCAGGCCTGATGCCTCGGCCAGAGGAGTTGACCCTCATCACCCTCCGAACACCAATCACGCGTCGGCCCCTTGACCAGGCCTGAGGCCTCCGGCAGAGGTGTCAGGCCTGGGCAGGGGATCCCCAGCTCCCCGCGGTTGCAGGCTCCGCCCCTGCCCAGGCCTAACGCCTCTGGCTGAGGCGTCCGGCTCGGGCAGCGGGACCCGCAGCTGCAGCGGCCCCGCGATCGTGGGCTTCGCTTTAGGCCCAGGCAAGGGACCCCTAGCTCCCGGGACTGCCAGCTTTGACGGTGCCCAGCTCCCATCGCTGGCTCCACCCCTACTTCCTGCTATCACTGGCCAGGGCGGCAAAGTTTTCTGATTCTCCGATCATGGCTGGGGGGCAGGGCAAAGGCAGCTCCAGGGCCGCCTTTGCCCTGCCCCCCAGCTCTTAGCTCCCCTCTGGGTTTCCGATCACTGTCAGTGGCAGGGGGCTTCTTCCTGCTTTCCCTTTCGCCTCCCTGCATTGTGCCTACATATGCAAATTAGCCGCCATCTTTGTTGGCAGTTAACTGCCATCTCAGTTGGCAGTTAATTTGCATATAGCCCTGATTAGCCAATGAAAAGGGTAGCGCCGTATGCCAATTACCATTTTTCTCTTTTATTAGTGTAGATTACCAGGGATAAAGAATGCTACAGGTCATTTTGCAATAAAGAGGTCCAATCAACCAAGAGGACATAGTAATTTTAGATGTTTCTAAGGGTCATATGCTTACTCCTGATATTCTCATTGGGAGCCACCAACAAAGCAACCTGGGTGGAGTAGGGGTGGAAGCAGTTCTTGCAAAACAGGAGACCTAAGTAGAAGCAACAATAAATACTCATTAGGAAGATGCTCGGTTTGACCAGTCCAAGGATATGAACAGGGACGTGGTACAGAATAAGGGACATTAGGATGTTCTGGGAAGTCCAGGGGATACCTCAAATCTGTAAGACAGCCTTTCCTCCCTGCTCTCAAGGGTGTTTATTATTGGCATTTGTGGAAGGAATGAACACATGTATGAAACTGTCATTTTCAACTCAAAATTGGCTTATTTATTTGGGACAAGCCAAATTATTTGATGATAGAATTATGGCTACTGAAAGATGTAGAACATTTGATGAAACTAACAGGTTTTTTGAAAACATATATTCGTTCATTTATTTAACTAAAGACAGTATGTTTTCTACTACTCAAAGTAGAGTCCTTGGATACTGATTATTTCACATCTCCCTTACTCTAAGCCAATGGTTCTCAACCTTCTGGCCCTTTAATACAGTTCCTCATGTTGTGACCCAACCATAAAATTATTTTCGTTGCTACTTCATAACTGTCATGTTGCTACTGTTATGAATCGTCATGTAAATATCTGATATGCAGGATGGTCTTAGGCGACTCCCGTGAAAGGGTCGTTCGACTCCAAAGGGGTTGCGACCCACAGGTTGAGAACCGCTGCAAGTGGATAGCTTCTAGGTTTGGTGTGCATTGAAGGGAATACACAAGCAAGAAGCTTTTTTATCGGGCTCTATTTCCATATTTTCCTGACAAACGGCACAGCCTTATTTCCATATTAATTTCTCTGCCTTTAACATGGTTTCACATACACTATTTCTTGGTAATTTAATTCACAAGGTTTTCTCCTGCTCCAGCTAGGACCAGGCTAACAGAGAGCTTACTCTGGGGGGAGTTGGCCCAGGAGGCGCAGTCTGCACCCAATGTCATCACAGGCTCATTGGTGACGGACACTATATATACACAGAGAGAGTATGGTAAGGAAATCATCTCTGTCACCATTTTGGAATTCTAGTTTGTAGGCACTATTTGGAACCCAGCTTCAGCTTTACTGGAGGGTTTAATAGGTCCCTTGGGAGAAATAATAATGAGACATTTGGAACTGAAGGCTGGCAATGGAAACATTGCTTTCTTCTACAAATACTTTCTCTCTTTTTTTAAAAAAAAATAAATAACTCTCCTTCTTCCAAAATAGACATACTATTTTTCCCTTGAAAAAAAATTGTCTGAAAAACTTGATTTGCTGCAACAAACATTTTATTTAGAAAAAAATTGTCTAGAAAATTGTTCTAACCAGTGTAATTTTCACCCTCTCTAAATGATAATACAGCTTCAGCAAAACCTCTTTTTTTTTTTTTTTTTTTTTTTTTTTTTTTTTTTACCACTGGATTGCCTGCTGTCTTTGCATTATTACATAACTGTTTCAGGCTTGTATACCTTTTACATCCTAACTCCAGGGGAGAAGGTGGATTTTATTCCCTTTGCATATCCTTCAGTGCTCAGCACATATGTAGTATATATACAACAAGCATTTGCTAAATGAATGAATAAATTGATGAATTAATGACTACTAAAAGCTTAACAATTTTAAAGCTGTCTGTAAGCCTTCTTTTCAATATATTGTGGATTATATCACAGTTTGTTTTATAATAAAGCAATCTATAAGTAGCCATCTCATATGCAGACATATTTACCTTTTGAAACTATTGATGACAGAAAAAGGCAGGACAAATAGCTGGAACTGGGGAGAGATGGTCCCCAAAGTTAGAAGTATGATAATGTGAGGAGTCTTTGGGACTAAGATTGGGAAAAAAGGAAGAGGAAGCTTTTTAGAGAAGGCGGTGATCATCAGGCATGACATTTATACAAGCGTAAGAGGGTCAATAGGGTTCTGAGACTCAATTTCCAATGTGTGTGTGTGTGGGGGGGGGGGGCAGATTCCCACATAGCACCAAGTAATTCTCCAGAACCAGCTGAGTATTCTACAATTCAACTCAGATCTGACCCTATCTACCTGGAAATAGCATCAGATCCCATTCGTTTACTAGTAGTCCTATAAGAGTCCTATAAGGTTCACCCCCCCACCCCCCAACTGACCAGCTGTAGATTGGGAGGTTCCAGAGACCCGTCCTTGGGCTTCAGACACCAGTTGCAAGTCCAGGTTGTTACCTGTACTTCTGACTGATTGGCTAGAAATCAGAGGTTCCCGAAATCTCCTCCTTGGGTTTGATTGATTTGCCAGAGTTGGCTCACAGAACTCAGAGAAATAGTTTACTTACTAAAACATTGGTTTATTGTAAAAGGATATAACTCAGGAATAGCCAGATGGAAGAGGTACATAGAGCAAGAGTAGTCCACCCTTATCCACAGAAAATATGTTCTAAGACCTCCAATGGATGCCCCAAACCATGGAGAGCACTGAACCCTAAATACACTATGTTTTTTCCTATACAGACATACATGTGATAAAGTTTAATTGATAAATTAGGCACAATAAGAGATTAATAATAATAATGAGTACTAAAATAGAACAATTTTATTACAACAGCATATGGCCATAAAAGTTATGTGAATGTGGTCGTTCTCTCTCAAAGTATCCTACTGTACTGTACTCACCTTTCTTGAGATGATGTGAGATGATCCAATGCCTACGTGCTGAGGTGAAGTGATAAATGACGACAGTTTTTAATAACAACACTCAATATATTGGCCACTGACAATCCAACTTTTCAGGAGGGAACTAGGGCAGTAAAAATGTTAGCTAGGTTTATGGGTCTTTTCATGACAGGAAGTGAGACAGAGCATTTTATGTATGGGACATATAAGATGGTGGATAGGAATTTAGTATTCCAGTTCCCATTGCTGTAAAAGTTATTTTCAAGGCTTTATTCTCCTTGGACTAAAATGTTTCCACCTCCAAATTTCAATACAAGTTGTTTGTTTATTCCCCATTATTTATTCTCCTTTATTGCTTTCTGTGTGGGTGAGTGGCCGCAGATGTCAACATAGCTTTGAGGCCTGGTACTTATAGGATAATTAGAAGAACTTCCATCTTTAGAGAAAACACAATTCCTTTAATTGAGAAATTAAGCTAATGGACCTTTATCTCATTTGCCTGGTGTGATGGTCCCTGAAACTGGCTGGTGATCAGAATGCCCTGGGAAGTTTTTCACGTATTTTCCACTGTTGAATAATTCATTTCAATGACAAGAGTAGTATGTGCTTTGGGTTAAAATGATTCAAAAAAAAGTGCAGAAGGATAAAAAATTGAAAGGAGATGCCTGCTTTATGCTAAGTGAAATAAGTCAGATAGAGAAAGACAAATACCGTATGATTTCACTTATATGTGGAAGCTAAAGAGCAAAACAAATAGATACAGGCTCATAGATACAGAGAACAGACTGATAGCTGTCAGAGGGAAGCGGGGCTGGGGCCCTAGTGAAAGAGGTGAAGGGGTTAAGAAGTACAAATTGGTAGTTACAGAAGAGTCAAAGAGAGGTAGATCACAGCAGAGGGAATATAGTCAATAATATCATAACGACTATGTGTGGGGCCAGGTGGGTACTTGAAACATTATGGTGGCGGTGGGGGGGCACTCTGTATGGTACATGAGTATACGATTTTCTTCCCCCCCCATTGTTTTTTATTTTATTTTTTAACTCTTTATTGTTGAGAGTATTACAGATGTCCCCCTTCTCCCCCCCAACATTGCCCCCCCTGCACCCAGATCCCACCCTGCCCCAGACCTTCACCACCCTATTAGTTATCTGTGTCCATGGTAAATGCATGTATGCATGTAAGTTCTTTGGTTCATCTCTTACCACCGCCCCCTCCCAGGTACATGATTTTTTAACCACTATATTGTACATCTGAAACTAATCCAGAATAATATTGAATGTGAACTGTAATTGAAAAATAAAGAAAAATACCATTGAACCTAAAAAAAGGTAAATGTCCTCTCCTCCACTTTGTACTTCCTAGAATAACCCCACGGTGTATTGCCTTGCAAAAAATGTTTGTACATAATGCCATCCTATGCTTACTTGCATCTCCCTCCCCCCACCCCACCCCCAAAGTGATCATTCTACATCTACCATCCTGTAACTTGCTTGTCCCGGCCCCTGTCTTCTGAACACCTTTATATGGAGCATATGCAGCCCCACTTCAGTCTTTCACATGCATGTTTTCCATTAAAATGGTTCTGAGGCCCGGGAAGTTATGCTTTTCACAGAAGCTCCTCCGTTATTTCTGATGTGAGCTAGTCCACTCACTAACATTTTGAAAACACTGTCTTAGCTCGTGTCATTTCCACGTTCGGCTGGAACTTCTCCTCATCGGGATTAGACACGATGTTTTCCTTCTCCTTGCTCGGTAAGAAGAAGAAATGCAATATACAGCTACCCACTGCTCCCCCCCCCCCAAAGAGATTTTTTTAAATGATAATAAAATTCTCCTATACACACAAGGAAGAAAAGTTTCCTTGGCAACAAGTAGCAAGTATGGAAGATAATAGGGAGAGTTTATCATAAGAATAAGGCGACATTTCTCCTGAGAGAGTGTCAGAGTGCAGCAATCTAACCGTGCTACTTACAGGTCTGCATGCAGAGCAGAGAATAAACACCTGATGTTCTACGATAAATAGATGATAATGGCAAAGTAGTTAAAATTGAATATCCCTCATTTATTTTTAACAGCTGAAAGTGTATCTTTTCTAGCAAAATCATCTTTACCTTGAACTTGGGTCCTGGTAAATTGCCTTAACTATTTTTCCCTGTCAAGAGATAAAGACTTCATTTTTGAAAAATGCTATTCAAAGCTGCGGGTGGGGATTTTGAATAGTCTTCTAGGAAACAATTAAAAGTCAGTAAGCCTGCCAACGAGCTTCTCTGGGGCTCCCTAGGAGTAGAAGCTTGTCATCCACCAGCAATGAAATGTCTTTTTCTGCAGGATGAGTCATGGCTGGTCAAATTAAGACTTGCCAGGAACCGTAATTAAAGCAATGCAAGTTAGAGTCCATTTCCTCCCTTAGGAAAGATTATAAATGGTGTGGGGGGGAGGGGACTTACGAATATTGGATCTATCAAATTCCTTAGCTTAGAGGACAGCACCTGCCCATCCAAACTGAACATCTCCCCAGCTTGCGACAAGTAGCCGAAATGATGAACTTCCAAGGCATGAAGATCAAGTTTTATTTTAACCACATCATATTTCCCAAAATAAAAAAAATCAAACAAAACTCAAAAGATCTTTTAGGCATGTTTTTTGGGATATATAGAAATAAATAAATAAAACTGGAATAAAAGCTGAACACTTTCAAAGAACATCCTCAGAGGTTCCATTTTGGATTTTTATGAGTCATGAGAATATCTCATTTTAGAAATTAACACTTTAAAAATTCAAACAGAATGAGAATGTGTATCATAACTATGAAAACTCTGTAAGCATATTTTAGTTTGTACTTCTAGATTAGTTTCTGAAGACACATTCATTAATTAATCTATTTATTAGTCACAATATTAGTTACAGTCCTTTGGTTAAAGTTAGAAACCGAGTCAAGTTAACTTAAGAAAAAATGGAATAGATTGAAAGGAAATCACAGTTTTACACTATCAAAGGTGAAATTTGTCACACATAAAGAAAGAATGGCAAAGTCATTAAAATGAAGCAAACTTTTTTTTTTTTTAAAGCTAAAAGTATTCCCTTCTGTCAAAATCATCTTCATCTTGAATTTGGGTCCTGGTGAACTTCCTTAACTATTTTAGTTCCCAGCATGCCTCAGGAAAAAGTACCCAGAGAAGCTCTGGAGGTTCCATGAACAGGCTCTTTTGGGCATTGCCATCAGGATGACTCAGCTCCAGCTGCTTTCCACCCAGTGTCACTCTGCTTGAGAGTCAGATTCCCAGGAAAGAGTTGGATTAGCCCAGTTTGGACAACAGCTTACCCTTCAACCACATCTCCTTGGTGAGATGTCATGGCTTACAGGCCCCTCAGGACCACATTGAATGGGAGGTGAAAAGTTACCCAAATGAAAGTGAGATTCTTGTGATAAGAAGAAGGGGGAAGAGCCTAGCCAGTGTGGTTTGGTGGATTGAGCATTGTCCCATGCACCAAGAAGTCACTGCTGTGATTCCTGGTCAGGACACATGCCCAAGTTACAGACTCCATCCCAGTACAGGGCCTGCAGGAAGCAGCCAATAGATGTTTCTCTCTCACATCGATGTCTCTCTTCTTCTCTCTCTCAAATCAATAAAAATATATTAAGGAGGAGGAGGAGGACGAGGAGGATGAGGAAATGCTGGGCAAGCCAAAACCATAGCAATCCACTACTGTCACGTAGTATATCAATTAAGATGACTTCAGTGGCAAGTAGCAAGATCTAGTAGGATTGTGAACAGTAGAGATTTCTCTTGTCTCACTACCTTACAAGAAGTCCAGAGGTTGGTTGTCCCAGAAGTTATTCAACAAACACTCATGATGAGTAGACAGAGAGATCCAGGAAAGACAGGAGGTAGGCCATAAACGGGGGAAGTGAGAACAGCTAGAAAGAGCAGTGGAAATAGTTTCAAACAGTATAATTTATCTCTACTACTGGGGGAGATGTTGACACTATTAAAGCCAGAGAAGAGAGAGGAAAGTGGTAAAAGTGAGATGTCTTTTCTGGTAGCATGGGGTGGAGTCTAAGGCACATGGGGAAGGTGACCTATGTACAGAAAAAATACAGTCCCATGTGCTGTGGGGTTGCAAATCCCCATCTCAATTTTTGACGAGCATGGCCACATTATGTGACTACCCCAGCAGCCCAACTCCAGTGACATGGCAAATGCAGAGATTTGCTGATTTTAAATGCCTATATTTGACTCTTGCTGCCATAAGCCTTCTCCTGTTAGGTGTTGTTCATTCCCAGTGACATTGGTGAAGCACTTCTCAGAACTATTCAGTGGGAGGATTTGAAGGCCAAGTCCCCACTTAAAAAACAATAGTGATTGATTGATTGATTTTAGAGAGAGAGGAAGGGGGACAGAGATAGAGAAACATCAATTTATTGTTTCACTTACTAATATTTACGCATTTATTGGTTGATTCCTGTATGTGTCTTGACTGGGGATTGAACCTGCAATGTCGGCATATTGGGACAATGCTCTAACCAACCAACCAAAGCAGTCCCCACTTCTAATCACAGAGCCTGAATTGGTTTCATATATGTCCCTGGCAAGCATTCTGGGCTGGTAGGTAGGAATTACTTCCAATTTATTGTGCAGGGAATTCTAGGTCATGGTCTCTTGTGGGTGATGATACTAGTAGTTTACTGTATGGCAAGAGCAGCTCAAATACTAGGACTGTATGTTTCACTGGGACTCCAAAGCTGTAATTTCTTCCAATGTGTTTTTGTTTGTTTTCTTGTTGGTTGTACATTTCAAAAGCAAGTGCAATAGAGACTAAGGATTGAGAATGTCAGGAAATGCTACTTGATTATTCCTGCACAAAATTGCTGGGAGCACTCTCTGATCTGGTTGGTTGACTCTTTCTTCAAGTTCTCTTGACACCAACTCTATGACTCAGTGAACATTCGCTTAGCATCCCTCAGAGAAAAAATAGCTCAAGTTTACTGAGATCTTACCAGGTGTTTGGCTAAGCTCTGGGAATGCAAAGTTGAATAAAACCTTGACCTTGCGGAATTTGTGTTTTGGTGGTGGTAGTGCAGCAGGGGTGGGGGTGGGGGTGCAAGGCGGGGTGGGGGCAGGGAGGGTGTAGAGATAAGATATGGTGATACAATGTGGTAAAGAATGTGCCTAAAGCATAGAGGGAATAGGAATGATTTCTTCCAAGGAACAGAGGAGAAGACTTGCCAAGGAGCTGAAGGGATTCAGAGCAAGAATCCCTTCACCAGAAGGTATCACTTTGTCATGCAGACTATTTTGAGTGAAAGGGCCCAAAAAGACTCAGGAAGAGCTTATTACCTCCTCTTTGCCTAACAGAATTTAGATAGAGGACCTGGCCCAGGAATAAAACTGTCGTTAGAGATAGCTACAAAGAGTATGTATTAAGTGTAGTGAGCTGTGAGGAGCTAGGCAGGGCCTGGAGACCAAAGTCTTCTGTGTCCCATGGTTGCTGAAATGATTTAATATATTAACTCATTTAATTCTCACAACAACCTTCTGATGTAGGTAATGTACAGTGGAGCATTGTAACCCACCCCACCATTCTTTTGACATTGTTTCTATAAAGGCAGAGTCTGAATTATATGAAGCTTGTAGATAAACAGCATGTTTGTATAAGAATCCTAAGAACTAACTTCAGGAAATACAGACTCCAACCATGAGTCATCCCAGTTCTAGGAAATTTGCTGACCTTCAACCACAGAACCAGGATGATGAGGACCAGGATGATACACACCAGACCATCACCTGACCAGTTTTGAGATCCTTATTGGAATAGACTGTGCTGGCCTGCATGTAGAGAACTTTTCAATCCCCTCCCCTTGATCTCTTTGTTCTGCTTTCCCTCACCCTCCTTATAAAAACCTCTGCCTGCAACGAGAGGCTGAGATGGGCCTTAGGACAAGAGTCCCTCATTTTCTCAGGTGTCCAGCACTTGAATAAACCACTTTGCTTTTAAACTAATATTTGTATCACTATTTTGGCTTTCATGGCAGCAGGTAGCAGAACCTTGGTTCCAGTTACAATCCTATTACTTTTTACAAATAAGGAAATTGAGAAAAAGAGAGTGACTATGTAACTTGGTAGTCAGTGGTAAATTTGAATATTCACCCAAGCTGCCTCGCTCTAGAATCTGTGCTGTTTGTTGTTTAGATTATGTCTATATCAGTGATGGCGAACCTTTTGAGCTCGGCGTGTCAGCATTTTGAAAAACCCTAACTTAACTCTGGTGCCGTGTCACATATAGAAATTTTTTGATATTTGCAACCATAGTAAAACAAAGACTTATATTTTTGATATTTATTTTATATATTTAAATGCCATTTAACAAAGAAAAATCAGCCAAAAAAATGAGTTCACGTGTCAGAGGTGTCATAGGTTTGCCATCACTGGTCTATATCATACATTTATGAGCGTGGGGGGTTGGGGGCTTTAGATAATTCAGTTACAAATGTCACATTTTCCTTGCTCTGCTTCATCTTAAACATAATATGAGTGTTCACCAGGCTTATCACAAAGACATTCAGAAAACTGAACTGCAGAATTAAACAAAGCATAGTAGAGACACCTCTCATTCCTGTTGGGATTAGAAGCAGCCAGTTTCAGGGGAGACTGGAGAAACTCAAGGTGGGCAGACTGAGAGTCTGTAAGAAAATTAGGATTCAGAATACAGCTTTAATCTATGGTTTCCAGCCTGAGACACTGTATCTAAAATCATATTAAGCCCAGCCCAGTTTGGATCAGTGATTGATTGTCGACTTATGTACTAGGAGGTTGTGGTTTGATTTCTGGTCAGGGCACATGCCTGGGGTTGTGGGCTCGATCCCCCGTAGGGGGCATGCAGGAGGCAGCTGATCAATGATTCTCAATATTGATGTTTCATTCTCTCTCTCCCTCTCCCTTCATCTCTGAAATCAATAAAAATATATTTTAAAAAATCATATTAAGATCGTCAAGCCAGGAACCACAGTAAGAATATATATATATTAGAGGCCTGGTGCACAAAATTCATCCATGGGGGAGTGTCCCTCAACCCAGTCCGCACCCTCTCTGATCCTGTGGGCCTAAACCAGCAGTCGGACATCCCTCTCACAATCCGGGACTGCTGGCTCCTAACTGCTCACCTGCCTGCCTGCCTGATTGCCCCTAACTGCTTCTGCCTGCCAGCCTGATCATCCTCTAACTGCTCCCCTGCTGGCCTGATTGACAGCTAAATGCTGGCCTGATGGCCCCCAACTGCCCTCCCCCACTGCTCTGGTCGCCCCCAACTGTCTTCCCCTGCCAGCCTGGTCACCCCCAACTGCCCTCCCCCACAGGCCTGGTTGCCCCCAGCTGCCCTCCCCTGTTGGCCTGATCACCCACAACTTCCCTCCCCTGTTGGCCATCTTGTGGTGGCCATCTTGTGATGATGTCATGCATGATGCCACCTAGGCTTTTATTGTATAGGAGAATATATATATTTGTGCACTCGGGGGGAAAGGGGGGTCCCTCAGCCTGGCCTGTGCCCTCTCGCAGTCTGGGACCCCTTGGGAGATAACGACCTGCTGGCTTAGGCCTGCTCCCGGGTGGCAGAGGGCAGGCCCAATCCCTAGGTGCAGCCCCTGGTTGGGCTCAGAGCAGGGCCGATTGGGGAGTTGGGGCACCGCCATCTGTCATGCACAGAGCAGGGCGGATTTGGAGGTTTCAATGTCACCCTCAGTCACGCTCAGGGTAGGGCTGATTGGGGGGTTGGGGCACTGCCCCCTGTCACACTCAAGGCAGGGTCGATGGGGAGGTTGTGGCGCCACCCCCTGTCACGCACAGAGCAGGGCTGATCAGGGGGTTGGGGCGCTTCCCCCTGTCACGCACAGAGCAGGGCCGATCAGGGAGTTGAGGAGCTCCCCCCTGTCGCTCACAGAGTAGGGCCGATAGGGGAGTTGGGGCACCACCCCCTGTCACACTCAGGGCAGGGCCGATGGGGAGGTTATGGCTCTACCCCGTCACACACAGAGCAGGGCCCGTAGGGGGGAGGTTGGGGTGCTGCACCCTGTCACACACAGTGCAGGGCCGATCAGGGGGTTGGGGCGCCGCAGCCTGTCACACACAGAGCCGCAGGGCGATCAGGGGGTTGGGGAGCTCCCCCCTATCAGGCACAGAGCAGGGCTGATCAGGGGGTTGGGGCGCCTTCCCCTGTCACGAACAGAGCAGGGCGGATAGGGAGGTTGTGGCCCCGTCCTGTCACACATAGAGCCGTAGGGCAATCAGGGGGTTTGGACGCTGCCCCCTGTCATGCTGATCCTGGTGCCGGGAGGCCTAGTGGCTCTGCCGATCCCGGTGCTGGGAGGCGTAATTACCCTTTTAGTATATAGGACAGAGGCCTGGTGCATGGGTGGGGGCTGGCTGGTTTGCCCTGAAGAGTGTCCTGGATCAGGGTGGGGGTCCCCACTGGGTTGCCTGGCCAGCCTGGGTGAGGGGATGATGGCTGTTTGCAGCTGGTCACACACCCTTCAGGGTGGGGGTCCCCACTGGGGTGCCTGGCCAGTGTGGGTGAGGGGCTGAGGGCTATTTTCAGGCTGACTGAAGCTCCCAACCGCTCCTTTTTTCCTTTTTTTTTTTTTTTTTTATTCTGGGCCAGCTTTAGCTCTGGCTCCAGCTCTTAGGCCTCCGCTTCTGAAAGCAGGTATCTGGTTCGTTTGCGTTCTATAATCGAAACTCTGTATCAACTCCAGATCTGAGATCCCGGCTCGCTGAAAGCTGGTTTCTGGGGTTTTGTTTAGCTTCTATATTTGTAACAATGTTTCAAACTGAAGCTCAGAGGCCGGCAAGGCCAGCGGGGAACATTGGAGTCATCCGTCACTGAAGCAAGCAAGCCTCATGTTCGCTTCCAGCTGCCTGGCTGCTGGCCGCCATCTTGGCTGGCAGTTAATTTGCATATCACCCTGATTAGCCAATGGGAAGGGTAGTGGTCATACGCTAATTACCATGTTTCTCTTTTATTAGATAGGATATATATTTGGTTATTTGTTACGGCACTTAAAATCAGAAAATGATGTCCCTCCTTATCTCCCTGAATCCTGGCCTAGTTTTCTCTATTAAAAGGGCCTGAATTTGGAAATCACTTCCTTTAGAAATCTCTTTGAGTCCAGACACAGAGCCTAAATTCCTTGTGCTTTAGCTAATGATTAAATGTCTCCTTTTCACTTTTCAGTTTCCTCCTTCTTTTCCAAGCAATTTAATCTTAACCATTTATGTATATTGTTTAGTTAGTCATGGCAACGGAGCCATTTGATAGGCCAATTAGGAACTAAATTTAGACATGCTATTGACAGTCCAGCTGTGTTAACCAAATTTTTTAGATTCTAGCATAAAGGCTTGAGTGATCTCCATGAATTGCCAATACACTTGGAAATGATGGTGTAACTAAAGAAAAAGTTTCCTTAGCCTGTTAGAATATATCATTTGGCTTTCAAATACATTTGCAAAATCATTACCAGTATGAGAATGTGGCTCATTTAAAGCAGTCTATGAAAAAAATAATCTGGTGGGGAGAGGAATTCCTTTGGAGGAAAAGAACTTTTTTGGGAGAAATGTGGATTTCAGAATTTCAGTATCAAGCTTCCTTTTATTTTCCAATTTAGAGAAACAAGTATGGAATTTTAAAAATCCCATCTTTAAAAACTAAACATAAAATTATAGTCTGTTGCAATGAAGACTTCATATATATGCATCTAAACGGTCACTCACAGTTTTCCCTAAGGTTTGACAGTGTTTTATAATTTTAAAAAATGTTTATTTATTGATAAGAGAGAGAGAGAGATAGAGAGAGAGAGAGAGAGAGAGAGAGAGAGAGAGAGAGAGAGAGAGACCCATTTGTTGTTCCACTTATTTATACATTTATGGGTGGATTCTTATATGTGCCCTGACAGGGGATTGAAAAACCTCTGTGTATTGGAAGGACACTCTAACCAACTGAGCTACCCAGCAAAGGCCCTGTTTTAGAATTTAAAATATGTGATCTTCATTGTGATTCACATGAAAGGGCATTTGCACATTTAACATGACATTTGTAAATGAATATGCAACATTGAAAGAATCTTTTTGTGTGTGTGTTTTTTGAAGCCATCAAAGATGATTCAACCATGTTTCAAATCCTCAAAAATAATATGCAAAATAACCCACAGAAACTAAAAAGAATTTCAAGCAAGTTCCTTCCTGCTTATGGTTTGAATTCTAGCTTGATCTCTCTTTCAATTCATCAGGGCAAGCTCGTCCACTGTGCACAGGATAATATGTTTTTCAGATCCTGAACGTTCAGCTACCTAAGGAAAATGCTCACAGTTCCCTGAAGGAAATGAGGATATTTGTGTAACAGTTTGCTTCGGAGGAACGGACATGACATCTTTTATTTTACATGTGCATTAAACGTTCATCATGGTGCCCACCAGGCACCAAGCAACAGGTTTGTCACCTTCCTGCTGGAAACCTGCTCCTGGTTCTCCTCATTATTGTAAGTAGCCGCTGACTCTGCATCCTAGATCTCAGCTGGACCTGCTCGGTCTGTATTAATGAGAGCACAAAACACTGTACAAGCTAGGATGGTGGCATAGACACCAATTTAAAATGCAACACCATCTCCATTTACTCTTTTTTAAAAAAATCCTCACCCGAGGATATTTTTCCATTGATTTTAGAGAGAATGGAAGAGCAAGGGAAGGACAGACAGAAACATCCATGTGAGAGAAACGCACCCATTGGTTGCCTCCTGCAGGAGCCCCAACCAGGGCCGGGCTGGGGAGAATCCTGCCACCGAGGTACGTGTCCTTGATTGGAATTGAATGTGGAACCTTTGGTCTGTAGGCCGATGTTCTATCCACTGAGCCAAACTGGCCAGTGCAACATCTTCATTTATAGGAAATATCCAGCATAGTCAAATCCATAGAGACAGAAAGCAGGCTAGTGGTTGTCAGGGACTGAGAATGAAGGAGGGGAGTGGGGAGTGAGTGCTTATCAGGCGCAGTTTCTTTTGGGGGGATGGAAATGGTTTGGAAAGAGATAGTGGAGATGGCTGCAAAGCGTTGTGGACACTAAATGCCACGGGATCACAGTTTAAAATTGCATGTTTATGTTATGTGAATTTCATGTCAATTTATAAAAATGTAACAACATCAAAGTGCAAGGGCTGGCAGTGATGGGTGAGGGAAAAGGATGCTCTATTTCTGGTCTAGGCCCAACTCTCTCCCTTTAGCCTAGAGACAAGGAGGTAGATACATTGTGTGAGCTCTAGAATGGGGTCCCACCAGAAGCTTGATGGCAGGGCCCCAGACCACATTTCCTGGGACCCCTTCTGGCTCTGAAATCCTAGGAGATTTGCTTAGCACACCTTTCTTTCCATTCTTGGGGCTCTGCCTATCATTGGTTCTAAGCCCTGAGACTTGGTGCCCTGAGGTGCCCATACCTAACATACCAAACCAAGAAGCTTTAAGAGCCAGGCATCTTCTTATCCTCCGGTGTCACCCAAAATGTCACATCCTCAGCTAAAACCACTTGCTTTTTTTTTTTTTTTTAAACACATATTTTTAAATAGATTTTTATTGATTTTAGAGAGAAAAGGAGAGGGAGAGGTAGAAACATCAGTGATGAGAAAGAATTATTGATCAGCTGCCTCCTGCACACCCCCTACTGGGGATTGAACCCGCAACCCGGGCACGTGCCCTGACTGGGAATTGTACCCTGACCTCCTCCTGGTTCATAGGCCGACGCTCAACCACTGAGCCACGCCGGCTGGGCTCCACGTGTGTTTTTAATCTCAGCCTGTTATGTTGGCTGAATATCTATCTTCATTGCACTTACCTACACTGGTGATTTGGGGCCTTTTATTTGTTTATTTTTTTTTGTCTCTTTCTCTAGAAGGTCAGCAACGTGGCGGCACAGATGGATGCTCTTACCTATTCCTGGGCTCCTGCATTGGTCCTAACACTGAGCCAGGTGCTGGAGAAACAGCGATGAAGCCACACCAGGCCTGCTCTCAGTACTAATGAGCAGACAGTCCAGTGGGAGAGACAGATGTCAAGCTAAGCATCGCATAGAAACCTCGAGCTGCAACCGTGACAACTGCTTTGAGGACCGAGAGGCTGTGTGCTCGGGAAATGTAACCTCGTCAGGGAGGTGAGACAAGGCTTCTCTGAAGAAGGAATAAATACCTCGTGAAATTGGAAAGCCACGCAGGAATTAATTAGGCAAAGAGGGGGGAACAGAGTGTCCCAGGCAGAGGGCAGCTAGTGCAAAGGCGGAATGGTGGGAGGGACACGACATACACAAGAGACCAAAGGAGAGGTGGATGGAGGTCAGACCAAGCAAGCCCAAGTGAGGGCTTTTGTGTCTATCATACGAGAAATGGACAGCTATTGAAGACCCTCAGGAAGGTGGGCAGGGGTGATCTGGTCAGACCTACATTCTGAAAAGTCACTCTTTGGCGTAGGGAATGGGAAGGGAAGGGGAGCGGCCTCGATGCCTGACCAAGCTCTCCTCCTCCCCTTCCTCTCGAGTCCCTGCGGTATGGACTGGACGCAGCGATAGGGGTGCAACAAGCCTGGCTGACCAATCGCCACCCCCTCTCGCCCTCCACAGCTGGTTCCTTGAAGAACGCGCAATGGAGAGCTGGTTCTGTCAGAGTGACTGCTGGGAACGCAGCAGGAATTGCCAGAAAAGATGCACCGGCTTTCTCTTTGGCTTTGAACGTGAACACACGAGGGGCCGCTGTAACCGTCTGGCCACCATGATGAGGAGAGTCTGATGTTACCAGGAGCCACCCAGTGGGGCCCGAGAATGGGGCTGAGCTGAGAGATGGTGTGAAGCTGAGTCCTGATGACTTTCAGCATCTTGTCAAAGCACAGCCCAAGTGGTCCTGGCTTCTGTCCATTTCAGTTCTCTGAGCCAGTGCTTTTTGTCTTGCTTTTGCCAAATCTCACCCAATAGTGAGAGGGCTGATGGGCAGCAGGGGAGCCTGGGAGCGGTCTCCATCTGGGCATGCCCATCTGCTGCATTAGGACAGCGGAGGCAGGGATTCCTGTGTCAGCTCCTGCTGCCAAGCAGAGGGGCACCAGAGCCGGGGCGGGAGGGCAATGACTATCGGCCTGGGCAGATGTATTTTTGGGTGCCTGGTAATCTCATCTAGCTAGAATAGGTTGTGTCATTTATCCTTGTCTAGGCTGAAAAATTACTGTGTGGGGGGACTACTGTCTCTTGGTTTCCTAGTAAAGTTCCTCTTGGAAGCCCGGGTGTGATCTTGGTTGATCTGAGTGGGAAAGGGAGGGAACCAGAGAGATCAGAATGTTCTGGAAGCTGTAGGGTGGAGAAGGGGGTGTGCGGCAGCCACCGAGGCCAAGCTTCAGCTCCAGGGAGTGTGCCTGTGGCCAGGCGCCAGGAAAAAAACATGACTATCCTTCTCTCCTACCCATGATGAGACTCCTTGCTCAGCTCCTTCCCACCCAGCCTCCCCAGCCAGCAACTCTGGGAGCCTCCACAAGCACTTTAGGTTTTCAGAAGCAAAGCTGCCTCCCCAAATCTCATGATTACTTGAGGCCCCAAAGTCGGCCCTTCTCGTTCTCCCAAAGGAGGAATAAAATCCACACGGGAGGATAAGTGAGAGGGATGCCATCACTGCAGCCTGTCTTTCAGGATGAAGGAGGCAGGACAGCATCACCGAGGGAGCCGGGCAGGAAATGAGGAGCCATGGGTTCAAGTTCTTGCTCTGCTAATAAGAAAGCAACGGTGAGCTGGGCCTTTTTGCTCTGCTCCTCGCTCTCATGTGAGAGCATGGGATTCGATGTTCTTAAATCAAATGTTATACGTGTTCCAGTGGATAACTGCCTTTTTAAACTACTCAGGAAAGGACCCCTTTCTCAAGTTGTGGGAGCATCACCTGCTGTGTAAGTCTCTTAACGGAAGGGGGGCAGCTTCTTTCTCTCTCTGAGCCTACAGAGCATTTGACCTTGGATCTTCCCTCCCAGGGCTTTGAGTCTAGACAGAGAGGCATGTAGGTAGGGTGGGGTTGGGTTTGTGATGGCAACGTGGGTAGAGGCAGGGCAGGTAGAGTGGCACTGGAGGTCAGGCACCATGCACCGTGCACCGTGGCTGCGCTGTCCCATTGCCCAGCCTCCCTTGCTTCCTGACTGCTTCCCAGGATGAGTTCCCAGCCTTTCTATTAAGTCTGTGAACCACCCCACAGAACGTACCCCTTAAGGTTTCCATGAGGGTTAAATGAGATAATCCATGCAAAGTGTTTGACGTTGTGCCTGACCCACAGTAAGAGCTCAAAAATGTATTATTATTGTTTTCAGAAAGATGATGTAAATTGTTTTTGGAAAACCAGTCCAAGGATTAATAATGGCAGTTGGGCTTAAACATGTTTTCGCAATGATTTTCTTTCACTTCCCCTCACCCTCCTCCATTTGCACTCACACCAAGACATTTTACCTGCTCTCGTAGGGCAGTAAGGAAACAAAAAGTGTGGGACACCATCTCTCCTCAAAGTGCTAACAGTTGTGTCAGAGAGATATGAAATATGTATATTTAATGCCATCTGTTTAAGAATGTCATTTATGAGCTAAGTAGCATGTTCCATAAGAAAATGGTTTGAAACATGTTCAAATATTAAATAAGGAGAATTATAAGGGAAGTCCCAATATATTTCAAATCACCACTTTCACAGTGACAACTCTCTCCAAGACAAATTAAAATCAAGAGTAAAAAATATTAATACATTTTAAAAAGAAATACATATGGAAACAAAAAAGTTCTCAATGATTCCTGGATTGATAGGTAATGAAAGTCGTAAAGTATTGAACAACAGTGAAAATACAAAATATCAAAACTTTTGGGATGCAGTACAAGCTAAATTTAGAAGAGAGAAAGAAAAGAAGAAAGATTTAAATGAGTTTGGGGTTTAACTCAAGTTATAAAAATAACAGAGTAAATGCAAAGAAATTGGAAAGATGAAAATAGTAAAGATGAGGACTGGAAATAAGTGAATAAACAAAACAGAAAAGATAGCAAAAACAATTAAAAGTGGACTTTGAAAACTCCAATAAAATGGACAAATCTATAGTGAGATGAATCAAGAAATCAAGAAAAAGTGCAAATAAACACTCTGGGAAGGCAAAAGGGGGCACAGTCACAGAAAGAAGAGATAAAAATCGCCACAAGAAGCTACTGTGATCAGTTTTATGCCAATGAACTTGAACATGAATCCTGTAGCAGATACAGGTTGTTGCTGTATCTGTGTTATGATATATTATGAAATGCTCTGCTCTGCTTTGATCTGATATGATATGTTATGATAACACAATCCTAACATCCCAAGGGCTTAAACACAACACAAGTTCCTTCTGGCTCATGTTGCGGCACCTGTGTGGGTGTGGGTGGGACCTGCCTGATGTAGTGACTTAGGAATCCAGGCTGATGGAGGCTGCAACTTCTCCACATGTGCTCCCAGCGTCCTCGCAGCTGGGGAATCTAGCTCTCACGATCAACTGCTCCTTGTGCAGCAGGCTTGGAGATGTGCTGCTCAGATGTCCTTTCCAGAGAGAACCTACTGTGAGCAGTGGAGTTGGCTGACAGCCCTCAGTATCTGCCACTGTGTTCCAGTCCAAATCAAGATCTCTCTGGGCAGCTGGCAGCCCACAGTGGTTCTTTGAGCCTGGCCATCTCTGCCTGGGACCACCCTCGCCCTTACAGGCAATCTGCTTTTAAAGTTCCAATGGCCCTGGCCAAGACTTGCTCAGAGCCGCAGCAAGCTCAGAGCTTCTTCCTCCCCAGTTCTCCTTAGGTGTCTCTCTTCTTATTTCCCCCATGGGTGTCTGGCCTGCAATGCAACCTGAAGGCTTTCCTGTCCACTTCTGACCCTTTTCTCTTGTATCTTTCAAGCATGACCCATAATAAATCTCGTATTCCTAACTCCTGACTCTGAGTGGACCAGAACTCATAGAGCCTCTAAGTTATACTTCATTTTCACTCACATTTTATTGGCCAAAGGGAGTCATATGTCCATGCCCATCTTCAAGGCGGCCAGAAGTCTAATCCAGAACACAATGAGATATTGAGACACATTTGTATATCTATTAAACTGCCGATTAAACAGATATGAATTATTTCCTCTTCCTCTTTTTTTTTTGTTTTTCTTTCCGCAGCAAAGCCCCAGTTTTGTTCGGGAGTCTATCCTGCGCTCCCTATCATGACTCAGGGATAAATTGTAACTTATCAGAGCCACCTGCAGCCATCGTATTTACCTTCTCAGTGATTGGATCAGGCCGGGGCGTGTGACCCCATTCTGGCCAATGAAATGGGAGAGGAAGTGTCCAGCTTTAAAAAGGACAGAAAGGCCCAGCTGGTTTTGGCTCAGTGATTGAGAGTCAACCCAGGAACCAAGGGGTCACTGTTAGATTCCCAGTCAGGGCACATGCCTGGGTTGCAGGCTCAATCCCCAGTAGGGGGCATGCAGGAGGCAGCCAATTGATGAAGTTTCTCTCTCATGGGTGTTTCTATCTCTCTTTCTATTCCTCTCCCTTCCACTGTCTAAAAACCAATAAAGAACACATTTTTAAAAAATGAAAAGGGAAAGGAAGGGAGAAAAGCCCCCTTTTTGTTGCTGAGATTGCTGTGTGTGGATGTGCTACTCAGAGCCGAGGCCACCATCTAGCAGTATGTCAACAGGGAAAAAGAGAAAAACAAAAATAAAACTCAGGTTGGCAAACTTTTGTGGGGAGCCTTTTATGGAAGAGACACCCTTATTTGTCCACTAGGCCCTTTATAACTTGAGTTAAACCCCATGAAAATTGAGACGTATTTAGCCCCATGTTCTCCTGTCTTTTGCCTTCTTTTTCTTATCAGACCAATTTCAGTCACACACCTCTTCTCTCTCCTTCACACCACATCAGCTCTTGTTTGAAGAATGAAAACAACAGCTGAACAGTATGATTCAACTAGTGCAGAGAAAGAAGCTAAAATTGACCAGTCAGGAAATGAGGCACGCATTAATAATTTTCTTTTGCATCATTGTTTTTGAAAACATCCAAATTCAACTAACTGTTGTCTATGAAATAAAACAAATTCCTAAAAAGGAAAAAGAAAACACTGGACTACTTTTTCATTCCACACTGACATTTATGGGGGCACTTATTATATGCTTAACACTTTATTAGGAACTTATCATACACTGTCTCATCAAATGACTTTCCATTGCCCTTTGAATAAAATTTTAACTCCTGCCTGGCTGGTGTTGCTCAGTGGTTGAGCATAGACCCATGAACCAGGAGGTCAGGTTCAATTCCAGGTCAGGGCACATGCACGGGTTTTGGGGTTTGCTTCTCAGAAGGGAGTGTGCAGGAGGCAGCCAATCAATGATTCTCTCTCATCACTGATGTTTCTATCTCTCTCTCCCTCTCCCTTCCTCTCTCTGAAATCAATAAAAATACCTAAATTTTGTTAACTCCTTACAAAGCCCATTATACCTAGTGTGATCTGGCCTACCTCTCCAATTACCCACCGCCATCTCTGCTTTGTGAGCCATCCTGACCTTTTTCTGTTTATGAAACACTAGAGTCCCGGTGCATGAAAATTCATGCACTGGAGGGGGGTTTTCTCAGCCCGGCCTGCCCCCTCTCACAGTCCGGGAGCCCTCAGGGGCAGGAGGCGACCCGGTGATCAGGGCTAGGCGGCACCCCTATCTCACCTCCACTGCTGCCACTGCCGGCAGTGCCAGTCTCGGCCGGCCCTGGTTTCCTGAGCCTCGGGCTGGCCCTGGACGGCTGGGGGGCTGAGGGGATGGGGGACTCTGGAGGCAGGCACGCGGAGCAGCTGGACCTGCCTGGGGGTGGGCCCGGCCAGGCCGCATGCCTGCTGCCCCGGTGGGGCAGAGGGGACTGGGTGCCACCATCTTGTGGTTGTGGGTGCTGCCATCTTTGAGGGCGTGACAGTCAATTAGCATATTCCCTCTTTATTAGATAGGATACCCAGCATGTTCCTGCATCAGGGTTCTTGCACATGGCATTACCTCTGCCTGACATGCTCTTTCCTTGGTTTTCACATGTCTGATATGTTCTTATTAATCAGAACTCAGCTAAAATACCCCTTCCTCTGAGAGTCCTTCCTTGACTCTCCTGACTAAAACAGCATCTCTCCCTCTACCTCTCATCACCTATTCTAGTGCCCTACCTTATTTTTTTCCCATTGAATGTATAGCATCTGAAATTATCTTTTTTTGGTTTAATTTTGATCCGTCTGCTCCCACTAGATCCATGGTTGGCAAACCGCAGCTTGCGAGCCACATGCGGCTCTTTGGCCCCTTGAGTGTGGCTCTTCCACAAAATACCACATGTGGGCGCGTACATACAGTGCAATCAAAACTTCGTGGCCCATGCACAGAAGTCGGTATTTTGTGGAAGAGCCAGTATTTTGTGGAAGAGCCACACTGAAGGGGCCAAAGAGGCGCATGTGGCTCACGAGCCGCGGTTTGCCAAGCCGCAGTTTGCCAACCACTGCACTAGATTTTTCCTCTGTGGCTTGTTCATTGCTATATCACAAATTTGGAAAAGTGGCCGGCACAAAGTGGCTGCTCAATAGTGTTTGTTGAAAGAATGGAGAGAGAACACTCAGAATGGAGAGATAACCTTACAAGGCAGAGTACATATTATTTATAAGGATCAACATCCTTCAGCCAAAGACCCCCAAGATCATACTGGTAATTGAACTAGGGTTTATTCCTCATTGCACACCATGGGGGACCATGATGTATCTCAGTTACAGGGTGTTAGAAAGGACCGTAAAGGCTTGGTGAGTTGGATGATTTTGGTTGGAGTTTAAGAAAGCAGGATTTGCCCAGCCAGCATGGCTCAGTGGTTGAGCATTAACCTATGAACCAGAAGGTCATGGTTGGATTCCCGGTCAGGGCACATGCCTGGGTTGTGGGTTTGATCCCCAGCTGTGGGTGTGCAGGAGGTAGCTGACCAATGATTTTCTCTCATCATTGATGTTTCTAATTCCCTCTCCCTTCCTCTCTGAAATCAATAAAAATATATTAAAAGATAAAGAAGAAAGCAGGACCTTTTTCTGGATTGGATATGGTCAGGAAGCAGGGACTAGTCTTAATAAATCTCATCTATGAGGCAGAAAGACTGGAATGGAGCTAAAAGTGTAACTGTAAGCAATTAGCAGTCATCCGTATTAGCCAGGATTGGGCGGAGTTTGGTGTTTTTGTGGTTCACCACTGACACTGTTTTTGTCAGACATAGACAAGATTGCTGAGTGGTCTTATTTGGCCTTACTTCAGCCCAGTTGTAGAGTGGCCTTGTCTGATGACATTGGTGTCTGTGCAGCTGTGTTTAGTGGGAGAGCGCAAAGGCCTAGCTGTGTCAGGCCCGTTTCTGGATGCCAGGGTCTGTTTTTCTCTTTCTGGTGAGTGTCTTAGGGCTGGAGTCCAGTGTTAAGTCCAGAAATAAGCAGGAGTATTTCTTTTGGCTGTTTGATAGTTGCCCCCTTCCTCCCTGCTAATTCTGGATTTGTATGCGGGTAGCCACTGAACCAAGATAGTGGAGGCCAAGGTAGAGAAACTGCTTCTAGAAGTCAAACAATTCAAAAACACCCTTATTTGTCCAAGAATTACCATCTCAGCACATGCCCAGGTGTATCTAATTTTCAAATGATGGATGACGCTCTTGAGTGATATGTTTACCCAGTCCTCACTCTTGCCTTGCAGGTCATGTTGAACAGTCCACTAGGGCCTTGGTTCTGCTTCAAGGCTTTCTCTAAGTTACAACAGAATGGCTTTAGGAAGTCTTTTAACCAGAGTCCCTTCTGGGCTCCCAAAGCACCCTGTATTCCTCTGGTAACATTCCTGCTACATTGCAATTAATTTGTTTATAATCAGTCTGCCTGGTTAGACTGGCTCCCACATGTTTGTATCCTTGGAACTTAATTTTAACAAAGGACTTGGCACAGGCTAGGCTCTCTATAAATATTAAATGGGCTTAAAATGGAGATTTAATTCCTGGCTTGAATTCATCTCACAAAACATTTACCGAGTCTGTACTATGAGCCAGGACATTATGATAAATCAGCCAGTCCTTACCTTCAGGGAATTATTAATCATTTCTAATAGA
This sequence comes from Myotis myotis, assembly GCF_014108235.1. Classification (NCBI taxonomy): domain Eukaryota; kingdom Metazoa; phylum Chordata; class Mammalia; order Chiroptera; family Vespertilionidae; genus Myotis; species Myotis myotis. Next base: position 201,425,419 of record NW_023416335.1, read on the forward strand.
TTTAAGGAAAAGAAAAATAGCTGGCTTTTTTTTTTTTTTTTTTTTTTTTTAAAGGATCAGGCACTGTGTCAGGCACTGTGTTAGGTGTTAGGTGTATCTGAATTATTATTGCAATTTCACAGGTAAAACAGCAGATACACTAATGGGTTAAGTAACTTTGCTGAGGTCAGGAGGGGCAGAGCAGGAATTTTAGCCTGGACAATCTGATTCTAGTAACACTCACACTCACTCAACTCTTAGACTGAAAGATGCCATGCAAATTCACAGTTCTGCCACTTAGAATGGAGGTCCTGTATCCAGGTGATCGAAATGGTGGCATTTATTTTAAAGAGGAATAAGTTAATATGACCAACATTGGACCAACATTATGTTCTTTATTAATCAGTGTGGATGGAGGAACAGAGATGCATTAGCTCCTGTTAAAATATACATGAATTTCGGTTTGGCTTCAGATCTGAACATTATATACCATTTTATTGGGCTCCCACTGCGCGCAAAACAAGTGTTCCCTGCCACTTCCTCTGCTCCCCACATCCCGGTGGGGAAGGAAAAGAGAAGGCGAAAAGGTTGTGCAGGGTGAGCAAGCAAGCACCCCGAGCTCCTAGGCCACAGCCCCGCTTCCGCACCGGCCACGCCCGTCAGCCTCGCCCTAGCCCCCAAACCCAATTTAAACTCCCGCCCCCTCCGAATGACGACCAATGCCGGGCCGGGGAGCCCGCAGGAGGCTGCGTATTGGCCGGCGCGCTGTTGCCGAGGTGACGGGTGGGCCCGGCGGGGTCCCGTCAGGGCGGGGGCCAGGGTGCCCGGCGGTTTCCGCCGCGCCCTGGCCCGCGCCCGTCTGCGGCGGGCGGCGCCGGCCCCCGCGCGCCCCCTGGCCCCGCGCGCCCCCCGCCGCTCGGGACGCGCCGCCCTCCGCCTCCGTCTCCGCCCCCGGGAGCTGCGGCCGCCGGCTGCGAGCGCCGCTTCTCCGGCCAGCGGCGCGATGGGCTGCGGGAACTCCACCGCCACCAGCGCGGGCGCGGGCCCAGGTGAGCGCGGCGGGCAGCCAGGAGCCTGGGGTCGGCGACGCGGGAGATGGTGGGGAGTCAGCCGGGCGGGCCACCTCGGCCAGAGCGGCCAGGAGAAAGGCGGCGGGGAGCCGGGGAGGGAGGGCATGCATCCCCTGTGCCTGTCCCCGTTTTCGGGACCGGAGCAGACCGCCCGCTTTTGGAACCGCTGAAAGCAGGGCATGTCCCCCCGCGCGGGGGCGGTCACGCCTGGTCGAGGAGAGCCTGCAGGGCGATCCTGCGGAGGGACCGCGGGGAGCGCGGGCGGCGGGGTCCCCTGCGGTGGCTGGGCTGGGCATTCTCCTGGGGAGAGGGTTCCTAGGAGCGGTCCGTGTCCGTGCCCTGCGCTCCAGCACTCGGACCCCTCCCCCCCACCCCGGCCTCGCCCCAGCCCCTCGGAATCCGGAACCCATTCGCTGCACCTGGGAAAGTGTAGCAAAGCAATTCAGGACTTTCTGAGGGTGGTGCTGGGGGGATGCGAGTAGGGGTTAGAACTGCAGACAGGGCTCCAAAATTTCATCCGAGTCGGTCTTGATGCTTAAGACCTGCCCGGCTGTCTGTAGGGTTTCTCTGAGAGGCTGCCGGACAAAGGAAGCTTAGATATGTGAGAGTTTTAATAGTCGCAGTGATCTGTTCCTAGATTTTTCATTAAAAAATAAACACATCCTGAAACTTCTTTTTTTACACCACTTCGTTTTGTTGATTGGCAGGCGAAGTCTAGATTTCCCCCAGTCACCCAGGTGTGTGTTTTTTTTTATCAAGTGACTTATTTCCAAAATTCAACCCTTAACTTTAACCCAGCTAGTGCCTCCCGATTTAAGAGTCTGGGTCTGTTTTGAATAATGCCTGCTGACCTATTTTAGTGTCCGTTAGGAGAAAGAATTTGTATTTCCTTCAGCTGAGATCAATCAAATGCCACATCCTAACCCAACCAGCAAATGTAAACAGCGGTCTGATGCTGCAGTGTTTCCTAGGGGGTGTGTGGGTGTGGGTATGGGTGCCCTGTCAATGACTTTGTGACCTTGGGCCTGTCACTTCCCTTAACTCAGATCTTGGTGGAAGAGTCAGTTTAAAATCCAAGCTTTATTTGTTTGTTTATATTGATGCTCTTGTACTGGGATCAGATATGGAAATCTGCTCAGGTAATTGGCCAAGTTTGTTTTTCCCCTTTGCGTGTCTGTGACCCCACATATGGGATATTTTAAGAGAAGGTACTAAAGTATGTGGCATTCTAGTCCTAGAGCTGTGAATGAACCCAAGTATTGATTTTTTGAAAAGTTTATCTCTTGCAGGTAAACTTTTATTGTCTTGAATTAAATTCCTATCCTTGTGACGTGCAGAGAGAGCCACCAGGGAACAAATCTTTCGATTCATATAACAATGACGTAGGTTAATTAGTGCCTTGTGCCATAGATTAATTTGTGCCAAGGAGGGCAAGAACAGGATTCTCACCTGAGAGTGGCCAAAGAGCTCTGCTTGGAAACCTGGAACAATGTCAAGGCCACATCATTCACCATGATTTATACTTCTCCATCTACATGCCCTGTGGCCCTATGCAATCCACTGCATGTGCACACACCCTACTTTACAAAAGGGTTAAGGACAGTTATCCACATTAAAAAAAAAAAAAAAAAAATTGGCCTGGCAGGTGTGGCTCAGTAGTTGAGTGTGGATCCATGAAGCAGGAGGTCAGGGTTGATTCCCAGTCAGGACACATTGCCCGGTTTGGGCTTCAATCCCCAGTAGGGGGCGTGCAAGAGGCAGCTGATCAATGATTCTCTCTCATCATTGATGTTTCTATCTCTCTCCCTCTCCCTTCCTCTCTAAAATCAATAAAAACATTAAAAATAGTAAAAAAATAATAGAATGATTTGTAACATTTCCTTTAAGGTGGAGCCAGTTGAGTTCATTTACATTTTTATTACTGAACTGCTTATCTGGTGTGAGGATAGAGGGAGGAGTCCCATGGCTAAGTCAGAGTGATAATAAGGTAGCTTTGAAATGGTAATGTAAGAAAATGGGAAAAATATGATTCTCCTTACACATATCTGGTTGATCACCCTCCCCCCTTTCCCTCTCCCCCAGGAGTACATTCCTTCTTACATAAAGGGAGGTATAGTTATGTTGGAAAAACTCATGTCATTTTAATGAGTAGCCTTACTTTTGTTTATGACGGACAGCTCATGCAAGAACATGTTAGTCTCTCCTGTAGCTTGCTCTTTGCTAAAAATTACTTCATGTTCAGGGCAGAGCAAGATAGCAAGTGCAGACTGTGAAACATTAAGGAGAAGAACACATCATGAACAGGGAGTTATTGCATCACCTCTTTGAGGGACCTGCCCTTATCTTTGAGAAGTCATTCTCCAAACATTTCCCTGCTGAGTCCAGCTGTCTTGCTTGGGGATTGGGTCATTGTTATTTGTGAAATTTTCTGTTAGCTGGTGGTATGACTTTAGTTTCAGAAAGGACATGCATCAGGAAGAGAGATGGCAGGTAAAAGAAAAATAAACCAGAGTGCAAAGGTACTTCAGTTCTTTCTGTTGTGAACTTAAACATTAGCATCAAATATGCTATTGACTGAGCTGCAAACTTGTAGTGCTGAACCCAAGCACAATGAAATGCATTACATTGATGTTGTCCCTGAAATGTCCCAGGATCATACAATTCAATAGCCTTACGTAAGCAACAACCACAACAACAAAAGTACAGAGAGAGATGGTAGGAAGGATGCTGACCTTGAGCCTGGAGAGTGCGGGTTAAGCTTGACTTTGGCACTGTGTTGGTTGTGTTACTACGGCCATTTCATTTCACCTTTTTTTTTTGAGTTTCTGATTGAAAGCACTCTGTACTGTAATTATTATAGAGTAGTGGAATATTACCATGTTGAAGGTGAAATGGCTTTCTCTGAATATTTTTCTGTAAGAACATGGCAAATCCACTTTCAGAGGAAGCGTTAGTACACTCTAATAATGCTCCCGAACTGGAAATCTCCGTTATGAGCCCTGTTTTTCTCCCTAAGTGATCCAGGGAAAGCAGGTCATTGTTTCTCCTTTCCCCGAGCTATCTGGACAACTGCCTTTCTTGGCTTTTGTCTGGTGGAATTGGTTAATAGGACACATTGGTATTTAGTAGTGTACTTGAGTAAATTTGATTCTGTATGTCCACTATGTGGAGAAACGGATAGGCAGCAAAATGGCCAACGGCTAGAAGAAATCAGCCCCTAGGTCAGTCAGGCCCTAGATCATTCCGGTTAGATTTCCTTCACAGGAGATTTCTAACCGCAAGCGCAAACGTAAACCCACCCTTCACTGTGCAGAGCACTGCACTCTGCTAGGAATTTAGGGCAGGGTCAGGGTAGCCAACAATGATGGTTATAAAATGAAGTCAAACTTTCTTGCTCCTGAGAAGTTAATAGACTAGGTAGGAAGATTAACCATTAGAGAACAGTTGCAAAGCCAATAGAATACACATTGAACCTCCACGTGGCCAGGAGATGTTGAATAATATAGTTCCATCCTAGAGGAGTTCAGCTTTCAGTCTAGGTGGGAACATGGGAGCCATTTAGTTTTAGTACATTTTTATTCCTCTCAGTGGAGGAATTTGATTTTTCCCTCCTGAGGGCTATAGTGGGAGGATTTGTATTTTCCACTCAGTGAAGATTCCGTACATGTTCCTGCACTGACTCTAGACTCTAACCTATAGAGAAACATCTGGAATAACTAGTCCATTTTTAAAGGGTAACATTTACTATAAGGTAGAGGACTTTTGCTCTCTCTGTGTCTCTCTGACCCCTACCCACACCTCTCTGCCTCAGCCATCAGATTCTTTATACCTTTGTTTTTCTTTGAACATATTCTCTAACCAGGCAGAGAAATGAGCAAGCCTGCATTTGAGCTAATGATTTATAACAGGACAGTCATTCCCTATTATATAATTGTACATATAGATTGTTAAGCAAGTCTGTAGTGTAAACCAGAAAGTCTCTTGAAAGTTTGGATGGTTCCAAGTATCTACAATAGCCCATTTCCATGCAGACTAAGGCTGTAGAAATTGTTGACAGTAACAGTTATTTCAGAAGTATTCTGCTCTTGGTAGTTGATTGAATTGATTAGTTTTTCTTTCCTTTTAAAATAAATATATTTTTATTGATTTCAGAGAGGAAGGGAGAGGGAGAGGGAGATAGAAACATCAATGATGAGAGAATCATTGATTGGCTGCCTCCTGCACACCCCTACTGGGGATTGAGTCTGCAACCTGGGCATGTGCCCTTGACTGGAATCGAACCTGGGACCTTTCAGCCTGCAGGCCGACCCTCTATCCACAGACAAACCGGCTAGGGCTAGTTGAAGTTTTTCTACCAGAGGTATGTGACTGGCAACTACCTAACCATGACTTTGTGGGCAGTTGATTATCAGAATGTTTCTACCATGGTTCTTCTGATAGTTATAAAACAAGAGTCTGAGGAGGAGGAGGAGGCATTTAATGATTATTTATTCCATTTTATCATAGTACCCAGGGAGTTAATATAATTATCTTGGGTCCAATTATTTAGATTAGTTATCCTCATCCCCAATTAGATAATTTCATTCTCCTTTGGTGTAGCTGTACAGTCCAGCCTTAATTGATATCTAGAAATGCTTTGGTAGTATTAAAATGCTGCCACTGTGCTTAGTTAGCATTAGTCCAGGCTGAACAGTGGTGGAAATACTATACAGTTTTGTTGATATCATCAAGAAGTCCTCTTATCTTGTGCTGCTCAGCTCACTTAGGCCCCAGCCCCACCATCCTCCTTTCTTTTCTTAAACCTGCTGAACTCACTTGTTTTCTCTCTGAAACCGTCTCTGCTGGAGAGCTGCTATTTATTGTCTCTTGTGTTCAGATGTTGGCCTTGGGAGAGCCTCCTGCCTCCTGTGCATAGCTGTTCCCTCAGCCTTTAGACCAGGGGTGGGGAACCTTTTTTCTGCCAAGGGCTATTTGGATATTTATAGCATCATTCTTGGGCCATAGAAAATTATCAACTTAATAATTAACCTGCTATATTTTGGTCAAACATTTAACTAACTCACCCCTAATGCCTTGGCAGGGCCAGACCAAATGATTTCGGGAACCTTACATGGCCCTTGGGCTGGACGTTCCCCACCCCTGCTCCAGACCAACAAACAAACTTCCAAAGGGATTTTTTTTTAAAATATATTTTATTGATATTGATTTTTTACAGAGAAGAAAGGAGAGGGATAGAGAGTTAGAAACATCGATGAGAGAGAAATATCAATATGCTGCCTCCTGCACACCCCCTACTGGGGATGTGCCCGCAACCCTGGTACATGCCCTTGACCGGAATCGAACCTGGGACCCTTCAGTCCGCAGGCCGACGCTCTATCCACTGAGCCAAACTGGTTTCGGCCCAAAGGAATTTTTTAACCCTCAAAAATTTGTTGTTATTGAATGAATGAGTGTACTGGGGAGAAGTGGGGGAGAAAGATGATGCAAAATTAAGTCCTAAAATGTGTGGGGACACCGTGACGGATATAGCAGTTGAGAGAACAAAATAAAACATTTGGGAGGCCTCCTTGGAAGAAGTTGGACTTACGTGACTTTGAAGAATAGGTAAGAATTGGAATCGCAGAAACAGAAACAAGGGCATTGTTAGAGCTGTATGAAATCAGGGGGACGGAGATGGGCCCAGTGCATTTCAAGGCGGCGAGAAGTCTGGCCTGCCTGGCTTTAGTAGTGCATATTGATTACAGGGAGTTTGGAAGGAGGTAAGAGTGGTCAGGATGAGGGTGAGGAGGACAGAGGCTTTTTTCATTTTATCATAGCAAATCCTGCTTTCATCATTGATCAGCTGCATGCCCTTGGGCAACTTGCTTAAACTGTTGGTACCTTAGTTTCTTCAACTATAAAATGGGGGAGTAACTATGGAACTGAGTCAAGATGAACTGAGTTAATGTATGTAAAGCACTTTGTATATTGTTAAGTACTCAAATGCTATCTGTTAATATCGGGAAAGACATTCACAGCCGGTGTAGAAGGAGAGAGTGAGCATATAGGGTGACATAAATTAAAGCTGTTCTCTGGGATCAGTGCAGCGAGGAGGGTCTGGGGTGGTGGAGGTGTTGATGCCAGAGACCCCTGGAGGACAGAGCCAGGCTGAGGGTGGACTTTCTGTCAGGGAGGAAGGAGGAAGGGGAAGTAAAAATGAACCCAAACTGTTAAAGCCTGGGAACTGGAAGGGGGTGCTACTTACTACCTCTAAAGGGGAGGTAGGAAGAGGTAGGTGATCAATATCCTCTCGAATGTACCTCCTTTCAAGTGATGGTGAACGACAAGAGGTTGGAAATACCTCACCCAGGCATCACGACTGGTCCTTCAGAATCAGGAAGTTCACTTGTTCCAATCCCCAGAATTGACCTTGAAACCACGTGAATGGTTCATAAAGGTGACCTAAGTAAATTACTCAGTTCTGCCATGAGCCGCTTCTAGCTCAGTATAGACATGGCTTAAATTATAGCAGCTAAATGTCAATGCGTTGCCTTAGGTCTGTACTTGCATGGCCACCTTTTTTTTTTAAAATATATTTTACTGATTTTTTACAGAGAGGAAGAGAGAGGGATAGAGAGTTGGAAACATCGATGAGAGAGAAACATCGATCCGCTGCCTCCTGCACACCCCCCACTGGGGATGTGCCCGCAACCAAGGTACATGCGCTTGACCGGAATCGAACCCGGGACCCTTCAGTCCGCAGGCCGACGCTCTATCCACCGAGCCAAACCGGTTAGGGCATACATGGCCACCTTTCTTTATTAATTTTTACTTACCTAAGGTGTGACTACTCAGGAAAACTTGTAAGCAGGAGATTTTCTGTAAGCGCTTCTACATTCATTAACATAATTTTGTATTTCCAGGACACATTGACCTGATGTGTTTTCTCCATTGAAGGAATGAATCTGTGTCTTTTGTTGGCTTCTTGAAAAATAAACATTGCTTTGGATGAAGTGAAGAGCTGTTGTTCTACTTCTTTGGGCCAAACTGAGACTATGACATAGTTTTAGAACTATTGTGGGTCAGAGGAGCCCTAGCAAGCTGTCAGAATTAAAGAGGATTTTGTTTATTTTTCTGCAGTCATGTTCTGCAGTTCTCAGAGGGGCTCTTTTATAAAGCAAATAAAGATGAAAACATTCCTGCACATTTTTATTATTATTATTATGTTTCTGATAATTTATGGCGAAAGAAGACATAAATCTTTAGTACTTTTTAGAAATTCTTTATGTATATAATTTTAGTTTTTGGTGTGTGTGTTTAAATGATCACCACTTAGTATGAAAGAAGAAATATGATTTAATGAAATATAATTTAACAGTTCATTTACTTGTGTGAATATTTCCAGTATATTACATCAACTTTATAAAGTGCATATAGAGTAGTGATGAAAAAAAGGCATTAATTAGACTGCCTTTTCAAAAGTGAAAATGTATGTGGTCTTTCTTTTACAAAGATAAGTATTTTTGGAGTGGGGCGGGCAGGCATAGGAAGGGGTAGCGGGTAGGGTGATAACTTAAAAAGTGATGTCCATGTACTAATCCTTCAGTGTGAATGCTTTCTTATTTGGTAAAAGGACCTTTGAGATGTAATTAAGTTAAAGATTTTGAGATGAGACGGTCATCTTAGGTTATCTGGGTAGGCTCTATATCCAATGATACGTGTTCTTATGAGAAACTGAAGAGGAGCAGACAGAGAGAGGAGAAGGTGGTATGAGTATGAGCAGAGTAAAGTGGCCTAAGCCAGTGGTTGGCAAACTGTGGCTCTCGAGCCACATGCGGCTCTTTGGCCCCTTGAGTGTGGCTCCTCCACAGAATACCATGTGCGGGCGCGCATGTACAGTGCGATTGAAACTTTGTGGCCCATGCGCAGAAGTTGGTATTTTGTGGAAGAGCCACACTCAAGAGGCCAAAGAGCCGCATGTGGCTCTTGAGCCGCAGTTTGCCGACCACTGGCCTAAGCTGAAGGACGTCAGTGTCGAGGAATGCCCACTGCCACAGATGCCAAGAGGCAGGGATGGCATCTTCCCGAAGGCCCCCGGAGAGAGTGTGGACCTGAGACCCTGATTTTGTCCTTCTGGCCTCCCGAACTTCGAGAGCATAACCAGGGACCACCCAGTTTGGGTGATCTGTTACAGCAACCATAGGAAACTAATACAGGAGGCTTTTCTGCGGCTGTTTGGGAATGGGACAGGATTAGAATATGAGAAAATATCGTTAAAAACTCTACACCTGGAATGTAAATAATTATTGGTTGAAGCGCATACAGCACCATTCCATCCTGGTATGATTCATACAGCACTTCAAGGTGGCTCAGAGTCTCATTTATTAGGAGACCAATTTTTTATAAAATATTTTGTAAAACCTGAAGAATATCTGAGAGGTCTTTTCCTCCTGATACCACCCAGCTCTCTGCTTCCCGGACACCAGCTGGGTGTCCTACAGTTGAAGTCAGGTCTGACCTAACTCCACGCAGGGTCAGTCGCCATAGGTTTAAGGGCTCGGTGCCAGCAGATGCCCAGGCACAAGCATTGTGTCCCCAGGTTACTTGCACTTTTTTTTTTTTGGTGGGGGGGGATATCCACAGCCCCATCCTCAGATTTTCTAATTTGTTAGAAAGGCTCTCTGAACTCAGAAAGGTATTTTACTTTCCAGTTTAAATTTACTGGTTTATTGTAACCATTTACAATTACTTTTTGTCACTAGAACTGCATGTGATAGATACTTTTATGAAAGCAAACCTTCCCCCCTTCTACTTTTTAGGGAGATATTTAAAATTATGCCGATCGTTTACACCGTTAGAAAATAGTCATTAACTCTTTGACCCACAAAAAATAATGGTCTGTTTGTTTTGTGGTGCTTTTATTCCACAAGAAACATGGCTACCTTGTTTCACCTCTATTTCTCCTAAGGCCATTATGCCAATGCACCAAGGCTACCTTTAAAAAGTAGAGTCATTTTGGCAGGAAATGAAGTGGCACTGACAGGGATGATTGCTCTTCCCCCGGGGCCTGGAAAGAGGTGGCCACACCACTGTAAATATTTGATTAATAAATGACAAATCACGGGAACCATACACACAATAGCTCTAATCAAAGTACTTTTTGCATAAATTAGAGACCTTCATCTAGTTAAGGATGATCAATATTTTGGTGAAGTGTGATTAAAATGTTGCAGTGAGGGAAATGATATGTATTCTTATATTTATAATAATTTTTTGATTTCATACTTTTGCTGCACAAAGATATTTCACATTTTATATTCCTAGATATTCTGAGCGTTTTGCTGGGGGTTTCCAACAATTGCAGTTTTTTCCCAACGATTACATTTTTTTTTTTTAACTGAGAAGTTGTGTGTGGGGGATGGTGGTGGGGGTGGTGGTGGTTGTGGTGGGCGGGGGGTTGGTCATATTCTACCTGCCCTTGTAAACTTGAAATACAGTGTTACCTTGCACATTTCCTTCCCTAAAACAAAACAAAACAAAACAAAACAGAGCACACATTACAATTATGTGTCTGCCCTTGAATTAGTGTTTCTGACTTCTTTGCCCTTCTCTCCATTATTAAATAGATGGTGATGTAAATAAGGGGCATTTGAGAACAAAGAAATGATCTCTGACTTCCTTTGGGGAGGTAACTCCAGGCATCTGCCTTAGCCTGCTGGGATGGGAGATGGTGAACCCAGCTGGGAAGAGGCCCCTGGGTGCCCAGAGCCGGTGCAATCTAGGTGAAGTGGATGGAGGTTTCCTGGTGGCTGATTAAAATAAGTGCTGATTAGACAACATGGTGCTGTTTTGAAACTAATTTCACACACATTATTGAGCCGTCTTCTCAGCAGCCTTTACTACCCCCCCCCCCCGCCCCCGCGTTAGACGCTGAAGCGCAGTGATTTATTGGCTGTTAGACAAATATTGGAACAAGGACTTGACTGGAGCCTTCTGCCTTCTGATTCCATGGTGTTCTTTTCCTGCCACCCTACTGCTCCTGCTGAGATGGAGGGGGTGGCATCTGTCCCCTCTATTCTCCCTGTGGGTTGTCCTAGGTGGCCCTTCATTGCCGAATGGACTCACGGTCCACGTGATGGTCTTGGCTTTCTTTTCCCTGTAACACTTCACAGAATCAAGTTTCTGATACATTTGGTTCTCCCTTTTCCTGACCACACCAAAACCCTCAATTCCCTACCCTTTTCCATGAAAACAAAAATGAGAAAATAGGGTAGTATTTTAATTCTGGACTGTCTTCCAGATTCTCATACTCGTTTTGACTTTGAAATAAAATGTTCATTTTCACGGTTTTTTGGTGGCACTAATCCTTTATTTTTTTTCCTCTCTCAAGTTACGCTGGCAGTGTTTCTTAAGATATTTTTTTTTAAGTTTTAGGATTTTTTGGTTTGATGATCTCAGATGCCAAAGCACTTTTTTATTTATATAAGTGATAGTTGTAGCACAGAAATATTACCCTTCCCTGAAGAAAGGAACTACGTTTGTAACAAAATTGAGGTTTGGTCAGAGCCTTAAAAGTATTTGTTTGAGACACAGTCTTGATTATCTGTGTGCTGTGCTCTGCAGGGAGTTTGCAGTAGGACAATCCTAAATTAGTATCCCCAGGGCATAGTTCTTGCAGTCTTGGCAATAGCTTTTCCTGCAGACTCACTTGCTTACTCTGTAGCACATCTTCCTTTATTTTGATATTTCTGTGACTTGTGCAGAAGTTATTTTAATTTCCATTTCATAGATAGGGAAATCGAGATATTAAGTGGAATGTGACTGTTAATAATAACAACTGAGATATTTTTATGGCCAGACTTCATGCTCGATTTACATGTATAGTTTTTTGTTTTTAATCTTCATAACCTTTGAGGAAGCTACTCTTATTACCCTCATTTGACACATGAGGGAAGGTTGCAGGACACTGACTGTTCCGTGGATAGTAAAGCTGGAACCGAGCTCTGTGTCGCTAGGTAAGGATACTAGGGGAAGGGAGTGTGGAGGCCATGTTGTGGGCGGAGAACCTGTGATGAGTGATAGGATTGGGGTCCAGAGAGATGGGTTGTTTCTGGCATGTCAGTGGGAAGCAGGAACGAGAGGGCTCCATGGCAAGTGGGAGCACGCTTGTAAATGTATGTAACTCCTCTGGAGCTGGGCTGGTGTCCTCGACACGTCCTACGTCACATAGGACCTCACCTTCTTTTTGGCTCCTGACTGTGCTTTACTTTGTGACTAATGCAGAGTGTGACATACAACAATGCCAGATAGACACCAGCGTAGAAGGGCTGTGGCTTAGAAAAGAAAATATTTCTCAAATCCATCTGTTTCTTTCTCTGTAAAACGAGAAGATTGGATGAGGTGATCTGTAAAATCCCTTCAGAACCACCACCTTGTAATATATAGGAATTGTTAAACATGGGCAGGGTAAATTCTAAATTTAGGATTTGAATTTTATGATTGTCTTGTCCTCCTTTTCCTGAAATAATCGTTTAAAACACCATATTCTGAAGTCGTCTCATAGAATATTATTTTATTTGGGTATTGGGCTTAAATTCTTTTGGGGGGCTGAAAATTTTTGTGGTAATACTATCTATCTCACTAATACAAACCTATCTCCCCCCCCTCCCCAGGCCCTGCAGGAGCGGCTAAAGATGTGTAAGTATTTAATATTATGATTTGCTAAACTCTTTCTAAGGAACACACTCATTTCATGATTATGACCGTTAGATATATGTAGGTATGGCCGAAGAGACACGGAAATACTTTCTGTACTATGTACAAATCAAGATTATCATTTGGTTTATGACTAAAGTGCTATTTGAAGAATGTAATTATGACTTTTTTCCCCCCCACAGATTTTTTTAAAAAATTTATTTTTAGAAAGAGGAAGGGAGAGGGAGAGAGAGATAGAAACATCAATGATGAGAGAGAATCATTGATCTATCGGCTGCCTCCTGCATACCCACTGCTGGGGATCAAGCCCGAGACCTGGGCATGTGTCCTGACCAGGAATTGAACCGTGACCTCCTGGTTCAAAGGTTGATGCTCAACCACCTAGCCATGCTGGCTGGCAGAAAAGTTAAAAGAAAAAAATCAGCTGCTATTCTACCACCAGAGACAACCATCATTAATAGTTTACACTATTCCATTTTTTCTAATTCTGCCTGATTGTGTGTGTATATGATCTTGTACATTGAAGTCTGATACTCTTTTATTTAATTTTTGCGTGGAGGATATGTAGGTGTACTTTTAGGCTAAAGGGTTGAAACCAGTAGAGTCAGAAAAGCTGAGGGTGGTTTGGGTAGGGAGTAATCTGTGGTGAGGGAGAAAATAAATGATGGAAATAGGTATTAGAACAGGCGACAAGGATTAAAATGTAGATTAACCTTAGAAACTCGAGATAAGGAGGAATGCATGGGTGAAGATATATGAAATTTAATCGCCTTAAGACAGACTCGCATGCATATCCTGGAGTGAGCCTTCCTTTTTCTCTCTCCCTCTGTCTCTTAAAAATTAAATCACAGGGCAGTAACATGCAGAACAAAACAGAAGTGGCTTCAGCGTGATGACATTTGGCTGCTTTCACAAACCTGCCAAGATCAGCCAGGCTTTTTAAAATTGCAGTGAATGATCTTAGCTCTTTGGCACAAACAGGTTGTGTTGGGATATTTTTGGCTGGAGATGGCAGAGGCCCAGCTTAAACTGGCTTAAACAAACAAACAAAAAGGAATTTATTGGCACGTGTAACGGAAAAGCTCCAGGGTTTGGCCTAATCAGCTGGGTTCAGGTAATCAAATGACAGGTACGAACGCTCTCATCTCCGCCTTCCTGTTTTTGGCTCCACGCGTAGGCAGCTTTCGCCAAGTGGTGATGGAGATGCCAGTTTATATCTTATCAGCTTAATGATTCCTGTGGGAAGAGGGCTGCTCTTTCCCCGTGGTTTGATTAAAAGTTCTAGGGCGAGGCTCTCCCTGGCCAGGACTGGGGTCCTGTGCCTCTTTCTGAAACAGTCAGTGGGCCAGGGAACGTGAGCTTCTCATTGGCCAGGCCTAGGTCATGTGCCCACTGCTGCAGCCAATCAGTGCCATTAGCTCCACATGACTATTTGGCCAAAAGCGAGAGAGTGGCAGTTCCCACTCCAAAGAAAAATTGGGATGCCGTTACCAGAATGGGGGCAATTACATCTGGGCAGGCAGAAGCAAAGCATGTTCTCCATGTAGGCCAATTTTCATGTTATTAAAAAAAATCTCAACTTAAAATTTTAAGCAGTAGTTATAAAAATGTTATAAATATGTTTCAAATAAGAAATGCTATTAAACAAGTTGACTCAGACTTAGTAGCTGCTGTTAAAAGGAAAAGACCATAGCCACTCACTGTAAGCAAGATAACTCAAGTGCTTCTTTCACTTAAAATTTGTAAAGAGACATTTCATTAAGGTTCCTTTCTTGACAAAGCAATTTTATTCTTATGGAAAGTGGCAGCTGGAGAGAAAATTATCTTGGAACGAGTTAACATAAAACACGCTGAAGCTCTGTCTTTTTAAAAAAATGAAATTACGACTCTCTAGTCTTGAGTTTCCTTGGAATCCTGTATTAATTTCTGTATCTAAAGCACTTATATCACCTCTCTGTTCCTCGTTACGAACCTGAGGGTGTCTGATGGACCCATCCTCTGTGAAGGAGCGGGCAGGGTGTGGAGGATGGGGCGGGGTAGCATTGGAAAAGCGTGCATTTGGGGAGCAGAGAGACCTGCTGCCATTTACTAGCTGTGCCCTTGGTATTCTTATCTGCAAAATTGGAATAGCACTAACTGTGCAGGGCAGCCATCTTCATCCTTACCGCCATCCTCTGCAGTTAGTAGCTCCTCTTCATGGAGGGCTGTGAGCTGTATAGCGACTCTAACACTTCAGGTACATTATCTCATTCCGTACCCATGGCAGTCCGATGGGGACAGTAATGCTGTTTCATTTTGCAAATGAGGAATGAGGCAGAGAGCGCTTAAGTAACTGCTCGAGGGTTATGATGGTTACTGGTACAGTAGGTTCTGTGTCCTAGTGTAATACTTGGCATATGCTTTGCTGCCCCCTGTAAATGCTAGAGAAGGATTGGGTGGTTTAAGTGTTGTTGAGAAGATTTAGCAGAGCCTCCGCCATGAATACCTGATGGCAGGAGACCCGTTGCCTCGAGGGCCTTGCCTTCATAGAGATCACACAGTCCCAGTGGGTGTCCATCCGTACACGGTTAGATTTTCCTTGGGTAGGACCCAGCGGAATATGACCTTGAAGAGATAAAGTAGATGGGTGGCTTCCTCCAGGGATAGAGACCAGCAAATGTTGCTGAAATGCTTGACTACAAGGCATAAGCTAGAGAGACGGGGAGGGACGCCCACAGGGGCTCATGAATGGTGTGTGTGTGTGTGTGTGTGTGTAGGGACTGGAGGTGAGGTTGCAACAAGACAGCGGGCGTCTTGGGACTGGGAATAGCGGAAGGAAGACTTTTCCCCCCCTTAGGGAGTGGGATTTCTCCTCTGAAATGTCAGAGGTGAAGTAGTTCCAGGAACCAAGCTCCACTGAGCAGCCGTGGGAGTAAGTTATTAGAGCAGCAATTAAAATGGTTGGGATAGAGGAAGTCAGTGAAATGCGAGGCAAGGGTCGATTGAATGATCATGATGCTTAGAAAGAAAGCCAAGGTCTTCAGTGCGTTGGGGCTGTTTGTAGCAGGGCTCCGGCGCCCAAGGGGAGAGGTTTTGAGTGAAGGCGGAATTGGCCCCGAGTGAGAGAGCTCTGTGGGGAGGTTGGGGAGCATGCTGGCTCCATCTCCTGTTTGGAGATTCGGATGTGAGAAAACAGCTGCATGTGGTCCAGGTTCTGGAAAAGTGATACCATCAGGGAAAAGCAGGGGTTCTTTAGGTAAGGAGGTGGAGAGAACATTCCTGACTGACTTATGGCAAATGACACTTTCACAGCCAGCGATGCAATAACCCCAACCCCATGTGCTTCTTAGGAGAGCAGTAGAGGGGCAGGGAAATTGTAATTCAGCTCTGATTCATTAGCCCCATACAAGGAGTGAATGCTACTCAAGTTCTCCAGTAATACATTCTAGAAGAAAGACGGGGACCGATATTGCCAAGGGGCTCATCCAAGGAAGAGATTTAAAGATGACTCTCCAAAGAAGTTTTGACATTGGGAAGAAATGAATGAGGTTTGCGTATAGGCGGAAACAGTCCACGATAAAACATTAATTCGATCCTAAATCAAATGTAATTGTTTGGTAGACTTGATCAGAAGCACCCTAAAAAGCAGGAGTCGTCATAAAAACATTATAAAGAAAGTTAAATAATTATACTTTATCTGGAGAACTGTGTGGTGTGACTGGAAGTCCGTATTGTCAATTAACAAACTTATTCCGAAAGATTACGATGAATGGCAACTAAAAGTAGATAGTTAGCTGCGCTCAAAGTCTCCAGAGGCTTCCTTATTAAATTTTTCCTGTTTACAAATAAACTAAGTTGGTGGCACTGCAAATATGGAAAAAGAAAAGACTGCAGGCTGGTTTTCAGCTTCTTAGACCATTGCTAATAAGAATAGCTCTAGATTTAGAATATTTTCCTTGATGAATAAAAAAATAAATCTCTCTCTCTCTCTCTCTCTCTCTCTCTCTTTTTTTTTTTTTTTGCCACATAACTATGTTAGGTCTGGAAAGCTAGGGAAGTGAACTTTGTGCATTTTAAGGCAGGCTATAGCCAGGATGAGTTAGGAGATGCTAATTGGGTGTGGGGGAGGGAACTCTGTCTCACATTTGTCATCTATATTTGTTCCTGAGAGTGCACACAATGGATCCGTGCCATGGTTCCATTATTTTACCTTTGAAACCCTTTTTAAGGTCATTTCAGATAGCTCTTTTATACAACTCAGAAACTGAGCAAATAAGTGAATAAAACATTTTGACTATCATGTATTATTGAGAAAGAAAAAAGTAGTGGTTTATATTTGATATAGTAACTTTGGATAAAGTTTCTTTCTTTCTTTTTAAATTTATTGTTTTTGTTAATTCTCACCCAAGGATATTTTTCCATTGATTTTTAGAGAGAGTGGAAGGGAGAGGGAGAGACAGAAACATCCATGTGAGAGACACACATCGATTGGTTGCCTCCTGCACACACCCCGACCAAGGCCGGGGAACCTGTAACCAAGGTACATGCTCTTGATTGGAATCGAACCCAGGACCCTTAAGTCCACAGGCCGACGCTCTATCCACTAAGCCAAACGGCTAGGGCCCCTCCCTCCCTTCCTCCCTCCCTCCCTTCCTTCCTTCCTTCCTTCCTTTTCCTCACCCAAGGATATGTTTTACATTGATTCTAGAGAGAGGACAGGAGAGGGAGAGGAAGAGAGAGAGAAGCATTGATGTGAGAGAGAAACATGCACCGGACTGGGGATCAAACCTGAAACCTCAGTATGTGCCCTGACCCGGAATCGAGCCTGCAGCGTTTTTTGGTGTATGGGACATACAATTGAGCCACCCGGTCAGGGCTGGATAAGGTTTCTTTTAATTAAAGTGGTAGTTATTGATAAGATGGAGATCATAGTAGTATAAACTGATGGAAAGATTTAGGTATTCTGTACAGATACTTGGTCTGAAATAGGAAGGCACAGAATACAGTGATAAGCAGGAGAGGCAGAGGAAAGCCATCTCGCCCCAAGGAGCAACCACAGGCACATAACTGGTTTGGAGGCAGCCCGCCTCCTGGGGCCTTGGCCTGAAAGAAGTCAGAGAGAAATCCGGTCTGTCTGGTTCGTTCAGGAAGGGTCTACAGACCTAGTGTGAAGCAGACAGGATCTGAATCAGTGCGGATGTTCAGTCTGATAAGGGTTCAGACATTAGCAAGTTCACAGGCAGTAGGCTACAGCTGTTGGTGGTAACTGAGATAGAAGAAAGCAGGTTTGAAATCTGAAGTTATCCAACTGTAAGTTTAGTTGTGGTTGCCGATGGTTAGTTCCTCTTTTTTTCTTTTTCTTTTTTTCTGACATGCTTGTGTGAGGGCCAAGTGTCGGGCCAGCTTTGGTAAGAGAGATGTCACTCAACAGTGTACCACTCTGCAAGGGTCTGTCAATTTTAAAATGTCAACTGAAGATTTATCTTTTTAACCAGCTCCAAAGTGGGGGAAATATTAGTGACGAGTGGCCCACCCTCAGACATATTTATTGATGCCGTGACCAAGAATTTGAGTCCATGCCTGTGAGCAGGTGATCTCACTTTAGGTTATCTTGAGAACCACGGGGTTAACCTTGGATGTTCTTTCTCCTTGAACACCTCTCCGTTGGTAAAAGAAGCTAATTTTTTGCTAACAAAAGAGACCCAGTTTTAATGAAATGCCCAGTGTATTTTTTAAGCCTGGTCCAAAATAGTTAATACATGTTCCATGGTTCTTAGAAAATGTTCCTTTGGCTTAAAAGGTTTTCTTCATAAGATGGTATGCGAGCTGATGATTAAAAAATAATTGCACGGTTACATTTTTTTTCAAACTCTACAGTACTTTCCACAACTTTTCAAATGATGTTTATGGTCAGAAAGAAAGCGCTCTCTTCATAGCGGAGAACGCAGTTTACCATTAGGCTTTCGGTCATGCTCTCTCTGCAGCAAGCACGCTTAGCACGCAAGCTTACTCTGTAGAGTAGTGGCTCACATGTAACTAGAAGATGGAATAACTTCTCATTAACAATAATGCAAGTCCTTTAGTACTACTTTGCTCCTTTGCTCTCTGGACTATAGAAGCAAGTCTTCCTTCTAAGATTGATCCTGGGCACAGCTGTGGAATGGATGATGTTGATACCCAAAACCCAGCCTTAGTTCTGGCCCTTCCCTGGGGTCTATCCCTTCTCTCTCTCTCTCTCTTTCTCTCTCTCTCTCTCTCTCTCTCTCTCTCTCACACACACACACACACACACACACACACACTCATGCTTCTCTTTTTGGCACAGAGGCACACATAACTGATCATAGAGATCTTGAATTTGTGACTTTGGCCAACAGGTACAATTAAACTAAAATCTCATCCTTTCTAGACTCTTAAAATTATTCACATAGTTGGTTGCTTATATATATATACCTTTGAATAAAAAAAAAAGCCGACCTATTTGTGTCCTTACCTCCCTTTACTCTTTACTTCGTTAGAGAGGCCAGAAGTCAAGGTGGGCTGTGACTTTCCCGTCTCACTGCATTTGGTTATTCTATTAGGGCGTTAAAACTGTGGTAAACTCAGGGATTTCTCTGGCAGAGTTTTAGATTCAGTTCCATATTGCAGGGAGGATTTTTTGGCTGTTTAGTCCCTGGTGAGATTAGAGACAGCTGATGTAGCCTCTTATGTTTCCTATTTCCTCTCTCAAGAGCACGAGACTGGCCCAAATTAGAACCGAGGTGAAACTAATGACAGAGAGTGGACTTTCTTTGCCGTCCAGGAACTTTCTGGCAGTGCCGTTGAGAAAGGGGGTAGGCCAGTTGGGTGGGAGGCATGGAATTGGGGTGGTTGCCTTGTTAGGGTACAGTTGTCCTCCTCCAGACTCACTCTAGTCACCCATTTGCCGCTAGACCCACAAATAGAGTCAGACCCCAGTGCTCCCCAAAGGGACAAGTGCAGAGTCTGACCTGGGAGGAGCGAGCTTAGACTACAAAACAACTGCAGGGTTTTGTAGGCTGTATGACCAGACACCGAGGGAATGTGTCTGGGAATGGATTCTAAGGGTGTGCAACCAAGGGGGAAGGAGTATCTATTGAATTAGACTGGATTTATTATCTAATGGAGATTCTAGGTTTAATAACTTAGGTGCACGGCTGGGACAGTTCAGTTAACTCAGTTAATGAAACAGAATGAGCTTGCACTCTAACCAGGGAAGTTATGACAGAGCTTCACTGGTATAACGGAGAGGAAGGGGACCCAAAGGCTTAAGGGGGTAGGAATGCCGGTATGGATCTCCGAAGTGTGACCTGTTCCGTTGAGAAACAGAATAGGGAGTACTAGTATCTCTGATAAGCTCTGAGGTGGCTTCCCCCATAAGATGGCTATGACAGTGGGAGAAGCTGTCCCTGGGATGGGCCCTTAGGAGCGGAGGCCAAGTGATGGTAGAACTTAACACGTGAGACAAGGTGGGCACACTTACTGTCATGGGCAGCAGGGTGAGGAGGCAGTAAATGTTTTATCCCGGCCCTGGCTGGTGTGGCTCCATTGGTTGGGCATTGTCCCATCACTGCAAGGTTGCCAGCTTGATTTCCTGTCAGGGCACAGGCCTGGGTTTTGGGCTCCATCCCCGGTAGGGGGCATGCAGGAGGCAGCCGGTCCATGTTTTGCTCTCACATTGATGTTTCTCTCTCTCCCCCCCCTCATTTCCTTTCTCTCTAAAAATCAATTTTAAACATCTTAAAAAAATGTTTTATCCTGGAAGGATCTTTGATCGTAGCTAGTTGATCACAGTCTCCATTGGGATGAATTAGATGGACGGCCTTTTTAAAGGTTAATATTCTTCCTCTGTGTATTTCTATAAGGGGAAAACTTCTGGTCTGGGAGTCAGGAACCTGACTTGAGTCATCACCATGGAAACTCAGTTTCTAGACCCAAAGTAGTCTCTGAGCCCCTTGATTAAAGGGGAGGCCATGCTCCCTGAGGGAACATTAAACATGGCCACAGGCATGTGCTGTAGATAAGCCTCCGTCTTCTCCAAAGGGGCTCATGTGCAACTGTGTCCAGAGCTAAAAAAAAAAAAAAAAAAAAGTACCTGGACGTTTTACACATTTCTAGACACTGGCTCTGAGTTTATGTTAACATCCGAGGACCCGAAAGTGCCACAGTGGCCCACCAGTCCACATGTGGACCTATGTTGTCAGGTGAAAAATGGAATTTTGGCTAATGTTCAGAATTACAGTGGGTGTAATAGTCTGCAGACCGTGCTCTGGTTATTTTCTTAGTTCTTGAAGTCATGATTGGAGAAGACATATTTGGCATCTGGCTGACTCCCCACATTGGCCCTCTGACTGATGACGTAAGGCTATCTTGGTAGGAAGGGCTAAGTGGAAGCCAGTGGGATTTCTCCTCCCTACCAGGATAATAAACAAAAGGAATACTGCGTCCCTGGGGGAATTTCAGAAATTAGTGTCCTCACAAAAGACTTGAGAAAACAAAGGCATGGAGACACCTCTCCTGTCCCCATTGAGCTTGCCTGTGGGGCCTGTGCAGAAGGCAAGTGTATTTTACGGAGTGACTTTGGAGTATTGTAAACCTCATGAAGAGGTGATTTCAGTTTCAGCTGCTGTTCAAGATATGGCATCTTCACTGAGAATAACCAACAGAGCCCTGGCTTCTGTTATGAAACCTTTGGTCTGGCAAATCCTTCACCTCTGAGCCAGTTTGCAAAGATTGCCAGGAGCAGCTTGCTATTCCTGGCATGGCTGACAGTCCACCATCAGTCTTGCCTCTGTGTCCCATCCTCTGTTCTGCACAGCACATCCTACTGATCCAATATACTGATGACACTGTAAGTGGACCTGATGAACAGAAAGTGACAAGTACTTTAGATGCGTTAGTGAGACGGGTTCGGTGGGTGAGATACAGCCCATTCTTGCTGCCAAGTGATGTATTAGTTAGTGCCCAGTCAGGGTAAGGGAAATCACGAACCATTTTGGCAGAGAATTTCCTGTGAGGACGTGGTGAAGCAGACATTGGAGGATTGAAAAGGTAAGAAAGGAAGGCCGAGATGAACAGAACCAGTAATAGTGGGAAGAGGCTCGGGCTGGAGTGACAAAGGAAAGAGGTTGGGGTTTTGGACATCTAGGAGCTGGAGGAAGAGGGGTTCTCAGGGGCTGGGGCCCAGATTCTGAGGAGAGAGTGCTGCCTGGCTGCTGCTGGGGAGAAGGGGTGTTCCAGGCTGGAGGTGACGCATCTCACTTTTGAAATCCCTCAGTGATCTCAGCCGCAGGCCACTCAGTAGCCACTGCCCCCAGGCCCCCACTTGAGCTGTAGTGACCAGAAAAGGAGAGTAAAGGGTCCTGCTCTGGACACGGGCACCAGCTGCTGGGGGATGCCGACAGGCGTAGTCCTTTTCCTCCTTTGCATTCAGTCGCCAGCATCTCCTTGGTGGAGCCTGCCAGGGAGCCCGATGGCAAAGGAGAGCGTGGTTTTCAGAACCCCAGCCCCAGCGTCACAGAGCAGGGGGTGAGGACTTGGTGGTGAGAGACAGTAGCTTCATGTCCAGCCCATGTCTAGCAAGAGCGCGTTTTGTCTTGGTATGCCACGCGGTTGTTTCTGGGTCATCCTGGACCCTTTGGTAATTTGTGCTAGTTTCCTTTCTCCCTCATTGAGCCTGGCCTTTGGCTCCCTAGTGGGGACCTTGGGGCCAGGGCAGGGGAGCGGAGAGGGAACCTGGTAAAAGTTACCTTTCACTTTTGATTTTGAGGTGGTTTGGTTTATGGTACCTGGTCCCTTACCTCCTATAACCCTATATTTTTGGTTCTCTTGGTAGAAGCCTTATTTTCAAGGTGTCTTCCCCATTTGCGGTCGGTTTCTTATTCTTCAGCACCTCTGCTTGTTGGTGTCTGGGCCTTGACTCCTGAACGCTGTTAGAACTATTACTTAGAAGTGCATTACCCCGAGGAGGTTCATCCTGGCTGATGTCTGTCCACTTGCTCCTTTTCTGAAGGAGCAAGATTATGGGCCGGCTGAGTCATAGCGGTACTTGGACCAGTAACCCCTGAGTAGTGTCATCAAGAACAGCAGAGCATTTGGCCTCTTTGCCAGTTCATCTGCTGTGAGCTGGCCTCGTTTTCACTTGACCTGTTCCAGCATGGGATAATCTAATCTCCGGGCTCGCCTCTCGAAGGGAAGATTCACGGGTGAGGTCATCTCGTTTGCTGCTTTTCCTGATCGCCTCCAGCACTGGCAGCAAGTAGAGTAATGAGGCCTGTTTCTGAGGACTTTCTAGATTGTCCATGCCGCTGTCCTCCCTGAGCCGGGAGGTGTGGCTTTGTGTTCTGTTCTCCCTCCTTCCCCCTTCACGGTTTGGGGGACAGATTTTATAAACCATCAGCCATCACAGCTGCAGGCCACCCAGTAGCCACCCTTCTCCCACGTAAGCTGTAGTGACCAGGAAAGAAAAATAATCAAGTCCTCAGTGAAGCAGACGGGCTCAACCCAGAGCTCCCTGGTGGGGAGGCGCTGACCTGAGCAGGGTCCTCACCTGGACGTTCTGGGTTTGTGAGGCCGAAGAAGGACCACGATGGGTTAATTTCATTCCCTCAGAAACTGAATGGAAACCTGCATTTACCCACAATGAGGCCGCACAGGCTCACCAGATCCCATTACATCAGCTCCCAGTGGGAACCTGGGATATCCCAGGCTCATCACAAGCTCCCTTTGGCACCTGAATGCCTAAGAAAACATCAGTGAATTCGCTGTGAAGGCCGGTTGATAACAAAACCTTTCAAAATGTGTTTTACGAGAGGAAACAAGCGCAATGATATCTTAAAATGGTGTCCAGATGGGCAGCCCCGGTGTTCGGACAGCCAGGGCATCATTCCAAACCTGAGACTCTCCCAAGGATCAGAATCCCAAAGACTTACATTTCTTGCTCAGTTGTTTAGTGGTCAGATTAACTTAACCCCTGCCGGGGTCCAACCCCAGCGGGTCCAGGGGTCCCCAAAGGTGTGGACGGAGTCGGCGAAGAAGGAAGGACACGGAGACAGTGTTCAGTTGATCAGCAGCCTAGCCAGGATCTCCAGCCAGGATCTCCAGCCAAGTTCTGGTCTGGATCTCCAGAGAGGTTCTGCTTCGGATCTCCAGCCAGGTTCTGTGTCCATGTTCTCTTGCTAGGTTCTCCAGGTTCTCCAGCCAGGTTCTGTAGCCATGTTCCCTCGCTAGGTTCTCCAGCCAGGTTCTGTCCAGGTTCTCCAGCCAGGTTCAGTCACCAAGTTCTAGTCAGGTTCTCTTGCCAATTTCTGTAGTCAGGTTCACTCCAGGATCTTTTGCCATGTTCTCTCGCTAGGTGCTGTCTCTAGGTTCTGAGGCCAGTTTCTGTCCAGGATCTTTTGCCATGTTCTCTCCAGCAAAGTTCTTCTGTCTCTAGAGAACGTTCTGTGTAGGTTCTGTGCCTAGGTTCTGTCTCTCTTGGTTCTGTCTTCTGAGTTCTGTCTTCTTTTTGTCTTGTTACATCTGTATTTATACCAGTTGATTCAATCCTATCAATCTCTATTACAAAGGTTAGGGCGTTTCTTATCTCCATTCCAGGGAGTAAAGATTATGTAGCTTAAGCATGATTGTTCGTAGTTAAAGTGATTAATTACCCACCTGGCACTTAGTTAAGAGGTTTTATTCCCTCCCTAACTTCAGAGGAAAATCCCTACCTGGGGAAACAACCTTTCTCAGAGAGGTGACCTTGGTTAAAACACATAGTGCCAAGAAGGTGAGCAAACATATGCCATATGAGAGAACAGTATGCCATATATGCCAGGTCCCTTGAAACAGCAAGGATGGACCGGCTCCCGGCAAACCCCCCTGTTTTGAACTGCCTCAAGATAAAATCCACTTCCCATATGAACAAGAAAGAACCTGCCAGATGAAGGGATTGAGAAGTACGGATTGGTGGTTACAAAGCAGTCAGGAGGATGTAAAGTCCGGCAAAGGGAATATAATCAGTAACATTTCAGTAACTGTATATGGTGTCAGATGGGTACAGATGGATTGGAGTGATCACTTTGTCAGTTATATAAATGTCTAATCACGGGTTGTATACCTGAAACTGATAGAACATTGTAGGCCAACTGTGATTGAAAAAATAAAAAATTATTTAAAGAATGAAAGGCAAAAAATATTATAACCTAGTGAAAAGGGAGGCTGTGTACTCCAGGAAAAGAAAATAGTTTAAAATCTAAAATAGCCCCACGCTCTTTTAGAAAAGTTAGTCCCCCACACCAGGAGGATTTTGTAGCTCTCGCCTGCAGCAGTAGTGACCTTGTGGCAATTCCACTGGTTTTTCAGGGCCTTTGGCTCAACAGCTCCGGGCCTTCCTTTAACCAGGAAGCTTTGTTGCTGCAAATTCTTCTTCCTGAGGCCACAGCCTGTGGAGTTGGGGCCAGACCACGTCATCCCAGCTGGTAGCGTGCTGTCCTCTTGGACGTGAGCAGGGCAGCATTTGGTCCTCAGGCAGTGAAACACAATGGCTTGGACCTATCTGTTCAGAGGGGATTTAGTTTACTTACTTTATTTATTTTTTAAATATACTTTGATTGATTTCAGAGAGGAAAGGAGAGGGAGAGAGTGATAGAAATATCAATGATGATGTGCCCTCAATCGGAGTCAAACCCAGGACCCTTCAGTCCACAGGCCTGCATTCTATTCACCGAGCCAGACCGGTGAGGGTGGATTTCGTTTACTCTGGACCAAGCATCATTTCTGACTGAATCTCAGTCTGGATCTGATTTTTCAGGCGAATAAATTCTAATGTAACATCTGATCAGGACAACTTTGGCACTTGGATAAAAATGAATTCCGCGGCAGTTTGTCAAGTTCTGCGAAGATGGATTGACTACGGCAGCTGCTAGGGGTTTCTCCTAATGCTAATGAAACGTTGACAAAGACTGTTCGACCATCTTGGTTCCTCTTTCCTAAGTGGGATGGTACAAATTGGGAAGATCTAGCTTGGGAGACGGGGTGACTCTCTGGCTTGAATTAGCATGGGCTCACGGTTTATGGAGCAGGAGTTGGAATCACACTAGCCTGTGTGTGCATTCTGACTCCATTATGTGGGTGTGTAACCCTGGGTATGTTACTGAACCATTCAGTGCTCAGTTTTCCATCTTTAAAATGTGGCCACCACCGGTCTTGCAGGGTAGTAGTGAGGATTAAAGGAAATAATGTAGCTCTAACAGGGACAGTCACACAGCAGGCTGTGAGCCAGTGGTGATGCTCAAGACTTTTGATAGAGTTGGGGGGGAAGGGGGGAAGCCCACTTTAGGGGAAGCCACCTTGTTGGTTTGTCACTGGAAGTGTTATTGACTTTTACATCTTCCTCTTTGAGAGGCAGAGTGGTGGATGAGAATGCAGAGTGTGGCTTTGGTGCCAGGGGCATGAGGTCAGTGTTGGTCTTGCTTGTTGGTCTCGCATGTGTATTAACGACATGGCTCTCTGAACCTATTTCCTCAGGTCTGAACTCTCCGAGTTGTTGTGAGGAATAGCACTGATGGTGTGAGGTGCCCCACACTGTATCTGACACATGGCAGGGACTCACTGATGATGCCATATTTGCCCATGTAGTCTTTGGTCTCCAATCATCGTATTGCAGGATAATTGTTTGTGGAAGGAATGGGTGAAGCAGCAGTCTTATACATGGGGGCATATGTACAAAGGCAGGAATTATAAATTATTTGAAGGTTTAAAAGAATAGACATCTTATAAGTGGTATTTTTTTTCACATTTTGTATTATATCTGAAGCTCAATTTATTATCTAGTAAATGTGGTAGCTACATGATCATTTCCTGCCAGTTAGATATGTAAGGTTGTTGATTGTTTTTTTTTTAGAATGAATACAATTTTTATTTGAATGCCATTACAAACTTCTGACACATATGAATACAGACTAGATTTTAGGATATTGAATAATATATAATAGATTAAAATTATTTGTGATTTTCTTATATTTGGGGAAGTTAAAATATATTTTAAAAACTTTGACTCTATCCTTAAGCAGAACTAAGAAGGAAAATAATTAAAATAAACAGATATATAACTGGATGTGAAAAGGTTAGCTATGGCAGAAAATATGTCCAAATCTATCAGTTACATATAGCTTCAAAAATAATTTCACGATAACCTTTGTCACTCAGGACCCACTAAACCTTTCTAATAATCTTGAACGAGTTTGTCACCATCATTTTCCTATTACCTATACTAACAAGTTAGAAATCCATTTTAATTACAAGGAGTAAACAACACTTTGTTATACCACTTCGATGAGCATAACACCATTTTTAATACAGTATGAGTTTGACACCTTTGAATTAAAAAATGACGCATTGGGTCAAGTTTGACTATATAACTTGAGCAAGAGAGAAATGAAGTTGGTAATTATCTGGCCAGTGCAGGTTATGTGCTCAGTTGGATCAATGAGACCTCCAGGGGATCTTGACCTCAATTGGAGTATCAGCTGTGGGCATGGCCAATGTGCAAGAGATAATTGCCACCTTTATAAGCCCGTCCTTTATAGATTTGGGGCTTACTGGCCGTTGCAATGAAGTAAAATCTCATGTACATATACATTTGGAATATTTACTGCTTTGAAGTGGGTGAACCCACAATTAGTCCCTAGATAGTCCCTAGAATTAGAAGATTCAGTGAAGCTGTTTAGATGTTTTCATTTTGCTTTTCTTCTTTTAAATTTTATTATTATTATTTTTAACATATTTTTATTGATTTCAGAGAAGAATGGAGGAGGGAGAGAGTGATAAAAACATCAATGATGAGAGAGAATCATTGATCGGCTGCCTCCTGCACAACCCACACTGGGGATTGAGCCCGCAATCCAGGCATACGCCCTGACCCGGAATTGAATCGTGATCCTGGTTTATAAGTCAACACTCAACCACTGAGCCATGCCCTCTGGGCTGCTTTTCTTCTTGACTGAAGCCCCTAAGAACTGTATGTTGAGTTCAGCCAGATATATTTGGATCTCGTTGTTTTCATTTTCTTTCAGAAAAGTAACGTATGTATGCTAACTAGTGCTTCAAGGAAAGCTTCCTGATCCTCTTAGAAATATGCCAAGGAATTCTAGCAGAATATGGGTTCCCCTTATACCAGGAAAGGGGCTGTGCATTTTACAGTAGTGATTCCTTCTACAGACTTCCCGTTCAACATTTCCTCCTCCTCTTTGCAGTAGATCATGTATGAAGTGGTGGGAGTTTTTTTTGTTTTTGTTTGTTTGTTTTTAGATAAAAAAAAGATCTAATTGACATGAATTCTTTTTGCACTAAAGAAATACTTCATACCTGGAGTTGCTCCACTGAACTGGCATGAGAAATACAAAGTCATAGTGTATTAGGACCCTGGAAGGGACCTTCAGAGCCATCTGGTCGACCCCTTTATTTTACAAATGGGATACAGGTGGGCCACTTGCCCGCAGCCTGTCAGTCACACAGGGGGCGGGTGGCACAGCTGAGAGAAGAACCAGGGCTTCCTGACGCCTCATTTCTGTGCTCTTCCCCATGTTGGCTGCCCTCAGCATTTAATTTTGTTTGCAGTTGAGCTTTCTGGCATTTGTTGGGTTTGCATGGTTTGTTAAGTAGAAAGTCACCATTTTTTTTTAGTGTATGAATGATTGAGGTGGAGCCAGGACACTGTGTAACCGAGATACTTGATGGAAGAACTTGAAATCAAATAGATTTTAACTCAGAGTTCCTTTTCTCATAACCAAAAATGAAGTCTTTGACTACATAACCAAATGGCTCATAAATATGTTTTTGATCTTTCAGAACAGAAGACTCGTTAACAGAAGATGACAAGAGGCGGTATGTTTGATAGTGAAGCTGGCTTTAATTTGAATAATTTTGGCCACATCTCATGGATGTAATTTAACGTGCTTTAATTTGACTCACAAATTTAATTTAACACTGTAGCACACTACTAATAGAGTAGAGATTCCACCAAGACAACTTTTGGCATGGAGTATGTGATCTGGAAAAGAACTAGCCCAGGGTTCATTATCTTTGCCTCTTTCAAGCGAGTTTTGGTTTTTGTCCTATGCATGCGGCCTGTAGTAGTTTTCACCCTGTGGCCATTGCGCGTGCTGTTCTTCCTAACTGGGTGACCTCCCTTTATTCTTGCAGCCTTCTCCGTCTCCCCATTCCTCCTCTGGTTAACTCTCCCTGCTCTCATTACTCCTTAGCTCTCTATCTCGGAATTTTATATTTACGTCTACCTATAGCTGAAATGTTTTTGTATGTCCGTAGCATTGAATATCACTTTGGCCCCTGGGAATTCTTGATAAATATTATGTCACTCCACCGATATTTATTTCTATATCTCTTTTCTTCTTTCCTATTGTAAATAAAATATCTAAAATTTCTACTAACTTAATACAGCTTCCTTTTATATATGTAGCTTCTTTTAATAGAAAATAAATTACATTTCCAAAGGCAATAACAGTCTGAATTCTACTTTTGACAAAAAAACATGAGTTATCTTAATAATTCTTTAATTGTTTGAATTACTCCATGCTTCTATTGCTTTCTTCAAATATAAAGTTCCATCGAAATTGGTCTGATTTTTCTATATCTGCTTCTTGAAGGAACTATGGAGGAGTGTATGTTGGTCTCCCATCTGCAGCTGTCAGCATGGTGTCCGATCCAACAAAGACAGTTCAAAAAAGTAAGCAAAATCACCTGATGGTTATTTTCTCTAAATTTGTATTTTGTGTTTTGTGAAAAATATGAAATTTAAATTTCAGCCTGCTTATCTCCACCTACATATTACTGAGTAGCAGGGAGCCAGGCCTCTGGTCTTGGAACCATTTGTTGAAATTACCGCTCCTATGACGAGAGCCATAATTTAGCCTCTGTTTGTGGTTATGCTCCAGGGGTATTGGTATGTTTCATTTTTAATTAATTTCAGTGGTGATCAGCGTGAAAATGGAAGTTAATGTGTCCGTCAGTTTACGGGTTTTTTTTTTTGTAGAACATACAAGTAAATTCTTACATGTAGAACACACAAGATAATCAGTTTAGCAATTAGAGGAAGAGTAACTGCCTATTGTACAATTAAATGAAGTAAGGTTAACACTAATTGTGAAGTGAACGAGGTCCTTTTGATACTAGGTGTGACTGCAACCTTGCAGATAGCTTCTTGCTTAAGTAAACTTTTAAGTGAGGGTTGTGGTAGAGAGTGCTGATTTACTGGGCACTGCACAGTTGTCTCATGAGTTTTAAAGAGCTACTCATATATCTAATGTGCACACAAGGCTGTATGGCATTAATTTTAGCATACGTTATTTATTTGTTCCTCATTGCTGCTTCTCTACTTTATGATTTGAATTAGCAAATACTGTATGTCACGATTCTTTGTGCTTTTATGAGAAACTAGAATATGTTCTGAATATTTAACTTTTCTTAATTTTCTCTTTAAGATTAGAAGAGAATATCATGACAATAATCAAGAGGTACTGTATATTTTTCTAAATAATTGGATATGCTTAGCCTTGATAAATGAACTATAGGTATTATTTTACTATGTAGTTCTAAGAAATCGTGAACTTCAAGATTAAGAGGGTGGGTTCATCTTGTGCGCAAATCTATGGAATGGAACATGTTTTATTGTAAAGAGCCTTTAATGATCAGATCAATTTCTTTTGCAGGTTTTAAAATATTTTTCATTTTCTTTCAACTGAAACTTAATTCATTTAATACAAGCAAGCCAAGAGTTTACCAAAAACAGTGAGATTTCACTCGTCATTGCCTAAAACGTTACGGGGCTAGGACTTTAGAAAGACAGGGAGAGACTAGAGAGGCTGGGGCTGGGAATTAGGTTAGGATCAACATTAAGTGTTTGACAACAGCCAGGAGTTACTTAATGTACATAGAGGAGATGCATCAGTACCAAGACTCCAGTGGAGATGGGCAAGCCATCAGTGCCAAGTTATTTGGGAAGGAGTAGTAAAATCACAGGCCAAGTTTACTGCTTGGATATCATAAAGCACGTTCAATGTAGGCAGAAGAAAACATTGTCTAAAGGATGCACCATGGACCTGGGGTCCTGGTGAAGAGCTGGGAGCTAGAATTAAATAAGATGAACAGGAACAGGTGAAAATAGCTTCATTTATTACCTACCCCCAGGCTCTGAAACGTACCTAGCATCCTTTTGGTAGAGGCAAGAGCCTCAGCCCACCTGGTCTAACAACACATTTGATGGGTGGATCCCACTGCCTTTCAGTCGTGCTGGATAACATCTTGCTTCTTGAACCTCCAGTGATCAGGAATGTTCTGTCTCCTAAGATTCCTGAGGTAACCCATTCTCTTTTGGGAGCCATACAGCCTTGGGTTTGAATTCAAGCTCTTTTAACTATGAGCTGGGCAAAGTGTCCCCCCACCCCCTTTTTTTTTAAAAAAAAAATCCTCACCCATGGACACGTTTTTAGAGAGAGGGAGAAGAGGGGAGAGGAGAGAGGAGAGGAGAGGAGAGGGGGGGAGAGAAAGAGAGAGAGAGAGAGAGAGAGAGAGAGAGAGAGAGAGAGAGAGAGAAGAAAGAGGAGAGAGAAATAGCAATGTGAGAGAAAAATATTAATTGGTTGTCTCCTGTATGTGCCCTGACTAGGGATTGAACCCACAACCTTTTGGTGTAAGGCTGTATGTGCCCTGACTAGGGATTGAACCCACAACCTTTTGGCGTAAGGAATGGCACTCCAACCAACTGAGCCACCTGACTAGGGCTACTTCCCCTTTGTTGTCTCCATTTTTTAATCTATAAAATGGAATTAATGCTTAGCAAGACAGATTGCTATTGAACCAATTCTTGCTGAAGGGCAGTAGTGGAGTTGGTGTTTGGGATGGGGGAGAGTCACAAAATAAGCTCATAGGTGGAGACAAATAAGCTTTCCCACTGGGGATGGGGACACAGTCTTGGGTAGCTACTTCTTCAAAGATTTTCTCCTCAAGGCAACAGCATCATGGAGCTTTATTCCCTCGTGCCCATGATCACATTAGGGTGTTGAGTGTCTCTAGGAATTTGATGGAGGTTTTCTATTCCTAGTATTTTTTAATAGAGTTCTAAACCTCCATATAGATCTCTAAATTCCCTGCCAGTTTCCCCCTATTGCAGTAGTACTTTAATTATTGGCATCAATTAAAAAAAGGTAATGTCGTTGAAAGAGAGCATTCCTGAAAACAGGGTGTATTTCAAAAAGCAAGGGAATAGAGTGGGAAAAGGTACCACGTAGATGGGTATCAGGCGACTCAGTGGCTCTGTTAACGCAGGGCCTTAGGCAAATCCTTTACCTTCTTCTCTCAGCTTCTCTCACTTCTAGTTTTTGCAGAGGAGGCAAGATGATTGCTAAAATTCGTATGTGCATCTAAAATTCCCTGATAACAATTTAGCATTGTTGCTCATAAGCCAGCCCACCTAACTTCAGACAGCTGGCTAGACTATTTCCTTACAACTCATAGCTGTAAATGTATATTACTTATTGCCATCCCTCTCTCTTCTCAGTTGTCCCTATTTCTACACAACCGGCTTGATCCTGGTTTTTTCTTTGGCCTCCTTTGAATTACCTGCAACGTTTCCCAAGTTGAAAGGCTGTCCGCTTTCCCTAGTTGCTAAGCATCCATGTGGTGCTTATCTGTAACCCATCTGAACTCACGGCTTTCTGGGCTTAAATTACTGGGCAGAAACCCTGACGAGAACACTGTCCTTTGGCAAGAAAGACATTTTATGCAGAGGAGTGGAGACACCTTTTTGTGGCCTCCCACGTAAAATCTCTTTTTAAATAAAGCCCCAGAACTCACTCAATGACCGAAGTTCAAAGTTGACTTGGGTGCTTTTTGAAGCAAATTGAGGAGTGATTTCAGAATCTTTTAAGAATACTTGTATCACGATATAAATGTGTAGCTTCTAATACAGATGACTCGAGGGTGAAAGCTATGCCCACTTAGACGTGTGGAGTACTGCCGGCACAGAGGAGCTCAGGGATGGCGCTCAGATGCCAATGGATGGGCTAGCTAGCTAGTCAGTATCCCCCTTCGACATAATGTGGATGGTAGGACCCCTACCAGGAGAGTCTGCCCAAGTAGGGAAGGGACGGGGCTTTGGCTGAGCAGTCTGTACCTTCAACTTGAGTGATGCTGATATGCAGCTAATTTGGGGAATTATTATGACATGTTTTAATTGTAAGTTTATGAGTCTTCTTTTCTACCTGACTTTGCCTTTTTATATAAGTCAGTGATTAGCGCTGTGCTGGCTATGTATTAACAGTAAGCGAATGTTGAACGTGTGTTTTACTTTAAAGAAAATAAGTAGATAATTGATAGACCTTCAGCTGATACACACACACACACACACACACACACACACACACACACACACACTGAGTGGCCAGATTATTATGACCACCTGACATTTGTAGGCAAATTAGCTGTACAGTGCATCGTATGGGATATGGAAGCCGAAGGCCTGTTCGAACACTTTTGCTGTCTGCAGTTACCAAGATAAAACGTCTCCAATTCACACAGGAACACAAGGATTGGACAGTCGAACATTGGAAAAAAAGTTATGTGGTCCAATGAATCACGTTTCCAGTTGCATCATGCAGATGGCAGAGTGAGAATTTGGTGGAAGCAGCATGAAAGCATGCACCCCACATGCATGAGTACAACCCTTCAAGCTGGTGGGGGCAGTGTTATGGTTTGGGGCATGTTTTCCTGGCATGATTTGGGCCCTTTAATTCGTGTGGAACAAGGTCTGAATAGCACAACATACCTAAGTATCGTTGCTGATCAAGTTCATCCTATCATGTTGATGGCGCATCCCAATGGAGATGGCTTCTTCCAACAAGACAATGCGCCATGCCACGGTGCTCGTATTGTGCAGGAGTGGTTTCAAGAACATGAGAGAGACACTTTACCTTGCTTAGGTGGCCCCCATAATCACCAGATCTCAATCCAATTGAGCATTTGTGGGACGAAGTTAAAAGAGCCATCAGGCAGCTGGTTCCACAACCATCAAATCTCACAGAACTGGACAGTGCTATTCATCAGGCATGGTGTCAGATTCCTCGCATCACCTTTCAACATCTCGTGGAGTCAATGCCAAGAAGAATCGCTGCAATATTGAAGGCAAAAGGTGGCCCAATGAACTACCGATTGGGTGGTCATAATAATCTGGCAACTCAGTGTATATTAATTTAAGAGAGGAAGGGAGAGGTAGAGAGAGATAGAAATATCAAACATGAAAGAGAATCATTGATTGGCTGCCTCCTGCATGCCCCACACTGGGGATCAAGCCTGCAACCCAGGCATGTGCCCTGACGGGGAATCAAACCATGACCTCCTGGTTCGTAGGTCAGTGCTCAACCACTGAGCCACGCCGGCCAGGCACTGATATATTTTTATTGACGTTGTACTTTCTCAAGCTTGCTAATTATTTCCCCTTTGTCTGTTATCTTCATAGCGTGTTCATCAAGATTTAGAGACGTTGCAATGTGCAGACATTTCCAAGGAAATTCTAAACAGTCACCTGCCTCCCCAACCTCCCCAAAGTTCTTAAGTCTGTGGTTAAAGCCATGGGTGCCTATTGAACGATGTGCTACTAGAAAGGACTTAGACAGTACACCTGTATATGGAACTTTCCACGGTCCACCTACGACAGACGAGCTAACAGACTTGCCCAGCCAGCCTGCTCTGCGCCAGCAGCATTTCCACCCTGGCCACTCAACCGGTTCACGAAGATGACGTCTTTTCACTGATACTTTTTTGATAGTTTTTATATAACCAAGTCCTTATTCTATTTGTAACTGAAGATAATAAGGCACTATAGACGAATTCCCTGAAATAATATATTTGTCTGTTATCTTTCACTGTTTCTACTTCACATTAATTTTTAGCTGTAGAATTGTTAAATTGATTCTTACTGTTATCTCTTTCCCTTTTTTTTTTACTATTTGGTTTTCAGCTTTATTTAAATGTCAGAGAATTTCCTTTATTAGGAACAATGTATGCCATTGCAGTATTAAAGATAAATGACTGAAACTGGCATGTGCTAAACACGTTTGATTATCTTCCTGTTTCCTTTAGTTCAAGGCTCTGAATACAAACACTTCATAGCCATTGCGTCTCCCATTCTACCTTCGAATGATCACAGCCTCTCATCATGTTAATTCTATACTATTTCAAGGACCTGTGAGGAATGGTTAATAGGATATTTGCAAAGTTTTTAATTTGATGATGTCATGTGTATCCAGTTAGTACTCCAATGTAAGTTACTCAATTTACCAATGTATTTCAATAATTAAAATATTTTTATCCCTGTTTACCTGGACTTCTTAATTCTTTTTCAAAAAGAATGCTTTCAAGGAAGTCATATACAACACTGTGATATATAGATACAATATGTCAGTCGTGAAGATAATGTATAGATTACCATGATAAACCAAAATTTTTCACAAGAAGAAAAGCATCATCTTATATATTTGGTCCATATGACAATCCTAGGGACATCAGATTGATAAAAAAATATCAGAGGTAAGAATCACTAAGAAATGATTATGATGCACTTATGCCTGTCTCATATCCACAAGTCCATAATGGCATTTGGGTGGGCTATCAGCAGTTTATCCCATTAGGGATGTCATATAGAATCACTTTTTGAAAAGTTTTAATTTTAAGATAATTATAGATTTACAGATGAGTATAAAGGCAGCACAGAGAGTTCCTGTATACCTTTCCCTCAGCTTCCCCCATTCTTAACATCTTACATAAACAGTACATTTGTCAAAACGAAGAAATTGAATATTAGTACAGTTCTGTAAACTAAACTACAGCCTTTCCTTGGATTCTATTAGTTTTTCATTCATACCCTTTTCCTGTTCCAGGATCCAACCCAAGATTCCGTTTCATTCTGTTGCAGTTGGTCATCCTATCTCCTGGCATTTTTTCAGCCTTTCCTTGTTTTTCGTGACCTTGATACTTTTGAAGCCTACTGGTTGAAATTTTGAGATATTTCCCTAAATTTGGATTTGTCTGCTGTTTTCTTATGGTTAGACAGGGGTTATAGAGTTTGAGGAAGAATGTCCTCATCATATTGTAGTATAATATGGCATCACCGTGACTTTTGCTGGCGGTACTAACCATGATCACTGGGTAGGGCCATCTGCCAGGTTTCTCCACTAAGGTTTCTGGTTTTCTTTTCCTATCCCTTGTTCCTTATGGGTGAGTCACTAAGTTTAGAGTACACTCCTGAGGAAAGAGTATCAAGGAATTTGTGGACATTGGTTAAAAGCACCACAGGCTGTAGTCAGTTTGGCTCAGTGAATGTTGGCCCGAGGACTGAGGGGTCCCAGGTTCTATTGCAGTCAAGGGCACGTACCTCGGTTGCAGGCTCGATCCCTGGCCCTGTTTGGGGCATATGCGGGAGGCATCCAATCAATGTCTCTCTCACATTGATGTTTTTCTCTCTGTCTCTCCCCCTCTCTTCTACTCTCTAAAAATCAATGGAAAAATATCGTTGGTGAGGATTAACAAAAAAAGAAAAGCACCATGGTCACGAGTAAGTATTTTGGGGGAGACACTTTGAGACAAACGTTCTGTTTCTCTTTAAAGGTTTGCCCACTAATTTCATTTATTTATTTATTTATTTAAATATATTTTATTGATTTTTTACAGAGAGGAAGGAACAGGGATAGAGAGTTAGAAACATTGATGAGAGAGAAACATCGATCAGCTGTCTCCTGCACACTCCCCACTGGGGATGTGCCTGCAACCAAGGTACATGCCCTTGACAGGAATCGAACCCGGGACCCTTGAGTCCGCAGGCCGACGCTCTATCCACTGAGCCAAACCGGTCAGGGCTGCCCACTAATTTTAGCACTCCTCCTTGGGTGCTCCTGCAGCGTTTACTACTGTGGTGTTCCAATGTTGGTTTTTACTTTCCTCATTTCTTCACATGTACTACTTGGAAGTCTTCTCTAAGGAATATTTATTTGTTCCTTTCCCCTATTTATTTATCTATTCAAACATTTATTTATATCTGTATGGACTCATAGGTATTAATTTTGTTTTTTAGATTACAATGCAATCACCATTTTATCACTATCACTATTTTACTGCTCACATTGGTTGAGCTCTGACCATTGATAATTTTTCAAGTTGATTCTTGACAAACTCCATCTTTTTTTTTTTTTTCACTCTTGGGTTGTCTTTTAAAAGCAAGCAGGCCTATGAAATAAAATTCCAATTCAAAAGTTAATTGAAACATTCCTAAAACTTCACCAAATTTCATTATAAATGAATAGTGCTTTCCATATTATGACAAGCCTTAATGTTTTCCTTCAACTAGACATTATTTAAATTTAGAATTTTGTGATTATTGTATGTTAATCACACTTGCCACCCACCTACCTATGTCTGATTATAATCTTTATTACATATGGAGGAATCTTGAGTAAAAGACTAGGAGAAGAATAACTATTAACACAAAGATCTTTCAAAAGGAAAGGGAGAGATGTAGGTATATTCCCCTTTGTTGCCTCCATTTTTTAATCTATAAAATGGACCTAATGCTTAGCAAGACTGATTTGCTGTTGAACCAACTTCTTGCTGAAGGACTTTGGAGTTGGTGTTGGGATGGGGAGGGGTCACAAAATAAGTTCCTTTTGGAGCTAAAGAATAAAATCTATAACTTGGGATTTCCAAATTCCCTACTCAAGGGCGGTATATTGAGGAGTGATTGAAGGAGGTTGTGTGCTTTAGGAACAAACTATTCTCCCACTTGTCTTCGGTGTTGAATATTTGGGGCTGGGGGATGGCTCTCTCTCCTTCCCCTCCATCTCATCCCACAGGCCTTCCTAGGTACCCTCTTCTCAGTCTCCAAGGGCAAAGGGACATTGCATGCCCTGGAAGCTTAGCCCAGAGTATTTCTCCTTCTTGGAGTATTTTTCCATTTCTCTCCATCGTCCTGCAGGCTCCTTTTCATATTAAAGCCGACTTCCAATGTCATCTCCAGACAGAAACTCCCTCTCCTGCACTCCTCCGCCACTTGGCTCATGCAGTGCTTATCACGTTTTTTTCAAATGCACTTTCATCCAGTTGCTCCAGACATAACACTGAACCTGTCCACTTCTCTCTGTCCCTGCTGCCCCCACTCTAGACCAAGCCACCACCATCTGGTGCCTGAACCGTCTCTGATCTTTTCACACAGAATACGGGTGAGTGCAGAGTGGTACAATGGCGTGGTGGGCCCTTGTCTCTCATTGTTCAGTGAACATCTTGCCTGGTACACCCTGACCCCTGGCAGCAGCCCAGTGTCTGGCTCACAGGAGGGAATAACAACGGTTTATTGAATGTTGATGGAATAATGTGCTTTCATTTGCTTGGCAACTTACCGGACACTTTCACATATATAATGTTTAATCCTCACAGCAGTCGTCTACACTTTAAAGTAAAAGGAAAATAGAAAAGTAGTTTGGATTAATATCTTCCTTAATAATCAGCATAAAATATGCGATAAACCTTTCAGTATTTAACATCTTTAAAAAAAAAATTCTATGGCCTAGCGTCAAGCCTAGGTAATGCATGCGTCTACTGCCCCCTAGTGGGATTAGCTTCTAATGGCAGCTTTATTTTTCCTTATCGCCAGTGGGAGTAATCCCCATCATACTTTCTTTAATATGTTCACAGATTTCAGGATTCTTCAGCAATTTATTTACAAAGGCAGGGAGTCTATATCCTGGCTTATTACATAATCATACCCAATTATTACCTGTGTATCTTGAGCAACTTCTCTGTGTCTCAGTTTCCTAGTTTGGAAAGTGGAGACCATACAATGGGGTCTTCCCGGATGTGATTAATTTATATGAAGTCACACAGGATTAAGTGAGGCCTAAATTCAATGTCATGGATGTCCTTATAAGAAGAGAAGGAGACGCACTAGACATTATTTACTGGAGTGATGCGGTTACAAGCCAAGAATTGTTGGAAGGCACAAGAGTCTGGAAGAGGCAAGAGGATTCTTCCTCAAAACCTTCAGAAGAAGTACGGCCTTGTGACGCCTTGCTTTCCCATGTCCAGCCTCCAGCACTGTGAGACGAAATTTCTATTGTTTTTAGCCGCCCGTTTTATGGCACTTTGTTACAGCCACCACAGGAGGCTAATACACCAAGGAGAACACAATGTTTGCAATGAAGACAGTTTGTGCTTATCTCATCCCTGAATAGATGGACTTCCCACCAGCCTGTGACACACTGCCCATGGGTGGGCAGGCGGGCTCCTGAGGAGGAAGGAGATTAGCTGCGCACACCAAATGCACCAATCAGAGGAGAAAGACGGGAGGTTGGGCATAGTCTCGCTAAAGTTCCTCCCACAGGAAACATGGGAAGTAGGGAGCAAGAGTTCCTGCCTAAGAGTGGACTGCAGATGCCAATTTTTCTGCCGCACAAAGTTTTCCTAAAAGCATTTGAGTCAGTTCTCAACATTTAAAAGTTGGTAGATTTCATATAAAAATCCAGATTTCAAGTTTCTCTTTGAAGATGGAAAATCTGGCCACCCTGGGCCCCCTTCCCACAGAGATATGACTGGCTGTTGCTGCAAAATCGGTGCCTTCCTCCAATGGACTGCAAACTCCCCAGCTCACCATTCTGCCTGCCACTCCTCAGGTCTCACCCCTGACCTGTGCCGCTCATTTCTGTTCTCCCCCATCGGCGTAGGCACTGTGGTTTAGGATTCCCAGAGCACAGACTCTGGAGTCAGACAAACCTGCGTTCCAATCCGAGCTCAGTCACTTCCCAAATGTGTGCTCTGGGAAATTTACTCAACTTCCCCCAGCCTCAGTTTCCTCATTTGTAAAATGGGAATAATAATAGGACCTATCTTATGGGGACGTTGTGAGAATTCGAAAATGTAATCATGTGGGTCTTTTTGTACAGATGCAAGACACATAAATGCCAAATAGATGGGAACTATTGTTACCATTTGATAAGCAAAACTGTCCATGTAGGAGCAATCTGGAAGAGAGAGAGCCTCCAGCTTCAATGATGCTTTGTCTGGTTTAAGCACTGCCCTACCGTGCACCGATTTTCAGAAAAATATTTTACTAAGCCAGCTTCCAAAAAGCCCCCTTTCTGGAGTAAGGAGTCCAATAGCACACTTGGGAATTGCAGGTCCAATTAAGGTGCTTTTCCCTCCTGTCCACAATTTGATTCTTTTCTGGAAGGGAGTTCGCAGCGAGGCAGGAAACTCTGGAAACCATCCAAATACTTTGATGTCTGGGTTTTAAAATAGCTGCGGTCTTAGCTGGCTTTGCAGACTTCCCAGTGGCCCTCAAAGGACAGTTTCTACTGTGACTGATCACTTCTGGGAGGCCCAGAATGTTGGACGATCCAGAAGGGACCGATTGACTTCAAATAACCTACTTCCAGGTAGAGGTGAGAAGCCAGATGTAATTGGGGAGGAGGTACAATGACAGAGAGGAAAGTTATTTATGTGTTTGCTTGTTTATTCATTCATGCATTTATTTTTATGAAGAACATATACACTTCTGTGAGAAGGAATGTCCAGTTAGGAAGCCCTTTGTAAAAAAGTGAATTGATTTGAAAGGATACTGACGTATTTTATAGATCTCACAGGACAGCAAGACTTCCCCAGGGACTGGAACCAGGAACTGGAAAGTGACCAGTTCCAATGTGTAAAGTACTGATACAACTTAGTTATTGATACAGTAGATGGCGACCTGGTTGGTTGTTCAAACATCGTGTATTGAGTAATCCCTCTTTCCTCAACTTGTTTGAAATGTCCCATTTATCATATTCTAATTATTTTTGCATGTGTTTTGGGTCAGTTTCTGATAAAATTCTATGTCATCTGTTATGCATGGTTGTCACGGGTTGAACTGTGCCCCACAGAAGAGATGTGTTAAAGTCCTAACCCCCAGGACTTCCGAATGTGACCTTGTTTACTAAGAAATAGGGTTTTACAGAGGTAATCAAGTTAAAATGAGGTCATTAGCATGGGTCTTAATCCAGTATAACTGGTGTCCTTACAAAAAGGGGGAATTCAGGCACAGGTGGACATGCACAGAGGGAAGACAGCCATATGGAAAAGGAGGATTGGATGCATCTGTGAGCCACAGGATGACCAAGATTGCCTGCAAACCACCAAAAAGGCAAGGAAGCATCCTTTCCCAAAGGCTCCAAAGATAGCATGGCCGTCTCAACACCTTGATTTCAGTCTTCTAGCCTCCAGGCCTGTCAGACGGTAAGTTCCTCCCAGGTTGTGGTACTGTGCTGCCCTCGCAAACTAATACCATGCTCCAGTACCAAACTGTTTTCATTATGATAGCTTCCTAATATCATCCCAGGGAGGATATTTTTTTAACAAGACTTTATTTTTTTTAAAATATATTTTATTGATTTTTTACAAAGAGGAAGGGAGAGAGACAGAGAGTCAGAAACATCGATGAGAGAGAAACACTGATCAGCTGCCTCCTGCACATCTCCTACTGGGGATGTGCCCGCAACCCAGGTACATGCCCTTGACCGGAATCGAACCTGGGACCTTTCAGTCCGCAGGCCGACGCTCTATCCACTGAGCCAAACCGGTTTCGGCAAGACTTTATTTTTTAATTTTTTGTTGTTGTTAATCCTCACCGAGGATATTTTTCCGTTTATTTTTAAAGAGAGTGGAAGGGAGAGGGAGAGGGAGAGACACAGAGAGAGAAACATCGATGTGAGAGAGACACTATAAATTGGTTGCCTCCCACATGCGCCCTCACCAGGGCTGGAGGTTAAGCCTGCGATTGAGGTACGTGCCCTTGGCTGGGAATCGAACCCAGGACCCTTCAGTCCACAGGCTGCTGCTCTATCCTCTGAGCCAAACCGGCTTGGGCCAGTGAGGATATTTTTAAGATGGGAAAGATTAGATTCTATGTAAGTGATGAAGATTATAATCTAGAACAATGGTTCTCAACTTTCCTAGTGCCGCGACCCTTTAATACAGTTCCTCATGTTGTGGTGATCCCCAACCATAAAATTATTTTCGTTGCTACTTCATAACTGTAATTTTGCTACTGTTACAAATCGTAATGTAAATATCTGATATGCAGGATGTATTTTCATTGTTACAAATTGAACATAATTAAAGCATAGTGATTAATCACAAAACAATATGTAATTATATATGTGTTTTCCGATGGTCTTAGGCGACCCCTGTGAAAGGGTCGTTCGACCCCCAAAGAGGTCGTGACCCACAGGTTGAGAACCGCTGATCTAGAATATCATTTAAAAAATTAGTTATTTAGAAAACACATTGAAATATATTCTTGAAATGGGCACATTTTATTGCATGTTAATTATACTTCAATAAAATTGATCAAAAAGAATCATAGAAACAAAACAGACTCAAATGCATTACCTATCACAATGCAGCAAGTGGGGAACACCCCCGGTTTGCTTTTCATGCACGTTGCATGGTTTATGCAAACTTTGGACCAGAGCTCTGCATTTATTTAAAATTCTTGTGGAAGTCTCGTTGACTTGTGGGGCTGGGGTGTTACACTAATATTTAGAAATAATTTAGGCCAGCACTCATCTACTTGCCTAAAACTGTGCAAATGTATACATTCTTCTAACACATGTGCAGGCCATTCTCAAGCATAGGCTGGGTGAGGCCCTGTCATAACTTCATAGATCAGCTGGGTCGTAACAGCAGAACATAAAACATGCTGAGTTGTGACAATATAATTTCATAGATCATTTATGCATTTAAGTTTTTGTTACAGCTCTGGCTTTCTTTAGTAAGCGGAATGGTTTCAATATGGCAGTGTGGGGCTCAAGCTTCGCCTTGCCTATAGGAACAGCTAAAGCTTCCTTAAAGTAATGGAAAGGTTGTGTTTTGGACTCAACATTTAAAACAGAACAAACTAGGTCGTTTTGAAGTCTTTTGTGGGACGGGAATTGAGATGTCTAATAATTACACATGCCGTTGAATGTTTCAAGATCCATCTGAAGAGGGTTCTGGTTTCCCAAAAGAAGGAAAATTTAAATTGGCTGAAGACCTTGCTCGTCAAATCCCTCCTAAGGTAACATTTAATAATTAAGAAATGCGAACAATTGTTGTTGTTAGTTATTCACCATTAGAGCAAAAATTCCTGCTCTCAGGGTCTGGATTGGTTCCACCATTCTGAGATTGGAGCGTGAGCTGTTAAAACTGTTAAATATGCAACTACTTGTGTAAGTTAAGTGAGCTGTAGTAGCTGTGGGTTTTGTCCTGTTAGCACATTTTCCTTTTTCCCTTTGTTCTGCTAACAGGAGCTCTCTTTCCCGTGGAAACCCATTCCTCATGGATGGGAGGGGCTGATGTCATATCGTCCCTTCCCACCAAGATGGCAAGGTGAGCCTAACCTGGCCAGTAAGAGTTCCCCGTTCCAAGAAGGGCATGTGTCGGAAGACTGCCCTATCAGTATCTGCCCTGGGATTTTCTCCGGCATTTCAGGGAGATAAAAACCATTGTTTTCTTCCAGGATCATGAGCTTTAACTATAATGTAAGCCTAGAGCTGCAGG
Organism: Myotis myotis; assembly: GCF_014108235.1. Lineage (NCBI taxonomy): Eukaryota > Metazoa > Chordata > Mammalia > Chiroptera > Vespertilionidae > Myotis > Myotis myotis. The sequence goes on from NW_023416335.1 coordinate 201,468,768, forward strand.
GCCACCCTTCCTTCCAGTACAGGCAGGCTCTGTAAGAACAAAGCCACTTAGAGCAGAGCTGAGAGGTGGAGAGAGAGGAGATGGTTATTGCCATGGCGGACCTTTTTTAAGCCCTTGACTTTTCCTTGTATGAGCTGGTAAATGCTCCCCTGTACTTTTTTGCCCCTTAATCTCAGTCGAATGGAATTTCTCTCATTCGCAACATAAAGATTACAAGAAAATTGTAATGATAATTACTGGCAAATGGCCTGATTGTGAGAACCAGAATTTTCTTGCAACTGTATGGCAGCAGCAACAATTAGATGCTGAAGCTCAGATAGGACTGAACTGCCTCACATTATGCTGAATTCCACAGGATACTTCGTTGGATCCATCAAAGGAACCTCAATAAAACTCATTGACAGATAACTTGAAGCTAAAATGATACACTTCTAGGGAAAATATTATTTTGCCTCCCCATTTTCTGTGTTAGGGTTTTGGGTAAAAATGTCATTTGACAAAAGTGTTCTCTTGCATTTAAAAATGGCTATATTGGATGATCTTTCTCCTAACCTTGATGTTTTGAGATTCAAATATCTTCTGGATTGAATGGGGAAAAAAAAAGAAAAAAAAGAAAAAGAAGAAAAGTATCAGGAAGAAGGAAATGTTAGTCTCTCTTTCTCTCTCTCTCCCCTTCCCTCCCCCGCCCCCTCTCCATCTCTTCCAAACTAACTGGCCTGTGTTGGTTCTCAGCTGGGCTGTGAAGCTAGGCAAGAGGTCCTTTCAGGAGAATACATGGATTCGTTGGAGCCTGAGGCAGGGATGAAATGGCCAGAATAACTTTTCACGGGCTGTAAATGATTACTGAGATCCTCCCATTTATATCACTTCCTCAAGTTGTTCAAAGAGCTCTTCTCACCAAGAGTACTTTGGTTAAGGACAGACATGTTCATTTGTTCAACTCTAGTGTTCTCTCTCTCTCTCTCTCTCTCTCTCTCTCTCTCTCTCTCTCTCTCTCTCTCTCCATTTCTCTCTCAATAAAGAAGAAATGAACTGGTTTCCTCCCATTAGCAATAGCAGGATTTTCCTGAGACCTTCCTTCATTGCCTCCATTTAAACACGTGTCCCCTCCATTCATTCTTGGAGAGTTGCTTTCCCACTGTCAGTAGCTGAGACGGGCTGAACCACAGAGATGCAGGACAGGAATGGCATGTTGAGCAGGAAACGTGGCATCTGTACACTCGCCAACCCCCAAGGCTGACATCTTACTGGGCTGAATAACAGAAGCAGTGACCATTCATGGAGCTCTGGCCACAAGCCAGGCACTGCGCAGGCTCTCAATCTCATTTAATCCTCACAGGAGTCTCAGAGGTAAATGCAGTTATCATCCATGACCTTTCCCAACTGAATTAGTCTCTCCCATACTCTCCTGTAATATTCTGTAACTCTGCCTCAAAGCTCTTGCCTCAATTTGGAATGATACGTGCTCCCCCCCTGGAAACGGAAGCTTAACGGTGGCAGGAACTATGTATGTTAATTACGGACGCCCAGACCTAACCCAGAGCCTGACATTTAGCAGGCACTCAGTTAGCATTTGTTGAATAAATAAATCCTCATTTAATATGGCGAAATTAAAGGTCAGAGAGGCTAGGTACCTTGCTCAAGATCACATAGCCACGGAGTGGTGCAGCCAGTGTTAGGACCCTTGTTCTTACGGCTGCCTCTCAGCAGGGAGGCCTGCCCCAGGCTCTCTCTGTTGAGGCCTCCTCCAGGCAGGGAAGCAATTGTGCCCAGTGTAGCTTAGCAGCAACATTTGGTTATCTGAGTAACCAGGGTGAGAATCCCATACCGAGTCATGGGTCTCTCTCTGTAGGACCAGCGTGGAAAGAGTGGGCTCGACATCATTGTGAAGATGAAGTTGAGTTTCAGAATTCACCCACAGACAGCCCCTGATATTTGACTTACGTCGTTCTGAGAGAGAGTCACCGAGTATATCACTTTTTCACAGAAATACTTGAATCATAATAGGGGATAAGTATTTAAATCATAGGAATGTCTGCCTTGAATTGAGATCTCTAACTTATTAGCTGGTTCCCAAATCATACCCTGGTAGAGGTACTGGGGACTCTCTCCTAGCTGATGTCTATCCAGCGGTCTTGCCAGAGGGAGTGGAGGACGTGGGTACATCCACATTTCCTTTCTCTCTGAACATTGCTGACTGATGCCCAAGGTGCACTAAGAGTCAGGGCTATTGAGCTCTTTTATGGAACCCCGTGCTTTTCTCCAAGTCATTGTGTTCTTACCAACAGGAAATTGTGTTTGTTGCCAAACCTATTCAGCCAGTTATACTTAATGCAACTACATTATCGAGAAAATATGTTTTTAAAAGTTAAAAATTAATGAAACATGAGTGCAGAAAAAGGGTTGTTTTAGAAAAATTAGACTGGATGTTTCAAAAAATAAGAATGAGATGCTTAAAAATATTGCTGTCATGATAGTTGTGCAATTGAAAAATGCATCAAGCATTTAGAATTTATTTACAAGCATTTTTAAGATCTCATTCTATTTTAAAGAAACAGAAATAGGATATCTTAGATACTGCAAAATGGTTGTGATTTATGCTAGGAAGAAAAAGTGCAACTCCAATCATCAGATTAATGTCCAAAGAAAAATCCTTGGCCCAAACACTACAAAATTATACCACTTTCCTTTCTTTCTATTTTTTTTTTCCTTAAAAAAATAAAAAAGGAAAGAAAAAGAACTGGTTACCTCTTAATAGCAATAGCAGAGTATTTCAGGATTTATTTGTGTGTGTGTGTGTGTGATTTTTTGTTTGTTTTAAGTTGAAATACTTAAGATATGAATGCATCATTAAAAAAGAATTCCCTGCTTTAACCATCCTTTTTTGATTGACAATCTCTGGAGTCATTTCGGTAACAAGATCTTATTGTATATACAAAGTTTTATAAGAGATTTCCATATCCTCCCAAGATGTTAAATTAGCACAAGCTTCCAGCTCCACCTGTAACCTGACCCCCAATCAATTCTGAAAAAATTATAGAGGAAAGCATGGAATATAGGAAATTAAAAAAAAGAAAAATAAAAAAACAATAGCATCCAACCAACCAAATATACAACAAAGCTCTGTGAGAAAGCTCTGGGGAGATGGAAAGCTGCTTTGAGCTGTAGGTTTGGGGAGGGGGAAGGGAGAGAGTGGGGAGTGAGTGGGGGTGGAGGTGGCAGTCTGGGTCAGAGGGCCATGTGCTCAGATAAATTACATAAAACTGGTTACATTTCTGCCCTTGTCTTCCTCCACCACTGACTCAGGACAAGCACTGTGTGCCCCTGCAACTGCGCAAACAGCCACGACCACGGTGTGGGTGTAAAGTAGGACAGAACAAAAGCCCTGATGGGATGAAGAGTTGAGGAAACAGGCTGGTGATTGATTTCCTATGTGTTCCATTTCTCCAAAACTCCTCCCAATATTGTTTGTCTTTGAAAGCATGAAGGTCTTGGCCAAAATAATGTCTTGGTGGGCGAGACCTAGAGGAGTGATTGCAAACTCTTCGTCCTAGGGCTGTCTCATTCTGTCTCCTAGAAGCATCTTGGCTGAGACACTAGGGTTTGACCTTTCACCCTGCCGGGGTCCAACCCCAGCAGGTCCAGGGGTCCCCAAAGGTGTGGACGGAGTCGGCGAAGAAGGAATGACATGGAGACAGCGTTCAGTTGATCAGCAGCCTAGCCAGGATCTCTAGCCAGGATCTCCAGCCAAGTTCTGGTCTGGATCTCCAGCGAAGTTCTGCTTAGGATCTCCAGCCAGGTTCTGTGTCCATGTTCTCTTGCTAGGTTCTCCAACCAGGTTCTCCAGCCAGGTTCTGTAGCCATGTTCCCTCGCTAGGTTCTCCAGCCAGGTTCTGTCCAGGTTCTCCAGCCAGGTTCAGTCACCAGGTTCTAGTCAGGTTCTCTTGCCAATTTCTGTAGTCAGGTTCAGTCCAGGATCTTTTGCCATATTCTCTCCAGCGAAGTTCTTCTGTCTCTAGGTTCTGTGTAGGTTCTGTCTTCTAAGTTCTGTCTTCTAAGTTCTGTGTTCTAAGTTCTGTGTTCTAAGTTCTGTGTCTTGCTGTCTTGTTACATCTGTATTTATACCAGTTGATTCCAATCCTATCAATCTCTACTCCAAAGGTTAGGGCGTTTCTTATCTCCATTCCAGGGAGGAAAGATTATGTAGCTTAAGCATGATTGTTCGTAGTTAAAGTGATTAATTACCCGCCTGGCACTTAGTTAAGAGGTTTTATTCCCTCCCTAACTTCAGGGGAAAATCCCTACCTGGGGAAACAACCTTTCTCAGAGACCTTGGTTAAAACACATAGTGCCAAGAAGGTGAGCAAACATATTAAGAACAGTATGCCATATATGCCAGGTCCCTTGAAACAGCAAGCATGGACCGGCTCCCGGTATCACCCTTTTGTAGGTAGCATGACAGATACTTTTGAGGACTATGAACTCACAGGCCAAAATAAGAAGACACCTAGAGATTACAACTGAAGGAGTACAATGACCTCAAAAGAAAAGATGAGAAACTGGACTAAGCGTGTACATGAAGCAAAATTATTAGAACAGACACAGATGTTAAAATAAACAAAGGAAGGACCCCAGCTTAGGTAAGGGACTAGAATAGAAATGAAAAAGAAGAAGAAAATCATGAAACAGAATCCAGTGGAAAGAATAGTTTTGAAAATACATTGGTTGAAATCATTGACTGAAATAGATGAGATTCAGTAGAATTGATACAACTGAAAAACATGAAGTAGTGAGATAGATAATCATATTGGTGAACCTACCAGCAGGAAGCACAGCTAATTATAATAATTAATAATAATATGTAGAGCCTGGCTGGTGTGGTTCAGTGGTTGAGCATTGACCTATGAACCAGGAGGTCACAGTTCAATTCCGGTCAGGGCACACATCCAGGTTGTGGGCTCTGTCCCTGGTGGGGGGTGTGCAGGAAGCAGCCGATCAATGATTTTCTCTCATCATTGATATTTCTATCTCTCTTTCCTTCTCCCTTCCTCTCTGAAATCAATAAAAAGATATATTAAATAATAATACGAATATGTAGAAGGTTGAAAAATATGGAGGACGCAGTTTATTTTGGCTTTGAGATCAAGGTTGTGTTTTTACTAATTGGTGAAAGGAGTAGTGGGGAGGCTTTGGCTGTAGAGACTAGATTCTTCTTTGCTGACCTATGGAAAGTGACTTTCCTTTCCTGGCCAATGCTTTCTCAGATGGCTTTTTAAATGGTGTTTTTTCAATTAAGGATGTGTGGTTGAGAGTCAAGCTGTTGGAAAGGCTTTTGGCAGACTTGTGGGCACTGCATGAACTCCTGTCCTTCCTCCTGAATTTTCGGCAGTTACCCTGTTGAGTTCTAATGAACATCCGGAAATGTTTGCCTAAGTTGTTCACTTTCGATGGTTGGGAATATTATGTTCATTAGGATCAGCACTTTTGTCCCTCCCTAGCCTCAACATCTGGACATTTTTTTTTTTTATGTGAGCAGTGTGTCGGTTCTAATCTCCAACTGATCTTGAAGTTTCTGCTTTTGATGTTCTTGTTTTGGGGGCTGTGATGGGCTTGATCCTTTTATATTGTGCTAAAATGCTCTGTATTCCAATGAAAATTAGAGCCGCCCTTTACTTCATATTTACTCTGGGTCGGGAACTCAGCTAAGCGGTGTATCTGCATTATCTCACCCAGTGCTCTGCATCCCAGGGGGTTGAGGACCACTACTGCCATTTGGTAGATGGGGTACAGAGACTCTGACTGGTGAGGACTTATTCAAGGTCAGGCAGTTATTCAGTACAGGGGAGAGAATTGACCCTAGGGAAGTGGGATTCCAAAGCTGGTTTGTTTAACCATAACACTAGGAGGCTTCCTGACATATCAGTACCCTTTTGCCAGGACAGCCTCTGGAAAGCTGAGGGCAATAGAATAGAAGCTACCTGCTGGCCCAAGCCCCCACCTAGGGTTTCTGGGACTCCTGTTTCAGCAGGTCACTCAACATCAAGCATTGCTTCCCTACCTGGAAGAACTCAAAACACTGCTCATTACAACCAGAACTTCAGTGACAACAAAAACACAGGCTATTCAACAAATTCTACCTTTCTCCAGGAAAGTCTATATTGAGGAGGCTTGAAATGTGTCAATTGTGTGTGTGCATGTGTTTGTGTGTTTGTGTGTGTGTGTGTGTGTGTGTGTGTGTGTGTGTGTGTGTGTCTAGGTGTGAGGGTGCATATATGAAGCCTTTACTCGAATATCCCAGGCAGCTCTCTTACTCTCCATCCCTGGCCCTGGCATCCTGGGTACAATCGTCCTGGTGGTCATTTCTACCTGCAATAATGCCCTGCATCCTGGATGTATCAGCCACTCCCAGTGGATGTTGCCATTCATTCCACTGCAGCTCAGGCTCAGGCTCCAGCAGCTCAGGCTCCTCGAGGCTCTCAGTTCTCACAGACCGGGCACAGGCTGGGGCTTCAGTAGAACCTAGGTGCCTTGTCTTTTTTTTTTCCTGTCCTTCACAGGTTTCAGGGTCTATATCAGCATTTGAGGACTCAGTATGCTCAACGCCAGTGCTCCTGCACCTGGTGAGACTCCTGCCCCTCTCTGCTCTGCTCCGGATGACACCTTGTGGGGCACCTATATTGTGCTGGCTACAATATTATCTTCCATTTTACTTGTAATTAGCCCAAGAGACAAAGTCAAGTGATGCTTGTTCAAGGGCTCATCTGCACTTTCCTTGGCTGGAAAATGGTGATTCCAGCTGAAGACACTGACAAAATATAAAGAACCATGGGATGTAAGTGTTACAAAGGCCTTAAGTGCACATCGCATTTTATGGAGGAGAATACAAAGTCAGGAGAAGGGAGATGCCTGTGTGTTTTCAGAAGAAAAGTACTGTATAGTCATGAAGCCTACTCAGGTTCAAATCTCAGTTCCTTCCCATATTTGATATGTCACCCTGAGCCAGTCATGGGATGTCTGTAAATCTCAACCTCCTCACCTGTAAAATGGGAATGATAATGATAGTACCTCATTCATTGTAAGGGTACATTGAGAGGATTAAGTGAGATTGTGTGTGTGTGTGTGTGTGTGTGTGTGTGTGTGTGTATGTGTGTGTATGCACATGTGCGTGTGATGGAAGGTTCAGTCCAGAGCCTGGCACTGAGGAAGTGCTCAACCAGTATCTACTCTTGCCCCCCTCATCCTCCCTCCCTCTCTTCTTCTTCAGCACCCTTGCTGTGGAGTGCCCTCTAAAAGATCCAAGGACTCTGCCGAGAGAGCTCACACCTTTCTCCCTACAATGCCCACATTCTGGAATCTGGGAACCAGGGAATTGCCCCCATTTTGTTTTTAAGGTTTCCATGGTCACATAAACTCTGAGGGCAACATTGGTTTCCCTACTTACAATCATGTCATCATAATCACAATAATAATAATTATAGAATTATATTTCTTATAAAGAGTGATAGTGAATGTCTATGAGGTGTGTCTAATATGCTACCGTGCATGGGTATGTTCTATTAAAAAAAGTTTTTATTGATTTTAGGGAAGAGGAAGGGAGAGTGAGAGAGAGAAAAACAATGAAAGAGAAACACTGATTGGCCTCTTCCCCACATGTCCCCTACTGGGGATTGAGCCCACAATCCAGGCATGTGCCCTGACCGGGAATCCAACCGGCGATCTCCTGGTGCATGGGATGATGCTCAACCAATTGAGCCACATCGGCTGGGCAGTACTTTCTATTTTTATCACCCTCATTATCCAGATGGAGAGACTGAGGCACTGAGAGGCTAAGTAATCTGCTCAAGGTCACACCACACTAGGTCCTGATGTGGTCCCAGAGCTGTCTCATTTTGGAGTTACAGTACTTCCCTCTCTAAACTAAAACAAAATGCCTATTTTACTCTTTGTTGTAGTTTTATTTAAAGAGGATCATCTCCTGTCTTTTAAAATCCATGTCAACTTTCCAAGTTTTATGGGCAATTATATAGTTTCCCAGTGTTGGTTCTTGGGTGTGGGGCTGGTGGTTTCTCTTGCGATGAAATTAGACGGCTAAGGTTGACCAGTTAGCTGCAGACATTTGACAACTGGTATTCTCTGCAACATTTTCTCTCTCCATTTAACAACTTTTGTCTCAGATGGAAAAGTTTATAGTTTTTCTTTAATGACTTTTTAAAAAATGTGAGGGGTTGGAGGTTGTGGGTGGAAAAACAGGCAGGGCGAAGGAAAAGGTCTTTATTTTTTAGTCTGGTCTTATTTAAAAAGCTCTTTAGCTCCATTTTTAACATATTGGCTTTCCAAGTTTTGTCTTGTTAGGGGTTTTTCCTTGTCTCTGTTTATTCTGTGGCTCGTGCCTGAAGGGATGTTTTCTCAAAAGGGAATTATCCACACCACAGCTTGTCCTGACCACGTGTTGACCACTCTCTCGGTCAAGGTCTTCTTTGTTCGAGAGAGCGGAGAGTTTATTCTGGTTAATGGGGATGCCTTGTAGAAGCAGCCATTAGATGGGGCTGGGACAGAATGAACTGCCATTAGAATAAGCAGACATTTGAGTTGTAATATCCATTACATGATGTTTTTCCTGGCACCAGAGCCACTTAAGCAGAGGGTTAGTACCCAGATTCTAATGTGGGTGACGGAGCATCTCAAGATTCCTGTTGTTTTCCTCAGAATGAACAATAGGAAACTTTGTTCAAATGAGTGGTGCTCCCTCAAGGGCTACAACAGGTAATTTCACTGGAAAACAAAGATGCTGGGACCTCCTAGGAACTGGAGTTGGACTTTAGGGCCACATCACTTCTGGTTTGCAGGCAGTGTAGGGGTTCCTTCTCCCTCTCCCTCTCCCTCTCCCTCTCCCTCTCCCTCTCCCTCTCCCTCTCCCTCTCCCTCTCCCTCTCCCTCTCCCTCTCCCTCTCCCTCTCCCTCTCCCTCTCCCTCTCCCTCTCCCTCTCCCCCCATTTCTCAGGGTTGAGTGATCTCTGAGCCTCAGTTTCCTCATCGACACAATCAGGTACTCACAGAGTGGTTAAGGGTGCAGCCTCAGAGGCAGAATGTTGACATTCATTCCCACCATCGCCACTTCTAAAACTTCTGGCAAATCAATTTGTGCCTCAGTTTCCTTATTGATGAAGTAAGCATTGCCAGGCTCTGGGTTGTTGTGAGGTTTCAGTACTTGTCACGTCTTTTCTTTGTACAGTGCCCGATGCTGAGCCACCGGTGCCCAACTCATGCTGGTACTAGTTGTCCCTTCTGATGGGCTTCCATTGCTCTCATGTGGCCTTAACCAAGGGTAGTATTAACTCTACTAGAAAAAAAAAAACAACACATAAGAGCTTATCGTTATTGAACTATTATTATTATTATTTTGTTGTTGTTGTTAATCCTCACCCAATGATATTTTTCCTATTGATTTGTTAGAGAGAATGAAGAGAGGGGGAAAGACAGAGAGGAACATCGATGTGAGTGAGATACATTGATTGGTTGCTTTCCGCATGCACCCCCACTGGAGCTGGGGATCAAACCTGCAACCGAGATACATGCCCTTGACCAGGATCCAACCCATGACCCTTCAGTCCACAGGTCGATGCTCTGAGCCAAACCAGCTAGGGCTGAACTTTTAATATGTATCTTATAAATATTTTCATTTTATCCTCATGAAAATCACATTGATATAGTTACCTTTATTCTCTCCACTTTACAGATTAGGGAACTGAGCTTCAAGGAGACTAAGTAACTTGCCCAAAGTCACACAGGTAAACTGGGGCCAATCCACATGCATGGTGGGAATACATGGCTTAGTCTGTTCACGCTCTCTAGCTGGATCCCAGACACTTGGTGCCTTATCAACAATAGAAGTTTATTTCTCTCAGTTCTGGATGCTGGATGTCAGATGTCAGGGTGCTGGTCAGGTTCTGGTGAGGACCCTCTTCCAGCTAGCAAACTGCTGAGTCATTGTTCTGTCCTCACATGGCAGAGGGAGGTGAGGGAGCTCTCTGGGGTCCCTTTTAGATGGACACTAATCCCATTTATGAAGACTACACCTTCATGACTCAATTACCTCCCAAGGGCCAGACCTCCAAATATCATTACAGTGGGGCTTAGGTTTCAACATAGGAATTTTGGTGGGAGGGAGACTTAAATTCAGCCCATTGCAATGACCTTCTAAGTCCAATGCCTCTGCTTCTGATGGTGTGGTTTGCAGTTCTTAATCTTGGTTTCTTAGTTCACTAGTTCCGACTCTTGAGGAGGATTGTGATGCACTAGGCTCAGTCTATGAATTTTCCCCCTTGGGTTAGGTGTGCATTCTTGGATCAGTCAGCTGTGGCCCAGGGGTGGCGTCATGAGGTTTCAACATGGCGGCCTGAGCCACACGGAGACTGAGAGCTCTTCCCAGAAAGGGAAGCTGGGCAACCAAACCTTTCTATTATGCACAGCCCCATTCAACCCGGAAATTGTCTCAGAGTTCTCCCTGGAGCGTTAAGGCTCTGCAGGGTTACTGCCTGCCTTTCTCCTGCCGAGCTGGGCTGTAGGCACGGGGGACCTTCACTGGCAAGCTCTGTCTCACCCAGCTCTGGAATTAATCTACAAAGTGTTGGCAGTACACTGAGTGCCCTGTGTCTGCCAGGGGTTAGGGTCTGGAAATCAGTCTGACAACCATAAACAGCAAGTGCCTATATGTCTACCATGCTGGTCTCCCCCACCTCTCGCTAGGTCTGTCTGGTTCTTGGAATTGTACCCCAGTATTAGTGCTGTTGGTATACTCCTTGGATGGGCCTGGCTATTTGCCTAGCATTTCCTCCCCACTCCTTGGGGGCCCCACCCACTAGCTAAGGACCTGCCCTAACCCAGACATAAGGCTCAGAGGCACTAACTTTTTCTGCCATTACCCACCCTTCAAATCAGGCCCCTTCACATATTTTTCTTTTAACTTTCATTGTGGAAAATTTCAAGTATTCATAAAAATATAGAGGCTCATACAATAAATCTTCATGTACCCATCACCCAGCCTCAACAATGATCAAATGATGGTCAAACTTATTTACCTATACTTCCATGTAATCTCTTCTAATATTATTTATTGAAGCAAATTCCAGATCATATTATTGCATCTGTAAATATTTTAGTGTACATCTCTAAAATATAAGAACTGTTTGCTTTTAATATAATCACAACCCTACAATCACACCTAAATATATTAACAATGATTCCTTAATGTCATCAAATAATCCAGCCAGTGTTTATATTTCCAGTTGTCTCATAAATGTCTTAAAGGTTTTTTTCATTAACAGTTTGCTTGAGTCAGCATCCAAATAAGGTCCACATATTGTGATTTGTTAGCAAAATCCTTAGATTTCTGTTCCCACATCTATTTTTTTTCCCCCTTGCAATTTACTTCTTAAAGAAGTTGAGTTGTTTATCCTGTAGAATTTCCCACTGGGACTTGCTGATGGGACATCCCTGTATATATTAGCATTTGATTAGAGAGTTTTAATCATATCTTTGTAGGTGGTTCTGTCTTCTTCCACCAGAGGCATGAAATATCTGGTTGTCTCTTTCTGTGGGTATAGCAGGCGTTGGTGCTCATGTTGAAATTAATTTATTAGATCTTGCAAAATGGTTAGGTTTGGATTCTCTGATTCCTTCTTCATTTATTAGGTAGAATACCCTTTAAAAAAGAAACTTCACTTCCTTTACCATTTGGTCACCCAATGGCATAGTCCATATAGAAAAAGCAGAATAAATGCTGATTCTTTTTCTTTATTTACTAACTGTAGGAATATGGAGTTAGAGCATTAGCATCCTCCAACATTGAAGAATTAGGGTTTTAAGAAGTATTATTAAAACTCATAGATTTCAATATACTTGATGGGTTTCAATCCATTCCAGTTATTTTATTTAACTATGCTCAAACTTTATCATCTTTGGCCAGTAGAAGCCTCTTCAAACTGGCTTCTGAGTCCTTTTAACAACCACCTCCCCACCCTGGCATATTGATGGGAGCCCAGATTGAGGCCAAGTTTTTCAGGCCATTTGTATGTTTAGCACAATGTCTGCACCCAGTGAGTATTCAACAAATGGTATATGTAAATGTTATGATTATTTAATAGAAATCTTAACCTCCGCATCCAGGGCCAGTGCTGTAACTTGGAATATCTGCCCTACCCAGCCGTGACTCCTAGGAGTGGGAGGTGAGAGAAGGGGCTGGAGGGAGTTCCATATCTCTCTGTTTTGATAAAACTATGTACTTACTTCACTGATCTTATTAATCTCTCTCCTGGGGGTGATGGTGGGGGGATGGGAGGTGGTGCTAGCTCCTGGGTGAGACTGAGACCAGGGGAAGTGAGCATATATGGTATATCCCCTTCTTAGCTCTCTCAGAGATGGGCTTCATCTGCACACTGTGTGTGTATTTGCACCTGCCTCCTGCATGAAGTAAGCAGCCAGGGCAGGTCTTGCATCTGGAAGGAGTTGCCTGGAATTGGGGGAGAGGGGGGAATAGGAGGAGGAAGGGAAGAGGGAGGAACGTAGGGAAGGCTACAGTTATACCTAAGAATGAGGATGTAAATTTAATCCAGGAGGGAAGGAATAGACTCCTGCTTTCGGCTTCATATCTAATCCATAGCAGCCATAAAGCTGATAACATTGGTCCTTATCGAACTCAACTTTCTGTTTCTCAAATGGCTTGTCATCTAAAGGAAAAAGGACTGTGCTAAATCAGCACCTTAGAAATGCCACCACATGCCTTCCTTTCCTCTCAGTCATTGGCTGTTGTGGTCCCACCCTCCCCTTGGCCAACCTTGCCCAGGGTCATGCAGATGTTACCTAGAAGAAGAACTGTCAAGTATTAAACTCAACAAGCAAATCATCCAGCACATTCCTTACACAGGTGTGGCTGAGGCAAGTATGGAGCAAAGAGAGTCTTTCCATTTATAAACCTTTCGGATTCAGGAAATTGAAGACTGAGCAGCTTGTGCTGTACTTGCCAGCCAGCCGGCCCTGCAGCTGGTGCCCGTGTGTGCGCCACATTGTTAGTGCCACATACCCACCATGCTGGAAGCCTCAATTGTGTTCCGTTAAGGTCGATTTGAAGTAAGCTCAAGGATGATGGTTAAGGTACATCTTAAGTCCATTTGGGCTGCTATCACAAAATACTATAAACTGGGTAGCTTATCAATAATAGAAATTTATTGCTCACAGTTTTGGAAGCTTGCAGTCCAAGATCATGGTGACAGCATGGTCAACTTCTGATGAGGGCCCTCTTCTAGGTTGCAGACCGCTGACTTCTTGTTGTGGTGGAGGGAGTGAGGGAGCTCCCTGGAGCCTCTTTTATGAGGGCACTAATCCCATGCATGAGGGCTCCATCCTTATTACCTAACCACCTCTCCAAAGTCCCACCTTCTACTGCCATCACATTGGGCATCAAGCTTCAACATATGAATTTTGGGGGACACAACATTCAATCTCAACAAAGTAGATATGAACTAGACCCCAAATAATGACATGTTGAATTAGCTAGAAATACATTTGTCTCATGTAAAAATCTGAGCTCACAAAAGCATCAAGAGCCACAACTCCTTCCACTTTTTGGTTGAGAATTTAATCTTCTTTGGCCCCAGGAGATGGAATTTCTTTACATGGAGCCACTCTCAGTCTTTGGTTATCTTTTCCCAAAGCATACATTATCTTCAAGCAACAGCCATTCTATTCCATTGCTCTTATAATGACTATTTATTTCCTCCCTATTTTTCAGAAGCTTGATACGCCACACCCTCTAGTACCTTTTCTTCTCCCAGCATCCCATTCCGCTTTACCACCAGTGGCGTTTTTACCACACGTCAACTCCACATGTCAACAGGATTGGGCTTCTCCTACCCTGTTGGCTGGTAGGTGATCCAGACCCAGTTCCATGTTAGCATCTCTTCTCTCAGACGACTCCTGGTCCCCTCTGGCACGGGGGAGTCTCCAAGGAGCAGCTGCTGGGACAGCGATCAGCCTGTGGCAGGCCTCATGGGGAGAGCGCTCAGGACGGACGCCTCTGGTTGGAGGGAGAAAGCAGGATTGAGCTGAGGAGGAGTTGGACTGAAAGTCAGGTTCAACAAAGGCCGTGGCTAACCATTGGGGAAACGACAAAACTGGGACGACCCCTCACGGTTGTCTCCAGTTTGGACAAGGAACCACGCCAGTACTGACCAGTTACCACTGTGGGCTTCTGCTGGGAAGGAGGAGTGTCCTCGTCTGAAGTGGCTTTCTTTAGGAAAAAAGGAACAATTTCTAAGAGGGCTGGCAGCTCAGGGCCCTCAGCCAGCGACACTCCCAGCTGAGGAAATAAGAAAAAAAATGACCACAATAATTTGTAGACCCGCCCGTCAAGCAGTGGAGCCTGTTTTTCCTCCGCTTGGATTTGGCTTGGCCTTGTGACTGGCTTTGGCCAATGAGATAGTAGCATTCATGATACAAGAGAATCTTGAAAATTGCTTGTCCATTGGGGTTGCTATTCTCTGGTATGTGAAGGAGCCCAGGCCAGCTCCCTGGGGAGGAGAGAGTCCCCACTCACCCAGGTGAGTCCCAGCCATGTGCATGTGGCATCCCAGCCCATCCAGTCCTGGCCAGAGAGGTGCAGATGGAGCACCAGCCAGCAGACCCTCAGGATCATGGGAAATATTAAGCGTCTATTGTTTTCAGCCACTAAGTTTCAGGGGTTGTTTGTTACAGAGCAAACATTTATTGATGAGTAGGCCAGCATGAACCTGGCATTTGGTTTGAACAAATGGGGAAAATGTTTTGGGATTTGGCAAACTTATATAGTTTTATTTCCCCTTTCCAGGTTTGTAGATTTCTAATAAAACTCCAGCCAAACCTATGTTTTTTTTCTAGAGTCTTTACAAAGCACCCTTTCAATTACCCTCCTCTGCTCAGACAGGGGAATACTATAGGAGGCCTTTACCATTCATAGTTGCTAAAGGAAATACATGCTTTCAGAGCCGCCAGTGTTACTGAACAAAAAAAACAATTACTACCGTGAAAAGCAAGGACTGCTATTCCATCATAAAAGCGCTAAAGATAGCAGTGTGCTGATTGTTTTTCGAACTGGGTTTCTGGAGGAGCATTTGAGGACCTGATGCAGTGAATTACATTGAAATGTGCTAAAATAAAAAAAAAATCAAATCAAAAGGAAATACGAATCAAGCACCTTTGCGTTGTTTACTGGAAAAATATTTTCTTAGTACATAGTTCTTGGCACTTGAAAAATGTTTGTTGAGTGAATGAATACATGAATGGCAGGAATACGGACTACTATGTTTGAAAAATCTACCCTGTTGCACTGCTTTGAGATCTTAGGAGGATCAACATGGCATTAAAATAGGAAGTGGGTTTAGTAATCTTTTTAAAAAATATATTTTTATTGATTTTAGAGAAGAAGGAAGAGGGAGAGAGAAATAGAAACATCAATGATGAGAGAGAATCATTGATCTGCCTCCTGCATGCCCCACACTGGGGATTGAGCCCATAACCCAGGCATGTACCCTGACTGGGAATTGAACCTTCTGGTTCATAGGTCGATGCTCAAACACGAATCCATGCCGGCATGACTGGGTTTGGTAATCTTAAAGATTTTTCTTCCCAGATCCCACAGAACTCTACTCAAATTCTAGGGCCACCACCTGCATAGACATGCTGATCCCCTCTCTATTTCTTGATGCTCCCTTCTGAAAACAGTGGATCGGGCCATCTAGAAAGCCTGGGGGAAAGAAGGAGCTGGATTTACTTCCTCACTCGGCCTCTCACCAGAGCTGTGTATGTGACCTTGAGTAAGTTCCTCACATTCTCCGTGCCTCAGTTTCTCAAACTGTATGATGGAACAGCAATACTGCTTGCAGGATTGTTGGGAGATTAGGGATAATATTTGTAAAGTGCCTGGAAGGTAGGTGCGAAATAGCTGGAAATTATGAGTGATGGGTAAGTTGCAGATTTGTGTAGAGTAGGGAGAATACAATATGCATATTCTAAGGGACCTTGTGAAACCCAGCGTTTCTGATTTGATAATTGTCAGCCACTGGGGAAAACCCCTCTGTGCCCATTCAACTCGGCACCTCCATTTAGAATTCTGAACTCTTTCTTTCTGACTATTCCCGCCTCCAAACCCCTTTGGGACAAGTCACATTTCTCAAGCTGCTAAATCGAATGACAGCTGCCTTTTAGTCCATGTGTTTCCCATTCCGAAATGTTGTTTTGAATATTTTCAGCTACTAAGCACAAACGTCTAATTTTTTTTTGCACATTTCAGATGCCTGCTTTTGGGTTCTGCATTATTCTGCGGTTTCCTACTCATTTGCCCCACCCTTTAATTGCTCCACCAGCACTTAGCTTCCCCGCCTGCCAAGACTGTCTCCCCCTTTTCCTAATATTCCCGGCTCTCCCCAAGGGCCGTCCTTAAGCCAAGGAGCTCTTGAATGCTTCGTGAAATTGAAAGTCCTCTGTTTATCCTGCTCCCGCCTCAATGTTCATGGCAGCTATCTCACTTGGGCTCCCATTTCCTGCTCTTATTCTTGGCTCCCTGCCAGTCATCACACATTCACATGAAACCCTGCCTCTCCCCGCAGAAGGGAAAGGCTGTTTCCATTCATGGAATGCTCATTGGCCACAAAGATGCTACACCCTCGCCACAGGCAGGGTGTTCTCGGGTTTCCTGACATGCCCAGGACAAGGTTGCGGGGGTGGGGGTGGGGGGTGGGGGGGTGAGGAGGGGGACTCTGATCTCAACAGTTATTTACAATAATGGCAAGCCAGGCTAGAGAACAGTGTGGTCTTTGTGGTGAAGGGAAGTGAGCAGGACTGTCCATTCTTACTGACCTGGAGGTGGGTCCATGTGCCATTACTGAGCCTCAGTTTGTTTACCTGTGAGATGGGAATGAGAATACTACCCACTTGGCAGCATCATGGTGAGGCTCGTGCATGGACCAGGCTTTGCACAGGGCCTGCCTGGAGAAATGGCATTTGCTCCCTAAGTTTTATTTTCTCCCCCTCTTGCTGGTTGCTAAACCCTTTGGGTCAGTCAGAGTCCCAGAAAGAAAGAGAAGGACACCTCCAAGTGGTTAATGAAGACCCTATCACAAAAGGATTATGTGTAGATTTGCAAAGGTGTGGGCAGGGGAGGAGAAACACCTGGGATCAGCAAGAACTAGAAGTCATGGCATGTACTGAAAGGCAATGGAGGATGTGCCCACCCACCCCCGGTGAGAACCGTGGCCAGGATGCAGGTCAGGGCACACTGGCACTGACAAAGGGTTTTGGGATCTTAGCAAACTTGGCTCATTTTCTCCCCTCTTTTCCAGGATTTTAGATTTCAAGTAAAACCTAGCAAATCTGCATATCCACTTTTTTTTTTTTTTCTAAATTAAGGTGGCTGAGTAGGGACTGTGGCTCAGGGAGAGGGCTGCTGTCACTACTAAAATGACAGCCTCTCAAAGAGAGAGTGAGTGGCCTAACAGCCTCTTTCCCTCTTCCTGCCCATGATTTCTATAGGTTGAACCCAACCGGAAGCCAGAGAGTGAGGGGCTTGGGTGATGGACTCCAGAATGTTGACTTCCGGGCACAGAGAAAGGCAGATAAATGTGGAGAACAGACTTGGAGAAGCAGAGAATCATCTTGTCATTTGTCACGTATTAGCCGGTCACTTGGTGCAAGGCTCTGAGCCTTGGTTTCCTATGAAGGGGGGCATAACGCTAACCTGCCCATCTACTGCTTGGGCGTGTCATGAGGATCAAATGAGAGCGTTCTCATCAGTTACTTTGCAGGGTGAACCTCCTTTTCCTCTGCATGATCCCACTCAGTTCCCTAACCACCAGGGCAGGTACCAGGCAGAGGGACTTTGGATTCGGGGGGCTGTCAGTGATGGTTTGGCCAAGCTCTCTCGCTGTCAGATTATGGGCAAGTGACTTAGCTCTCTGAGGCTCAGCTGCTGTCTTACTTTGGGTTCCCAACCCCCGCCCCCCCCTCCCCCCCCCCAAAAAAAAGCAGATCCTGAGACAAGTATTTGAGTGCACATGGTTTATATGCGAGCTGATTCCAGGAAGCACAGGGTGGCAAGTGAGGCAGGGAAGGGAGGAACTGTCAGTTGTGGGTCTCACCAGCCTCCTGGAGACCCTAGGACCCATTCCTGGGTTATACTCTGCAGGGTAAGGGGCTGGGTGTTTACCTCCAGGCTCCCGACGCGCACTGGCTGAGGGTTGCTCCTAGGCTAACTCCCTGGCCGTGCCTGGCTGCCTGTATTTGGGCAGAAGAGACTAAAGCCGCCAGAGAGGCTTAGGAAGTCACATTGATGCCCTCAGGTCAGCCAGGAGGAAATGTCTGGAGACAACGGCATCTGCTTTGGTTTTCAAATATTTAATGGTTAAATGTCTGACAAACGCCAGGCCCATAGTATTCGATACATAGGAGGCATTCATAATAAGATGGGTAAATATTCATGTCTTGCAGACGGAGGCAAATGGGGCTCGAAGAAGTGAAGGCATTTGCCCTAAATCACACAGACTGTTCTTAAGTGGCCAAGTCAGATCTGCCTCCAAGTTCGTCCCCCTCCACTCTGCTGCAGCTCCCTCCTGTTAATGGACTCTACATGCAGCGTGTTTTTGCATCGTAAAGTATGAGAAGCTCCATAAATATAAAATGTTTGTAGTCCCAGACGTGCCAGCTCAGATCCCACTTAAATTGACTCTGGGTAGCTCTTCCCTCAGCCCCGATCCTCATAAGCTCCAATATATATTTCCTTAGTCCCCTGGGGTTTTCCATTCTGTGCCCCAACAATCCCCAGCCTTTCATTAGTGATGCCTAGGTGTCTCCACATGGTTCAAGGGGTGCCAGAAAGTCTCCAGACAAAATAAAATGCGCCATAAAACACCAAGGGCATAAAACTCTAGACACCTTGTTCTCCATGTAATGTTTCCTTTTAAAAACAAATATTTTGAAATGCCCTCTTTACTATCCTGCTGATACACACATAAAAACTAATAGAATGCATAACTTTAAAAAATATTGTAGTTAAAGAAACATAACATGAAATTCACCATTTTAACCGTTTTTAAGCATACAGTTCAGGGGCAGTGAGTACATTCACATTGTTCTGCAGCCTTCACCACCATCCATCTCCAGAAGTTTTTCCATCTCCCCAAACCAAAACTCTGTCCCCATTAAACAGTAATTCCCTATTCCCTCTCTACCCAGCCTCTGGAAACCAGCATCCCATGTTCTGTCTTTGTGAATCTGACTATGCTAGGTACCTCATATAAGTGGGATCATACAGCATTGATGCTTTTGTGTCTTGCTTATTTCACTTAGTGCCATGTCCTCAAGGTTCATCCATGCTATGGCATGTCTCAGAATGTCCTTCCTTTAAAAATTTTATTGATTTTAGAGAGGAAAGAAGAGGGAGAGAGAGATATAAATAGCAATGATGAGAGAATCATCAATCGGCTGCCTCCTGCATGCCCCACACTGGGGATCAAGCCTGACTCTGGTCATATGCCCTGACCGGGAATCAAACTGTGACCTCCTGGTTCATAGGTCGGTACTCAATCTCTGAGCCATGCTGGCCTGGTAGAATGCCCTTCCTTTTTAAGGCTAAATAATTCTCTATTGTATGCATAGAATGTGGCGTATGTATATACCACATTTTGTTTATCCATTCATCTACCAATGGACACTCGGTTGCTTCCACCTTTTGGCTACTGTAAATAATGCTGCTGTAAACACGGGTGGGCAAGAATCCATTCAAGTCCCCATTTTCCATTCTTTTGGGCATATAGCCAGAAGTGAAATTGCTGGGTCATCGGTAATTCCATATTTAATTTTCTGAGGAACTTTCATACTGTTTTCCAGAGTGGCTGCACCATTCCACATTCCCACCAGCATCACTGTTTTTATAAAGGAGAAAAAACTAGGAAAGTCATTTGTACCTAGAGACCCAAGCAGTGGTCATGCATCTGTTCCATATGCTGCAGCGGCAGGTCAAAGTGCAGGGGTGATGGGTCCCACACTCTTTATCGAGAGCACTGACATCAGCCATCTCCCCAACACAATAAGCAAATTAAACACAGTGCCATGTGCATTAAACTTGTTACATTTCCAGAAATGTGAGTGGTTATTAAAAATGTTCAATAGGTACCTTGGTATTTATTGCGAAAACAAACTTATAATCAGAACACTTTGAGCAGGCGTTTCACCGAGGAGGGGCGAGGTGGTTTGTGTGCATTTACACATGGCCTCGGCCGGAATGTGGAGCTGGGCAGGGAGGCGAGAAACAATGCTGACCGTGGGCTCGGCCTTCTCTTGCCTCCCAAGTGGGAACACTGGTGTCTCGGAATCTGTTTCTCTCAAATTCCATCCCCGCTGCACCGTCCACACCCACCCCACCCAGGCTGGCGGGGAAGGGCTGTGGAGGGGACAGCCCGCTGAAGGGATGGCCATCCTTCTAGTCCCACCTCAGGGCTATGCATGGTGGTCAGGCAAATGCAGGGGAACGTCTGGAAAGTGTGATGCAAATATAAAGAGCTGCTGGTGGGGCTATGCCTGCCTCCCAGCATTTGGCTCTCTCTGCCTGGGTCACCCTTGCTTCTCTCTCTTATCGAATGAAATGTGCTCATTCTGCTGTCCCTGGGGAAATGATTTTGGAGCTCTGGTAGCCACACTCCCGTTCTTTCCTCCTTTTCACAGAGCTTTGGGTGTTATTCAGCAGTGCCTACAGCCTGTGTCTTGTCTCCCAGTGTGATTGTAAACTCCTGGGGAGGTAAGCTGCCCAGGGCCCTAGATAGCTGGCCTCCTCCATGCAGTCCTCTCATTAACACCTTGTCTGGGCTTCCTTTTTCTGATTCTTTTGTCCTCACCCAACAAGGCCCCTAAGGGAATGGGGCTTTGGGCAGGTTCCCAAGCTGGCCCTGCACTTTCTTGCCTTTGCTGGTCCAGACATCTGCCCTGCCTTCACCCCTGCCTCGGCCTGACCAAGCCTGACTCCTCTCTCCCTCACCTTGGAGTTTCAGACCCCTTACTCCATTCCTTTTGTGGCATTTATAACAACAGCACTAACTAACTTCTGTCTGACCAGGTTACCTTACAAAGCACTTGCCCATATATGATCTTTTCTTATTCTTACCAAACATTCTGGTGAATAGCTGCCACGTATTTCATATTTACTAACAACAGATTCTTTTAAAAAAATATTTTTATTGATTTCAGAGAGGAAGGGAGAGGGAGAGAGAGATAGAAACATCAATGATGAGAGAGAATCACGGATTAGCTGCCTCCTGCATGCCCCCGAAACCCGGTCATATGACCTGACTGGGGATCGAACTGAGACCTCCTGGTTCATAGGTTGATGCTCAACCACTGAGCCATGCTGGCCTGGCAAGAACAGATTCTTTACATGCACATTACTTTTATGGTCATAACAACACCATGAGATGTGTTGGTATGCCCATTATACAGATGAAGAAACTGAGGTGCATAGATGCTAGCTCTCTTGCTCAAGTTTATCCAGCCAGGGGTCCAATCCCGGTCTGCCTGACTTCAGAGCCTCCTTATCTGACACAGTATGTGGCCTGTGGTGAGAACACACTGTTCTATTGGTCTTCATGTATAGACATGGAAACCAAGGCTAGGTGAGGGAGAGTAACTTGCCCAAGATGGCAAATGCAGGACTCTGGTCTGGGCCTTCTGATTACAGATCCCAGACTGCTCCCTCTGCATGGCTGCTTCTCCTGGGTGTTTATTCTGCCAGGTAGTCATTGATGTTCACCACCAATCTCCTTCACACAGTGCAAGCAACAGAAAGTCAGATCAGTGTCCAATTCACCCAGATGGATCCCCAAATTGCCCAGATTGATGCCGACCATCGGGACACCTGGTCTGTGTTACATGGATAGGTGAATGGAAGACAAGATCTGGGGATATGCAGGGGGTGGGAAGGGAGGCGAGGACATCCTGGAGGGTGACTTTCTATGCCAGGTGGACAGCTCCACCTGGGATTCCACACCTGGAAACTGATCAGGAGGCACCAGCATAAGGAACTGGGCTCTTGGGTAAGCCCTTCACAGTTTTGCCAGGACCATCTCATGTTGGGTAGTAGGAGGTGGGCTAAGAATCTCAGGGTCTGGGGCCTACACAGACAGTGGCCACCTCCTAGTACCAGTGGTTGGTCTGGGCCTGGGTGCTCCATGGGCCCCTGTAGTACACATGGAGAGAGCCAACATCTGCATGGGATTTTGACGTTTTCTTTTCTTGATACTGTTCTTTCTGAGTCTACGGGACTTGGTAATAAGCGGTGTTGATGGCTCCATTGAAGGAAAAAGTGTTCTTGGATGATCAGAACTGCTCATGGGGTCAGTTTGGGTCCTCTGAGAGTGGAGAGGAAAGGTGCTTGGAATTTACTGGGGATAACAGCTGTGAAGGATGAAGGAGGCGGAGCAGGTGTGGGCGGAGACCCTCAGATCACAGTGCTGTTCTGACACCTGCAAGATGAGGGCAGGAAGGAAGTAGGACTCCGACTGCAGTGTACCAATGGGAGAGCCTGGGCCAGACCGATGGGGAGTCTCCAGCAACGTTAGAGGAGTCCTGAACTGGGCAGAGATGGCCGGGCTCTGGTCTGGGGCCTGCGGTCAAATGTTGGCTGGGAGAATCCCGGTGCAGATCCTGTGGCAGTTCTGACGGAGCGGCAGCTGGAGGCCGAGAGTGGACTGTGCCCTCAGCAAGGGTCTCCTCAAGGGAAATGTGGGCAGCGCATGAGTGGCACAGGGGTGAAGCTTCGGGCCTAGAAAGATCCACCTTATGCTTGCGAGACCACAGGTAAGGAAACGAGTTTTATTTTAGGTAATTTGCTTAACGTTGGCTGACAGGTTAAATGAGGTAATGCATGCAACGCCTGTCATGGTTAAGTTGCTCAAAAAATTGTTAGTTATCTTCCCTTTTTGGGAGTTAGCAGGGCAGACACTGGAAAGAGACCACCTGGGTTCCAATTGTGTTGAACAAGTTACCTACCCGCTCTGGGACTCGACTTTCTCTTTTAAAAAATGAAGGTAATAATAATGCTTGACCTCATGGGATTGTTGTGAGAATTAAATGAGAAAATCCACGTAGTCAGACCATAACAGCTGTTACTCTTTGCCCGAATTCTAGTCAGGCTTCCCTCTCAAAGGGCCATGCACGTCAGTGGCCTGCAGAGGGCAGCATTCCCGCAGTAATCCGACTGCTCTGGGCTAATGGGACTGGGCCTTTCAATTTTAGGACAGAGAAAGCAAGGTATACAAAGCCCAGCAGAGTTGACCCAATGACAGAAGAGATGCGATGGTACAGGAAAATGGGCAGAATTTTTAAAAAAATAATGCTTATTGGTGGGTGGCTGCTATGGAATAAAATGGGGGAAAAATACCAAGAATGGACAGTTTAAAGCAGCCGTGGGCAAACTACGGCCCGCGGGCAGGATCCGGCCCGTTTGAAATGAATAAAACTAAAAAAAAAAGACTGTACCCTTTTATGTAATGATGTTTACTTTGAATTTATATTAGTTCACACAAACACTCCATCCATGCTTTTGTTCCAGCCCTCCGGTCCAGTTTAAGAACCCATTGTGGCCCTCGAGTCAAAAAGTTTGCCCACCCCTGGTTTAAAGCCTACACACACAACTTAAGGTGAGCATGCAAAACAAAAGCTTCTTATTGAAAACCACACACCTGCTCTCACTGGGCATGTCTTGGGGGCCTCCGGTGTCTGGTGACCTGGGCCCTCGCTTGTTTGTACAATTGGTGCCAGAGATCAAGACACTCTGAAATGCAACTTAAAGATCAACAATCCAGCGTTAACTGAGTTGAGTTGAGAGCGGGGCAGCTTTGGATTTGCAGGACATCTGGTGTCTGATGACAGCTCAGTTTCTAACTAGCTGGGTGACTTTAAGGGACATCTCTCTGTGGGATGCAGACAATCTTTTAAACAGTCAGGAGCAAAGGACCAGGGTGAGGATTATTATTATTCCATTCCCCGTGCCACATCCACCCAAAAGTCCTTCTTGATTTGCCCCAGGCTGTCCTGCAGGAGTTCCTTCTAGTTTCTCTAGCATCTTGGTTAAAGGAGGGCATTTTCATTCACTCCCAGTGCCTGTCACTCTTTTCGTTCCTGGTGACTGTGTGTAACCTCTATGATCTGGCCTCGTTAGGAGTCTCTTGGGACATCATTAGTGATCATTAAACAGAAATTTCAGCTGCTATTCGCCATAGAGCCTTGCTTCATGTACAAAAATACGGTTTTGTTTGAACCTAAATGCTTAAACCCTTGCCTTATTCTATACATAGCATTCTGCACTTCACCCTGGTCACTAACCCCATGCCCCAGGGCCATGGTCAGCAAACCGCGGCTCGCGAGCCACATGCGGCTCTTTGGCCCCTCGAGTGTGGCTCTTCCACAAAATACCACGTGTGGGTGCGCACATACAGTGCGATTGAAACTTCGTGGCCCATGCGCAGAAGTCGGTATTTTGTGGAAGAGCCAGTATTTTGTGGAAGAGCCAGTATTTTGTGGAAGAGCCACACTCAAGGGGCCAAAGAGCTGCATGTGGCTCGCGAGCCATGGTTTGTCAAGCCACAGTTTGCTGACCACTGCGAGAATTTCCCACGCCACATGTAAAAACTGACTGTGTTCTCTGTGGTGGCCTGATGGTAATCCACTGTATGGATGTGCCAGAGTTCATTAGAAATCTAGGATTGGTGGGCATTTAGAGTCTTTCTAATTACCCCCTTTCAAAAGCAGCAATACAAGGTTGTCCATGTCTGCAAGTCTTTCAGTAGGATGGGTGCCTAAGAATGGAATCGCCAGGTTATAGGAAGTGAGCATTTGAAATTTTGACAGATATTACTGATTAGCTTCCAAAGACTGTGCCTATTTATAGTCATGTCTCTTTCTATCACAGTCTTGATTATAATCCACAGGTGATAGGTAGGTTCTATGTTAAGAACTGATGAGCTTCAGAGGCAGTATAGCCTAGTGGTAATTAATCACTTTAACTACGAACAATCATGCTTAAGCTACATAATCTTTACTCCCTGGAATGGAGATAAGAAACGCCCTAACCTTTGTAATAGAGATTGATAGGATTGAATCAACTGGTATAAATACAGATGTAACAAGACAGCAAGAGACAGAACTTAGAAGACAGAACTTAGAAGACAGAACCTACACAGAACCTAGAGACAGAACTTCGCTGGAGAGAATATGGCAAAAGATCCTGGACAGAAACTGGCAACAGAACCTAGAGACAGAACCTAGCGAGAGAACCTGGCTGAAGAACCTAGAGACAGAACCTAGCGAGAGAACATGGCAAAAAATCCTGGACTGAACCTGACTACAGAAATTGGCAAGAGAACCTGACTAGAACCTGGTGACTGAACCTGGCTGGAGAACCTGGTGACTGAACCTGGCTGGAGAACCTAGCGAGGGAACATGGCTACAGAACCTGGCTACAGAACCTGGCTGGAGAACCTACAGAACGAGCCAGATATTGCATTCAAATCTTAATTCTACTCCCCACAATTTATGTGAATTTGGGCAACTCACACTCTTGTGATTTGGTTGTCTCGAGGGTCAAGTGGGAATATGAATGGTATCTAATTCACAGGTGGTTGTGATGACAAATTAGTTTATGCAAAGCACTGGAGCAGGTGCCTGGTGAGCGGCATGCCCTAGTCCATCATTTCGTGGCTTCATTAACCAGCTTCTCTGACTGTAGCCGCGTGGGGTGTTGACTGGTGAGCTAAATGTGTGAGAAGTTGCAAGACTCATGTGGCCCATCAAACCAGAGAATAAATTTCCCTAGTGAACTTTGTTGAAAAAAGCGAAGTTCTTCCATTGATAAGTACATTAGAACATTTTTATATGCAAATAAATAGATATCTTACGGAGAAGAAAGTAAAATTGACATGAATTTGAGAACACGAAACTTCAACAGTTGACTACCTATTGAGGGCTGTGATGGATGAGATACATCAACCTCCAAGGAGAGTGGGCTCATTCTGGACTATTTTGATGGGAAAAGGTTGAATAAGTAGAGTAATTCACAGTGGTTTGCCTTCTGAAACTGAGGTTCTCCCTGGGTCTGGATTTACTTTCCATGGTTTCCTAGCACTAATGACTATTCCTAGCGAGGAAGTGCAAATTATACTGATAGACAGACAACATCACTCTTTTAGCCTATCAATGAACAGTGATTTCTAATTAGTGCCCTATAAATAGCTGGAGTTTAAAATAGTCAATCAGGTAATTAGAGTCACCCATGATCTTCTGTCTTATTGAGCTGCCAGGAGAGACAGGACAGCCAGAAAAATCTTAGATTTTCAGAATCTTGAAACTTGTACCTCATTTACAATGTCTTTCACTCTTTGTCTTTCCTTCGCTCCCATTTTCTGTTGTGTCTTTATTTTTTCATATTGCAGTCAGTTAAAAATCTAGTTTCTCTTCTTGTCCTTCTCCCAGCAGCTCCCTTTAGGAAGGTGAAGTGACCTCAAATTTTGGCTTGGTTACTTAATAAATACATGAACTTTGGCAAGTTAGCTAATCTCTCAGAGCCTCATTTACCTCAGTGAGAAGATGGGGATCATTTCTGTATCAGGTAAGAATCCTGTTGCAAATGCTAGAAAACTAATTCCAAACAGACTCACTGGCTCAAATAAGGGGTAAGGCTATGGGTTCCTACTTTAGGCAGATAGATACATATTTTTCACTTTAGGCCTATTTTGATTCATGACTCAAAGGCTGTCTGAGGAGCCAATTTTTGACTCCATTCTCAGACTTCAAATGGTAGCAAGATGGTTGTAGGGGCTCCATTCTCTCAGGCTTCAATCCCAAAGGAAGCTAATTTGCCTCTGTCCCAACATTTTCAGCAAAAGTCTCACTGGATCTCACTGAAGCTGATTGGGTCTTGCTCCTCATCCTGAACCAATCACTATGGCTAGGGGAATGGGAGGGGCTGATTGGCTTAGGCTAGGTCACATGACCCACACCTGTACTGGGAGTGGAACTCCTCTGGATGCCTTAGACCGGGGGAGGGAGGTGACAATCTCAAGTCAAAACTGTTGGATGTTGCTAGAAAAATAGAGAATAGATGTTGGGAAGCAAAAGATAAATGCTTGTTGTCATATCACTTCTCCAACATGTTTGTGGTAAAATCAAAGTGACACATGTTGGACAATTTATGTCAGTTTTCTGCCAATGTCTCCTCTCTGGCAGTATTTTGGCTGTCGCTGCTTCCTTGTTATACTCTACTAGGGGCCCGGTGCGTGAAATTTGTGCACTGGTGGGGGGGTTTCCCTCAGCCCAGCCCGCCCCCTCTCACAGACTGGGAGCCCTCAGGGGATGTCCTACTGATTGCTTAGGCCCGTTCCCCCTCTGCAGGAGGCAACTGGGCTGATCAGGGGAAGGCACCAGCCCCATCACCCCACTGCTGCAGCCACTGCCAGCCACCGCAGTCACCAAGGTGTTTTCATCAACACAGACTCCAGTCCCTTCACCATGAAAAAATGACAACTTTCTTTAGGCATTTTCAAGATGTGTCTTTCATAGGATATGACATTTCTTTCTTTTTTTTTATCCTCACCTGAGGATATGTTTTCATTGATTTTTAGAGAGTGTGGAAGAGAGAAGGAGAGACAGAGAGAAACATCAATGTGAGAGGGAAACTTTGATTGGTTGCCTCCTGCATGAGCCCTGACCTGGGCTCCGGCCAGGGAGGAGCCTGCAACCTACGTAGATGCCCTTAATCAGAATTGAACCCAGACCCTGCGGTTGGCAGGCCGAGGCTCCATCCACTGAGCCAAACCAGCTAGGGCAGGATATGACATTTCTTAGCCCCTCCAGCAGTGGACCTTCATTTTTGCCTCCAGGAGTATGGTGGAAAAACCCTAGATCACCTTCTTGGATTCTTATAACCCAAGTTACCAAGAACACTGCAAGTGGCAGCGTACAGGGAGCTTAGCCAATGAGTGGTCAGAAAAGGTGTTTATGCTCGAACTGGTTTGGCTCAGTGGATAGAGTGTCAGCCTGCAGACTGAAGGGTCCCAGGTTTGATTCCTGTTAAGGGGATGTACCTTGGTTGGGGGCACATCCCCAATGGGGAGTGTGCAGGAGGCAGCTGATCGATGTTTCTCTCTCATCAATGTTTCTGACTGTCTATCCCTCTCCCCTTTTCTCTGTAAAAAAATCAATAAAATATATTTTGAAAAAAAGAAAAGAAAAGGTGTTTCCTCTGCAACTCATGCGCAGAGGACCCCTTGCATTGTGTCCACTGGGCTAGGGGCATGTCCCCGCCCCCAGGGGTGGGGGGCTGCCCCTGAGGCCGGCAGCCAATCCTACCCGTTGTGGGTGCCAGGCTGGGGGGGGTGTGTGGAGACCCCGGGCTGTGTGCACGGCGGCTGCCACCGGGGGCACACCTCCCAGACCAGCAGCCCTGTGTTGTGGGTGCCGGGCTGGGGGGCATGGACCCGGGCTATTGCTTGGTGCTGGCGCACGCGCAAGTGGCCACGGGGCAGGAACATCTGCTTGGCGCCTGCGCCTGTAGGCCCCGAGTGGCGGGGGCTTTCTGGGACCCCAGCCGCTCAGGGACTATGTACGGGCCTACAGGCCCGAGGATGTTCCCAGGACCCAGGCTGCTCAGTGCCTGTGTATGCAAAATAACCTGCCACCTTTGTTGGATTAATTTGCATACTCACTCCTGATTGGCTGGTGAGTGTAGCAGAGGGATGGTCAGTTTACATGTTTCCCTTTTATTATATAGGACTAGAGGCCCGGTGCACAAAAATTTGTGCGCTCGGGGCGGGGGGGGGGGGGGGGAGGGTCCCTCAGCCCGGCCTGTGCCCTCTCGAAGTCTGGGACCCCTCAGGAGATAACGACCTGCTGGCTTAGGCCTACTCCCGGGTGGCAGAGGGCAGGCCTAATCCCTAGGTGCAGCCCCTGGTCGGGCTCAGAGCAGGCCGATTGGGGTGATGGGGCACCGCCCCCTGTCATGCACAGAGCAGGGTGGATTGGGAGGTTGCGATGCCACCCTCAGTCACGCTCAGGGTAGGGCCGATTGGGGGGTTGGGGAACCGCCCCCTGTCACACTCAAGGCAGGGTCGATGGGGAGGTTGCGGCACCACCTCCTGTCACGCACAGAGCAGGGCCAATTGGGGTTGGGGCGCTGCCCCCTGTCACGCACAGAGCAGGTTCGATCAGGGGGTTGGGGAGCTCCCCCCGTCACTCACAGAGCAGGGCCCATCAGGGGTTGAGGCGCTCCCCACTGTCACTCACAGAGTAGGGCCGATAGGGGAGTTGGGGCACCGCCCCCTGTCACACACAGAGCAGGGCCGATCAGGGGGTTGGGGCGCCAACCCCTATCAGCCACAGAGCAGGGCCGATCAGGGGGTTGGGGCACTGCCACTCCCACACTCAGGGCAGGGCCAATGGGGAGGTTATGGCTCTACACCGTCACACACAGAGCAGGGCCCGTGGGGTGGGGGGGTTGGGGCGCCACACCCTGTCACACACAGCCGCAGGGCGGTCAGGGGGTTGGGGAGTTCCCCCCTATCAGGCACAGAGCAGGGCTGATCAGGGGGTTGGGGCGCCTTCCCCTGTCAAGAACAGAGAAGGGCGGATAGGGAGGCTATGGCCCTGCCCCGTGTCACACACAGAGCCTCAGGGCGATCAGGGGGTTTGGGCGCTGCCCCCTGTCATGCTGATCCCGGTGCCGGGAGGCCTCTCAGCTCCGCTGATCCTGGTGCTGGGAGGCATATTACCCTTTTACTATATAGAATAGAGGCCTGGTGCATGGGTGGGGGCTGGCTGGTTTGCCCTGAAGGGTGTCCTGGATCAGGGTGGGGGTCCCCACTGGGGTGCCTGGCCAGCCTGGATGAGGGGATGATGGCTGTTTGCAGCTGGTCACACACCCTTCAGGGTGGGGGTCCCCACTGGGTTGCCTGGCCAGTCTGGGTGAGGGGCTGAGGGCTGTGTTCAGGCTGGGACTGAAGCTCCCAACTGCTCCTTTTTTCCTTTTTTCTTTTTTTATTCTAGGCCAGCTTTAGCTTTAAGGCTCCAGCTCTGAGGCCTCCGCTTTTGAAAGCAGGCATCTGGTTTGTTTCGGTTCTATAATTGAAACTCTGTATCAACTCCAGCTCTGAGATCCCAGCTGGCTGAAAGCAGGTTTCTGGGGTTTTGTTTAGCTTCTATATTTATTACAATGTTTCAAACTGCAGGCTCAGAGGCCGGCAAGGCAGGCGGGGAATGTTGGAGTCCTCCGTCACTGAAGCAAGCAAGCCTCATGTTAGTTTCAAGCTGCCTGGCTGCCGGCCGCCATCTTGGCTGGCAGTTAATTTGCATATCTCGCTGATTAGCCAATGGGAAGGGTAGCAGTCGTATGCCAATTACCATGTTTCTTTTTTATTAGATAGGATTCTTAGGAGATTTTGTTCGCTTTGCAATGATTTCCCAATTTATGTTTATATCTCTAGTCACAACCTTTCTTATAGTTTTAGTCCCACTGACTTTTGATCATTTCATTTAATCCTCTCACAACAACATATAGTTCAACACATTAAAAACCAACTCATCAGCCCTAGGCAGTGTGGCTCAGTTGGTTGGAGTGTCATCCAGTGATACACTGGAAGGTTGAGGGTTCCATTTCCAGTCAGGACACATACCTAGGTTGTGGGTTTCATCCCTTGTCCTGGCGAGTATGGGAGGCAATTCATTGACATACCTCTCTCATGTCGATGTTTCTTTCTCTCTCTCCTTCCTCCCTCTCTCTTACTCCCTTTCTAAGAGAAAACAAAACAAAAACTACACCCAACAACAACAAAAATCCCAACTCATCATCTCCACCCTTAATTCAGATCCCCGTTTGTGATTCCCTCACTTTTGCCTTTGGGTCCCATCCTTCCATCAGGTACTGAATTGCTTTGGTTTTGCATTCATTTCCAGTCTTACCTGATGCCTAGATCATTGAAACGACCTCTATGTGCAGGCTCGCCCCTCTTGTGCATCCTGGGTCACTGAGGATAAGGCTTGGAGTCCCACTGCTTGGGTGTCGTAGCTTGGTTACAAGTCTTTATAAGCTGCGTGAACTTGAGAAAAGAACAACCTTTCTAAGCCTCAGTTTCTCCAGCTGTAAAATCTATTTTGCTTTTTTCCAGTGTCCATTTACAATTTAAATCCCATGTCCTTTTGATAAAGGATCCAGTCTTTAGAGCAGTGTGTGGGCAGTCAGGTTTGTAGATGTGACCTCAATACCCTGTTCGGTCTCTCCTATCTCATTTTATTCTACTTTGTGACTCACCTCTCTCTCTCTCTCTCTCTCTCTCTCTCTCTCTCTCTCTCTCTCTCTCTCTCTCCCTCTCTCCCTCCCTCTCTTTTTCAGAAGCAGATATTTTTTTATTTAGAGAGTGTTGGCCAACCCTATAGAAATGCTCCTTTCATGCCTGTGGAATATCATGTTGCCTGACATTCACTTCTAATCCTCTCCGGCTCTGGGATATGTAATTATATACACCTTTCTCAGCTCTGGCTGCTCAGTCCCACCCCTGGATTGCTTGTCTGCTTTCCCCTCACCTTCCAGTGACCCCTAATACGGTTGTTACCTGGGAGGTACATTTTCCAAGGCAGAGGTGAATGCACTCAATGTAATCACAGGCTCAGCTATAGGAGCTAATGGGTATGTGGTGAGTTACCTGTGGGGCTGAACTTCACCATGAGTGGCTAAGCAATCCTATGTACTGTGAAGCAGAGAGGCAGGGAACATACCTGGGTGTGCATGCCTTACACCTGAGCTGTCTACTATGATAGTCACTAGCCCCAGCCACATGTGGTGATTTAATTAAAATTAATTAAAAATAATTACAATTTCTCTTCCTTAGTTATACTAACCATGTTTCAAGTTCTCAGTAGCCACTGTGGTTGCTGGTTTCCATTTTGGACAGTATACCGTTAACTATTAAACAGTTCAATCACCCCAGAAAATTGTGTTGAACAGTGCGGCTCTAGAGTATGGCAGTGGGAGTGGGCATGCTGGGACTTCCACCAAGGCTGTCAGGGGGCAGTAGAGCCCCCTTCGCCTATATGGTGTGGGCTGGGGAAACTGGCTTGGTTTCAGAGGAGGCCCTGGACTTGGCAGTGCATAGCATCAAGGAGTGGACAAGTCTGGCTGGCATGGCTCAATGGTTGAACCAAGTGGTTACCGGTTCAATTCCCAGTCAGGGCATATGCCCAGGTTTTGGGCTTGATCCCAGTAGGGGGCATGCAGGAGACAGCCAATCGATATTTCTCTCTCTCTCAAATCAATAAAAACATTTTTTTTTTTTTTTAAAAAAAAGGAGTGGACAAATCTGAGTGAAGATCCCTTAATGCTATTTGGGGAGGGTGGTCTAATCTTCTTGGCCAAGGATAATTAAAAAAAAACCATCCCCAAACATTATATATATATATATTGATTTCAGAGAGGAAGGGAGAGGGAGAGAGAAATAGAAATATCAATGACAAGAGAGAATCATTGATTGGCTGCCTTCCACACTCCCCCCAGTAGGGATTGAGCCTACCACCCGGGCATGTGCCCTGACCAGCATCAAATCACAACCTCCCGGTTCATAGGTCGATGCTCAACCACTGATCCACAATGGCTGGGCCAAGCACAATCTTGAGAGGCTCAAGGCAGATGGGAGCCCCTGGGAGACAAGCCCTGTACTGAGTGAGCACTTTACATGTATTATTTCATTTGGGAGTTAATATCACATTCATCTCATAGGTGAGGAAGCTGAGCCTCAGAGAAGGGAGCCTAAGTATAAGCACTCTGTGCTGCTCTGTGTGGGTTCAGAGTCAGGCAGGGGGACCTGAGTTCTGGGGGAGCAGCAGTTTGAGCTCGTGGCTGGAAGCTGGCCAGAATCAGGCAGGGTGGCTCAGGAGCTGTGGTCAGCTCTCCAACTCGCAAAGAGGACTGGAATGTAGGGCAGAGAAGAGGAGGAGGGCAAGGTGGGGGCAGGACAACGGGACAGACCTAACTTTGGAGATAATGCTGATGCCTTGGGGTGCGTGTACATGCTGTAGTGATGGATTCTGCAGATCTGAGAACGAGACTGCGAGTCCTCTGAGGGTGCAAACATTGTGCAGGGTGGCATGAGCATGACTTGTGGGGTCACACAGCCCTTCTCTGAATCCCACTTCTGCCATTTATGCCTTTGCCACAGCTGAGGTCACCTCTCTGAGTTTCAGTTTCCCCCTCTGGAAAATAAATATGATAAGACGACATTTATTATCATCATCTTTGTAGCTTCAAATATGAGTATCATACTTAACATAAGTAGTTCCTCAATAAAAATGCAATAGAATTGAATCCAGTTGTGAGGGCTGGAGAATGTAAGGGCTGAAATGGGTCTACATATTTGCTCTAGGGCAAATATTTGGCTTTGGTCTCTTGACAGAGCCTTCTAGTGCTCAGTCTTGTCTGGTTGTGCTCTCTGTCAGGGACACACAGGATAACTGCTTCCTAGCTGCTTTGCCCTCACGTGGCCATGGATGGGTTCTAACCAATGTAAAGAGAATGGCAGTGATGTGTGTCAATTCTTGGCCAAAACATTTAAGAGCAGTGTACCCTGTCAGTAAGTGACAGCTGTTATGAGTACTACTAAGTGGGAAAATGTTGTGAGGGCATTCTTGCTGATGGGATGACTTAAGAAAAGATGTGGAAGTGACAGTAGGTTATCTGTTGCCTATTGAGAAAATGGAGAGAGCCCTGGCTAGCATTGCTAAGTGGTTAGAGCATTGGCTGGCACACTGTTGGGTCTCAGGTTTTATTTCTGGTCAAGGGCATGTACCTGGGTTGCAAGTTTGATCCCTGTCCCCAGTTGGGGTGTCTGCAGGAGTCAAACAATTGATGTGTCTCTCTCATCATTCTCCCTCTCTTTCTCTCTCTCCTCTCCTCCATTCTACCCTTTCTAAAAAAAAATCAATGGAAAAAATATCCTCTGGTGAGGATTAACAGAAAAAAAAAAAAGGAAAGAACATGGAGAGAGATTAAGTTAAATAGAGGAGTGAAGAAAGTAAGTGGGACTGGGGGTTGAAAGGGTCTAGAACCAGTGAACCTGGTTGTAGTACTACCTCTTCCCCTGGTAGCCCTGTCTTTGGACAATTTATTATCCTCTTCAAGGATAAGTTTCCTCATCTGGGATGTGAGCAGCACGTGTGACAACCTACATGATTAACATGACTAGTAAGATGTCAAAATGGCTTTATAAATCGAACAATGCAAAAACAAACAACCCCTCTCCATTACGCTCAATAACACTGTAGAAGAATGAGTATGAGTTTTATCCCAAATTAGGTCCATTTTTTCTATCCATCCTTTCATCCATCTGTTCATCTATGTTAATTGAGTACCCACTATACCTTAAGCACTGCAGGCAATGGTGTGTGTGTGTGTGTGTGTGTGTGTGTGTACTAGCATTTTAAGAAATTATGGCCTTGAGATATATTGGATGACTTGAGACCAAAGGCAGTTCATTGGGAGAAATTTGCAGTAGTTTAGGTGTGAGATGATGAGACTAAAATGGATAGGTGGGAGAGGAGGTTGCAGTGGAAAAGAGTTTGATAACTATTAGTGATGTTACAAAAGCAAAACCCAACAGGATCTCCAAATGGACCGTTTGTTCTTGTGTCTCTGGTACAGTCTGAGGAAGAGTGGGGTATGGTAGGGTTGGCTGAGCCTTGATACTCTAGGGCTCACAGTGAAGTCCATGGTGGTCCTGAGCACCGAAGTGTAGTGTTGGGGGAAATCTTTACACCAGTGTGAGTTGTAGTCTAGACTCTTTCATTCTTGTTGGAACCTCACCCCATCTCCAAACACCACATACCCATCTAAACACACACACACACACACACCCTCCCAGGGACCAATGTGAATCCCCAACAATAGTATAGTCCAGTGGTCAGCAAACTGCGTCTCGCGAGCCACATGCGGCTCTTTGGCCCCTTGAGTGTGGCTCTTCCACAAAATACTGACTTCTGCACATGGGCCATGAAGTTTCAATCGCACTGTATGTGTGCGCCCGCACGTGATATTTTGTGGAAGAGCCACACTCAAGGGGCCAAAGAACTGCATGTGGCTTGCGAGCTGCAGTTTGCCGACCACCGCTATAGTCAAAACACTTGATTGCAAAGCATTTCTCTCATGATGGCATCCCTGTTCATCTCTCTCCAATTGCTTTCAAGCCACGTGCCCTCCAGCCTACTCGGAGTATGAACTAGGACTATCCCCGGGCTTCACAAAAACTCAGGAAGCCGTGGAATTACCATTAACAAGGGCCCAGTTATATTTTGGGGCGGCCATTTTCCTCCCCATTTCTCCCCTTCTCTTTCTGGAAAAGGCAGCTGACTGGGTTCATTTCTCCAGCTACATAATTTTGTCCACTCACCTTCATTGCCTCCACGCAGATCTGAATGTAACGAATCCCAGTACTAGTCTTACTAGAAACTTGGGTGTTTTGGACTCATGTTCAACCATTTACTTGACAAAATTTCCATTCCCCTAGTTTATTAAAACAGGTACTTACATGGCCTTAAAAGAGTTCATCTGAGTCTTAAACAGCAGGAACACTAACATTACTTTATATACAGCATTATCTCATTTGATCTTTACAGCAATCCTAGAAGGTAACCTGCCTTTGTACTTTTATTGCCTTTTTATACATGAAGACACTAACGTTCAGAGATAAGGACTCCTAAGCTTTCTCAGCTAGTAAATGATTATTTAATTGCAAATCACTGATCAAACACTTTTGCGGCTATCCTAAGAACATTCTCTGTTTGGCCTAGAGCAAAGAGCTCCCATTTCTTTGTAAAGCAAACAGAAATGATTTCGCAAACGTGCTTAGGGAAGATTTAAAAATGTAAAAAGTGTTGGAATTCGGTTTGTATTTTCCACTCCCTAAGACCCCCCACTGTTCAAATTGTAAGTCAGAGAGAGAGAGAGGGTTGGTTCATTTAACTGGCTGATCTGTGAGCTATTGAAATTTTTGCTTAAAAAGGAAATCTGATCTCTGTCTAAGTGGCACTAATGTGTGGGCTGAGAGCTGCTACTGTAAATTCAGCAAGGGATTCATTAATGCTCTGAACCTCCCGGAGCCCTGGATGGGTGACCCCTGAAATAAAAGCAGAACCAAGAAAGATAAGACTTCACGCATGATCTGCAGGACTCTTTCTGGTGATCTTCAAGATATCTTAAGTCAAGAGCACTTAGGGCCAGAGAGCCAGGAGTTGGGTGGGGAGGGGCAGACCACCCAAAGATTCAATGATACCACCCAATAGGTTCTTGGCTTTTTGAAATTCTTTGGCAAATCTTCTGTCCCCCCCCCCCACTCTCTTTGCTGGGAAGGGTTTCTGCACTGTTTCCATTGCTGGGAAAAATAGGCTGCTGCTTTTGAAATCACTGTGATGCATTCAATAAGGCTGATGAACTGCTGATGGGGAGTCGAGGCCAGGAAATACCAGTCGAAATCCTGCTGGGAACCCCAGTTGTTAGGGTGTCAGACAGCTTTGTAAGATTCTGACTTTGACATGGGTATGGGGTTGGGGGAGCGGGGGCCATGGCTCTGCTAGGTTGGCCTTCTGGGAGCTTCCGCTTATGATACCAATGCTATTTTGATCACAGGATATAACAGTTTTTATTCCTCCCAAACTACTGTAATGTGTTCGAGTCATCATAACAAAGTACCACAGGCGTAAAAACAGACATTTATTCTCTCGCAGTTTTGGAGAATGGAAGTCCAAGATCAAGGTGCCAGCAGGATCGATGTCTGTTGAGCTCTGCCTTCCTGGCTGGCAGGTGGCCACCTTCTCTGTCCTCACATGGCCTCTTCTCGGTGCAAATGGAGACAGAGAGTGGTCTCTGGGCTCTCTCCCTCTTTCTTATAAGGACAGTCCTATAGGATTAGGAGCTCACTCTTATGACTTCATTTAACCTTAATTATCTCTCTAAAGGCCTTATATCCCACTACAGTCACATTGGGGGTTAGGGCTTCCAAATATGAAATTTTTTTTGGGGGGAGGACACAATTCAGTCCATAATAACTACAAAATAATATACTTATTGTAAAGCATTAAACAATATTGAACTATAACAAGAAAATGTAAACTCTCCCCTCCACCTGCTGCTTGTTCAGCCAGGTGACCAGTTGGTGTGTATCTCTTCACAGCTTTCCTTTCTTCATACAAACACATGGCACATTTAAAATAAATTTTAAAAAAATCCTCACCCACAGATAGATTTTTTAATTGATTTTAGAGAGAGAGGAAGAGAGGGAGGGAGGGAGAGAAGGAGAGAGGGAGAGAGGGAGAAAAATATTGATCTGAGAGAGAAACATCAATCAGTGGCCTCCCATATGTGCCTCTGACTGGGAATCGAACCCACCACCCTTTGGAGCAGGGGATGACGTTCCAACCAACTGAGCCAAACCAGCCAGGGTGCATTATGTTTTTATAGCAGTGAAGTTATGTTGTATATATTACTCTGCAACCTGCTTTCTAGTTGACTAGCATTAAGTTACTGTAAAATTTTTTATTGGATTTCTCATTGGTGTCTATGACTGTAGAGCAAGTGTTCTTAACTTTTAGGTTGTGAACACCTAAAAGTCTATGGG
Organism: Myotis myotis; assembly: GCF_014108235.1. Classification (NCBI taxonomy): domain Eukaryota; kingdom Metazoa; phylum Chordata; class Mammalia; order Chiroptera; family Vespertilionidae; genus Myotis; species Myotis myotis. Next base: position 201,506,483 of record NW_023416335.1, read on the forward strand.
TAGAAGTCAGGAGGTGCATTAACTTGGTTGGGGAAAAATTGTCTTATCACTCACCTTATAACTGAAATTTGGCGTGTCTTTTTTTTTTTTTAAATATATTTTATTGATTTTTTACAGAGAGGAAGGGAGAGAGATAGAGAGTTAGAGACATCGATGAGAGAGAAACATCGATCAGCTGCCTCCTGCACATCTCCTACTGGGGATATGCCCGCAACCCAGGTACATGCCCTTGACCGGAATCGAACCTGGGACCTTTCAGTCCGCAGGCCGACGCTCTATCCACTGAGCCAAACCGGTTTTGGCAGGTGTGTCTTTTAATGAAGAATATAGTCAGGAAGCCATAGTTGTGTTAGCAAGATCCTCAGATATTCTCATATTACATTACAGTTTTGCAGATATCTCAAAATATGCTATATGCTTTATAATAGTGATCAGACCTGCTATTGAAACAATTATTTAATGTGTTAATAAAGATGTGCCTATTCAGTGATGGTGAACCTATGACACGCGTGTCAAAGGTGACACCCAAACTCATTTTTTTGGTTGACTTTTCTTTGTTAAATGGCATTTAAATATATAAAATAAATATCAAAAATATAAGTCTTTGTCTTACTATGGTTGCAAATATCAAAAAATTTCTATATGTGACACGGCACCAGAGTTAAGTTAGGGTTTTTCAAAATGCTGACACGACGAGCTCAAAAGGTTTGCCATCACTGGCCTATATTGTATTATATATGTACTATATTGCCAATTTGTTTTTATAAAATGCTTTTGAGAATATTTTGGTATAATTGGTTTTAAAAAATTATTCTATCCCTGGCCAGTTTGGCTCAGTGGATAGAGTGTTGACCCACAGATTGAAGGGTCTCAGGTTTGATTCCAGTCAAGGGCACATACCACGGTTACAGGCTTGGTCCTGGCTCCTGGTTGGGGTGCATGTATGAGGCAATCAATTGATGTGTCTTTCTCACATCAATGTTTCTCTCTCTCTCTCTCTCTCTTTCCTTCCTTCTTCCACTCTCTCTAATATATATATATATATATATATATATATATATATATATATATGGTGAGGATTAAAAAAATTATTCTATATATTTTCCCCCAAAGCATTTAAAAACAGATTTTGAGAAAGCACTCATCGACCTCACCAGGCTGTGAAGAACGCTTGCTATAGAAGCAAGACTTACATTTCCTTGGTGGAAATATGATTGTCTCTCTGTCCTTGTCATTTTTGTTGTCCACCAATAAGAGGAAATTCACAAGGAAGAAGAAGGGTGTAGGCTTTGAAGTAAGCCCTTTCCTCAAGCTGGCTCTGGAGACTGAGAAGTTCAGTTTAGAAGAGAAACAAACACCAAACTTTCAATAGTTCACATTTCTCAATTGCCATAAAGAAGTGTTCCTAATGAAATAAACTAACATTTCTTATATCTGATGCTTGTAGTTATGAGAAATGAAAATGACTTATTCCAAAAAATTTAATTTCAACGGTAATTATACTTTGTAATATGTCAGCTCAAAGATTCATTTCCAAGATCTTTAGGACTGATATTAAATTGAGTTAATTAATGGGTTTTCATTGAATGCCTAGATAACTTCTAAGTTAGATAGAATACTGTGAAGGGGTCCAGAATAGGCCTCCCCAAGATGTGCCATATTAGCATGTGAATTATTTTCAGCTGAAGGCAATAGAGACCCTGTGGACTCACATGAAACTTTCACTTTTTTTCTTAAAGAACTGAAATTTGGGACCTTACACATATTAAGAGTTATCATTGAAGCCGAAACCGGTTTGGCTCAGTGGATAGAGCGTCAGCCTGCGGACTGAGGGGTCCCGGGTTCGATTCCGGTCAAGGGCATGTACCTGGGTTGTGGGCACATCCCCAGTGGGGGATGTGCAGGAGGCAGCTGATCGATGTTTCTCTCTCATCGATGTTTCTAACTCTCTCTATCTCTCTCCCTTCCTCTCTGTGAAAAATCAATAAAATATATTAAAAAAAAAAAGAGTTATCATTGAAAATAACTTTTTTAAAAAATATATTTTATTGATATATTTACAGAGAGGAAGGGAGAGAGAAACATCGATCAGCTGCCTCCTGCACACCCCCTCCTGGGGATGTGCCCACAACCAAGGTACATGCCCTTGACCGGAACTGAACCTGGGACCCTTCAGTCTGCAGGCCGACGCTCTATCCACTGAGCCAAACCAGTTAGGGCGATCATTGAAAATAACTTTTTATGTGCTATCTACAGGGCAGGGAAAACTTGTAATTAATGAACATTGTTCTTCTTACTGTCAGGTGAATGTCCTTCCTCTCCTCTGAAGCTTCAAGGCATCTTACCTCATCCTTAGCTCAGAATGCTGTCTATACCTCATTTTAACTTTCTGTCTCAGAACCTGCCTTGAATGTGGGATTGCCATACCTATGAGCAAATAAATTTGGTTATTTTGTCTTAATCTGTTTCATGTTGACTCAATGAGTGGACTGGCTAAAAGAACCTAGAAGGGTTGAGGAAAGTTTCTTTCTCCCCCACAATTGATGCTGTGAGCAGGATACATCACTGGCTGGACACTGCTCACCCCGAAGCTGCTACAATAGGAAGATTCTAGGACCTCTAACATAGGCCTTCAAAAAAGAGTAAAAATTCTTTCCAGGTCAGACTCCTGGACCAATACCTATGTAGTTTGGTAAGATCAGAGTGCTTAGAGTCCTTTTCTTTCCTTTTCTAAATTTGGATTAGCAGAAGAAAATATTAGTGGAAATAGTGCCTTGGGCTGACTCTTGGTTATTTGGTATGAACACTCATGAGTGTTGTTAATTATGTTTTTCTCTATCTCTGTCTGGTGTTTTCCCTTTTGTCTGGCCACATTGTTAATGGAGGGGAGAGGTCCCCTGCTTGCCAGTGGGAGTGGAATTCTTGTGATATCCTGAAAAAAAAAAAGGATTTTCTGAGACTTGCACGAGAGGATGTGATATTGTAGAAAGCTTTATTTCTGTGGAATCAAACCCCTGACTTTCCAAGAGTTCATTTCCCTCAGTCCTGCCAAGGAGGAAGTCCCATTTTGCCTTTAGCAGGGCTAAATCAGAGCCAGTGTCAGAGTTTCCTTTCTGTGTCTGTACAGTCCATACCACATTAGGCTAGCTTAATTTGTGTTTTACCGCTGCAGTCCATCAGTCCATTGTATGTGGGTCCACAGGTCCACAGGGCTATGGAGGAAACACAAGCGAATGCAAGGAAGCCAAGGGGGAGCCAAGAACCCAAGAGAGAGAATTCCTTTGTTTCAGGGATTATGTATTCCCAGATTTTCACAGATTTGCAGTGGCCCCACCCATTCTGGCCAACCATTGTTGTCCTCAGGTTTGATTGACAGGCAAGTACCTTCCCTATGTCACCCCAACTTCACTGGGCATGTGTTATCTCTGCTTTGTTGGACCCCTTCCCCCAGTGATAGTCAGGGAATGGGCTGATGTCCCCTGAGAAGTGTGAAATTGCAGCTTCCTGGTGAAGCTGCCCAGATGACATGCCTATAATATTTGGCCTTCCCTTTGCTCCTTTCCTATTATTAGTAACTAGCTAATTCCAAATGTATCAATATGTGCTGAGAACTTGGTCTTTGTAACCAGTGAGAATATTTTCTCTCTGGCTTCTACCATCTGGAGGGTACATTTTCTGGGGAGTACCGTGGTGGCTAAGTCAAATAGATTGGGGATTCTGGGCAGCTGAATCCAGTCAGACAGAAGCTTAGGGGTTTACCTGGACTTATGACTGGGTCAGCTGTTGCCATAGGTCAGAAGCACAGGATTTTGCTTAGAGCTTATGATTGGCATCTCTTTGTCTTTTTGTCCAACAGTGCCAAGCTCTTAAGATGGTTTTTTGTGCCTATCCATTTTCTCCCAGAGATGGTAATAACAGGGCCCCTTAATGCTTGTTTTCTGCCAGCCAAGTACCTGATGTTTTCTGCACATGTACCTGATGGGCAGCAAGTGGGATCTCAGATAAGGGACTCTAAGCACCCTATTCTGTTCAAAGTGTGTATGTGTGTGTGTGTGTGTGTGTGGGGGGGGGTCGAGGGGGTGGGTGGTGCATAATTCTCCATGTTTTGGAATGACTGTATTTAACTCTGTGAATGAATTTTCTGAATCTTGTGTTTTGTCTTTGGTTAAGCCATAAAAAGGCTTATTAGCTTCAGTGACTATTAAGATCCTACTTGTCAAGGCCAGATGATGGACTTTTTGAGTTAAATTGAAAAGAAAGATTTTTTTTTTAGAGAGCTCTCATATTGTTATAATGGCCAGTCATTGAGATTCTGTTAATAAGATGGAAGGACAGAAATGAGAATAGAAACCAAAGTTAACTAGACCCCTTCCAAATTGCCTCCAGACATTTGCAGATACTGTGAAAAATCAGGACATTAGAAGTACAATTGTCCTGGATATAGGAAGAAATAGGAAAAAAAAAAAAAAAGGCAAAATCTTATTAAAGACAACCTAAACATTTTATGTCCCAAGAATCCGGCTTGGTAACCATCAGGATGGAAGCTCCAAAATATGGCCAGACAGAAATGTGAGCTAAACTCCAGTTCCGGCTAGGGTTCTACCAAGCTGCTGTCAGCCCCCAGGAAATTATAACCTAAAATTACAATGGCGATTATGGGGAACATTCCAATTAGATTAGATCATTTAAAAGTACACTTAAAAGCAAGGGCTTCTAAATCAAATAAACAGAACGAGATACCTATGTGTAATTGGTATGCAAGGCTCTCTATACAGTTTCAAAAATTCCAGAATAGCTTTTTTGAAAGATTTGTTGCAAAAGGCTAATAAACAATTAAAGAAATAAAAGGTACCTAAAATAAAAGACTGATGTTATTCCTCACAGGCTATTGTCCTCAGATATCTTTTACTTCCTGGTCTAAGGCCAATCTGAGGTCTGTAGCAGAGAATTTATTAAATCCAGGGAGGAGCCTCAAAAGTTTTTGTAAATGGATTATCTCCTGAGCCTAGTGAGAGAGGGAAATAAAATTTTATGGTCCTTTCCTTCCCAAATCCAAGGCAATTGGTTATTGATCTTTCTTTTCTCTAAAGGGATAGCTATTGCCTGTGTCCTAAGGACTGGGCTTGGCTTTCTGCCTGCCTGGGACATGCAGGCGGTCAGTTCTTTCTTCTGGCTATCAGAGGGACCGACTCTGGAAGTTAGTAATCTTTGCACCCTATCGGGTCCATGGAATTGTTTAATACTGCCAGGAATATTTACTGTTCATCCCAGCTGAAGCCTGACAAGACACTTGAAAGGATTTAATAACTATGATCAGAAATAAAACTATGGACCCAGAGGGAGAGAAGCAAATGAGAGATGATGTAGTTGGATGGGTAGGTCAACCTATGATGTCACTTAAGTTACAACCCAAGTCTTTGGGAATTGAGAGCAATTGTTCTTATCTTACAAATCTTTGCAAAATCATAAGTGCAGCTCTAGAAGCAGTTCAAAGCCTACCATCCTCAATTCCTAAGACTGAAGAAAAAATAGAAAATGAGTTTTTTTTTTTGGGGGGGGGGCGCGGGTTGTTTGCTTGTTTGTTTGTTTGAAAGCACAAACTGCTGCTCTGGCTCCCAGGGTCCTTTGCCAAGGACAAATACAAATATTAATTGTCGTCTCCAAAAATGTTAATAAGAAAAAGCTTTAGCCATCTGAGCAGATAGCCTTAACTTATTCCAACTGTTCTTTTATAACTGGTGAATTTTTACATTAACATACCTGTCTCATGATGGTAGTTTTAAAATTAAGGCTAGGAAGTCCCTGTTTGTGTCTGTCTGTATGTTCACGTGTGTAATGGTATTTTCTACTTTCAAGTGGTATCGCTAATTTGTAAAAGAGCTCTATTCAATTGCTTAAATCAAGGGTGGGGAACCTTTATTTCTGCCAAGGGCCATTTGGATATTTATAACATCATTTCATGCTTTATAAGAAGCTTGGAAATTTGGGGGAAATCCCATATGCTATGGTTGAGAGACTAGCAGATTAATTAGATAATGCCACCAAGGCCACTGGAGAGAATCACAATGTGCCAATCTTAAAATATGCCACTTTGATATAAGAATTATTTTGAGCTGCAGGCAATTGAGAAAAAGCAGACATAGTAAGAACTCCCTATCCTCTTCCTTTCTGCCTAAAAGCAAGGCATATGTTTCTTTTGTAAAGCTGACATACATTTGGATTTATAAAAGTGTCCCCCTCCTCTCTCCTATCAGGAAGAGGAGACTGACTCTAATCTGCATAACAAACTTTACTACACAATGTATATTTACCATGCATTTCCTAGTTACCTTTCCACAGTTTACCATCCGTTGGAGCCCCAACCTCTCTCCCCTTTTCTTTGTCTTATCTCTTTTCCATAACTTATCACCCTTTGTTCAAATGTTATAGAAACCCCCAGGTCTTTAGAGTCTTCATTGCTTTTATTTTTTTGAAGGCTCCTTGCATGTTAAAATTAATATACTATATAATAAAAGCCTAATATGCTAAGAGTCTGACCATTCGACCAGTTGCTATGATGTGTACTGACCACCAGGGGGCAGATGCTCCAACCGGTAGGTTAGCTTGCTGCTGGGTTTCAGCAGATTGGGACTGGGGGAGACAGGCCAGACATGCCCTGGAGCCCTCCCGTGGTCTGTCCCCCACCGGCCAACCTCCTCCATCCCTCCCTGGACGGCCTGAACTGCCCTGATTGCCCTGATCAGGACTGGGCCAGACGGGCCAGACACACCCTGGAGCCTTCCCTCGGTCCCTCCCTGGCCCCGATTGTGGGCTGGTGGGGTCCCTCGGCCTGGCCTGTGCCCTCTCACAATCTGGGACACCTCAGGGGATGTCAGAGAGCCAGTTTCAGCCCGATCCCAGCAGGCCAGGCCAAGGGAACCCACCGGTGCATGAATCCATGCACCAGGCCTGTAGTGTTAACATAAAATAAAATTTGTGTGCCTTTTTTTCTTATTAGATAATCTGTCATTTGTTAGTTTAATTAGCATGTCCCAGATACTAAACCCAAGCAGGTAGAGGAAAGGTTTTTTTTTTCCTCCCTTACATCACAGGATGCTTATGAAATTGGACAGGCCATCACTCAGAACAAAGCTGCCTTACATCTAATAATGGCCAGTCAAGGAGTAATGTGTTCTGTTTTAGCAGAAGAATATCATACTTAGATCTCTGTAAACTTCTAGATTTTTAATACTACTAAAAAAAATCTGGGAAGTAAACAAAGAAGTCAGAAAACTAGGTAATTTGGCTAAAGACCCCATATCGGTTCTGTGAACTCTTCAGATTTAGAGTAGAACTGGTTGTCTTAGTTTAATCTGTGTGTCTTTGGCTTCTGCCTAAGAAGTGGACGAGGAACTGTGATCATAATCCTTCACTTAGGATTTGTGTGTGGCAGTGTTCACAGGTGTGATCTCCAGAGTTGTAAATGATGTTACTCAGTTGCTATCCCAGCAAAAGATCAGCAAAGGGTCCATAGGAAGAACTGGAAAATCTGACACGAAAATTGAAACAACCACCACAAGAAACTTGGACGGAACTATTGATGGAATTTTTTTTCTTTTTCCTTTTACTTATTACATTTGGACCTTTAAGAAACATATACCATCAGATATACCACTATTTAGTAAAAGTCTATTCTAGTTTTTAGGAAGCATATGTGTCACAAACCATCTCATTTCTACTCGCTAAAACTTAACTAAGTTTATCAAAAAGGTAGGCTCTGATCTATGGGATCCTGAGCCTTGAGATTTTGAATGTTTTGATTATTGTAAAAACAATTTCAAGTGGTTGAACTTAATTCCTAGCTGTTTTCTTTGATGGAATTTTTAAATGCAAGTATGACACCTCAAACAGCAGTGGGAAAGATCTGGGTTAATTGCACCCCCAAATATGAATGGTCTATCCATCAGCTCAGGCTGAAGAATGACCTCAAGAGGGATTGAGAACTAAATGGCCTAACCTCACACTCAGTATGGGCACTGAGGACCAAACCACATCATGATCTTTACACGAACATGACTTTGTAGTGCTCCTCTGTCCATGTTAGCATGACCTTATTCTTCCAGGCAGCTGCTGCCTGGCAAATAGTTTGGCTGGTCAGTACTAGAACCCTCTAAAGATTCTTTGAATCTCCTTCTCCTCCTCCTCCTCTTCTTTCCTCCTCCTCCTCCTCCTCCTCCTCCTCCTCCTCCTCCTCCTCCTCCTCCTCCTCCTCCTCCTCCTCCTCCTCCTCCTCCTCCTTCTTCTTCTTCTTCTTCTTCTTCTTCTTCTTCTTCTTCTTCTTCTTCTTCTTCTTCTGTGTTAATCCTCACCCGAGGATATTTTCCCATTGATTCTTAGTCAGAGTGGAAGAGAGAGGGAAAGACAGAGAGGAACATCGATGTAAGAGAAACACATTGATTGGTTGCCTCCTGCATGAGCCCTGACCAGGGCCTGGGCTGAGGAGGAGACTGCAACCAAGGTACTTGCCCTTGACCAGAATCGAACCCAGGACCCTTTAGTCCACAGGCTGACACTATCTACTGAGCCAAACCGGCCAGGGACAGTTTTTAAATTCTCTTCCTTCCTTCCCTTTCCTTCCTTCCTTCCTTCCTTCCTTCCTTCCTTCCTTCCTTCCTTCCTTCCTTCCTTCCTTCCTTCCTTCCTTCTTCCTTCCTTCTTCCCTCTGAGAGACTGCCACAGCTTTGCCAGGCAGCAGTCTTCTTCACCTCAGTAAGTAATAAACTCAGCTTTGTCTTACCAAGAGGTTGCTAATACTTGTGGAGGCAATTTCGATGGATGTTACAATTGCTTTAAGGGAGAAGTCACAATGCAGACTTTTACAGATTCGAAATAATGAATTCACAAATGACTGCAAAACTGCCTTTTTTAAAGAAAGGGGCAGATTATGCCTTTGCCAGACAGAACTTATTTGCATGTCCCTGGACAAAAATGACCTGCATCGCTATCAGTTACCTATGACTTACAGAGCCATGGAAAAGCTCAAAGGCAATGAAAGCTGCAGAGCCACCCTAGAATCAGAATCAGATGACGGGGAAGGATGTGCTGTAGACAATGCATAGTTTTCTATTGAAGCACAGATTCTTCCCCAGACTATTGGGTGTCTAGTGCGGTTCTAGGGCATTTCCCAGACTTTATTGCATTTAATCTTCACCCCACCCTCCAAAATGAATATTACAATTTCCTTTTTTCAAGAGAGGAAACTGAGGCTCAGTGGGGTCTTTTAAAAACCACAAAAATGCTCAAATAGCATGTGTAATCTATATTTGGTTAGTGAAAAATCATCTATTAGAGGAAAAATTGCACAAGTCCTTGGTGAAGAGAGAAAGGGATTACTGGGTATCATATGGAATGCTGGATGCTGTCCAGTTTTTTAATTTGGGTTCTTTAATTTTATAGTGGTCTGCACCTTTTATTGCCCTCGAGCTATTTCATAACTATGTAAGTTAAAAAAAAAAAAAACACCCCATAGGCATGTAAATGATTCTTGTCCACATTCAGTGCAAATGAATGTTTGGTGGAAGAAGCCAGTCTTGAATCTATTAACATGCATTTCAGCATTTCTGAAATGCAATCAGCACTTCTGATTGCCTGCATATGTGTCTGTTCTTTGACTTCTCCTTTGAACACCTTAGGGTTCCTTATTAATTGATGAATAAAATAGAATCTTTGACATGTGTTCATTTTATTTTGTATGAGAACCATGATTTTTATCTTTTCAAAAATACGTTTTAACAGTTGGCCATGGGTTTAGCCTTTCATTAGTCGGGTCTGGGGGCATTTAATGTTTCAGGCCACAGAGAAGATTGGCGGCTCATCTAAGGCGCTCCCTGCTCTGAAATTATTAGATTTTATGACTACATACCTGACATTCCTAGAGTTGCATGTTAAGCCCTCTATTGTTTTCTTTTCAGAGCTATCTGATAGCCCAGGCTGTCTGTTAAATAGAGTCTGAGCAATTAGGCCTCCCTAACGTCTTCCTGACTAAAATGCCAGTACAAATATCTAACAGCAACAAGTGATTGAAAATAAAGGGGGAACCAATTAATGGGAACTAATTTGGTGTTACAATGGAAATTCCAGTGAAATGTGACTTCTCTTCAAGGATGTTTGAATTTCAGATCCAGTTAACATTAGTCATATGGGTCCTTGGAAGTTTCACAGATATGGCTAGTACAGCTCTTGTGCTGTAGAGCAGTCTAGATCAGCGGTCACCAACCTTTTGGACCCCACGGATCACCAGTGCTCCACGGACCACGGGTTGGTGACCGCTGGTCTAGATCCTCACCAGTCACCCTGCGGACTTGTGTAAGCTTGTAACTGCCTCAGTGTCCTGAGGCTTGCATCAATTATTCAGTATAATGTATTGGACTTGGAATTAACAGGTTCAAAGAATCAAAACATTCAGATGCATTCAGAAGATAGGATTTTAGTCATGGTCCTCTTTGCTGCACGTGACAGAAAACCCAACAAAAAAGTACTATGTTGGGTCACGTGGTTAAAGTCCTGGGGCAAGGTGAGTTCAGGTATAGCTACATCTAGGGGTTCCAAAAATGTTGTCAAGGCCTGGTTTTTTTCCTCCTCTTGGTTTTTCTTCCCTTGAGTTCACTCCATTGTCAGAGGCCTTCTCCTCTTTTTTTAAAAAATATATTTTTTTATTGATTTTTTACAGAGAGGAAGAGAGAGGGATAGAGAGTTAGAAACATCAATGAGAGAGAAACATCTATCAGCTGCCTCCTGCACACTCCCTTCTGGGGTTGTGCCTGCAACCAAGGTACATGCCCTTGACTGGAATCGAACACGGGACCTTTCAGTCCACAGGCCGATGCTCTATCCACTGAGCCAAACCAGTTAGGGCAAGGCCTTCTCCTCTTGTCATTGGACAGGGGACCTGGTAGTGTGTGGGTTCTTGACTTCATGCAGGAAAAATTTCACAACATGAGTCCAGGTGACTATGAGGGAACATTTATTAAAGCTGGGAACAGTGAAACAAGAAAGGGCTTAGCATAGAAGAAGCAATAGGAGAGTCTAGGCTGGGCTGCCTTAGCTCTCTGGATATCAGAGAAAGGGGTCCTTGGGAACAGGTTCAGGGTTAGCCTAGGATGAGCTGCCAGTGTCCATTGCTCCCCTGGGTGCAAGATTTGTGGGGTCCTTTAGGGTTAGGAGATGCATATCTTTGGGGAAGAAGAGAGGGAAGAAGAAGGGGAAGGGAATGGCAGGGGCTGCTCCCCAGAGGGAGAGCGTGAGCTGGGTTCTTTTTCTTGAGGCTTTTATCTCTTTCTTGAAGGCAGGAATCCTAGGGGAGGCCTGAGGGGAGGGCTTCAGCAGAATATTCATTAGTTTTCTAGGTGTGCTCCTTCAGGGTCGAGGTCTCCACTGATTGGTTGGTGTCAGGACAGGGGGTCCTTAGTCACTGCAGCTGGTTCTGATGGCACCCACCTGATTTTGTTCCTTTTCTGGGCCTGGAGCTGAAATACAACGGAGGCCTAGATGTTATCTCTAGGGAGGTGACCTCCTGTATTTGCTGTAAATTTCTCTGTCAGTTGTTCAGCTATTTGTCTCAGTTCCCCCATTCCACTTGTCCTGACTTACTGGCCTGTCTCACTCTGCCAATGTCAGGCCACTCCTGGCTTGTAACCAAAGATGAGTGGAAAAAAGTCCAGCTTTCACCAACTCTTTTCTGGTTGTTCAAACCAATATCATGATTAGCTCTCATTGGACTGACTGCCATGTGTTGGATCACGTGCCCATCTCTGATCATAATGGCAATCAATATGGCCAGGAGGGTGTGATGTTTTGATTGGCCAGTGGTAGACACCCATTCCCATATTCCAGCCAAAGTGAAGAGTGGGAGTGGGTGAGGAGAGACTTCCTAAAGCAGCAGTTCTCAACCTGTGGGTCGCGACCCCTTTGGCAGTCAAACGACCCTTTCACAGGGGTCGCCTAAGACCATCCTGCATTTCAGATATTTACAGTATGATTCATAAAAGTAGCAACATTACAGTTATGAAGTAGCAACGAAAATAATTTTATGGTTGGGTCACAACATGAGAAACTGTATTTAAAGGGCCAGAAGGTTGAGAACCACTGTCCTAAAAGAAAACCAGGAAATTTGGCTGTTGGAAGCTCAAAAACACCACACAGGAATAGTATTACATACTGACTGTAGCCCTTAGGTTAAAATCCATGTCAGGTGACAGTACTTTATGAGGATTCTCTGCAGGAAACCTGTGTTGTCTAAATTGGTACCTAAAAACATCCAATCATTCTATTAATAACACTGATTGAGCACTTACTATGACACTAGTTTTAAGCCAATTCTTGGGGATACAGAAATAGAAACTGCAGTCACTGATGTCAAGGAGAGAATAGCATCATTGCCATTTTATTGTCAGGTCCTTGGTTGTTAGGCAAACTGCTGAGAGTAGAGATCAACACTGAGCCCTCAATAGCACTCCATTCCCCTGGGTGATCAGCCTACTGTCTGGTGTCAGGTTGGTTACATCAGATGGTTTCCATCATGGAAGGGGCTGAGTTTTCCTTACTGGAATAGACACTCTGTATATGGATTATCCTAGCACATATTGCTTCTGCCAAAACTGCCATCTGTGGACTTGCAGAATGCCTTGTCCACCATCATGGTATTCCACACAGCATTGCTTTGGATCAAGGAACTCATTTCACAGCAAAGGAAGCATGGCCCATGCTTATGAAAAATCACTGGTCTTACCATGTTCCCCACCATTCTGAAACAGCTGGCTTGATAGAATGGTGGAATGGCCTTTTGAAGACTCATTACAATGCAAGCTAGGTGGCAAGACCTTGGGGGACTGTATGTGCTCTGAGTCAGCATAGAATATATGCTGCTGTTTCTCCTATAGACAGGATTCACAGGCTCAGCAATTAAGAGGTGGAAATGGGAGTGGCACCACTCACTATTACCCCTAGTGACCCACTAGCAAAATTTTTGCTTCCTGTTCTTGTGATTTTTGTGTTCTGCTGGCTTATAGGTATTAGTTGCAGAGGGAGGAATGCTTCTACCAGGAGACACAACAATGATTCCAGTGAACTGGAAGTTAAGACTGCTGCCTGGACACTTTGGGCTCCTCATGTCTCTGAAACAACAGGCAAATAAGGGAGTTACTTTGCCGACTTGGTGATTGATCCTGACTACCGAGGCAAAATTGGACTACTACTCCACAGTGAAGGTAAGGAAGAGTATAACTGAAATTTAGGAGATCCCTTAAGAAATCTCTTAGTATTATCATGCCCTGTAACTAAGGTCAATGGAAAACTACAACAATGCAATCCAGGTAAGACTACCAATGGCCCAGATCATTCAGGAATAAGAGTTTGCGTCACCCCACCAGAAGAAGAAACAGGACCAGTTGAGATAACTGAGGAAGAGGTTAGTACATTTTTGGCTGTATTCAGGACAGTTGTTTCATGTTAGGCAGAATCATGACCTTGTTAATGTTCTCATTTGGAGATTAAGTATGGGTTAAGGAAATACATAGAGATGTGAAGTTGACAAGGGTGGACTTGTGATGGTTAATTTTATGCATTAACTTGACTGGACTAAGGGATGCCCAGATAGCTGGTAAAACATTATTTTTGGGTGTGTCTGTGAGCATGTATCTGGAAGAGATTAACATTTAGTAGGCTGAGTAAAGAGATCTGTCCTCACCAATGTGGGTGGGCATCATCCAATGTGTTGGGAGCCCAAATGGAACAAAACAGTAAGGAAGGGAAAACTTTCTCTCTTCCTGAGCTGGGATGTTGATCTTCTCCTGCCCGCAAACATCAAAGATTCTGGTTCTTGGGCCTTCAGACTCTGGAACTTACACCAGCAGCCCCACAGTTCTCAGGGCTCTGGATTCAGACTGAATTATACCATTGGATGCCAAATAAATGACCATAAACTTGGCAACCTAAACAACAGAAATTTACTCTCCCAGTTCTGAAGGCCGGAAGTCCAAAATCAAGGTATCCGCAGAGTTGGTTCCCTCCAGAGGCTCCCAGGGAGAATCCATTACAAGCCTCTCTTCTAGCTTCTGGTGGCTGCTGACAATCCTTGGCTTGGGGATGCAAAGCTGCAGTCTCTGCTCATGGCCTTGCCCTCTGTGTCTTCTCCTTTTCTCTTATGAGGCCACTCACCATTGAATGTAGGGTCCAAGTTCAATTCTGGATGACATCATCTGGAGATCCTTGACTTGATGATAGCTGCAAAAAAAGCCCATATTTAAACTCAGGTCACATTCACAACTCCCGGTAAAAACTTTAACATCTCTTTTGGGGACAGTTATTCAATCCACTATAGGTGCTTTCAAGTTAGAGATGCCATCCAAAGCCTGGAGCATGCATGCAGTTGTCTCAAGAGAGAGCATAGAGGGAGAAGGAAAGAGAGGCCGGAGCAGAGCCCTAAAGAACTCCATCATTTAGGGGGTAGAAAGGGTGATAAGCCTGTGGAGGAGGCCAGCGTCGTAGAAGAAGCTCTAGGAAGAGAAACTGAAGAGAAGAGCGCATTTCGTGGAGTGAGGGAGCAATGCTAAAAAATGATCACAAAGAAGGGCTGGGTACTTGCTTAAAGTAATATTTTTGGTCCTGAATGTTGCTGATCCAGGGCTAATGTTATCAGTTTATTTTTGGTTTTCTTGATTGAACTTTAACCAGAACTCCAAATGGAATGTTAACATTATAAAAAGTTAAACCAGACAAATACATATATGTTGACAGAGTAATTTTCTGGACTCCTTATTTTCCTTTCTGGTGGAGACAGTCTGAATAACTCACCACCTGGATTTTCCCAACTAAGATTTAATTTTTTATGAAGGAAGTCAATTTATCCTTTAACTGTGGAGTGAACTAAAGTATTGTCCTAAATCTGGACTTGCAGCTACATTTTAGAAACAACCTCATTCTTTTGGCACCTTTGTAGCAGAATGATATTACCAGGAAGAAATTTAAACATATATAGAAAAGATCACCAATTTCTATCATCAGTGGACTCAGAAAGAGACGTATCAGTATGTTTCTTTTGTGATAATACATGAGACAAAAGTGTGTTGGCAAAAAAATACTCTACTATATTTGCCAAATGAAATTTCTGGTTCTGGCCCACTAGGTTGGAAATGTTCTAGCTTTGTGGAAGGTCTCTTCTTCTTTACAGGTTTACAGGTAAATCAGTACTTTCTGATTTTTAAATTTTATTTTAGAGAGAAAGGAAGGGGGAGGAAGGGAGAGGGAGAAAGAGAGAGAGAGAAACATTGATATGAGAGAGAAACACCAACTGGTTGCCTCCTGTACATACCCTGACTGAGGATTGAACCCACAACCTGGGAATGTGCCCTGACCAGGAACTGAACTGGTGACTTTTGGTATACAGGACGACGCTCAACCAACTGAGCCACACCAGCCAGGGCAGTACTTTCTGGTTTTTGCTGAAGTATTTTCCTGGATGTGGAGGGACCAGATGAGGGTGAAGTACATTCTAGCTGGTGCAATATTAGGAGCCGGGGTGTCTGTGGCATGAATGAGGGACAATGTCTGTCTGACAGTGTTTGTGTACAGAGTGAAAGGGAGAAAGTTGAGACAGTTGATTCAAATTATGGAGAGTCTTGAATACCAAGTTCAGGACCTCCCAGTGGAAAGAGTGGGATCTGTCCCAGGACAAAAACTCCTTTCTCTAATTCTGTAGCTGTGATTCATCCTTGGTTTTCAATGTAAGTACAGCAATCCAGGGTATAGTTATTTGTGTTCTCTTTGGGCTAGTTTGGGAGTTTCTCTGGATTGAGGTCAGATTTTCATTAATCAACCTGGAATTCCTTGGCTAGGAACTGGGAAGAGTGGCTCAGGGAAAGGGCAGTAGGATCTGGGGTGTCCTGCTGCTGCAGGCATTGTGGGGTCTCCCCCCCTGGCCTGGATCCACTGGGCCCCAATGGCAGAGTCCCCTGGAACTTGATCAGAAGTAACCAGAGGGGTTCCTATTCATCCTCTGTGTATTTTTGTGCCCCCTCCTTTTCAGCTCAGAGAAGCACTCCGGGGATGTGTTCCTTCTGTTTTTATTAAGTTCCTCTGGTTTGAGGAGAGAAAGAGCAGGGGAACAGGGAGGGGGTTGCAGATGAGATGGGCTCCAAGGCTGGGATTTATAAGAACATCCTTTCAGTGGGTGATGTCTGCATGAGGTGGAGGTATGGTTTCAATTCCGCTCTGGCAAGGCGGGCCAGCCCACGTTGCCAGCACATAGTTCTCTTTCATGTCTCACACTGATTCGAGAGTTTGTAGACAACTTTGTACCTTGGGTCTCCGCCAGCTGTCCTGGAGAAACAACTCCCCTTGGCTTCACGTTTCCTATCTCACCCTCCCCACTCCCCACCGAAGTTAGAGAATAATTATTGTTTTATTAGCAAATACTGCTCCTAAGGAAACCTACGAAGGACCTACACAACTGTGCGTTTGGGGACCAGTGTAGTCTTTCCACATCCCTGTGACTTCCCTCCCTTTGATTGCATCAGAAGCGCATCCTCAGGTGTGTGCCATTCCAGGATGGTCTGTGGGGAGAGGGTCACTGCACCACAGATGTCAGGCCAGGAGGACTGGCTTCTTGGTTTTTGTTTTGTTTCAAACGAATGACAAAATCTAAATATTTGTACTTCACCTACCACCACATTTTCTGTTATGTGTGTTCCTATTTCTTCTCTCTTATTCTCCAAAATGCCCTTTGTTTATTAAAAATATGACCAGTTGCCCTGGCTGGGTGGCTCAGTTGGTTGGAGCATTTTCTCATACACCAAACGGTTGCAGGTTTGATTCCTAGGTGGAGCACCTACCTAGGTTGCAGGTTCGATCCCCAGTCAAGGAGTGTATGAGAGGCAATGATCGATGTTTCTCTCTCACATTGATGTTTCTCTCTCTTTCTCCCTTCCTCTTTCTAAAATAACTAAGAAACATATCCTTGGGTGAGGATTAAAAAAAAAAAAAGCGACCATCTCCTGTAAGATCCAATTTACTTGTCTGTGGATCATCCAGACCATTGGCCTGTCCTTTGTCTTCCTCGGACTCTTTTGTACACAGAGATCGTTCACGGGGCTGGAGGATGAAGGAAGGGAAAAGTGACAGCGAAGGGGAACGTGACCACAGGGCTGCCCTCTGTCCACATGTTCTCCACCACCAGCCAGAATCTGTATAGAATGTGGGTCTGATCATGGACCCCATTAGTGTAAAACAAGGGTCGGCAACTTTTGCCACCTCTGTGACTACTGCTCCCTTCTGCCACTGTGGTGCGAAAGGAGCCACAGATAACAGGCGAAGGAATGGCTAACACTATGTTCTAATACAAATGTGTTTACCAAAACAGTGGAGGGCCAGACTGGGTTCAGGGCCATAGTTTGCAAACCTCTGGCTTAAAACCAGTTACTGTTGTACCTCTGCCCTTAGACTGAAGCCCAAACTCCTCACCAGTGTGTAAGACTAGCAGGCCATGGCTCCTGTCGCTTCTAGTGCACTTTTTCCCATAAGCATTGTGGTCCAGCCACACCAATTTTGCTTCCGTTCCTCAAACTTGCCTTGCTCCCTCCCCGCTCTGGGAATTCACACAAGTTGTTCCTTCTGCTTTAAACCATCCTCTGATTCCCTCCCTTCTCCCCCACACATTTACATCCAATTTATCCTCTAGCTCTCCATTTAATCTTTTCTCCCTCAAGCAAGTCTCCCCTAATCCCTGTAGAAGTTAGAACTCTTGATAGCAAATGACAGAAATTAAACTTGATTAAATGGAGGCATTAAAAACAAAGGATCTTTTTGGATGAACTAGATAAACTCTGGATAGAGCTAAGAGAAATTGGGTGTAGGGGTGAATAAGATCGGAGTGTCATGCATGACATGGTTGATATAGAATGTACTCATCTCATAGTGGACATTCAGAGATGTCACCTAAACCTAGTGACCCCAACAGACTGCAACATAGCTGGGAAACGAGGAGCAGTAAGAGCCTTTGAGCACCGGAAAGGATGGTAAGAAACCCCTTGTATTAAAAACACACACAAAAACAACCTTTCACTGTACTCATCAGAGACCTCCTCAAATCCTACACCAGAGCCTGTTTACTTTTAGTTCAGTCACAATTGGAACAATTTTACTCAGCAACTTTCACAGTCGACAGTAGGTTAGAAAGAGTTTTTTCAGCTCATTTTTTTACTGTGAATATAGTTTTATCTTGAGGAGGAACTGCCAGAAGCAGACACATCAAGTAGGAGTAACAGTAAAAGGACAAGCAAGGCAGAGAGGGACACTTTCCAGAAGCAGAGGCTGGGCTCCTTGGTGACAGAAGAAGTACTTAGCTTTTCAGTAGGTGGCAAGGGCACCAGTGCTTTTTAATAATATCTAGTGGCAAAATGTATATAAGACTTATACACAGGGCCCTATTATAAGCACTTTATGGGAATATTTCATCTTATAATAATCTATGTAATGCATGCTATTATCATCCCCAGTCTATAGATTATATTAGTTTTCTGTTACTGGTTAGTGGCTTAAAGCAATGGACACTTATTTTCTCAAAGTTTTTGTGGACCGAGCATCCTGGTGTGTCTTAGCTGGTCCTGAGACGCAGGGTCTTGCCTAAGTCTGTAATCAGGGTGTTGGCCAGGGCTGCAGTGATCTCAAGGCTAGATTGGGGGAGGACTCATGTCTGAGCTAAGTCACGTGGCTGTTGGCAGGATTCAGTTCTCTGTGGCTCTGGATTCAGGGCCTCAGTTCCTTGCCATATGGGTCTCTCCACAGGGCAGCTCGCAACTTTGCAACTTGCTTCATCACACTAAGCAAGTGAGAGGAGGCAGAGAGAGACTGAGCAAGACAGAATCATGATCTTTTATTACCTTATCTTGGAAATGTCTTCCTAATGTTCTTGCTGTATTCTGTTTATTTGAATCAAGTCACAGGTCCAGGAAACACTCAAAGGGGAGGGGGTTACATAAGTGTGTGAACACCAAGGGGAAGGATCCTTGGGAACCATGTCAGTAGGTGCCTACTACACAGATGAAGAAACCAAAGCAGCAAAGGTCGTGGACCTGGCCTAAGGCCACACAGTTAATCAACTAGAGAACCTGGAAATTAGATTCAGGACTTGTGCTCTCAAATACCAAACCAAGCTAGGCAGCTAGATTTGTATAAGGTCCCCAGTGATTTGAATGTGCAGCCGAGATTGTGAATCATAAGTCTAGCCCTTCTCAACCTGCAGTGTGCATTCAAATCATCCATGTTAAATTGCTAGTTCTGGTCAGAATGCTGATTCTGATTCCGTGGGGCAGGGATGGGGTTTGAGATTCTGAATTTCTAACAAGGTCTGGATGATGCTGACGCTGCTGGTCCATGGACCATACTTTGAGTAGCAAGGACTTAAAGGAGTAGCTCCGGGCTGAGTGTTGGGCAACTATTTTTCCATTTGTGATTCTTCCTGGAATTGGTGGTAGAGTGGACCCGTCATTTGATCTGTCTGATTTTTACAAATAAATCTTCCCTCCCTCCCTCCCTCCCTCTCTTCCTCCCTTCCTTTCTTCCTTCCTTCCTTCCTTCCTTCCTTCCTTCCTTCCTTCCTTCCTTCCTTCCTTCCTTCCTTCTTCCTTCCTTCCTTCCTTCCTTCCTTCCTTCCTTCCTTCCTTCCTCTCTCTCTCTTTACCTTCCTTCCTTCCCTATTCGGTATTCAATAACTGGTCACCCAACAACAGCCAATACTACTTTTTAACAACTTTGTTTTATTCTGATTACAAAAGTAATAGTGATACTTGCCTTTCATGTTTGCTTGAAATGGTACTTCCTATGGGAAGCCTTCTCTTACTCCCAAAGAATGCACAATATCTTTTGTTTTTTCATCACTGCTCTTAACATTTTGCATTGTAATTGCTCATGATCACTGATATCACACTTGATAGTTTTATGCGAGTTTAAAAAAGATACATTTTTAGAGAGTCTGTACTTTTATCTGCAGGAAACTCAACTACATATACAGATTTGTGATGCATATGATGTTGATGATGGTTTTGAACTTGTACACCACCCCTTGCCTTTGTCCTTAACTGTCTTCATCACTGGATATCAGCTCTTAGTAGGGACTGTGCCTATTTCACCATTATATCCTCCAGGGCCTAGCATAATGCCTAATATGTAGTAAGCATGCAAAACATATTTGTTGAATGAATAAATGTTCATAGAAATATTAAAAAGCAAAAACTAGAATTCTAAAAAATAAAAATTTAAGTGTCATCCTATTTACACAGAGATAACCTTTGCCAATGTATTTATTTCCTTCAGTCTTTTTTTTATTTATAAATATTTATGCCATCTATAACTACATTTGCATCTGAATATTCAACTTTTCCTCTCCTTCTTCGAATAATAATAGCCAGTACTTATTAACACTGTGCTAAGTGCTTGGAAAGATAAGTCCACTTCTTGCCACTAATTTCCTGAGAATTTATGTCTAGGGATATAGAATTGGAGTCGTGGCTAACAAGGCACAGCTGTCATGAGGCTCAATATTTTGGGATTTAGCCTGGTATCTTTCATAGGAAGGAGGGAGAGCAGCTGGTCCTAACTCTGCCAGGAAGGGTGGGACAGACCTAGGGGACCTGACCCGGTGGCTGCCCTTCCTGACAACCTCGGACAGCCAATACCATTTTTCACTTTATAAGAGCGATTCTTTTTTTTTCTTCTTTTCCTAAATACATTTTTATTGATTTCAGAGAGAGGAAGGGAGAGGTAAAGAGAGATAGAAACATTAGTGATGAGAGAGAATCATGGATTGGCTGCCACCTGCATGCCTCCTGCTGGAGATCTAGCCCTCAACCCAGGCATGTGCCCTGACTGGGAATCAAACCATGACCTCCTGGTTCATAGGTCAATGCTCACTAGCTGGGCAAGCAAAAAAACAAACCCAAAACAAACAAACCCCGGCAAATCCTATTAAAATAGACAAAATAACTCCATTTGTTGACTTAGCCTAATAATGCATTGCCCTTCATCAATTACTTTACTTAATATGGCTGTTTACTTGCTTTTATTAATTCTTTAAACAGCTCACAATTAAGACTTGGCTCTTGAATGACAATTATGATGCTATATTTTAAAACAATTTAATCTTCAGTGCAAATAAATAAAGAGACTCAAACAGAGCAGTAGCACCAAAGTGTTATACTATAGGATCTCAAGAGGTGATATCACTGGGCATAAGGCACAAGACTGTGTCCTTTGTTAATGAACAAACATCCAGGATTCTGAGAGGAAATCTGGAAAAACACATGCTAACTGTACAGTTGTAAGGACCCTGTGGTGACTCTCAGCTGCTGCTGAGGTGAACAAAGAGCAAATGGATCTTCCACATGCAAAGATTTTTAGTAGCTGAAGTAGGGCTCCTAAATAAGACTGTGTTGATAAAAGGAATCTAATATCCCCTCTGTATAATTCTATGCACATTGCATTAAAGTCTCCCAAATGTAACAGGACTAGCTCCTCCTTCTCTTCTGATTCCCTTACCTCCAGATCTATTCCTTCCATCTTCTCCATCTCAGTAAATGGCATCACCTTGCACCCAGGTACTTAAACTAAAAACTTAAGCACCATCTTTGTGATAATTAATTTTAAGGGCCAACTTGACTGGGCCATTGGATGCCCAAATATCTAGTTAAACATGATTTCTGGCTGTTTCTAGAAGAGACTAACATTTGAATTGGATGGATTAAAGCAGATGGTCCTTTCTAATGTGGGTGGGTTTCCTTCAGTCCATTGAGAGTCTGAGTAGAACAAAAGATGGAGGAAGCTTGCATTTTCTATCTGCCTGATTTCTTGTAGCTGGAACATTGACCTTCTCCTGCCCTTGGCAGTCCTGGTTCTCAGGCTTTCAGACGCGGACTGGCATCTACACCACCAGTTCTCAGGCCTTTGAACTACACCACCAGCTTCCCTGGGTCTTCAGCTTGGAGATGCAGATTGTGGAATCTCTTAGCCTCCATCATCGCATGAACTACACCTTATACGAAATCTCTTTCTACAGATCAGTATAGCTCTATGTGTGTCTATGTCTATGTCCATGTCTATATCTAACCTAATGGTTATATTTCCCCGGAGATGCAATCTTGCTATCTCCTTTTCCCTAATCCCTCATATCCAATTTATCAACAAGTCCTGAGATTTCCACCCAAAATACATCTTGTATCTGTCCCATTCATCTCCACCAGCAGGTTGAGGGCTGGGCTGAGGGAAGAGGATACCAGAATGTGGCTCCCCCTCTAAAGTTTAACACTGGCCCACAGGATCATAATAAAAAACAGCTGCCCATTATCACAAGTTCCCCAGGCAATACCAAGGTTTCATTCTGACTCAAGTAAGAGGGGATTTCCACTGGGATTCTGAAGAAAGTAAGAGAGGCTCTAATTCTAGTTTTTGCCAGAAAGTAGCAGAATGAGAAGGTGAGACAAGGCCACAGTCATCGTGAGTGAAAATGACTGGGATGCGAGGAGGGGGAGACCCAGGTACCCCATCCTTTCCCATCACTTATCTGTACGTTATCCCATCTGGGAGCACTTAGAGTCACGCAGAACAATGTGAGGAAATTTGCACAGAGTGTTATCTCTGCACTTTGCCAAATAATCCATAAACTCCAGAGGGCTGGTCCAGCCTCTGCTCTGAGCTGGAACCTTGTTTGGAAGCAGGTGAGGAGAAGTCCTCAGTGCCAGGCATGGAATGAAGGCCCCAAGCTCCCATGCTGCCTGTGCCTGAGGCAAGGACCAGACTCCCGGCTGCTAAGGGGCCATCTCCAGTATGAAAGGTGTCGCTGGGATGTTTTTCTTCAGCCAGGAGTCACACGGCTTCCTTCAAGGCCTCGTTTGGGCCCCCAGAGAATGCCTTGTCTCTGTGTGGTGTAAAAGTATAATTTTCAAAGGAATGAAAATGCATGACTCTTAAAAACAACAAAAAAGACACACGCAAATACAAAAGAAATACATGCCAAAGGTTTTTATTCCACTCATGAATTAATTAGAGAACCAATTCTATGTTGAAACCTGCCCAAAGAGCATTTCAGAAGCTAGGGATACATACATATCCCTATATAAAAGGATACATATGTATGTCTTTATATAAAATTACATATAATTAAATATATATAATTAATGATATATAATATGTATGTAATTATATGCATATGTGCAATTATATAGTTATATATAATATGTTATATAATATAATTACATATCATAGAAAATATAAAAATTACATGCAATATAATATATAATTATATATTCTATTATATATAATGTAATTATATTATATTATATGTAATTACATATTATACTATCTGTAATTGTGCATATATATGCAATTCAATAGATTGCTGGATTAAAGTCCAACGGGGCCATACCCAGCAATCTGTGGGGTATCTGCTTCCCAGACTTGAATATTTGCATCTCTACCAGATGAAATTCTGCAAGTCAACCTCTGCCCTCACAGAGTGTAAAGTAGCCTGGGATGTGGAAAGTCAAGACCAGCACCGCACTGAAAAACACTCAGCAGTCTCTTGTGTCTATTTCTAGGATTCAGATAATTTTTCTGATGTTAGATTTCGATGAAAGCTCCCTTCTCAGGGTGATTTGATGACAGCCGAAAGGCGCCTCACACCAGCAGTTCATCCTGACAGACTGCTGTGGCCTCCCTTTCCTTTCTGCGAAGATTTCCAAATCTGTACTGCATGTAACAACAATCAAGATTTATTAATAAGCGCTTGCTCCCTGCCCAACACTGCTAAGAGCGTCACATGGATAACCGGCTTAATCCTCAAAACAAAGCAGTTATTCTTAGCTCTATTTTGCAGAGGAGAAAACGGAGGCTGAGAGAATTCAGCAATGGGCTCCAGGTCACACAGCCACTCAGGAAATGGTGGATCCAAGATTCAAAGGCATGTGGTCGGACTCTTGAACCTTAAGAAGCTGTGCGAGACACTGAGTTTTAGCGAGGTTAGTCATACAGTGGTTTGCTCCAAATCATCATGGAGAGGTTAGTTTCCTACCAAGACAAACCCTTATAGTGTAACTGAAAAATGAGATGCTACCCATGCCTGCACCAAGTTACTGTGAGGAAACATGAGATTATGTACCTTATAAACTTTACATCAGCGGGCAGTGTTATCAGTAGGGAGCTGGAAAGTCTCATCAGAGTCATCTGTTAGGCTCTTGGTAACATGGACATATCCATAGGGAAGATGGAATTGTTTTTTTGTTTTGTTTGTTTTTAGGGATAATATTTTTTATTTAACAAAATCTTTATTGTTGAAAGTATTACATAGGTCCCCCCCACCCCCCCATTAACCTCTTCCAGCCTGCTCCTGTTTCCCCCTGAACCCCGCCCCCCGCCCCAGGCCCTCACTACCCCATTGTCTGTGTCCATGGGTTATGCATACAAGTTCATTGGTTGACCTCTTCCCATCCACCCTCCCCTGCCTTTCCTCTGAGGTTCAACAGTCTGTTCATGCTTCTATGTCCCAGGAATTTGGGGTTTTGATGAGCCAGAGTCAAGGATGTTTCTGGCTACCACCAGGGCTGAAACTAGGTCAGTGCAAAATTTAAAGGGGTGCCATGAAGCCCAGTAATCAAGATTTTTAAAAATTTAATGCAATATTTTATTTAAAAAATCAAAATTAATGCAAAAATATCAGCATGTAAACAAAGACAGGGGCTGTATTACTGATTTTCCCTTTTGCCTTGGCTTCCCATCTGGCTCAGCTGGGCCCAGGCTACTGGCCCATTTCCTGAAGGAAGTCACCGAAGGCCAGTATTGTGGCGTGTGCTCCCAGGCTTGTTCTAGAGTGATTATTGCTCTTACATATGCACATTGGATTTTCCAAGTGTTAACTACAAGTAGGGCGATTAAACATTTTTAAAAGGTCAAAGGGCCTCCTTGTTCATCTTATGAGAGGCTTTCCTTATCTTGACAATGACTTTGCTCCGTTTGATGTGGAATGTATGAGCTGGTTTTTCTGAATCATCTTATTCAGCATGGAACGTCCGGCAGCAGATCCAACCTTCTCATCCCATACCTCTGACCCCGTGTGTCCCCACTGTCTAATCAAGACTTCCTGTCAGCCGCCCTTTACAGTTCTTACAATCCCCATCTTTAAAAAAAAATGAGTTATTGAGTAACATTTCTTTTTTAAAAAAATATTTTTATTGATTTCAGAGCGGAAGGGAGAAGGAGAGATAGAAACATCAATGATGAGAAAGAATCATTGATTGGCTGCCTCCTGCACGCCCACCACACTGTGGATCGAGCCCACACCCTGGGCATGTGCCCTGACTGAGAATCGAACCGTGACCTCCTGGTTCATAGGTCGATGCTCAACCACTGGGCCACACCAGCCAGGCTATTGAGTAACATTTCTTGAGGACTTTCTATGTCAAGAGGTTTTCATTTATTTCCTTAATTACCTCGCTTTTCATCCCCTCCCCCCTTATTTTTCATTAATTACCTCATTTAATTCTTTCAACTATCCCTAAGGGGTAGATATTATTGGCCCTCATTCACAGATGAGAAAATCGGAGGCTCAGAAACGTAAGTAAACTTGTTCAAGGGTCTCACATAGCTGATCAGCGGTGCAGCCTGTGTTGGAACCCAGGCATCCTTCTCTAGAGCTCATGTTATTCATCGCCTCACCTTACTGCCTATTTCTGAGTGAAACCCACTCCAACTGCTACTTCTTCCATATCTAGCTCAACTGCCACCTCCTCCATGCAGACTCTTTTGGTTATCTCAGCTAGATGTTCATTTGCCCCTTAACTCCCGGTCCCAAGCACTTTCTGTCAACCTCTCTTGTAATTCCCATCACATTTCCCCATTTCCTACAGTTATTTGTGTATATTTCTGGAAATAGAGCCCTTGTCCAACAGAACTCCTTCCCCTCCTCCCCCCCGAGAAAACCACAATGCCTGGCTTATAGGACACACTCCAAGTATTTCTGCTGAATGAAGGGAATGTGCTCGTTGCCCTCAGGGGTCCAGCCTTCAGCTCCTCTGTCTGTGCCCCGCTGCACTCAGTGTGGGTGAGAGAAGGCCTCACGGTCCACAAACCCTGCTGACTGACTGACCAAAGGGCCGAGGTGCCTCTTGAGGATGGTTTCCTGGCTTCTTCTGTCTTTCACATGTAAAAGGCCTTGTTTTTTTTGGTATTAAGTTTCTAAATACAGAAGCTAAGAATTTTTCCTTTCACAAGGTAGGAAATGCCTGATGGAAGGAAAGCAAAATCTTGCCAAAACCTTATGAAAATTCTCAGCAAACTCCCAGAAGTCTGTTGAAGCCGGAAGGCCTCGGGTTGAAATGCTAACTACTCAAAGAGGTCTTTCTATGGGGTCTCACTGGGTTAAATGCCCCTGGTGTGTGTGTGAGTGTGTGTGTGTGTGTGTGTGTGTGTGTGTGTGTGTGTGTTTTAAGTAAGAAAAGCTATCAGAGGATGGAGGGACAACATCTTTTTAACAGACCACCCCAAGCATGGTTACTTTCAGTAGCAGTGATGACATGTGGCTGTGGCAGCGACAGGCTGAGAGCCGAACTATTGGGGTTGGTTCTAACTAACATGGAGACCCAGTTGCCACCTGACTGGCACATCTGGACTTTCTCTTTCAGACCTTGGGCCAGTTTTGCCCCTTCCTCATCGAGCCTAGCACCCATTGTCCCCTTGCTGCTCCCAGTTTTCAGAAGAGCCCGTACCCAGGTGCCCGACTCTTTCCTCCCAGGCAAGACCTTCCTGACCTCCTTCCCTCCCTGCTGAAACGTGGCCATCCTGTCTGCTTCCACAGGCCTGCTCTTGGAGTCTCCCGAATCTGCTAATATGATAATGGGAATGCATGCCTTTCTCCCTACCCCAGATAACACACTTGTATTTTATTTTTGCTCAGCCACAGACGAGCAGGGAGGTTGTAGGAGCAGATCCAATGCCATTAGATAGCATCAAAGTTACTGCAGTCCAGCCTCCTTGCTATTGTTTTTGTGGTAAAAAAGCAAAGAGCAAGCCAACCAGCAAATAAAACAGAAGCTGTTTTGCAAATTCAGGGCCAACTTATGGTTCATTGTGGCTCCAAAGGGTTTTTCTTTTCTTTTCTTTTCTTTTCTTTTCTTTTCTTTTCTTTTCTTTTCTTTTCTACTAGAAAAGGCTTTCTCCAGTTCGTAGGCTATACACCATGTTTTTCTGGATGATTTGCATAAATAAAAAACGTGTTCAACTACTGCCCCTCCCCCCAAAACAAACAAACAAACAAACAAACAGACAAACAGATAAGATGCCCATTTCTTCCATTTCCTTCTTTGCAATAAGACTTTTCCTCACCAACAAGCTTATGGCAGATGGGAAATGACAAGGATTGCCATTCTCACAACTGCTTGAGTCCTCATCCGGCTGCCCAGTGCCCTCTTGCTCGGGATCCCAGGGATGTCTGTGCAGGGACAGGTGTGGCAGTGCCGTTATTTGTCAGTGGAGCTTCAGCCCCTGTCTTCTCTGGCTTTGTCCTGACTGGGCAGCTGGGCTGTGAGTCTGGAGCATTCCCTCTGCTCACTTTCCCAGAGCCACCCATGCCTGTCTTCTTCCTCCTCCCTGCTTTTGTCCTCTGAGACGCAGATGCCCCCTGACTAAGAGGGTTATCTCATTTCCTCAGTTTCTAGGCAAACAGAGGAAATGCCCATCCCATGGAAGAGAGCTGTCTCTGCTTGGACCTCCCACCCAAGCTACCTTATCTACCTCAGCAGCCCAGTGTGTACTTGATGAGGATGAGAATTTTTATGGGGAACTTTGATCTTCCCCTAGAGCAGCGGTTCTCAACCTGTGGGTCGCGACCCATTTGGGGGTCGAATGACCCTTTCACAGGGGTCGCCTAAGACCATCAGAAAACACATATATAATTACATATTGTTTTTGTGATTAATCACTATGCTTTAATTATGTCCAATTTGCAACAATGAAAATACATCTTGCATATCAGATATTTACATTACGATTCATAACAGTAGCAAAATTACAGTTATGAAATAGCAACGAAAATAATTTTATGGTTGGGAGTCACCACAACATGAGGAACTGTATTAAAGGGTCGTGGCATTAGGAAGGTTGAGAACCACTGCCCTAGAGGTTGATTAAAGAAAAAAAAAGGTGGACACTCTACAACTCTCCTTTACAGACAAGTGGCAGACATCATTAATCAACTGTGATTTTTCCACTGAGCCTGGGGAGGGCTGTGCCCCAGCAAGCATTAGCAATCTATTGGAATTTGCATTGGAAAGCGAACACATTTGCCATCCTTTGTATGGGGATGCTTCTGGCATTCACATGGGAGGGCAGGGGTAGGGGCAGTTCTTCAGCTGCCTGTAGCTAACAAGATATGAAAGCTGGGAGAGAGGAATAAAGCTGCCCTTTCTGGTTTCATGTGGCTTTAAGGCCAAAAGATTTACCTGAATCACCTGCTGAACCAGGGCTTGAATGGACCTCCCTGAATATGGCATCTCCACTCATTTTCTCTGCCGAATAAGAAACAAAAAGGGCAAGAACCAACTACCCCTAGTAGCAGTGGACACACTCCTTGGAGAAGAAAGCATTACAGTGGCTCAGGCAGCCAGAGAGTGAGCTCAGCGGAGGGAGAAGTGTCAGAGGCTGGGGGTGGGTGGGCTGAGCTGGAGGTATCCAGGTCCCTGACAGCCGTGGTGGCCCACGGTGATCCTGCAGAACAACACACATTCTCCTTGTCTGCCACTGGTATTTAGACGCCATTGGAATTTCCTGGCAGGACTGTCTGTCCAAATCCATTCAAAATTGATTTCTGTGTCTTCGATGGGGAATTTTGGCCGGGACCCCTGTCACCCCCCATTCAGCTAGACATTCTCTTTTCCCTTTGGCTCCTTAGCTGCCTCTGTGGGAGTCTGGGCCTTTTTGTTCCCTCTTGAGTCAGTTCAGTTGATCTGAAGCTGTAGCAAGGATTGAGGTAGGTCTGCCCTGCAGGTCTGAAATGCTCAGCGGCCTCTCAGCAGGGTCGACACAGCCCAATGCTGAGAAGCTGGGTTCTCAGCCAGGATCTCCCCATTTTGCCAGGGAGCCAGGAAGTGGGCAGGAGTGTCCAGAGCCAGAGCAGAGGGAAGGAGTCAGAGAAGAAAAACAGAGGCTGTACAGGAAACCTCCTTGTAGGATTTACTGTGAGACCAGCTCCTCCTCTCAAAGAGCCCTCCCGGGGTCTGCTCCCTGTGAGCTTGCTCACACCACCAGTAGCGGGTGGAGCATTGATACCTGCCAGGTGCTCTTAGGTGACAGTGAGGTGGAGGAAGAAGACCAAGTCCTTTCCTCCAAGAACTCTAGGAATTTACAAACAGACAGAGGATATGACAAGTGCAACTCTGCTTAATATGGAAATGTGGAGGTGGTAGACAGCTGTAGTTTGCCAAGACTCTAGATGAAGTGGGACTACAGTCTTCTCTATGGGCCCTCAGACTAGATTTCAAGTAGTGTGTGTGTGTGTGTGTGTGTGTGTGTGTGTGTGTGTGTCTGTCTGTCTGTCTGTCTGTCTGTCTCAAGACTTCTCTGTCCTCCAGACAAGTGGTTCTCATTCTCAACTCAGCTTCTTATCTGTACATTGGAATCAACTGATGAGCTTTAAGAAATACTAATGCTAAGCTCTACCCCAGGGATTCTGATGCTAATGACTGAGTATAGGATTGAATGCCACAGGGATGGTTAAGGTCAAGCTGTATGGTGATTGGTTGGGCTCCAGTGTTTTCTACTTAGATTGATGAGATGCAAAAATGGTGGTGGTGATAGACTAGAGGGCAGTTTCTATTAGTCCAATGGGAAGTAGGGGAGGAAGGAGGTGGTCGCTGGGTTGTGCTTGCATTGGAAATAGACCCACAGGAAGCAGGATTTCACAGTCCAAAGCAATACCTCCTTCCACTTCTTTAATATCAGCATACACTCCTGAGAGGACTTTCCTCATTCCCTCTCTCCCTGTTCCCTCCATTCATTCTTTCCTCCTTCCCTCTCTTTCTTCCTTACCTTTTCCCACAGATATTTATTGAGCTTGTGCCATGTCCCAGGCACAGTTGTGGGGGACCATCAATGAACAAGGGAGATTAATTCCTCATTTCAAGGAGTTGACATCTTCTGTGCTTACCATAAAGTAAACACGGATGGTGATGGAGATGTGTGTGTATGTGTGTGTGTGTGTGTGTGTGTGTGTGTGTGCATGGGATGCTTCCTGAAGAGTCAGCAGTTGGTGCCTTAGGGCTATGTTTTGTGGCTGTCCTGGTGTCCCTGGTAAGCCCAGCATTCCACTGTCCCTGCCAGGGCTCCAAACATGGCAGTGAACCCCTTTGGGCATGGAAGAACTGGGTTCCAATCTTGACTCTCTCACCAGATAGAATACATTGGTCAGATTAATAACCCAGGCTATTACAGGTTCATTTTTTCACTAATTGTTAGAACAAAATATTTTCTGAGAGCGCACTGTGGGCTACTCACTATGCTGAGAAGTTTATACATATTGTTTTGTTTTAATCCTCCTTCTAGTCTTTTGAGAGAGATGCTATTATTACAGGGCTCAGAGAGGTTAAACATGTGTCCAAGGCTGGTAAGTAGCAGGACTGGAGTGGAAACACAGGCTGTGTGATTGCAAGGCCTGAACTCCTGCCATACACAGGATGATAGCGTCTCATGACTAGCTTGTTCTGAGGTCACATGATCTGTTGTATGAAAGCAGACAGTGGCTAGATTAGTTCCTCACTCACAGGAGCTTCCCGATCATTGTTTGATGATTTTCCAGCGAAGGTGATTTACGACTCCTAAATCATGATATTATTTTACTACAGAAACTCAAATGGGACTTACATTGTCTCCCAATGTTCCCAGTCACACTTAGCAGTGATCATAGTAGGTAAATATTTACACGGTGTCATAATAAGATGTGTATCCTATGATCTGAGCTTGTTTCCTGGCATCTCCATGAAACTGGGCATTCTAAGATTGTTTATAGAAAGATGACAAATATTATGTAAGGATAACACCACTTTTTGCTATTATTACTACAAGATTGCTGGGATCTCACTGGAAAAATTAAAAATTAAAAAAATTAAGAATTAAAAAATTATAAAATATTTTATACTCATGACAACCAAAATGCCACTTCACATTTTTGTAGCACATTTTTGTAGGGAAATCTTCAAGCCAGATCCTTGCGTTCATCTTTTTAGCCTCACTTTTCAGTCCTTATCTTGTTTCTCTTCTCTGTGCCTTTTGAAACTGTTGGGCTTTCCTCCTGCCCACGTATCTTTGGGATATTGTTCTCTCTTTGTTTGCCCAGCCCTGAAACTAGTCTTCTCAATTTGGCTGGTTCTTTTACCTCTGTACAGTGCTTACAGGTTGGAGCTGTTACCATTGAGGCAAAGATTCATTCATTCATTCATTCATTCATTCATTCAATGAAGATTTCTTGAATATCTGCCAGGAACTGTTCTAGGTGCTGTGGATACAGCTGTGAACAGATCAGACCTCGTGGAACTACCTGCATTTATGGAACTTTCATGACAAAGGAGGTTGCAGATAATAAAATAGACCTGTAATTTAACCTGTTGTAGATGATGACAGGTAGTATGAAGTAAAACAGAGCTTCTCAACCTGTGGGTCTCATCCCCTTTGGGGGTCAAATGACCCTTTCACAGAGGTCGCCTAAATACATCCTGCATATCAGATATTTACATTATTATTCATAAAGTAGCAAAATTACAGTTATGAAGTAGCAACTAGAAAATAATTTTATGGTTGGGGGTCACCACAACATGAGGAACTGTATTAAAGGGTCGTGGCATTAGGAAGGTTGAGAACCACTGAAGTAAAATAAAGCAGGAAAGGAGGTGGGGACTCTAGAATTTTATTCTAAACAGGTGGTCAGGAAGTTATCATTAAGAAAATATTTGTTCAAAGATTTGGAATCAGCGAGGGAGAGTGCCATGGAAATATCTGGGGGTTGGGGTCGGGGAGAGAAGAGCATGAAAAGCAGAGAGAACAGTTAAGTACAAAGGCTGTGAGGGCCAGCCTGCCCAGGATGTTTGAGGACTACCAGGGAGGCCAGTGTGAAGTGAGTGTGTGCAGGAGAGGAGGTCATGGAAGATTGGGCACCTCCTTCTGACACTACTGTGGAGACACTGGCTTTTAGCTACTGCAGGGCTTTGAGCAAGAGAATCATATGTGGCTTATGTTTCAAAAGGTTTACACTAGGACCTGATGGAGAAACAAGTGGGGGTGAGGGTGGCAGGAGAAGGAAGGAGAAAGGCCAGGTGGAGGTTATTGCTAAAGTCTAGGTCTTGGAACCCCATGGGCACTTGATCTAGGGTGGCTGCTTGCACAGGGTAGTGGCAAATGGGATTCACCCCCTGAGTTGTAGTTCCTGCTCAGCCATTAATGTGTACAATGGGCCGGTTTGCCCAATATTCATGGATTGGGGTAAGGGTACAAATGTGGGTCCCACACATTTAAAAGGCTTAAGCTAACACACTTTTAGATAAAATTACTTCATTCCCTTTGCCTTTGGCAACATACCTTCTAATGACTAAATAAAACATTATGATTAAGGTGTACACATGTTTCCCTATAGCAACTGAGGTGACTGACAACCCCAGAGAGCCAGGGCTTTGTGCCTCTGCTTGGCCGTGAATCTCTCAGGAGCATGCATGCGTGGCTGACTCATGAGAGCGGGCACCATGCAGTGCATTCTCCCCTCACCTGCTATCAGTGTGTCAACTCCTCTATTGTTTACACACATGGATTTGGGTCTAGGACCTGGTTGCCACCTTTGGTCCAAATCAGAAGGAACTGAGGTTGTTTTCCTGGATTTTAGGAATGGCAAATCTTTTTCTGGACAGTGGTTCTGGTCTCCCTGCTGGCAAGAACCAGGTCTTGTCCAATTGGGGAAGTTCTATTTCTAAAATATAGTTTTATTAAAATATCATTTCATATCATAAAATTCATCTGTTTCCAATGTACATGTTAGTGATTTTTAGTATATTCACAGCATTGCCACCCATCACCACTACCTAACATTAGAACATTTTTATCACCCTCTATAGAAATTCTGTACGAGCATCTCCCCATCCATCTAAAATCTAGGTGTTGGAGTAGCATGGAGACTTGATCTAGGGTGGCTGCATCCATTTTCCCTACCCCGCTGTAGCCCTAGGCAACCACTCATCTGGTTTCTGTCTCTATAGCTTTGCCTGTTATGGACATTTCATGGAAATGGAATCATACAATATATGTTCATCTGTGACTGGCTTCTTCCATTTAGCATAATGTTTTCAAGGGTCATCCATGTTGTAGCATGTATCAGTACTTCATTCCTTTTTATGGATGGATAATATTACATTGTATGGCTATACCACATTTTATTTACTCATTCATCAATCGAGGAACATTTGGGTTATTTCTACTTTTTGGTTGTAATGAGTAATGCTGCTCTGATCATTTGTGAACGAGTTTTTCAGTGAACATATGTCTTCATTTCTTTTGGAGTGAAATTTCCCTAGGAGTGAAATTGCTGGGTCATTTTGAGGAATTGCCAAACTGTTTTCCACAGCAGCTGCACCATTTCACACTCTCACCAGCAACACATGAGGGTTTCTGTGCCTTCATATTCTCGTCAGCACTTGTTATCATGTCTTTTTTATTATAGCCACACCAGTGGTTGTAAAGTGGTGTCTTGTGGTTTTAATTTGTATTTCCATGATGTTGAACATCTTTTCATGTACTAATTGGCCATTGGTATACCTTCTTTAGAGAAACCTCTATTCAGGTCCTTTGCCCAGTTTTACTTACTTATTTATTTATTTATTTATTTATTTTATTTTTAGAGAGAGGAAGAGAGAGAGAAACATCAATGTGAGAGGGAAGCATTGATCGGTTGCCTCCTACACATGCCCCAACTGAACCATGACTAGGATCAAACCCACGACCTGGGTATGTGGCCTGACCGGGAATTGAACCTGCCACCTTTTGGTGCATGGGGTGACGCTTCAACCAACTGAGCTACACCAGCCAGGGACCTTTGCCCAGTTTTAAGTTAACTTGTTGTTGTTGTTGTTATTAAGCCGTAAGGGTACTTAACATATTCCAGATATTCATTCCTTATCACAATCTGCAAATATTTCCCCCATTCTGAGGGTTATCTCTCTTCCTGACCTTTCCAGGTTTTGGAACATGCTGTCGGCTCCAGTACTCCTGACACTTATCAAGTCACAGAGCATTAGAGAAAGGAACAAGCATTTGTTAAGTGCCGTTCACGAGTTATTCATTTCCATTCCCACAACGGGCCAGTGGGAGATATTATTAGTTCCATTTTACAATGATAACACTGACGCTCAGAAACATTAAGGCACCTTGGCCAAAGTTCCCCAACTAGTGGGAATATAAAAGGAGATTAAAACCCATAGCCTTTTGATTCTAAATCTATGCTTCTTATTCTGTAGCTACCAGGTTTCCTCCTATCACAATGAGTTGACACCAGATCCATCGGAATTATAAAAATAAAACACTGATATCAAAGAAACAATTAAGGTCTTGGCCTGAAAGACCATTCACCTACCGTCACCTTTATTGAAAGGGGTGGGAATTGTGTGTCTCTGGGAGGCTGGGCTGGGAATGCGAAATCTCAAGTTGAGGCACGTGAGTATTTTTGGTAAGTGATTGTGTTTGCTTTTCCTTTTTGAGGGTGTCAGGATAGCCCCACGTGGCATCTATTATTATTCCACTTGGCATTACAGCCCGGCAGTTGGCAGCCTGGGAGTGGGGCCCCATGGCATGCTGGGATATTCATGATCAGAGCAGATAAAGGAGCTGGAAATTACCAGCTGGCCTGGATTTCCTAGTGAGATTGGGAGAGCAGATATTGTTGGGAGGGAAAAGGGCCCTGGGTCATGCCCTGGGAGAATGATTGGCTGAGGCAGGCCAGGAGGGCCAGCTTTAAACAATTCTCTTTCTCTGGAACATGATACTGGGGGCATTTAATAAAACAGGATCCCAAGGCTGAAACGATGTAGGTACATGGAAAGAAACTCAGCTGGCAATGAGGTCCTTTACTTTAGCCCACAATTTCCTTGTCTCCCCCCGCACTCCCCGGAAAAATAACCAGATAAGCTTTTATATGCATCAAAAGCAGATACTCCAAATAGGCTTTCCCGAGAGCTCCCAGTTGGAAATGACCAGTATTGGAGATCAGGATTCAGTAGCTGCTATTCCTTCCTGTCCAACATTCCTCTCCCTTCTAGTCATCTTCTGAATCTGGCACAATCTGGCAGAGCGGATGGTATACACTGTCCACGGTGTGCACTTGGTTAGTGTGGGGTGACTTTCGAGTGAGGTTAAAAAGCCTTCAAGTGGTCTCCAACTGCATGCTGTGTCTTTCCATCTGGTATCCTTATAGAGCTGCATAGGGTGCCAGCAATGGCAGCTTGCTAAATTCTGTTATAACTGAAGGAGCAGGGTTTGCCAGGGCTCAGGAGCTCCTATTCAAATAAGATACTCTACATCACGAATTCTTTCAACAGACAATAGTAGACACATGGTATAGCACCAATACTGTCTTAGGTGCTCTGAATCACAGTGGATTCGGAGATATGGCCTGTACATTCATGGGGCTTTCGGTATAGTGGATAGAGGTTGCCATGACGGGGTAAGTAGATTGACAGTTATAGCTCAGTCAGAAGATTAAGTGTTCTATTTCCCAAGAAGGCAGATTCAGATTGGGAGGATCAGGGGTGACATCCAGGAGAAATTGACTTGAATTTGAAGAGCAGCCCTTAATACATTTTCTAAACTCCATTGTGTTTGTTTCTCTGGGGAAAAAAACCGCTCTGGGAATCATTATACTCCTACATGTCTTTCTGGGTGTTCCACAAATGCAAGGCCCTGACCTCTCCTTGCCTGGGCCAAATCGCAGAGTTGTGTGTGCAATGAACAACCTTGAGGGATGAAGTAATGTCTTCCTTCAGGGCAAATTGCAGGTGAGCTTGCTGCGCGCTATAAAAGTGGTAGATTCCCCCACGCTCGGTGTTCCTCAGCTGTGATCCAGACTCCCTCTGTGTGAAGCGTCCATCCGGGCATTATTATGTTGCTGTGTGGAACTTTGGGGCCAGAGGAAATGATGCAAACATGTTGCTACTCAGGCTGCTTGCTGTGCTGTGAATAATAGCACCTTCAGCCTCTGACACAGGAGTCTTGTGTCTTCTGCCAGCAGCCACGAAACAGTAACATGTTAACAGTGTCCCTTTCGCCACGTGCTGAAATGCTCTTTCTGGGCTATGCTTCGTTAAAAAGGAAGAAGAGGGCCCTGTGGTAAGGTTGCTTGAACCCTCAAAGTGTCACAGACACATAATAATATAATTCCACCTGAATTTGCACCATCATAGTTCTGTGGAAGATCACCTGCATTCAGATGAGATGGCTTATTCTAGGGCAAAGGGTCCCAAAGTGTTCATTTTGACAACTGACCCATCCCCCCCCGCAAATAATTTATAAGAACACCAGGATATATGAACAACAGAGAAAACTACAATTTTAAGAATGAATTATGAGTCTGAAAGCTGCCTGCCTTCTGTAATTTAGATGTATTTCAGTAAAGAACATTCATAATTCTATTTTGATGAGAGATGACCTAGGTTTCCTTGTGCTAGTTTAAACACAAGGTGTTTGGTGGTGGAGGGGTCTTGCCAGGGAAGGCAGCTAATGTTCCACGAGCAGGCTTCATAGGAAAGCATTACATTTTGTGGATTTGCCACATTCTGCTATCTGGCCTTCAGCCTTGTGGATTCAGAGACTTGATTGATCAGCACAGCAGGAATGACTTTCGAAGGCTGACTCACATGAACTGTGCTTAGAGGGCTGATGTACAAACCAGCATCACCTTTGTTTGAACTAGAGAAAGGTGCCCTTCTACGTGGCCAACATAGCCCCACACTATGGGTTATGGGACACACTCCCCTCCACTGCACACCTCCTGCAGGGCACCAGCTGCACAATGCTATGCAGGGCACATGGCATGCAGTTTAATGCCTGCATCCCCAAGTGGATGCTGAGTTTGTGATGGATGGACCACGTCCTATATGTTCTTTTACACACAAGGACCAGGCCTGGGCCTTGCCTTCTTCCATGAACAAAACAAAACAAAACAAAGCAAAACAAAAAAACAGATAAGAAAAGAAAAAGAGAAATAGAAGGAAGAAAGGAAAAAAGAAAGGAAAAAGAAAAGATGCGAGGAGAAAAAATGTCAAATAAACTAAAAGGATAGAGCTTTTCTGATTTAGAAGAGACTTTTACGTATCCTGTATTAGATCCTGGGTATGTGTGCGTGTGATCATAACAGTCCTGTAAGGTATGTTGGACAGACTTCCCTTTATTTTGTGGTTGGGAAACTCAGAGAGGTCATTTGACTAACTCCGGGTCACACAGCTCATAGACCCCAGAGCTGGATTTCTCCTCTCTGTTTGTGATATGTGTAGTTTGGCTCTGGGAGGAGAGTGCCAGTCATCACTGAGGGAGCTGTCCCAGGGAGGAGGTGGGCCTTCGATGTGGTGGCTCTATTTGCTCAGCGCTGACTGGCTTCTCCCGTTTCATAAACTGTGTTAACTTTACTAGCACTTGTTCCTGGCTCCACTACACAGCAGTGGTTTATGCAATGTGTTGGGAAAATGTGCTAATTGCAGGCTCTAATTTTCTTCCATCTTAAAATAAATACTTGGCATTTTAGTGCTTGGAGTGAGGAATGACAGAGTGGAGCCTAGGGACTCACAGAGCTTGGTGGCTCGCCGGGGGAGGCTGGAGGGCGTGGGAGCAGAATGTGCAGGAGCAGAAATAGAGATGTTCGCAGGACGCCCTGGGGCCTGGGGTTAGTTGGTGGGAGGGGTATGTATGTTGGTGTGTGCCAGTAGGAGGGGGAGAGGCAGAGGAGAAAGTGGAATAAAGTTTTTTGAGGACCTCATCAATGCCCCCCGTTACACAAGAAGAGAGAATTTGCTAGTTCATAGGACTTGTAGCTATTTGGCAATTATAAGTGGGTAAGATATGAGGTCATGCGATTGCAGAGTTATTCAAGAAATGTTTTTTTGAGCACCTGTATGTTCCAGACACTGTGTTCCATGCTGGGCAGACAGTAGGGACAGGGCACATGTGGCTCTGGCCCCATAGAGCTGACAATGGAGTCCCAGAATATTAGCGCTGGATGGAGCCTGAAGCATCATCTCTTCAACTCTATATTTATAGTCATAGAAAGTGAGGCAGAGAGAGAGAGAGAGAGAGAGAGAGAGAGAGAGAGAGAGAGAGAGAGAGAGAGAGAGAGAGAGGCAAGAACTTGACCCGTATCATTCAGCTGTTTAGTGGCAGAGCCCAGGCTAGAAGCTACATCTCTTGATCCCAAACCCAGGCTTCTTCTACTCAAATCGTTACTGCCACTAAAACACAGCATCTATTCAGGGTCAGGAACTATAGCTGTATGCAAGCGTGTGAGATCCACAACTATCATATGTCTGTGTATCTATTTTATTAGGACAATGCTAGTGACTATAGGAAATAAATTGCCAAATCTTAGTGGCTTAAACAATAAGAGCTGATTTCTCCCTTATGTTAAGACTTCTCAGCAGCTGAAATTCACACAGTCCGATTCTGTCATTTTTAAGCCTTCTTTAGGCTTCTGAAGTTCATCTGGAAAGACCTAGCTTTTTCTAGAGGAAGCTTTTTATGGGCCCAGGGGTGGAAGTGGTGCTCCCAATCTATTGCTGAAATCAGTCACGTGGTAGCACCTCACTGCAAGGGAGGCTGGGAAACCCTCTGTCGTGCACCCAGAAAGAGGAGGAACCAAGTTTGGTGAGCAGTTAGCCAATCACTGTCATGTACATCACCTATGAATTTCATTGCAGAATAGGAAAGGGAGCTATAAAATCTTTATTACAAAAAGTGGACATCGGATATAATTGAGTTGGGAATCACCTGGTATATGAAAGTCCTTAAGAGGAGGTGTTCAGTCGTTATTAACATTTTTTCCTTGCCTGGGGATTTTCAATCCATTTCTAAGAAGAATTTTCTTTGCCCTGATTGGAAAGGCATAAACACGGCTCCTAGCATCTCAGCCAAGGCTCCTTGCGTCCGGGGTGTGTGAGAGTCAGTGCTGGGCAATGCTGAACCTGACACCACAGATGACCTTATTCCTTAGTCGATTCCTTCATAAGCCCTCATGTTTGGATAGAGCCTCCTGGCTTACAAAGAGCTTTCTAGAATAGTGTTTCACTTAAGCGTCACATTAAGCCTCTGAGATGGAGGAGGGAGAGGAAAGGAAGGAACTAACAGGAACTCAGGGAGTTCAGAGAGAGGGGAGATTATTTCTAGCTGAGAGGCCTCACGGAGGAGGTGGCATTTGAGATGGGCCTTGAGGGAAGCATAGGGGGCAGAGGGCAACACTCCAGGTGGAGGCCACATTGTGGGAAAAGCATAGAGGTGGGAAAACATTGGTGCATTTTTGCAACTGGGAGAGAAGGTCATTTTGGCTGGAGTATGGATTGCCTGAGGAAAGCTGGGCCGGAGAGAGCAAGTGGGCCCAGAATGCAGAATTATCACCCTTATCCTCACTGCCCTCTCTCTTTTCTTCTTTTAATCCTCATTCAAGGATATGATTTGTTTTAAATTGATGAGAGAGAGAGAGGGTGGGGGAAGGGGAGAGAGAGAGAGAGAGAGAGAGAGAGAGAGAGAGAGAGAGAGACAGACATTGGTTGTTTCTCATATGCGTCTCAACCGGGAGATTGAACCCGCAACCTAGGTATGTGCTCTGATTGGGAGTCAAGCCCACAACCTTTCTGGTGTATGGACAATGCTCCAGCCAACTGAGCCATTGGCCAGGGCCTTATTGCCCCTTTGAAACATACTTCCGCATCACCGGCTAGGTACCAGGAACTCTGCTAGGTGTTAGAGACATACACAAAATATCACACACAATTCCTGCCCTTGAGGGGCTTATGGCCCCCTGGGGAGAAACGCCACACACAGGGCAGCCTTTAATGACATGCATAGGAGCAGCTTGTAAAGTTTGCACTTCCATTCACTGTGTGCACGCCTTCCTGCTCCAATCCGAACAACGGAAGCCCCCGAAGTCCCCCTTTCCCTGCACCTGGAGCTCACGCTGAAAGACCCTGTAATTAGTCCGTAGGGAGGCGGTGTAGACAGGTGGCTAAGACCACAGTCTCTGGAATCTGAAGGCCTGGATGGAAATCTGGTTTCCTCACTGATGACACATGACCCCTGGTAGGGCCTTTATTTCTCCAGCCTTGGTACCTGTCTATCCAAGAGGGATGCAAATGCTACCTGCTTGATTGGGTTGTCATGATTGGGACAAGGAGGGACAATGCTTAGTGCACCACATGGAACACATAAACAATCAACAAATGCCAACCAACACAAACCATGATGTGGGTTGTGGCTTCTATAACTTGCGGAGCAACGGTAGCGTCTCTGACATGGCCTTCCAGGAGCCCCAGTCAGGAAGCAGAGCTGGGCTGAGGGCCTGGTCGCTGTAGGTAGGCCCTTGGCGACATTTCTTGGCTTGAAGGCCTAGAGAGTTCTTAGTAAGTGGGGTGTTTCTTGTAGATGCACGTGACATCCGCACACACCCTCTTCAGCAGTCCCTGGAATGTGGAGAGGCTGTTTTAAATGTGTCACCCTTAACTGTTACCCCCCAATCTGGGCTTCCGGCCCCCAACCAAGGTGAGTGTCAGGGCAGATGCTGGATAACTGTGCCAGGACCCAGCGGTGCAGCAGCAAACGATGCATTCCTGTGGAATCTGCGGCTCCATGAGGGCTTCCTTCAATTCTACTGCCCCGCGTGAGTTTGCACACCCTCACGCACAATTGCTTTTCCTCCCTTAGGAGTTTGGGACATTTCAGGCCTTGCGAGTCAGCTGTGTTTATGAGATAGCCTTTGTTTTTAAGTCATTAGAAAGGAAGCTCATTAGAAACCAGCATAAACAATCACCCTTTAACCCAGAGTTGAAAATGTCCGCTGGGAACCGGGGGTGTGTCCTAAGGGGGTCATGTTCAGGGACACAGCCCGACTCGGAGTAGCTAAGCTGCCAAGTCAGGTCCCAGGCGATGCTGGGCTGACGACGAAACGACTCTCCACATTCTGAGGATTTTGAGGATCTGTGATCCCATCCCATTGGAGAGGAAAAGCTGGGCCAGATCTCATATTGGAATTAGTCACGAAGGCCCTGGAGTCGGATGATGTGGGCTCACACACTGGCTCAGCCCTTTCCTCACCCTGTGACCTTGGGCAAATTACTTAACCCCAGACTCCCCGTCATTAAAATAGGGCCAGTAAAAACATCCACTGCATAGAATTATTGTGAGGCTTTGGCGAAAAAATGCTCCCGATTGTTAGTAATTATTATTTATAGGAGCCTTCATTCATTCACTCATTCATTCATTTACTGAATTGATATTGATCTGGGACTTTTCATGTTTCGGCTGCTGTGCAAGGTGTAAGAGATGCATAAATGGGTGAGTCCTTGTTCTTGCTCTTGAGGAGGCCAGCCCTCAGTGGGAGAGACAAACATGTGCACAGGTGATTATAAAACAATCTGAAAAATGTGTGTACCAGGCTCTGGGAGCACAGCGGAAGGACACCTAACCCTAGGTGGTGGTGGTGGTGGTGGTGGTGGTGGTGATGGTAGTGGTGGTGGTGCTGGTGGTGGTGGTGGTGGTGGTGATGGTGCTGGTGGTGGTGGTGGTGGTGGTGGTGGTGATGGTACTGGTGGCGGTGGTGGTGGTGGTGATGGTGCTGGTGGTGGTGGTGGTGATGGTACTGGTGGCGGTGGTGGTGATGGTGATGGTGGTGGTGGTGGTGGTGGTGGTGGTGGTGGTGGTGGTGATGGTGCTGGTGGTGGTGGTGGTGGTGGTGATGATGGTACTGGTGGCGGTGGTGGTGATGGTGATGGTGCTGGTGGTGGTGATGGTGGTGGTGGTGGTGGTGGTGGTGGTAGTGGTGATGGAGATACTGGTGATGGTAGTGATAGTGATGACAGTGATAATGATGGGGATGATGGTCCTGTGACAGAGCACTGAACAAGCTTGCATGTCAGTGTTCTCCCTCCTGACCTTGCTCTCCAAGGCAGGCACAGCGTTGAGTGGAGACCAAGAGAGTGGATTTAGCAAGTGGCATGATGTGAGAAAGTGATTGTTCTCCAATGGCTGCCCACCGGCTTCTTTACTGTTTATTACGACCACTTCTTGAGACTTTTTTGAGTAACCCTGTCAGCGGAAGGAGTAGAAAGAAGGAAGGGATATGTGATATGTGTTAGGCCTTTTCCTTGCATTAGGAGATCAGAGCTTCATCATCATCACCAGAGAGGTTGAGCAGCTTCTTCATCATCACAATTATTAGGGGGCAGAATCAGAACTCAAACCCCACTTGCCTCCATCACCCACGGCCTTCTTCCCCTCCCTTTCCCTGTCTGCCCCACTGTTGCCTCTTTCCTACATGTCAAATACCTTCCATTCTTATCTGAGAACACTGCAGTCGTCAGCTCACACCTTGGTTATCAGCTAACACCTTAGTTATTAGCTGAAGCCAAGACGATTAACCGGACTGGCGACCTGAACACAGCCAGGAGGTAGGCAGATTTCCCAGATGTGTAAGTGGGTGGGCACAGAAGATAAACCGCCCTCACTAATGGGCTGACTCCCGGCTGGGTCTCTTCCAGTTCAGCCTCAAAGATATCCTGTGTGCGAAGAAACCTTTGCACTGAGCTCCAGCCTGCAAGTAGAAAGCATAAGGCCCAGACCAGGGGCCACCCACGGGGTACAGATGCACTGCTGTGCTGGGCAGACACACACACAGCTCTGTCCCTACAGCAGCTCCCTCACCCCCAGCGAGGTTACTCTGTGGGTGGAGGAGCAATTTGTATGTACATTTCCCAGCAGTGTCTGGTGTGTAGTGGGTGTGCTAAGAGGTGTCCCAGGTCCCATGAAAGATTACAGTAGTCTTCCCTTATCCGTGGTTTTGCTTTCTGTGGTTTCAGTTACCCATGGTCAGCCGAGGTCAGAAAATCTTAAATGGAAAATTCCAGAAATAAAAAGTTTCAAGTTTTAAATTGTGTGCCATTCTGAGGAACGTGATGAAATCTTGCACTGTCCTGCTCCGTCCCAACCGAATACGAATCATCCCGTTGTCCACTATCCATGCTGTGGACACTCCTTGCCCATTAGTCACGTAGTAACTAGTCCTGTTGGTTATCAGATCAACTGTTAGTGTCCCAAAGCCTGTGTTCAAGTCACCCTTATTTTACTCCATAATGGCCCCAAAGCCATTAATATAACGTTTATTATAGTGTATTGTTATAATTGTTCTATTTTATTGTTAGTTACTGTTTTTAATCTCTTACTGTGCCTAATTTATAAGTTAAACTGTATCATAGGTATGTATGTATAGGGAAAACATAGTACATATAGGGTTTGGTACTATCCATGGTTTCAGGCATGCACGGGGGGTCTTGGAATATATTCCCTGAAGATAAGGGGGAACTTACACTCTGTAGTGTCCCATCCCCTGCCAGCTCAAAATCAACCTGCAGATTTGGGACTTGGGCAAATTACTTAACCTCAGACTCCCCATCGTTAAAATAGGACCAGTGAAAACATCCACTTCATAGAATTATTGTGAGGCCTTTAGCAAAAAAAATGCTCACGATTGTTAGTGATCATTATTGATAGAAGCCTTCATTCATTCATTCATTCATTCATTTACCGAACTGATATTGATCTAGCACTTTTCATGTTTCGGCTTTGTAATCACAAGAGCCAATCCCATAAGGTAAATCTCTTTCTCTCTATCTCTCTATACATCCTGTTGGTTCTGTTTCTCTGAAGAACCCTGATTAATACAGTTGGTATATATATGGTTTCCTTCATTTTTTTGTAGTTGAATCCATCTTCATGGTTTATATCTTGTTTAGGAAGTTC
Organism: Myotis myotis; assembly: GCF_014108235.1. Lineage (NCBI taxonomy): Eukaryota > Metazoa > Chordata > Mammalia > Chiroptera > Vespertilionidae > Myotis > Myotis myotis. Next base: position 201,550,565 of record NW_023416335.1, read on the forward strand.
CTTCCCTACTTTTGCTCATGAAGATAGCCTTCTATATTTTCTTATAAAAATGTCAGACTACCCTTTCACATTTAAGTCCTTAATCTGTCGGGGGTTGATTTTTCTCTATAATGTGAGGTGGGGATATAATGTTTTGTGTATGAAGAACCAGTTATCCCGGCACAGTTTATCAGGCAGTCCATCCTTTCCCCAATGATCAACAATGCCACTTTCGTTCGAATAAGTACGGGTCTGTCTTTGGGTGTTCCACTCTGTCCCATTGTTCCATGGTCTATCCCCGGGCCAATATTTTAATTGCTATAGCTATAGGAGTCTTAATGTAAGATAGCTACATAAATATTGAAATCAGATAAGCAAAGTTTTCTACTTCATCTTTTAGTTTATTCTTGTCCTTTTACTCTTTCATGTAAATTTTTGCATTAAGGATATCAAAATTTGTAAAACTCCTTGTGCAATTTTGATTATAATTAAATATCAACTATAGATAACTTGGAGTAAATTGGCATTTAGAAAATTTTGAGTCTTTTACTCCATCAATATGTTTATATTTCTACATATTTATTTCAATAAAGGCAAATTTTTTCCCCCACAATAAACTTTACATTTTTGTTAGGCTTATCTTAGATACTTTTACTTGTTACTGTATATAATACATATTATAATCATATGTATGCACATACAAGTGTGTATCCATACATATGTATATATATGTACATAGATATATATACACTAGAGACACGGTGCACAAATTTGTGCACAGGTGGGGTCCCTCAGCCTGGCTGGTGATTGGGGCCGATTGGGATCAGCCAGCCAGGGGGAGGGACCATGGGAGGTTGGCCAGCCACGGGAGGTTGGCTGTGGGAGTGCACTGACCACCAAGGGGCAGCTCCTGTGTTGAGTGTCTGCCTTCTGGTGGTCAGTGTGCATCATAGTGACTGGTTGTAACAGTTGATTAGGCTTTTATATATATAGACTAGAGGCCCAGTGCACAAAATTTGTGCATGGGGGTGGTGTGTGCCTCAGCCCAGCCTGCACCCTCTCCAATCCGGGACCCCTCAGGGGATGTCCAATTGCTGGTTTAGGGATCGGGCCTAAACCGGCAGTTGGGCATCCCTCTTGCAATCTGGGACCTCTGGCTCCTAACTGCTCACCTAACTGCCTGCCCTAACCACTCTGCATGCCTGCCTGATCCCCCTAACTGCTCTCCCCTCCAGCCTGATTGCCTCTAACTGCCTCTGCCTTGGCCCCACCACTGTGGTTTTGCCCAGAAGGATGTCCGGAAGATGTCTGGTCTAATTAGCATATTACCGTTTTATTAGTATAGATATGAATGTATGTATATGTTATGTATGCTTATTATTTTGTAAAGTAGTAAAAGATATCCAATGCTCTCATCACTTGGCTTCAGCAATTGTAAATACACAATCAGACTTGTCTCACCTCTAACCTTACCTATTACAGGACTCCATTTTGAATCCCAGATCTGCCTCTGATGTCCTGGCTACTTAGAGTGTGGTCCAGGGAACAGCAGCATTCACATCAGCTGTCAGAAATGCAGACTGTGGACTCGACCCCAGACCGACTGGGTCAGCAGATGATTTGCCTGCTCATCGCCTGACATTGAAACACTGTCTCATCAGCTTGGCCCAAAAAAGATCCCACGGGATCTCTCTTGCCCTTAGTTTCCCCAACTGTCAAATGAAGATGGCACCCACATCTGCTCCCTCTTGGGGCTGCTGGGCAGATCAAAAGGCAGGAGATATGTGGAAAGGCGCTGTAAATCTCACAGTGTTCTATAAAGGTCAAAACCGAACAGTGAACCAGAGCATTAAAGCTTTTAGAGAAAATTCGACAAACAGATAATGCCTTTTATCTCCAGGGCCTGGCTGGGCAGGAACTCGCAGCGCTGTGTGTTATGCAAAATAACCAGACAGAAGAAATGCCTCTTACAAGCAGTTCCTGGAAATTTCTAGCTTTATCAAGGAATTTGGTTTCTCCAGTTCACTGCCTAGTGAAAATAGCTGGCCCTTAATAAGGCCCAGATGTTGACACAGTCACTCACCTTCCCCATTGCATGGATGCGTTTCATACTGAATTTCACCTAAGGAATTTTAGACTTTAAAGATAATAATCAAAAACACTGCTAGCTTCCCTTTGGGATTCTTGCTGATTTGGGAGATCAAAGCCATCCCAACGCTGCAATGACTGTAGACAGAAAGTGAGGTTCCTTTCCCCACTAATGTAAAGATGAATGCAGGGCAACAATGGCCATCTTAGCACTCCTCTGGTCCCCGGGTCTGCTCCAAGCTGGCTCTATTTGCACATATTTGTATAATTCCCCCCCCCCCCCCCCCCCCGCCCTCCTTCCCTGCATGCTATCGGTCAACGTGGTCGGTGTGCTAACAGCATTAGCTTCTGTTTCAAATACAATTAAATGGATGCCCTGGCTGGTTAATTCCTGGCATACTTCGCGAATACTTTCTTCACGTCTGGGAAAAGTCTGAGATGTTTAAATTTCAAACAATAAATGATTCCCAAGGGCATCTCACATGGGGTTCCATGGAATGGAAATCTGGCCCGGAGGAAAGGCGCCCTCCGTGGTGGCCCCTGGTTTTATCCGGCCTCATTTGACTTTCTGTGAGGGGCTGAGAAATAACATAACGCTTGACTTTCCAGAGAGCCCTGCACCCTTGCGAGAGAGACGCGCATCCAGAAGCCAGGCTGTTTTCATTACCCGCTCGCTGGAATGCCTGGATCTGCTATGGGTCCCCGGGGGTCGCACTAACCCCAACACAGGAATGGCAGAAATTTGACTTTTGGAGCCCCCACGCCGTCCTCAATATGCACTGTGCTTCCCTCCCCTTCTCTAAAGAAACCAGGGAGGGAAATGGTCTCGAAATTGTTTGAACCGGCCAGGCAATGAGGACCTACCTCACTGAGGTTTTTCTTCCCAGGCGAAGGTATCCTGTGGGCATGGCCATTTGCCCGGAGACAGAGGCATGAGCTGTCTCTCAGCCGATTTTTTTGCTTTGAGTTGCGAGCTAAAATTCGGGTTATGAGCCAGCTTCAGATACCCCACCGCTAGTTGGCTCAGCGAACGTCACAGTGAATGCCACAACATCAGCCCAGCATCACATGTCTCACTCGTTCACTTTTGATTTAACATACGAGTAATTTGAGTTATGAGCTCTGTCACCGAACGAATTAAACTCGTAAGTCAAGGCCCCACTGTAGAGGCTTACCTACTGTTTGACCCTGGGCTTGCGTCCTGGCTGTGCCATGTACTCTCCCCGAGGAAAACAGTGATGCCATTTTTCTGTTTTCTTACCGAGAGAACGGGTGGCCATGTTTCAGAGGGCTCTCTCTTATGCAGATTACACAAGCCCCTGGCTCATGCTAGCCATTATCTGTGGGTTTCTTAAAAAGATACTGTTTTCTTCCGTGTAGGAAGGGACCACTGTCTAGCTTTCTGTTATTGTTAAGATAGTCAAGATGGAAACTAAAGAGTTGGTCTGTTTAAGGAGCAGTTTCGATTCTGCTGAGAAGCCAGGCCCACAGCAGAAGCGGCTCTCCGTGGGAGTTTCAGGCCCGCTGAGTTCATTTCAACAAATCCGCAGGGATCTCCTGCTTCAGTGCGGACGCTGAGCTGGGCGCTTCAGTCGCATGATCCATCCAACGAGACAGGGCTGGTGCCTCCGGTCCAGAGGCTGCAGGTTGTTAGGGGAAATAGCAAGCAAACCTGCAAGTAGAAAGCAGTTCGACAAATGCCACAACTTGGGGAGCACCAGAGACACTAAGGACACCTGCTGAGACCTGAAAGGTGGGGGGAAGTTGCGGGTGAAGTGATATTTCAGATATGATCTCCGTGATAAATGAGACAGACTAAGGAACACATGTTCAAACACCCAGAAGTGAGACCGAGCGGGACTTATTCAGGGAGGTGAAAAAAGTGCCCTAGGAGGAGAGGGCTTGCAAAGAGGAGATTGTGGCAGCAGATGAGACCGGGGAGGGCAGGCTCAGTCACTGAGGGTTGTATAAACCAGTGTAGGGAGTTTGGAGAAACTTAAGGGCAATTGGGAGCCATTGAAGGATAGAATACCCCAGGTAACATGATCAGGTTCATATTTTAAATGGACAGTAAGCAGGTTCTTCCATAAGCCCCTGGCAACCCCTGTGTTCCCCATCTCTGCTTTCGTCCCACTGATGGCAGCTGCCTCCATATGCCTGCTGAGGGCAGGCACTGGGTCTGCTCACCCCTAAGCCCTCAGCTCCCAGCAGAGTGCCTGCCTGTGGGCTGGAGGTAGCACAGGAGAGAAGGAGGCACACAGTCTCCTGGACAGGCCTTGGCTCCACTTCAGCAAGGCCTTGCAGAAGCAGTGGCCCCTCCTTCTGATAAAGGAACTAGAATGAAAGGCTTTTTGATGATGAAAGTTGGAGAATCACTGTGCCAAGTTCTGAACTGCTGAGTGAAGCCAGCAGCGTTATAGAAAGTAGAATTGTTTAGCTGGAGGGGACTGTCACGATTCTCTCAAGCAAGTATCCAAGTTATTCATGTCCTGTACCTCTCCCACAGGCACCCCCTGATCTCACTGGGGAGCCACCTACCTGTCCCTCTAGGCCTCCTCTTGCACCTCCCTGCCTTTTCTCTTTCTGTTCTTTCTCCACCTTGCCCAATCTGGCTACTAATATGTTGAGACTCATTTCAAATGCCTGTTCATTCATTCATGCACCACTGGCGATGAGCCACCCTCATCGCTGTGGGGCCTCCCACCTGCCCGTGACAGCATCCTAACTGGTTCCTCACTTCTCTGCCCTGTAGTGGGCTGTCCATATGGCATCTCAAGGGATTGACAAAGACTCTCTCCTTGGCTGAGCTTTAGTCAGGCTCCTCTTGGTCCTCTTTTCAATGAGGCAAACGTAGGTTTACAGTTGTTTGTATGGAAAATAATATAATTAATAAAAAATAATATAAGAATAAACTCTGGGTTTCACGGACCCACAGCTGTAAACCTACGTTTGCCTTACCCTGTATTATTGATAATTCTAAAAAAAACCCTGCAGGCATTGCTTGGTACTATTTATTCTCACCTTGACTCAGAAAGGATTTGCAGATGTATGAGTCTATTTAAATCCCATCAAATGACGTCAATTTAAAAAGTAGGTATAAAACGCAACACAAGCAAGAACGTAGACAAAAGTGAAGCCAGCAAAAAAGGCTGAAAGACTAGCCTTGTATTTCTGGGGCCACACATTGGGCCCCTAACTTTCCAGCAGCCCTTTTGAAAGGGAAACTTGGTTAGTAACACAACTCAACTTCCTTCAGAGAAAAGCTTACTGGTTGTTTGGTGGCTCAGAAGTCCTGTAAGGGATTTACTGGCCACCTTCCCTAGGGACTGGGGGCCATCTGCCTGTGATACCCGAACTTGTCTCACTGCCCGTGTTCTGGGTCCCCTGCTCTGTAAGCAGCAGGAAATGTCACAGACAGAGCCCAGTGGGTCTTGTTCTCCCTCTCTGTGTGAAACAGAAGCCCCTAGCCAGCTTACATGGGCAAAAAATTGGGGTGCTTAGGATTTGTTCTCAAGCCTGTGTAAGACATACTAGTACGCAGCCACCCATCTCAGCTGCTGTGAGATTTGTGGTTGTCTTTAACTGTCTCTGTGCTCAGACTAGCTGCCGGAGAAGGCTCAGGGCAGGGGGAGTATGCGGAGGGTGAGGCCATGTGAGAGGAGGCAAGGGGCCTGGGGGAGAGGGGGAGGTGAGTGGGGCTTTACCTTCTCTTCATTCTGAGGGATTTAGATGCTTCCCTGCCTTTCACACTAATCCCTGGAAATCCTAACGCTTGTGGAATGAGGAATTTCTCGCTTAGGAGAGAGGGCTGGGACCTGCTTGTTACCCTTCTGGGTGACTGTGAAGGCACATGCTACATGATGCATTAGCAGAGAAGAAAGTGAGGCCAGAGGTGGGAGGCTCAGTGCCCTGCTCTGGGGTCTCCTTGTTTAGAATTCTTTCTCTGAGATATGATATGATCTCTAGATTCTATTTATCGTTGTCAGCTCCAGATGGGGAAAAAGTGCTCGCGTTCTGCATGCCGATTTATTTTCATCCTTCTTCCCTGTTTCCCTTGGTCTCCCTTTTTAGGGCATGTCTGCTGAGAGGTACGTGGCTTGTGCTTGGATGATAAGACAGTGGTGTTCGCCAGGAGCTACTGTGGGCTGGGACCATGCTGTTGGCTTTACCTGCAGCACCTCCTTTGTGTATCATCACAAGTACTATTATCATCTCCAAGGGAACATAGGGAAGTAGGATATAAAGAAACTGTATGATGCCACATGGCTTAGATGTAGCATGGCTGAGATTTTAACATCAGAATGTCTGATTCCAGAACTCACAGGCCGAACCACTAGTTTCTGCAGCCTCCTCTCTAAACAGAAACACAGGTTGGTGCAGCACAAGTCAGGGCCTTAAGTTAGATGGTGGCTCTGCCATAGAAGCTGTGAGACCCTTGGTAAGGATGCTACTTCTCTAGGATGCAAATTCCTCCTCTTTAAGGGGACACTGTTGGTTTAGAGACTCTCTTAAGGTACCTTCAAGCCATGCGAGTTGGTGGTTCTAGAATCATGTCTACAATCAAGAACTGGAAGAAATCATTACCTTTTCTTCACGGGCCTATCTCCTTAGAAGGGTCCTAATCTCATTTGAGAAGCTGACGTTCAAACATGGAGCTTTATGGGGTTTGGACCAGGATGTTAATCCTGGTTCTGCCATGAGTTTTCTGCAAGTCACTTTGTCTCTGAGAGTCAGCTTCCTTGTCTGTAGGATGGGGACAATAAACCCTTTCCTTCAGAGGACCCATGCATACCTCCTTGAGTGGGGGTCATGCCTTGTTTATTTCTGCCAGGCATGGACAGAAACGGGGTTGGGTTGAATTTATTTTAAGATGGGAGAAAAGGCAAGTCTGGCTTTCTTTGAACAACCAACATGTGTTTCTCCTTCATTGGAGGTGGGTAGGTGCACTTCCCAGCCCCAACATCTCCCATTGGCCAGGATTATGCCATCTGACCATGTCATCCCTGCTACACTAGTTGATCATGCTCAAGGGAAGGGCATATAGTGTCTCTGGTTTTTATCATGTGAGAAGGATTTAGGATGGGCTGGTTTTTCTTCTTTGGCTTTACAGCAAGTGGTCACCTATTCCTCCTTCTGCACACGCATGCACACTAGCTTAGTTTTCTTCCCATACTGAGATGTCATCGTCGGAGACAGCCAACTCTGGAGTCAGACACAACCTGGTTGGATCCTGCCTATTGCTGACTTTCTATCAGAGCCTCAGTGTCCTCAACCATGAAAGGGGCTAACGATAGAACTTCCTAAGGCTGTTGTGCAGATGACATGAAGCCCAGTACAAGGCTCAATAAACGGTAACTGTTTTTACTTTTGTTTCGGCTCTACTCTGCCTGTCACTGGGGACTCATGGCCACTAAGTAGACAGAGTGATGAGGAGTAAAGAAATCAAAGCTGTGGATTTCTTTTAAGCTGTGCCAGCCATTCTGACCTATAGCTGAAGTTGAAGCTAAAGTCAGAAATTTGAGCTCTGTAAATGCATCCATGACTTTTAACTAGAACCATTGATGTTTCAGACCTGGAATGGACTTAGTGATCATCTATTCTGATCTCCTCCTTTTGGAGTTGGGGGAACGAAGTGACAGAACATTCCTCCTCGCCTACCAGAAACAATGGTTTAAACAAGATAAATTTGCTTATCTTGTTATTATTTATTTTCACATAAACATCAGCAGCCCAGGGCTGAAATAGTAGCTCCATGATCATCTGGAAAGTAGGCTTTTTCCAACCTTATTGCTTCCTCATCCTCAATACAAGACTTCCACTATGGTCCAGCCCCCAGAGAAGAGAAAAAGGAAAAAGAATGGTACAGACATACTACTTAGTATATATCATGGAAATGATACAAACCATATTATACATACATAAGGATTTACTGTATAGATAGGGGTTATACACATAAGGACCACACAAGTCATATTCATTAACAACCCATTGGTGAAAATTTGTGATATGTCCCTCTTTAGCAGCAAGGGAGCTTGGAGAGTATAGTATTGATTCTGGTGGCAAAATACCCAGCCAATATTTGGGGGATTCTGCTGTGGAGTAATAAAGGGAAAATGCACCTCAGGGGACAACCAGCAGGCTCTGTCATGCTAAGGTAACACCGACTTTCCTATAAGATTCAAGTACAGATGCATTGGCCCCTGCGCCCGTGTTCTCCCTCTAGCATCACAAATTCAGATTATGTTTCTATTAGGTTCTTCAGGAAATTTCTTGAAAAATTCTGGTCACAAGGGGAAGCCGCTGGCAAGTTCCAGACTCAGACAAGTTGGCAAGAGCACAGACAGTGGTGGGTGAGCGTGAAGAGGGGGGAGAACCGGGCCTTCTGTCTGACAGTCCCTCCTGTTGAGGAAACACTTGTCTGCCATCGGAGCAGGGCAGAGGCGTCACACTGCCCACCACCAGGAGAAATGAGATTGCTCAGTGGTGAGAGGAAAGGACAAGACAGTTGTAAAATAAGATACTTGTAAAAATTCCATCTAATCTGTAAATGTAAAATGATTTGCTGCTGAAATAGATAAAGTGGTCCAAACCGAAAGCCAAAGCAGCCAGGGCAGCCCCAGTCACTTACATGAGCAGCCCAGAACTCTGGGAAAAGCCACCTGGACCCAGAACTAATAAAAGGCAGAAATGTGGAGTGTTCAGTTTGTTTCAGTCTCTGAGACTTGGTAAGGACGTGTGTGTGTGTGTGTGTGTGTGTGTGTGTGTGTGTGTGTGTGTAAGGGAGACTGGTGTATGAGGGAATAGAGAGATATGGGGAGGGAAAGCAGAGATAAAAATGGAAAAGTGAGTATGAGAGAGGAAAGAACCAAGGACATTTGGGAGAGGATAAAAAAGAAATAAAGGTGGATAAAATGAAGGAAGAAGGAAAGAAATAAAAAGGGAGAGAAGAAAGGAGGAAAGGAGTGAGGGAAGGATGAAGAGAAAGCAGGGAGAGTTGCATTTTACCTGCATGTGCACATCAGAAATAGAGTCGAGTAACACAAGGTGTTTCAAGTCTCTGCTATAACAACATAAAATCTCAGGCCCCCCAAACATACCAGATCAAATGGTAACACCCTGAGGCCCCAGGAAGAAGTGAGGACTCACTGCAGATTCTCCTCCCTTTCTGCTCTCCTGAGTACGGTCCTAACCCTCCATCATCCTCACCTCACCCTATCTCCACCCCAGTGGGATCCTGCAGCCCCTTGGGAAATTGTGGAATTGTTTCACCAATGTCATTAGCCAAGAAGACCAGGGGCTTCAGTCTGCCATGTGTTTTCAGTGTGCTGGCTGCCCGAGAACACATCTGTCAAGCTTGACATCAGAGAACAAAAGCTTGGGTTTGACATAAAAAGGACAGCAAAAGAGCAGCCTGACCTGACTGCCATGTGGCATCCCTAAAAATGCAGAGATCCAGCCTGGAAGGTATGCACCACACTTGAAAGAAGCCTTTTATCCAGGCAAGAGGGGATAAACACATCTGTATGGCATTGATTCCCCACCCCCCTTCCCCTTTCTTTCTGGGATTTGAAGCTGGGCTGAGGGAAGGAACAATGAAAACATTTGAAACATCTGACACTGAGTTGGGGTGTGGATAGGCAGCATTGGGGGGGAAAATGGAAGGTGAAATGCCAAATTTAGTTTGGCTCTTCTTTCTTTCTGGCGCCATTTTTCTTTCTCATAGACCCGTATTTTCCTTTTAGTACCGGTGGGGGTGGTGGATCATGTAACATTCCTACTTAGCACATACATAGCTTGCCTTGTCTTGAAAGGAAAACATACACTGACAACGGAAACCTCCCAACCTCCCGAGTGGGAGGCAGCCTTAGGATTCTGGCTTCTAGGATATTTATTTTGGTTACTGTTTAATGTACTGAACACCAACCAGGATCCCTCGACTCACAACTGAAATGGGATCAGAATCCAAAGGCATGACGTCTCTGCTGGAAACACAGAGGTTGTAGCTATATATGAGCAAACAGTTATGTTTAAGAAATAAGTCATTTGTACAGGGGTGGGGCCAAGTACATCCATGTGTCAGGAAGGAAGAGTTTGGTATGTTATATTCTGGAATGGGTAGGGTGTTTTTATTGAGGGCCCCCACACAGCCCATGGGTGCGGTTGGGTCTCTGCTGTGGTCTACCAGATGTCCCTGGAAGAGGATAGGTGTAGCAGGCCAGATAAGATAAATTATGAAGTTTACTGCCCAATACTCAACAAGACCTGACACTCCTCATGTGGTGAGCTGTTGAGGCAGACCTTGGTTCAAACCCAGGTGTTGGGTAACTGAATGGTTTTTGGACATTCAACCAACCTTTCTGAGTTTCATATTCTCTGTTTTCAAATTTCAAATGGGACGTCGGGAGATATAAATGAAAATATAATACATGGGTTAAAAAAGGCTGCTATAATAGGAACTTAGCAAGTGCTAAGTAACCTGAATTTTATTTTCTGCTAGTGTGTCCTCAATGAGACTGCAAGCTTCTAGAGTGTGTATATACTAATTTGGGGGATTTTTATAATATTTAATCTTAGTGCTTTGTTTTCATTTTTTTTAAAAACCTCACCCAAGGGTATTTTTCCATTGCTTTTTAGAGAAAGTGGAAGAGAGAGGGAAAGACAGAGAGAAATATCAATGTGAGAGAAACACACTGATTGGTTGCCTCCTGCACAAGTCCCCAGCAGGGCCCTGGCTGGGGAGGAGCCTGCAACCGAGGTACATGCCCTGACTGGAATTGAACCTGGGACCCTTTGGTCTGCAGGACAATGCTCTATCCACTGAGCCAAACCGATTGGGAATAACCTTCGTGCTTTGTAAACTTTCATAGACAATTTCTTTCTAAATGTGCCTTGGTTAATTATAATAACTCTTTTCCCTGTTAAGATAGATTTTAGGGTGTCTTTTTGGGAAGTCCTCCTTGAGCCCGTAAAGTCTTTTTTTTTTTTAAATAATAGTTTCATTGAAATATAATTCACATACCATAAACTTTGCCCTTTCAAAGTGTATATCTCAGTAGTCATCAGTATATTGACAGAGTTGTGCATCCATCACCATTATCTAATTCAAGCATATTTCATCTACCCAAATAGAAACTCTGTACCCATTGGCACTCACTCTCCATCCCCTCTTCTTATCCTGGTAGGTCCAACAAACCACTAGTCTATTTCATGTCTCTATAGATTTGTCTATTCTGGAAATTTCATATAAATGGAATTAATTATATAATATGTGTTTGTGTGTGTGTGTGTGACTGGCTGCTTTTACTTACCATAATGTTTTCAAGGTTTATCCATGTTATAACATGTACCAGTTGTTTATTCCTTTTTATGGATGAATAATATTCTATTGTATAGATGTACCACACTTTGATTATTCATTCTTCAGTTGACCATTTGGGTTGTTTCCACTTTTGGGCTATTATGGATAATTCTTCTAAGTACATTCATGTACAAGTTTTTTGTGTAGATATGTTTTCAATTCTTTTGGACATAGTCCTAAGAGTAGAATTGTTAGGTCATGTGATAACTCAATATTTAGCTTTTTGAGGAACTGCCAAACTGTTTTCCAAAGAGGCTGCACTATTTTATATTTCCACCAGCAATTTCTCCACTTTTTTTTATTATTATTATATCCATCTTAGTGGGTATGAAGTGGAATTTCATTGTGGTTGTGATTTGCATTTCCTTAATGATTTTGAACACCTTTTCACCGGCTTATTGGTCATTTGTGATTTAAAAAATATATTCAGTACCTTTTCAGATTTATAATTTGCATGTTCTCCTATTGCATGGTTATTGTTGTTTTTTCCTACTTGCTAATATACTTTAAAGCAGCAAAGATTTTCTTTTTTTTCTTTTTTTGTTGTTGTTATATTTAAGAAACCATTTCCTCATCCAAGGACATGAAGATTTATTTACTTGTACATTTTCTTCTAAGAGTTTTGCAGTTTAACAAATAGTTTTAGATCTTACATTTAGGTCTATAATTCATTTTGAGTTAATTTATTAAATGATAGGAGATAGAGATCTAATTTCATGATTTGACACATGGATATCTAGTTATCCCAGCACCATTTGTTAAAAATACTATTATTTTCTCTACTAAATCTTTTGGCACTCCTTTGAAAACAAGTTGACCATAAATCTAAGTAATGATTTCTAGACACTCAATTATAATCCATTGATCTACACTTCTATTTTTATTCCAATAGCAGACTGTCTTGATTACTATAGATTTAAAATGAATTTTGAAATCAAGAAGTATGAATACTTCAACTTTGTTCTTCTTTTTCAAGATTGTTTGGCTATTCTTGGTCCCTTGAATTTCCATATGCATTTTGGCATCAGCCTGTTAATTTCTGCAAAAAAGACATTTGAAACTTTAATAGAGATTGCATTGACCCCGCAGATCAATTTGGAGAATATTATCATCCTAGCAATAGTAAGTCTTCCATTTTATGAACATGGATTGTCTTCCCATTTATCCATTTTTTTTTTCATTTCTTTCAGCAATGTTTTATAGTTGTCACATAAAGGTTTGTGTTTTTTTTTCATTAAATTTATTCCTGAATATTTTATTTTTATTTTTTGATGGCCTTATAAATGGAATTGTTTTCTAAATTTTACTTTTGAACTGTTTATTGAAAATTTACAGAAGTACAATTGATTTTTGTATACTGATCTTGTGTCATGTAACCTTGCTATAGTCATTTACTAGTTCTATTATTTTTAGTATATCCCTTGGGATTTCTTATATGCAAGATTATATCATCTGTGCTGATGTAATTTTTTTACTTTGCACCTGTACTTTTGGTGTTGTATTTAAGAAACCATTGCCTAAGGTCATAAGGATTTACTCACATATTTTCTTTGAAGAGTTTTATAGCTTAAAAAATAGTTTTAGCTCTTACATTTAGGTCTATGATTAATTTTGAGTTAATTTATGTATATGATATGAAGAAGAGATCTACTTCATAACTTGACACATGGATATCTAGTTTTCCCAGCACCAATATGGTGCTGGAGAAAGTTCCAGGTGCAGTTGAGAAGAATATGTATTTTGCTGTTGGCTAGAGTGTTCAATAGATGTCTGTCAGGTGTAGTTGGTTTTTAGTATTGTTCAAGTGTTCTAGGTCTTTGTTGACATTTGCTTATTATTTCCTAGTAAATGGATCTATAAAAAATAGATGCATTATCCACTATGGAAAGAAGGAGATATTGAAGTCTCCACTTACTGTTGTTAAATTGTCTATTCATCCTTTCAGTTCTGTTGGGTTTTTCTTCATGTATTTTGGGGCTCACTTGTTAGATGCATGTATGCTTAAAATTGTTATATTTTCCTGATGGATTGTCCCTTTAAGCATTATAAAATGTTTCTCTTTGTCTCTGCTAACTATTTTTGTTTTCGGTCGTATTTTGTCTGATACTAATATCAATACTGCAGCTCTCTTTTGGATACTGTTTGCATAGTATTTCCCCCCATTATTTTACTTTAATTTATTTGTGTTTTTTAATCTAAAGTGTGTCTTTTTTCTCAGCATAGATTAGATAATTTCCCCCATCCATTCTGCCAGCTGCTGCCTTTTTTTTTTTATTATTATTATTGGATTCTGTTGTCTATTTAAATTTAATGTAGTTACTACCCCTGACCTTTTGATGTGTCATTTCTCAATGTTCCCTTCATGTTCTTGTCTCTCTTATTACATTATCTTATTTAAAAAATATTTTCATAAACTAAACATTGCCTCCTTGAGTTCAGTGACATATTCATCTTTGTACTCTGAGTGGCTATTACCATGCCCTATATACCATAGGTACTCTTTTAAAGTTTAATGAATAAGGGGTGATGTTTAGGAATTGAAAATTTTAATTAAACTTGTTGAGAATTTTCCATAGAGACATGACTCAGAAAAAGACAAAGTTTTTCTGATGGGAAAAACTCATCTTCTTTTTATAAAAATGCATTGGTTGTCTTGGGGAAACTGAGGCAATACATCACAATGGTGACTGTGTCGCTGGTATGTATCAGGCACCATTGGGGAGGCAAGAATCAAATATAGTTAGTCCCCCAGGACTGACCTGATTCAACCACTCAGTTGCAGCAGGAGAAGCTGAGACAGAGAGAGCAGATTCCTGGCCTTGTCAGTGATCCAAGAGAGGAAGAGACAAGTGAGAATGAGAGACAAGTGCTATTGCTATTTGTTAAAAAGATTAGTATTTTATCACTAATGGTGTAGTGATGCTGCCTCCTGATACATGTAGCCCAATGGATGTTAGGATTCACTAGTATCAACAGTAAAGTTACTTCTCTTCTCAGGTAGAGGATATAGGAGTGGAAAGAGAAACTGGATGAAATCATGCTATACTATTTCTACTGGAGAGTGGGGTTGAAGTTACCTCTTTTATCATCACCCTTTTCAGAAAACATCCAAACTCAAATTGGCTTGAGTAAAGAGTTTATCGATCCATGTAATTGAAAAGCTCAGGAATGCTCTAGGAGCTAGGTGGATGCCCAGAGAAGTGAATTTCTCTTTGTCTCTCTCTACCCTTAACATAGTGACTGCATTCTCAGGCTCTTTGTGGTGGCCTTTGGTAGGCACTGCAGGCTCACATCCTCCCAGATTCAAGACCTGCAGAAAAGAGGATGTGTATCTTTTTTAGAAGTTCCAAGAACAGAATCATTATATTTTAATGACTCTTTTTGAGCCATATGTCCACCATTGAACCAATCACTAGGTCCAGAGTCATATAATGACCTGAGTAGCCACCTCTGGGTCTGGCATGGCATCAACTCCATCCAAAATGGATATAAGTAGGGAATAAATGGCTCTGGAGAGAAATATCAGGGCACCATTCAAGGAAAAAAGTTGAACTAGAGAAGAAACATGTTCACAGTTGATTTTTCCACTAACATTTTGAGGTTTATATTGTCCAATATGGTAGCTATTAATCAGATAAGGCTATTAAACACTTAACATGGGGCTAGTCCAAATTGAGATATAAAATACACATTGGGTTTTGAAGACTCAGTAAGAAAAATAAAGTAAAATATTTCATAATAATTTCCTTATATTGATTACATGTTGAAATAATTTTGATATGTTGGATGAAATAATATATATTATTAAAATGAATTCCATCCATTTCATTTTGTATTTGTAATGTGGGTACTGGATAATTTAAAGTTACATTTGTGGCTCACATTATATTTCTGTTGGACAGTGCTATTCTGGATGTTTCTAGATCCATCTTTTATCTGCCATATTAGATACCAATGCTCTTGACATCATGGATTGTGCCTTATTTATTATTAATTTTTTAGTAGAGAGCCTTGTGTATAAAATTGCTTAGGAAATAGTATAGAATAAAGGAGTATTGTTTGTTTGAAATAATTGTCAATTTTTCAACAGAATGAACACAAATGTCTAAAACAATCTGACTTTAGCATTGTATTCCAAACTTACTTCCCATTGCAGGTTGGATCATATTTCCTAGGCCACGTTATGTTCAAACTAGAGGCTGGGTGCACAGGATTCATGCACTGGTGGGGGGTGTGGCCTGCGGGGATCAGCCTGCTATGGGAGCTCTGATCATCCTGGTCAGCCAAGTGGCACTCCCACTGTGGGAGTGCACTGACTACCAGGGGTCAGCTCCTGCATTGAGAGTCTGCCCCCTGGTGGTCAGTGCACATCATAGTGACTGGTCGACCGACCGGCCATTCGGTCACTGGGCTTTTATTATATAGGACTAGAGGCCCGGTGCACAAAAATTTGTGCACTCGGGGGAAGGGGGGGTCCCTCAGACCGGCCGGTGCCCTCTTGCAGTCTGGGACCCCTCGGGAGATAACGACCTGCTGGGCTTAGGCCTGCTCCCGGGTGGCAGAGGGCAGGCCCAATCCCTAGGTGCAGCCCCTGGTCGGGCTCAGAGCAGGGCTGATTGGGGAGTTGGGGCGCTGCCCCCATCATGCACAGAGCAGGGCAGATTGGGAGGTTGCGATGCCACCCTCAGTCACACTCAGGGTAAGGCTGATTGGGGGGTTGGGGCACTGCTCCATCACACTCAAGGCAGGGTCGATGGGGAGGTTGTGGCGCCACCCCCTGTCACGCACAGAGCAGGGCCCATCAGGGGGGTTGGGGCTCCATACCCTGTCATGCACAGAGCAGGGTCAATCAGGGGGTTGGGGAGCTCGCCCCTGTCATGCATAGAGCAGGGCCGATCAGGGGGTTGAGGAGCTCCCCCCTGTCACTCACAGAGTAGGGCCGATAGGGGAGTTGGGGCACCGCCCCCTGTCACACTCAGGGCAGGGTGGATCAGGGGGTTGGGGCGCCGCCCTCTATCACCCACAGAGCAGGGCCGATCAGGGGGTTAAAATAAAAAAAGAAAAAGAAAGAAAAAACGGAGCGGTTGGGAGCTTCAGTCCCAGCCTGAAAACAGCCCTCAGCCCCTCAGCCAGACTGGCCAGGCACCCCAGTGGGGACCCCAACCCTGAAGGGTGTGTGACCAGCTGCAAACAGCCATCATCCCCTCACCCAGGCTGGCCAGGCACCGCAGTGGGGACCCCCACCCTGATCCAGGACACCCTTCAGGGCAAACCAGCCGGCCCCAGCCATGCACCAGGCCTCTATTCTATATAGTAAAAGGGTAATATGCCTCCAGCACCGGGATCAGCGGAGCCGCGAGGCCTCCCGGCACCGGGATCAGCGTGACGGGGGGGGCAGCGCCCAAACCCCCTGATCGCCCTGCAGCTCTGTGTGTGACAGGGGGCGGGGCCTCAACCCCCCCGCCCCCCACGGGCCCTGCTCTGTGTGTGACGGGGTAGAGCCATAACCTCTACCCCGGTGCACGGGGGGAGGGTGTGGGGGGTCCCTCAGCCCGGCCTGTGCCCTCTCGCAGTCTGGGACCCCTCGGGAGATAATGACCTGCTGGCTTAGGCCTGCTCCCGGGTGGCAGAGGGCAGGCCCAATCCCTAGGTGCAGCCCCTGGTCGGGCTCAGAGCAGGGCCAATAGGGGAGTTGGGGCACCGCCCCGTCATGCACAGAGCAGGGCAGATTGGGAGGTTGTGATGCCACCCTCAGTCACGCTCAGGGTAGGGCCAATTGGGGGGTTGGGGCACCGTCCCCTGTCACACTCAAGGCAGGGTCGATGGGGAGGTTGCGGCGCCACCCCCGTCACGCACAGAGCAGGGCCCATCAGGGGGTTGGGGCGCCGCCCTCTATCACCCACAGAGCAGGGCCGATCAGGGGGTTGGGGCGCCGCCACTCTCACACTCAGGGCAGGGCCGATGGGGAGGTTATGGCTCTACCCCATCACACACAGAGCAGGGCACGTGGAGGGGAAGGGGGGTTGGGGAGCTCCCCCCCAATCAGGCACAGAGCAGGGCTGCTCAGGGGGTTGGGGCCCCGCCCCCTGTCACACACAGAGCCGCAGGGCGATCAGGGGGTTTGGGCGCTGCCCCCTGTCACGCTGATCCCGGTGCCGGGAGGCATATTACCGTTTTACTATATAGGGTAGAGGCCTGGTGCATGGGTGGGGCTGGCTGGTTTGCCCTGAAGGGTGTCCTGGATCAGGGTGGGGGTCCCCACTGGGGTGCCTGGCCAGCCTGGGTGAGGAGATGATGGCTGTTTGCAGCTGGTCACACACCCTTCAGGGTTGGGGTCCCCACTGGGGTGCCTGGCCAGTCTGGGTGAGGGGCTGAGGGCTGTTTTCAGGCTGGGAGTGACTGAAGTTCCCAACCGCTCCTTTTTCTCTTTTTTTCTTTTTTATTCTGGGCCAGCTTTACCTTGAGGCTTGGCTCCAGCTCTTAGGCCTCCGCCTCCGGGGCTGAAAGTAGGTTTCTGGCCTTTGCTTACAATGTTGTGAATCTGCTGGCTGAAGTCCAGTGGTATTTGTTACAATGTTTCTTAAACTGCCCGCTCAGAGGCCTGCAGCCGCAGGCGGGGAACGTTGGTTTCCTCCAACGATCCTCCATCACTGAGGCAACCAAGCCTCATGTTAGTTTCAAGCTGCCTGGCTGCCGGCCGCCATCTTGGCTGACAGTTAATTTGCATATCTCGCTGATTAGCCAATGAAAAGGGTAGCGGTCGTACGCCAATTACCATGTTTCTCTTTTATTAGTGTAGATAGGTCTCGGTGCGCTTTCTTTCCTGTCAGCATGCAGAGATAATGGAGCCTAGGACAGAGAAGAAAGAGGTGGATGAGAGGTTGTGTAGAAACTCTTTATATAATGTTATATAAAGAGCTGTTCCTGTCTTGATGTTTAAAGCCACAGCTAGAGTACCTCATTCTCTGAAGTGCTCCAGGTTTTTAGGGAATGACTTGGGCATTTAGTCTTGCACTTAATCCAACTTGGACTTTCTTGAAACCTTTCCTAAGATTCCCAGAATTGATAAATATCCCTTATTCTTTCTTTGGCATAAACTAGCTCATCTGAATTTTGGTCATTTGTCTTCAACAAGAAGAATCATAGGAACACAGCCCTTCCAGAACTGTGCACAGTAAATGTTGATTGAACAATGGACAGATTCTGTGGCCTCAGTGCAAAGAGCAAGACAGAGCAGAAACTAGGACCCAGATCCTTTGGATCAATGCTCTTTCTCCTTACACCATGCTGGGCCACAAGAGAGAAAAACGGAAGGAGTGCTGTACACGTTTATAAAAGGTGATGTCTGGTTTCCTTCTTCAGGCAGTTTTCCTGTGGAGGGAAGTGGACTGTGGGCGCAGGGCCATCATGTCTGTTGTGTCTGTACTTGTTCCATGAGGTTTGAGCTGTTCCCCCAGGCCACAGTATATGTGCTAATGTTTCCTGCTGATGTTTTCCCTCTTTTCAGGAAAAATGTCTGGGAAGAATACAATGCAGACACTGTCCTTCCTAGAGGGAGAATATATCCCCAGACTCAGGCCTGTAGTGCTTTGTAGAACTGGCCTGGCTATGACACAGAGGTCAGCAAGCATGCCTGCGGATTGATAGCTGAGAGTCCTAATGATGCACCCCAATACTTAAAAGTAACTGAGTTCAGGAATAGCTATATCCAGATGCTCAGATAATTTTATCAGGAAGTTGTTCTCTAGAGCTCTGTCTTTATCTTTCTTCGTATTAACTTCATTCTTCAGGTCGGGTGTGTGTTACTATTGAGGTAACCTTTGGCAGATCTAGGTTTATAGCTTTATGGCTGAATGACATTTCCTTGACCATGCCAGCAACATTTCTAGGATTATGTTACATTTCTTACTGGACACACTTATGTTACATTTCCACCATTGAACCATTTTGGTGGTTCATTGCTTGTTAAACTATTCAACCAAAACACATTGATTGCTTTTCATGTTCCAGCAGCATTTTAGGTTACAGTGCATATGGCATTAAAAAGACACACAAGATCCCAGCATTCATTTCAAAAGTGGTAGATACATACACACACGGACCACAAAAAAATAAGTAAACAGCCCAGCTAGTGTGACCAGGAGGTCAAGATTTAATTTCTGATCAGGACACATGTGGGCTCAATCCCTAATGTGGGGCATCAGGAGGCAGCCGATCAATGATTCTCTCTCATCATTGATGTTTCTGTCTCTCTTCCCACTTCCTTCATCTCTGAAATCAATAAAAATATATTTTTAAAAAGGCACTAGCTGGTTTGATTCTGGTCAAGGGCATGTATCTAGGGTGCAGGCTCTATCCCTGGCCCTGGTAGGGGTGAATGCGGGAGGCAACCAATTGAGGTGTCTCTCTCATATCGGTGTTTCTCTCTCTCTGTCTCTCCCTGTCCCTTCTACTCTCTGTAAAAATCAATGGAAAAATATCCTCAGGTGAGGATTAACAAAATTAATTTCTTTAAAACATAAGTAAACAATAAGAAAATACATCAGATAATAATAAGAGCTGTGCAGAAAATTAAAAAAGGGAGATCTGATTAAAAGTGATTAGGTTTCTACTTCAGATTGGGTGATGAGAACAGACCACCAATTACCATGACCAGCAAGTGGCATAGATGATTGGTAATACTGCTGTTGCCCTCTGTATCATGGAGGCAGGGCAACATTCTCAAAGAGAGAGAGAGAGAGAGAGAGAGAGAGAGAGAGAGAGAGAGAGAGAGAGAGAAAGAAAGAGGGCTTCAGGTGGAAAACTGGAGTGCTATTTTTAGAATCAGAGGGAATGGATGCTGGGTAGAAAAAAATCAGACTATGAGAATTCTTTTATACAAAAATTAAATTTTAATGAGGATACTTCAAATCTATATATATAAAAGTCTAAGCAACTGTTACAACCAAATGACCAAAATGACCTGTTGACCAGTCACTATGACATGCACTGACCACCAGGGGGAAAATGCTCAATGCAGGAGCTGCCCCCTGGTGGTCAGTGTGCTCCCACAGCCAACCTCCATAGCTGGTCAACCTCCTGCAGCCCCTCCCTCCAGCTGGCCAACCTCCCGTGGCCCCTCCCCCTGGCCGGTCAGCCCCCAATAGGCCTTGATCATGGGCCAGGCTGAGGGACTCCACCCATGCACGATTTCGTGCACCAGGCCTCTAGTATTAAAATAAATGAATACAGCAGTATTTCCTCAGGATGAATTTACTTTGTAAGGTCGATGTGATTACAGTAAGCACTCTGAAGTCAGTCTGTGAGAGCCACAACACTGTCTTGATGATTGTCATGTGAGATCTACGCTGAGTTGCACCAAACACAATCCAGCTCCCTTTCCTTGTTGCTCATCCCCTGTGAGAGGACGAAAGGGCACATTTGCCTGTTCCTTTCAAGCACTTGTACGTTTGAATTCTTATCCTTCTGCAAACAATTGCTTGAAGGAGTAAACACCCAACTTCGAAAGAATGAAAATAATGTTCCATTGTACAGCAGACAAATCCCTATAGAAACTTTTCTACCCCCGCTCCCCCAATAGAGGTCACAGAGATGTAGCTGTGGGAGGCTCGGGGCATAACCAAATGAGCTCTTCAGCCTGTTTGGCTAAATTAGATGTATTTAATTCCCGTTTTTATCCAGGATGTTCTTGCTTTACTTTTGCGTATCTAAAAGGATCATTGCTATGGTTTTCTCAACAACAACAGCCAAGTCCTAAAGGATGGATTAGCCTATCCCAAAACAGATCAGATTTCAGTCAGATTCTTAACCTGACACATTCAAAGTCCTCCACTCATGATCCCACCTTAATGCCCATGTTTTTATCCTTCACTGGGAGCCAATGGATTGTTGGCTTTGGCTTGAACAAATTCTTCATCTCCCTAGTTCTGTGCCAATTCAGCCTCCACATTTTTATTGATGTTGTGATACCATTGGATTCCCTCTCCAGTTCTCTCCAAATCCCATCTATCTTTCAAGTCAGCCTCGTCCAGGGACTCCTCCCAGCCCAGACCATTGGATTTCCATACCTCTTTGCTTCTCTCAACTATTTGGGTTTGTTATTTAAGTTGTAGATAGAAAAAATGAGGTGAAACATCTATGATCTAACATCATTCTTTTAGAGAGGGAGCTGCTTTGACTATAAACACCCGAATTTGCCCATTAAGGGGGTAGGCAAGTCCAAAACACATGGGTTTTGGTGGGCTCATGGTACATGGAGAGATGGCTGAGAAAAAGAGAGGCATTTGTTTTCTGCTCTTGAGAGGGAGGGGCAGAGAAGTGAAGAGAGGTGATGGGAAAGAATGGGGAAGAGAGGGAGGAGCCAGTGAGATCAGTCAAGGTGGGGCCTCTGACAGTGCAGAGCAGCCGCCCTGTGGTAGGTGGCAAGGGCCTTTCAAAAAAGGACTGTCTGATGCTCCCCTTAACATTGGTGCTAGGTTGATGCAATCTCTTTTCTCATCTTTAAGGAAATCTGCCACTCTCACAAGAGCTTCAAGTGAGCAACTTTTGGAGAGAATTGAAGAGCCAGGCTTTATATCTGAGTTGACGGGCATGAAGCTGAAAGCCTGGGTGGAGGGAAGCAAGAACCTGAATCCAGTGACTACACAAGAACTTTGTAGAAATCTTTGGGAGGAATCTTTTGGGAGTCTGAGCCAGTCAAAACCATTTCTCAGGGGCTCACAACGGGGTTGCCCTGATTACAGTCTCTGTAGATTAGAGCAGCAACAGCAACTTGCTAATCCCCAAACCCGTACAGGAATCTCTTGTCCCAAGGACCCGCTCTTCCAGGAAGCTACTTCTCATTTCTCCCCCTCATTCTTTCTCACTTTCTATGGTGTTTCCTTTCTCCTCCCTCCTCATTTCTGTCTCAACCTGCCATAGTCAGAGCAGTTTGGCTTCTACTATCCTTCTGTCTTCTCCTTCCGTCAGCAAGACAAAGACCTGGTAATGGACCAAATAATCAAAAGATCATTCCTTTTGGGACAGTGGGAGGTGCAGAAGAGGTAGACTGTAAATATTTATAGTTTAATATATTTTTATACCTGTCTCACTCTTGTATGTGCACACACACGCACATGACTTATCAGAACCTCTACATTTTAAATTCTCTGAAACTAGGAGCCATACCTTCTTTATGAGCTCTTTTCAATGAATCATAGATGAACTTCAGTGAGCCACATGGTATCTACAGGAGGAGAGAGGGAGGGAAAGGATTGACAGTTTTTAGAGCCTCTATTACATGCCAAGCACAGCATAAGGCACATTACATGTAACATATATAGTATATTCAATGCCTACTATGCATCCAGTACTTGATGTAAGTTCTCTTGTTTAATTCTCACCACTGGGCCATGTTACTCAATCCCAGGAATTGTGCCATATGGCATCCATGCTCATAATCATCTTATAACATAGATATTGAGAGCACCATTGTGCAGATGAGCAGCCTGGGATCTGAGAATCATTAGCTCTACTCAAATTTCTGCAGCTGGAGGGGCAGAAACAGAACATTTGTCCTGGTCCTTTTGACTCCACGGCCCATGGCCTTTTTGTCTTTTCTCCATCATAAGACAAATCTATTTCAAATGCTTGAGGCCAAGCTATATAGAGGCCAGGAGTGAGGAAGCCTGCACTCACAATAATATGCTATGTGGTAGGAGAGGAGAGGATGTGTACCTATTCCAGCACTGTTTCTCAAGAGAAACACCATGGACACTTTTGGTTGGATAGTTCTTCATCATGTAGGAATATTCTGTGCATTACAGGACATTTTATATCCTTAGTTCTCACCTGCTAAAAGTTAATAGTGCCCTTTCTCTTTGTGACACCCCCAAGATAAGTACTCAAACATTTTCAAATGTCCTTAGGATAGAGTACTACCCTCTCGATGCTAAGGACCATTACAGACCAAACTGCCACCCTAAGTGATGTCCTAGGTCCCCTTTAGCTTCAGTGTTCAGTAATGCTGCGTGGGAATAAATGAATGAATGAACAAAGATGAGAAGGTCAGGAATGAGCCCAGGCACTGGCTGCTCTTATGAGGGCAAGTTTGGATGAGATGTTCCTGTGGCCTTGGAGTACTGAGATCATGGGGAGACTCAGAACGACACCCCGAATGGAACTGTGATGTGTGTCCCAGATGTGTGATGAAAGGACCCAGAGGCAGACTTCATCCACGCTGCAGTTTACCTCTAGCCAGACTTCTTCCTGGTGCTTTCTGTTAAATGAAGACACTCGCTCAATGGCAGCCCAGAGCGGGAGCAGAGGAAGGGAAAGAGGTGCATTGGCCTTGCTGTGTAAAGTGGAATACCATCGCTCTCGATGCTAATGAAAACCAGCTGCTTGCCGGCCCCAGCTTGCGATAGAACAGGCGGAATTCTTGGACACTGAGTTATTCTTAGAAGCATGTGCACAGCCCCCTGGCAGGGCTCACTGTGAACTGGCTGTTGCCAGCCCCCTGTCAGGATGCTGTGCCAGCAGACCCAAGAATGATTGTTCTTGCTTATGAAAAATAACTTTGGGATTTTAATTTCAAATAACCCACGGAGCTGGGGCCTGGATATGGAGAACGGTGGTAGGGGCAAAGAGGAGAGCAGGACAAAGGGAGGGGATGAGGGATGGAAGAGCATCATTCACTTGTTCAACAAATATTTATTGAAAGTCTACCCCATGCAGATACTGGGGTTCTTATCACATCCAGACTTGCATTTGGTCTGGGTGGACACAGGTGTCCAGCTGTCTAGAGCTTGAGATTTGGCATTCCTGTGTGTTTTTAGATTCAGTTTATTGAGTGCTTGTACATAGATTTGATTCAGTTTTCACAGGAACATTGAGAGGTAGGTATCATTGCTCTTATTTGACAGGAAACTGAGTGCTGGCGAAGGAATCTGCCCAAGGCTCCACAGCTATCAAGTGGCAGAGTCAGGACTTGAAACCAGGCCAGCTGACTCCTGCCTTCACGCCTGTGTTGAGCACCAACTCTATGCCAAGTCTGAGCTAGACATTGAGACTGTGAAGCCAAATAACGGGGCTTGAATCTCAGCCCTTGAGTCTCTCGGTTGCACGGTGTATGGGAGAGACAGGAGCCTGACCAGGAATGATAACAGGATTTGTAAAGCAGGAGATCTGATGAACTCCACTGGGATGGGTAAGGGACAGCTTAGCTTCAAGAAGGAGAGAATGGGTGGGTCTTACATAGGTGACTCCACGTAAGGCAATGACAAAGAGCCCTTCACACAGAGGACCAGCATGTGGTGGCTGATCATGAGGTGCTTGGTGGGGTTGCAGTGCAGGGTGCACTGAGGAGATCTAAGGTCAGATGGCTGGGAAGGTGAGAAGGATCTGAACAGGAAGGGCCTTGTAGGACAGTCCAAAGAACTGGACCTTTGACCTGACAGAGCTGAAAACTCATGTACCCATTTGTTTATTTATTTGCCTCATTCAGCTCTTATATATTGAGCACCCACTATATGCTATACACCAGGCACTCTACATCTAAAGAATTTTAAGCCAGAAACAGGTGTATGCTTTGTAATTTACAGGGGGGAAAAAGGTACCTGTGTGGAAAATTATGAAAGGGCAACCATAAAGGCCCAGGTGGAAGATGATGGAAGATGATCCAAAAAATGACAGTGGTAGGAGCTGGGAGTTTAGGAGGGCACTTAAGAATATGAGTGGCTTCTCCACTTGACAAATACAGAGGATTAACTAAAGCCCTTCACTTCCCCTGCAAAATACATCGATGAATGCATGCCCACATCATGGGAACTGCCTGCAAATCTGGGCTACTCTCCAGAATGCCCACGTCTGTCTGCTCCCATCAGTAGAACTGTATGTCTATCAAGGATCATTTGTGTTTTCTTCCAAATCTATTTATGTCAGTCTTTGTTGTTCATTACTTAATGAAATAGCCAAACCTTAAAATAAGTGTGGAGAGAGAGAGAGAGAGAGAGAGAGAGAGAGAGAGAGAGAGAGAGAGAAGAGAAGAGAGAAATGTGTCTATGAATGCTGAGTTAAAAGCTTTGAAAAGACGTAGGAGAATTACTGGGAGAAAAATTGCTATGAAATTGGGTGTGGCTGAGACAATGAAAGGATTGGGAAAAATCATAAAATTCTAGCAAGATTCTACACTCAGATTGCTTTACAAGGGCCTTTAAGGTTTCTCTCTACTTCAAAGAAACTGACGCTGGAAATTGTAGATGATGCATTATGGGTGTGGTTTATGTAAGAAAGATGACAAGAAGCTCCAGTTAGCAGACCCGTTCTCAAAGAAAAGCCTTGGCTCCACATCAAAAGAGCGGTGAATGAATGTGCATTTATATGCTTTAAGTTAAAATTAAACAGGTTTGAAGTATTACATATCATTTTTTCAGCTTTAAGAAAAGTTTTTATTGAAGTGTAGCATACTTAGAGGAAAGTGCGCAGATCTAAGAGTCTAGCGGGAGGTATTTTCACAAAGTGAACACCCGGTGTAACCAGCAACCAGATCAGGAAATAAAACTTTGCCAGCACCCCAAAGTCTTTCCTCGTGCTTTAACCCAATAATTACACCTCAAAGGTGAACACTACTCTGACTTCTATAAGCATCGATCACTTTTGCCCATTATATCAACC
The DNA here is from genome assembly GCF_014108235.1 of Myotis myotis. NCBI lineage: Eukaryota > Metazoa > Chordata > Mammalia > Chiroptera > Vespertilionidae > Myotis > Myotis myotis. The sequence goes on from NW_023416335.1 coordinate 201,576,642, forward strand.
AAGCAGAATGGTTTCTTTGTTTTGTTTTGGGGCTGATTTCTTTTGTTGGGTACTATGTTTGTAAAATCCATCCATGCTATTTCGTGTAGAAATGACTTGGTCACTATTTAACGAATTATGTGGTGGTACACAGTAAACACTCAAAAATGACAGCCAAAAAGATGTAAGTGACCGCTACCAAAATAAGGCACCTGGACAGCTGTCCCTCACCTGAGTTAACATGGTGCTTTGGGAGAGGTGAATCCCCCTTTCTACTATTGGAGGATGTTTCTGTTGTTTTCACTGTCTGGCTATTACAAATGCTGCTGCTATAAACATTTCATACAGGTCTGGTGGTTAACATACACATGCATTTCTTTTGGTATCTATCTAGGAGGGAACTTGCTGGGTCCTAAGTTGTACACATATTTAGGCTTTGTAGATGCTGTCAAAGTATTTTTCAAAGTGGTTGTGTCATTGGCTTATGCTTCCTCCCATATGAAAATTCTAGCAGCTCTATTACCCTTGCCGATATTTGGTCTCATTTATGTTGTTGTTGTGGTTTTTAGTTGTAGCTATTCTTGTGGGAGTGAAATGGTATCTCATTGTTTTTTGTTTGTTTATTTATTTAATTTTTTTTTTTTTATTTCAGAGAGGAAGGGAGAGGGAGAGAGAGAGACAGAAACATCAATGAGAGAGAATCATTGATCAGCTGCCTTCTGCATGCCCCACACTGGGGATAGAGCTGTGACCTCCTGGTTTCAAGGCTGATGCTAAATCATTGAGCCACACCGGATGGGCTTTAAAAGCCCTTTTATTGTGGAATGAGTTTAGATTGTGGGAAAGTCGAAGAGATAGTTTCGGGAGTTCCTGTACAGGCGTCACCCAGATTTCTCCATTGTTAACATCTTCCATTCCCACAGTGTATTTGTCAAAGCTAAGAAACTGACAATGCTGTTAAGTAAACTCCAGACTTTACTTGGGTTTCATCAGTTTTTTCATTATTGTCCTCTTTATGTTCCAGGAGCCATTCCAGGGAACCACACTGCATTTAGTTAGCGTGTCTCCCACCTCTGCTGGTCTGTGACGGTTTCCCAGTCTTTCCTTGTTTTCGTGACCTTGATGGTCTTGAGGAATGCTGCCCAGGCATCCTGTAGCACATCCCCCACCTGGGTCCATCTGATGTCACAACTAGAATGGGGTTAAAGGCTTTTGGAAAGAATGCCACAGAGGTGAAGTGCTCTTCTCATGACACCATAATTAGAGACTACATACCAGTCACACGACATCGCTGATGATGTCAACATTCATCACTTGGTTAAGGTTGTGTTTGCCAGATTTCTTCACTGCGAAGTCACTATTTCTCCTTTTCCTATTCTATAGTTTGGAAATGAATCACCAGGTCTAGCCTGCCCTCAAGGGGAGGGGTGTGGTGGTGGGGGGGAGGAAGAATTAAGTTTCACCTTCTGGAGGATGGATATGTACATATATTATTTGGAATTCTGCAAGAAAGATTTGTCTCTCCTTCCTTCCTTCCTTCCTTCCTTCCTTCCTTCCTTCCTTCCTTCCTTCCTTCCTTCCTTCCTTCCTTCCTTCCTTCCTTCGTGGCTCATGTATATTAATTTTATATTTTTTATAATCCAATACTATGTTATTTGTTGCTCAAATTTTTCTAACTTTGGCCGTTGTGAGCTCTTTCAGGGGGCTTCTATGTCCTTTTAATGTGCTCCCCCCATTTTTAAAGCACTTTCTTACTTTCTGGTGCTATAAGATGCTCCCAGTTCATATTGTATTTTCTCTGCCCCAGTCTTAGAACTATCCATTTCTCTATGGAGCCCTGATTCCTTTTATTAGAGAACAGTATTTAGAAATTAAGATCTCAGGGCTGTCTCATTGTTGCATTAATTTCATGTCCCATGAAAATGATCAGCTTTTCAAATGTTTATTGGTCATTTGGCTATTCTGTTTAATGCAGCACCTATTCAAGTCATTTTTGTATTTTTTTTTTCTATTGGAATGTCTACTTTTTTTCTTAGAGATTTGTAGATATCTTTTCTTTTTGTATACTCTAGATTTGAGTTCTTCATTGTATGTATATATCACAAATATCTTCTCCCACTCTGAGGCCTGTCTTTTTATTATATTAGACATTATAATTGTATTGTATTGTAACATCTTTGAAAAACAGACGTTCTTGATATTATCATGGTACAGTTAATCATTTTCCCCCTTATGGTCCTGTTTATGATCGTAAGAATATTCTCCCATGCTATCTTCTAAAAGCTTTATTGTTTTACCTTTCATATTTGGATCTATAATACACCTGGAATTGATTTTTGTGTGTAGGGTGAGGTAGAGTCAAGATGCTTTGTTTTTTTCCATATGCATATCCTACTGACCAAGCCCCCTGTATTGAAAAGACCATCCTTTCCTCACTCCATGCATTTCATCTTTGTCCTGGAATCTCTGTTCAATCCTGCAGGTCTATTTGTCTTTCCTCTCACCATTAACATGCTATCTTGATTACTGTAGCTTTAAGTCTTGACATCTGGTAGGTAAATCCTCCCTTTTCTTCTCTAATAAATTTTATTTTTATTTATTTATTGATGAGAAAGAGAGAGAGAGAGAGAGAGAGAGAGAGAGAGAGAGAGAGTCATCAATTTGTTGTTCCACTTATTTATGCATTCATTGGTTGACTCTTTATGTATCCTGGCTAAGGATTGAACCAGCAACCTCAGTGTATTGGGATGACACTCTAACCAACTAAGCTACCTGGTCAGGGTCCTGTTCTCTTCTTATTCTTCAAGATTATCTTGGCTATTCTTGGTCCTTCTCATTTTCATTTAAATATTAGAACACCAGATCAATTCATTCTCTCTCTCTCTCTCTCTCTCTCTCTCTCTCTCTCTCTCTCTCTCTCTCTCTCTCTCTCACACACACACACACACACATACACACATACACACCTGCTGCAAATTTCATTGAATCTGTAGATCTAGTTGGGAGATTTGATACCTTTAAATTATCAAGTCCTCTCTCTATTAAAATATAGCAGATGCACCTGGCCAGTGTGGCTCAGTTGGCTGAGCGTTGTTCCATGAACCAAGAGGTCACCAGTTTGAGTCCCAGTCAGGGCACTTTGGATTGTGAGTTCAATTCCCAGTAGGAGGCATGCAGGAGGCAGCTGATCAATGTTTCTCTCTCTCCCTCTCTCTTAAATCAATAAAAACATATTAAATTTTAAAAAAGAAAATATGAAGAAGAATTTAAAAAATAAAAAATGAAACATAGCAGATGCTTCTATTTATGTAGGTCTTTTATAATTTCAATGCTTTTCAGTTTAAAAATCATATGTATTTTGTTTTAATTTTAAGTAATTGATATTTTTGATATTAATAGATAGCTTTAAATTTATAATTGCTTATTGTTTGTATATTAAAATACCAATTTTATAATATTTGATATATCTGCTAACCCTTTCCGGCTTCCCTTTTAAATTTATTTATTTATCTGGAGAATCTTTTGGTTTTTCTAAGTACACCATTATGTTATCTGTCAATAAAGACAATATTTGTCTTCCATTTCAATAACCTGTACCTTTCATTTTTTAAATTTCCTTATTATATTGGCTATAACTTCCAGTATAATGTTGACTAAAATGCTTGTCTCATCCATGATCTCAGATGGAAACTTTCAATAATCTATTATTAAGTATGTTTTCTGTAGCTCTAAAATATATATATTATCAATTTTTTAAAATTTGATTCCAGGCCTAATTTGCTAAGATTTTTTAAAAATGTCAAATGAATGTTTGTTTTATAAATGCCTTTTATTCATTTCTTGATCTGGTCTTATGCTTGTTCTCTTATGTTATCCTAATATGATGAATTACATTGATTGATTAATTTTGAATGTAAAACCAACCCTGCATTATGGAAGTAAACACAACTTGGTTGTCATATATTATTATTTTTTATACATGGTGGGGAAATATTTAGTTACACTTTTTCTATCTATATTTGTGAGAGAGACTGACCTATAATTTCCGTTCTTATAATGTGCTTATTAGGTTTAGTTTTCAAGGTTATGCTGACATGATAAAATAAGTTGAGAAGTGTTTTCTTTCTTGTTTTTATTTGAAAGACATTAAGATTAATGTTATTTCCTCTTTAAATATTTAGAAAAATTAATCAGTGAAGCCATCTGGAGCTGGGTTTCTTTGGGAAGGTTTTTAATTATAGATCCAATTTTAAAATTTGATATACATAGTACAATTTCAGGTAGATTCCAGAATTCTTTGCTATTTCTGAAAATACACAGTTGAGCCCGAATGTGTTAAGAGGCCAACATTAAAGTGTAAGTCACCATATTCACACAGCCCAGTAGTTAAGAATATGAACTTTGATGCTCTTCTATTCTAGTCTTCTTTAAAAATGAATTTTAAATGCAAACAAAAGAGTCCTTTTTATTCAGCTTCAGTATCAAAATCCTAAACAGTCAACAGACAAGACATTGTAGGGTTAAAATTTTCAGCATGCTTCTATTTGGCTTCTTGAGCTTCTGTTCTTCATAAATGCTCTGAGAGGAAGTGTTGGGCTCACTGCTATGCTTCCCTCTGTTGGAGATTTTGGTCCCTCAATTGTGCACTGCTTTGGAAGCCCCAAACTATGATTTTTATCTCCCTAGCTCTGTGAAGTTTTTGAGAACTTTCCTGGCATTTCTGCTCTTGACAGCTGTCCTTTGCTTGGGTACCTTGCACATGTTATGTGGGAAAGAGAGAGGAGAGTGCTGGCTCATCTCTCTGTGGTCCCCTTCTCACTGGGATCTTGACTCCTCACATACTGGCTGCTTTAGAAACTCTCTCATCACTTCAAGCAGATTTATTTTTGTATTTTAATTGTCTTTTCTACCTTTTCTTGGCATAAATGTTGGCCTGCTGCAAGGTACTCAATATAGATAGAAATCGACATTTGAATATATCTTTTTATTATTATTAATTTCACACTTGATCTGACTTTCCCATTTAACCAATTAACTAAAGGCCTTGGTTAGTAAGAGCTAAGAGATATACCACTACGATGATGATAGCAATAGTAATAATAGCTGCTCAACATTCATGGATAAGTCACTGGTGCAGGACTATGTGTTACCTTCTTCCTATGTACTCTCTCATGTCTACCCTCCTGGGAAGTAGGTACTATTAGGCTCATTTTTTGGGAGGAGAAACTGAACTCATAGTTATCTGCTTATACTCACAAGGCTAGAATGGCTATAATAAATGATGAGACCATGCTACCTGATACCATGGGGGAAATGGACTTTTTGCCTAAAGAAATGGGAGATTTTAGTTCCAGAATACCTTATTTCCCTCCATCTGAAATCTGTTATTTCATATATTCTATGTTCTTATAAAAAGGGGATGCATCTTACAGTAGTTGTCAAAAGAAACTTGTCAGCTGCCAGTACTGCAGCCCGCTGTGACAAAGCTGTCGTTCCCAGCACACGCACAACCTTCCTCCACTCATCTGATTGTCACTTCAGTGGCATTATTGGGTTTGATGGCACCTTATAGCGATGATTCCTACTTAATGTTGCCCCCTTCATGAAGCTTCCTCAAAAAGTATGCAAGGAGCCCTCACCGGTTTGGCTTACTGGACAGAGCGTCGGCCTGGTGACTGAAGAGTCCCGGGTTCGATTCCGGTCAAGGGCATGTACCTTGGTTGCAGGCACATCCCCAGTAGGGAGTGTGCAGGAGGCAGCTGATCGATGCTTCTCTCTCATCGATGTTTCTAACTCTCTATCCCTCTCCCTTCCTCTCTGTAAAAAATCAATAAAATATGTTTTTAAAAAAAGTATGCAAGGATTAGGACTGAAACAGGAACTCGCTGAATTATCTCAGGTTTTCTCTCATCAGGAAATTCCACTAATGCAGTTGAAATTGTCAGATATCCTGGAATTCAGCACAGATTCGTCAAAGACAACCGCGGTTGGTATGACTGTTTCATGTGTCATGAAGAACATCAAAGCGCCCACAGCATAGCCGTCCAAAGCTTCCAGTGGACTTCTAACTTCCAGGAATGTTATACTTCAATGAAGGAAACAACAGAACAATTCATTTAGCCAACTCGGAAATGCAAACAAAGTCCTGTGTTCTTTGATATTCCTGAAAGTTACTCTGTTAGTCAAAGGTTCCCAAAAGGTCAAGATCAAAGATTTGATCATGAGAATTAGAGCGTGTTTGTTAAGATGCAGGCCAAGCACCAAACTACCTGCCTTTCAAAAGCCAGAGAATGTGGGTTGCTTCTGTCAGTCTGACGTCCTCAGTTGTGCAGGGGAAATCACAGCACCTACCTAGTGGAATTGTTATGAGGATCAAATAAATCAGTTCAAATAAATGCTAAGAGGGATGTTTGACAAGAGGCAGGTGCCCAATAAATGTTAACCATTAGGATAAACAGCACACCACTCCCAATATGCTTGATGTGACTACCTAACATGATACAGAAAAATATTTGTATTCTGAATATAAAGAGGCCTTACAGGCAAATTTTGAATGTGATGTTGATGGAGCAAGGGATATAAAAATATATGGATTAATATATGCTATTGTCGGCCACTAAAGGTTTTATTTGTTATTGTTTTTGCTAACTCTTAATGTTGTGTTTCTTTTTGTTTTCATTTTTTTTTTTCAGGGCTGGTGCTAAGTTATTCCAATAACTGAAATCTGTCAACCATTCTTCATCACCAGCACTGTGGTCTATGCCTGGGCTATCCCAGTCACCTCTCCTCCTTCTCTTTCTCTTTTTCTCTTTCTCTTTTTCTCTTCTCTTTTTTTCCTCTTTTCTTTTTCTCTCTTTCTTTCTCTTTCTCTTCTCTTTCTCTTTCTCTTTCTCTTTCTCTTCTCTTTCTCTTTCTCTTCTCTTTCTCTTTCTCTTTCTCTTTCTCTTTCTCTTTCTTTCTCTTTCTCTCTTTCTCTCTTTCTCTTTCTCTCTTCTTTCCTTTCTTTCTCTTTCTCTCTTTCTTCTTTCTCCTTCTCTCTTTCTCTCTCTCTTATCTCTCTTCTCTTCCTCTTTCTCTCTTTCTCTTTCTCCTTCTCCTCCTCCTCCTCCTCCTCCTCCTCCTCCTCCTCCTCCTCCTCCTCCTCCTCCTCCTCTTCCTCTTCTTCTTCTTCTTCTTCTTCTTCTTCTTCTTCTTCTTCTTCTTCTTCTTCTTCTTCTTCTTCTTCTTCAATTTTTAATTGATTTTTAGAGAGAGAGGAAGGGAGAGGAAGAGAAAGAGAGAACATCTATGTGAGAGCGAGACATTTATTGGCTGCCTCCTGCACGGCCCCTACCAGGGATTGAGCCTGAAACCCGGGCATGTGCCTGGCAAGGCATGTGCTCTGTAAGCTTTCATGAGATGATGCATAACCAACTGAGCCACACTGGTCAGGGTTGTCTGGCTTCTTTGGCTCAACATTATGTGTGTGAGTTATCTATGTCACGCATGTCCTAGTAATTCTTTTTTTATTGCTGTACTGCAGTCTATTGTCTGAATATGCCACCATTAATTTATCCATTGTACTACTGATAGATCACTGGGTTGTTTTCACTGTGGGGACATATAGCAAATAATGCTGCCATGAACATTCTTTTGTATGTCCTCTGGCAGGCCTATGCAGTGACTTCTCATGGGTATGTGACCAGGAGTGCAGTTGTCACCACTGCAGCAATTTGGCAATTATGTACTTGGCAAAACATGTTTTTTCATACTATGTTTTGTCAAATGCATAGTTTCCCAATTTAAAAAATGCAAGAATTAATGTAGTGTTGGGGGAGCCTGTGTCTCTCTCTATGAAGAATCGGCCAGCGTTCTGGACTTCACCTTTGTTTCCTTTTCACTAAGTGTTTATGGACTGCAAAGATTCACAGAGGTAGATGGGTACAAAAGGGCTGTAAAGAATTTATGGGGCAGGGGTGTTATGCAGAGGGGCAGGTCTCTTTTCTGGCACCACACCGAGAAGTGCTGACCTCAGCCCTACGGTCTTCAGAGCTGGGTCCTGTCCAGCTGTCCAAGCTGCTCCACCCACCCCCTCCCTTTCCATTCTCCTCCTTGGCCCTGTGCATTTCAATCCATTCTCACTTTCTGGAGGGAATGGGATCCAGGGAGGAGTTTATAAGTACAAAAATCTCCGTCAATTTGTCTCCTGAGACTGAAGGTTTTCTCCAGACCCTGTTCCAATCAGCAGGGTTGGAAGGCGACAGACCTAGCTGCAAGGGGTTGTTTGTTATGCCTGGTCCAGAGCTAGCTAGCAGCTGGATTTGGCTGACTTAGAATTAGCATTTGGGTAGAGATAGAAAGATCTCTGTGATCAAGTCCATCTTCTGCTTTGGTGTGACAGTGACAAGCTCCACCATGACTTCTCTCTTCTTTGGTTAAGCAGCAGCCCTGCAATCACACACCCAACCCTGGCTACCAAGGCCTCGCTTGCACCGGGGCACAGGGATCCTAAGTGCTTGGGGACACATTCAGAGGCCAGAGGAAGCTGCGGACATTTCTTCTTCTCAGATGGCTTTTAGGCAATACTGAGGCTCCCTTTCCTGGGCGTCTGGAGCCTTCTCTCCTTTAGTTTCCCTCTCTCCTCCCTGTTATACCCTCTTTTCCAGGGATCCAACCTTCACTCTTCCATGTTATACCCTCTTCTCCTGGGATCTGCCTTTATTATGAGCATCTCAGCCAGGGAGTAACATTTTCAGCACCCTCCTGCCTCCCTTACCACGTCCTCATAATGATCTCAGGTATTACCAAGATCAGCCACAAGATAAAGATCCAAAGATCTCTTGTTAAAGCAGGTTGTTGCCTCTAAAGCACCACTCGATTCATTATTATCCTAAAATGCTCTTCCCCACCAAGCTTGAGAATTGGTTGGAGTGGGTAAGAGAGTCAGAAAGCTCACACTAGAGACTTCTTTATAAATATTTTTAAAGAATTTAAGGCCAGATTTATTGAGGTATACTTTTATGCATAGTAAAATGTACCCTTTTTGGACCTACAGAGCAATGAGTTTTGACAAATGTATGCAGTTATGTAATCACTGCCATAGTTGAGACATAAGACATTTCCATCTTTCTAAGGTGACTTGGGGTCCCAGCACAGACCATTCCTTCCTGCAGCCCCCAGAGACCCAGAGGGGATGTCAGTGTCCCCAAAGCACTCGGCTTTCCCCCTGAATCTAGATGTTTTTGGTGGAACCCACTCTTCTTAGAGGACACTGATGTCCTTTGTAGACTCAGTTTTCCTTGGAGAAACCCAGTGCCCCTGGTGCATCACTATGTCCCTGGAGGATCCAAGTGTCCGTGGGGGATCCAGGTGTCTGTGGTGGACTTTGAGACCTGGTGGCCCTGGAAGAACCCAGTGTTTCTGGAGGATCCAAGTGTCCTTCGAGGACCCTTGTGTCTTGGAGGGACCAAATATCCCCCGTGGATCCTAGTGTCCCTGTGGGTCCCTCTGTCTCTGGTGAATCCAGGTATCCCTGGATGATCATGGTGTCCCATGGTGGATCCCAGTGTCCCTTGTAGATACAGGTGTCCATAAGGGACCCCAGTGACCTGGTGGGTCCTGTTTTCCCTGGTGGGCCTGGATCTGTTATTTATAGGGCAAATGCTCCCTCAGAAGGGGATATTAGTGGGCCCTGCATGTTTGACTATGCGGATAGGTCTTTCTTTCTTCCCGTTGGGAGGCACTGAGGGAGTGTGAATTAAGGATGCCGTGGCTGGTGCTGAGCACATAACTGAGCCTCAGGGATGAGGTTCTGGTTGGAGTGTCAGAAGCTGAGACCTGGGTCCAGAGGAGAAACTGGGAGAAGCTGCAGGGGGTGAACCAGAGCTGGGTGTGGATGGGGTGGGGGAGACCAAAACCAGAAACCACAGTGCAGGAGCTCAGCACTCAATGTGGAGTCCAGCTGGGCCTGTCTTAATGTGTCAGTAGTGTCACCTGACTGATGAAATATGGTCTAGGATCAGGAAAGAGGGCATGAAAGCAAGCGTTCTGGGCACTGCAGACTTGCTGGTTTCTGGTTGTGTGCATGTGTGTGTGTGCATGTATGTGTATTGGGAGCTGGTGACAAGATGCTATTACCTTTTGAGACATCTTAGCTAACTCACATCCTCAGCTGTGGGAAGCTTGGAGCCTCTTCTCTTCGTGCACGGGGGAGCCCCCCTGCTGCTTCACCAGCAAGCCGGTGCTGCAGCCGCAGAGCATGTGCTGGGGGGCTGACAACCGGGCCCACGCTCAGCTCACGGCCGGCCCGCCGGCTGGGGCAACCACACATTCTTAGACGCTCTATGTCATGGAAAGAAAGGTGAAGTGCTCCGTCTGCTCGGCTCTCCCAAACATTACCACTCCAGCAACAAAAGGGGGGCCATGGTGGTGAGAGACTTTCTTCTCCTGGCGGCCAGGGAGAGTCTTTCAGATGCCGGAATCCACAGTGCTGTTAAGTTTGAGGAATTTTTCAAATCATCGTCCTGTAGAAGCATCTGCTAACCACCCTTCTGCACGTGGTCCTGGTGCAGCCTGAGTCCAAGGAGAGAGACTGGGCAGGTGCTGCTTTCATGGAATTGTGCACCAGAGACCAGAGCACGCTTCCTTTCCCGTTGCTGTTTGCTTTAATGGATCAACACGGTCAAACCTCCAGCCCCTGCTAGGCCAGGTGTTTGAGAGAGAGCAGGGAGCAACATCGACATAGTCTCTGCCCTTGTGAGCCCACGACCTTGCAGAAGTGGGCTCCCACCGAGTGCCAGGCCCTGAGGGAGGCGCTAGGAGGCGCTCCAGTTGGCCAGGACTGATCAGTTGCTTCTGTGGTCCTAATTAACGACTTCTCCATGCCTGTGCCCTTTGTGAAATACCCTTCTTTGTCTGTTCAGACTTCTATAACCAAAACACCACAAACCGAGTGGCTTATGAACACCACACATCTATTCCCACAGTTCTGGAGGCCAAGGTCATGGTGCAGGTCGATTCGGTGTTTGGTGAGGCCACTCTTCTTGGCTCATACGTGGAAGGGTCCAGGGAGCTCTGGGGTGGGCGGTGTCTTCTATAAGAGCATTAAACACATTTCTGAGGCCTCCATGCCCCTGACTCAAGCACCTCCCAAAGGCCCCATCTCCGAATGCTATCACCTTGGGGGTTAGGTTTCAACATGAGAATTTTGGGGTGGGGGACACAAACATTAAGATCATAGCAATGACTTTGTAGCTCCTTCCATCATGAGGCGATGCCTATTTGCCCAGCCTTGGATCTGGGCTGACCTCGTGACTTGCTTTGGCTGATAGAAAGTGAGGAAGTGACAGAAGCACTTTGCTCTGCCAGTGCCTCTGCCAGCAGCAGTGGGCCACCGAGGTCACTGACTGCAGGCCCTGTCACCCCACTGGCATTGCTGGCGGTTTCAGCGGCGTTGGAGGGGCTGTGACTAGTCCAGAGTGAGCAGCAGCTTCCTGACCCTGTGCTCTTCCGACCTTTCCAACGCCTTTCTAACCATCTCCCTGCTTTAATTTGTTCTGTCCTCGAAATACTTAAAGGAGTTTCTGAAAGAGACCTGGAAAAGCCCCCAAGAGGGAGTAAGGACTTAGTGGGAGTTGAGATGAGTGGGGCAGATCCAAACCCAGAGAGAACCTGCCATGGATCTTGGAGCTCTGGGGTGCTGATATTTTTCCTGCAAGGTGGGAAGTCCTCTTCTGATGGGAAATGTTGGGCCTGAATGAAATGGAAGGGTAAAGAAAGCTCCAGGGGGAGTTGGGCAGAGCACTAGCCTGTCTTGAACTTGGAGCTGGTTCCTTACCCATTCCTTACCCGTCCCTCCACCTGATCCGTCTGCTTAAGGGTTAGAAGGCCTTGCATGGAAAGAGAAGTCCATCTTAATGGTTGGCAATGCCCGTGTTGGGTTGTGCAGGCTTTGCCACCGGTGGAGATAGTGGCTAGAAGTCAGGAGGCTGGCAGGACCACAGCAGGTATGTACTGTTGGCTTAGAACAGTATGTACTGTTTGTTTGGAGCACGGAAGGGAAGGTGTGGAGAAAGAGGCAGAGACCATGTATTTTGAAGATTTAAATTCATTCTGGTGTGTATTTCTAATGCATTTTAATTTCTTATGCCCTCTAGTCATTGTAGTGCATCTAGGGCATGTTTTCATTGTCTCTTCATTTTAGCACGCAGTTCTGTTGATGGAGGAGACAGACAGTTGGTTAGGGTGTCTTTCAACTCTGTGCCAATCCTCACGATACTATTGGATTTTGGCTAAGGACCTGGGTTTCAGCCTTAGTGTGGATTGTCTTTGTGTACACAGAGATGAGATGAGGCCCAGGCCGCAGACCTGAGCACTTTGCAATAATTGTCCTCCTTAATCTGCACATTATGATCACATGGGGGAAAATTTAAGAATATCCACACGTGGGCCCAGCTGTAGAGATTTTGATTCAATAAATCATGCACGGGGTCTGGCCTTCAGCACTCAACAAAATCTATCCCCAGGGGATTTCAATGTGCTGTTGGGACCAGAAACTAATCCCTTAAGCCTTGGCCCTTATTCTTGTTTTAAAAATGCTGCCAGTTCCCCTCGTCCCTGCCTGGAAGGATGGCTCTCTTCCTGGAAGAGCAGTCTCACCTTCCTCCACCTTCCTGTAATGCTTCAAGCTTCTTCAAATACCTCACCTCCAAAACTCTGCCAAAAGCCCCACGATGACAACTTGTCCCCCAATAAAGGGTGTCTTTTTTTACTCTCCAGTTAGTGATTCTAAAAATAGCCAACATTACTGAGCACTCACCGTGTACCAGGTGTTGCTTCAAATGCTTTCTGTGTATTAATCAAATATTCTTAAAATACCTCACCTCCAGAATCTCTGCCAAAAGCCCCACGATGACGCTTATAACAATACACTGTAATAAACGTTACGTGAATGTGGTCTCTCTCTGTTTCTTTTCTCTCAAATTATTTTATTGTGCTGAACTCACCTTTTCATTTAAAGGAAGCACTTTGGGGCTTCTCGCTGGCATATTCAAATCGCCAGCATCACTACTCTTGCACTTGGGGCCACTAAGTAAAATACCATGAGGGTGACTTGAGCACAAGCATTGCAGTACCAGAGCTGAGCCAGCTACTGAGTGAGAACAGGTAGGCAGTACATGAAATGTGGATACGCTGGACAAAGAGGTGTTTTACATCCTGGGCGGAAAGGAGCTGGATAGTTCGAGGTTCCATCATGGTACTCAGAATAGTGCACAATTTAAAACATTTGTTTTAAAGCAGGGACGGGCGGAGGGAGGAGAGCAGGTTTCAGATCCTTATTTACCGAGCCATTTGTTTAGGTAGAGAAGACAAGTCCAAAGAGTGTGTGGGCTTTTCCTGTTTCTAAACTTTCACTACTTAAAACCAAAAAGAGGAAATCAAGATTTCACCAACCCCAATTCCCAGAGGAGGGATGGGGAGGGAATGGGAGGGAGCCGGGGTGGGAAAAGTATATCAAATAAGCAGTATTTCTTATCGTGTGTGGTGGGCCACTGTGTGCGGAGAGATGGGCACCAAGGACGGCCGTCGGGTTCTCGGAGCACGCGCTTCCCCGCCGTGGGCGCCCCACGGCTCCCCAGGTTCTTTCCTTGCTCTGGCAAATGGGTGTGCGCCCCGTGGATGGTGGGTCCCTTCCCTCTCCAAGAACAAGCAGAGCCAGGCTCAGTCAGCCCTTGCCCAGGGCAGGGAAGAAGGGTGTGTGTGTCGAGGAAGGAAAAAAGGTGGATCAGTGATTTTACTTGAAAACAAGCTCCATCCCCTTTCTATATTGATAAAAGATCCTGAGCGTAGCAGCACGCGACCAGGTGTGTGTGGATTGAATGGAGACGTCTCTCTTTTTCTTTTTTAAATTTTTGTTCTTTATTTTCTTTTTTAAAAAGTTTTATTTTATTGTTTCTTTTACTTTTTTGGTAACAAAAACTAAAATAAGGAATAGAAAAGCTGTTTTTCAGGCTGACAGTCCAGTTAAGGGTAGTGAGAACTTGCATGGTAGAATAGGAGCCATAGTGTCAGTGAGGTCCAGTGAGTCTGTGTGAGTCCTTGTGTCATCGTTCATTTCTGGAATTTTCCATTTGATACTTCTGAACCACAGCTGACCATGGGTTATTGAAGCTTTGGAAAGTGAGACCACAGATAAGGGGGGAACTACTGTATTTGGTTCAGCTAATTTGTGGGCCCTGCTCCGCTGCGTCATACACTCCCTTGTTCCAATATCAGTGGCTCTGCCAATGCCAGCTCAGAGTAGGGCCTTTAAACATTTTTATTACTTCTACCCATGTGTATTTTGAAAACCCTATACAATCCTTGCAGAATCATTTTTTCCCCTGAATTGTGTTTCAGAGCTAGGATTAGCAAAGTTTTTCTATAAAAGTCCAGATAGTACATATTTCAGGCTGTGTAAGTTACATGGTATATTGGTTTTCTATGCTGAGTAACAATTTATCACAAACTTAGCAGCTTTAAATGACACACATTTATTATCTCACAGATTCAGTGACGAGGGTCTGGGCATCGCTTGGCGGGGTCTTCTGCTCAGGGTCTCACAATTACAGTCTAGTGCAGTGATGGCGAACCTTTTGAGCTCGGCATGTCAGCATTTTGAAAAACCCTAACTTAACTCTGGTGCCGTGTCACATATAGAATTTTTTTTGATATTTGCAACCATAGTAAAACAAACACTTATATTTTTGATATTTATTTTATATATTTAAATGCCATTTAACAAAGAAAAGTCAACCAAAAAAATGAGTTTGCGTGTCACCTCTGACACGCATGTCATAGGTCGGCCATCACCGGTCTAGTGGGTGGCTGGGCTGCATTCTCACCTGGAGTCTGGACTTGAGAAGAAGCCACACCCAAGTTCACATGGTGGTTGGCAGAATTCATTTCCTTGTGGTTGTAGGACTGAGGCCCTCTCTATAGGCAGTTCACATAATAGCAGTTTGCTTCTTCAAGGCCAGAAAGAGAGTCTCTCTCTCTCTCTCTCTCTCTCTCTCCAATCAGATAAGACAGTCTTACATAAAGTGATACAATCAAGGGAGTGATATTGCATCACTTTTGCCATGTGATATAATTCAATCAAGGAAGTAGCAGACCATCACTTTGCTGTAATCTATTGGTCAGAAGCAAATCATAGATTCTACCCACACTCAAGTGGAGGAGACGGTACAAGGGTATGACTCACAGCAGGAGTCACCTCAGGTTATATTATCTTCATAGGATCTATCACAGGGATTAAACTCTGCCTTTGTAATACAGAAGTAACCATAGATGACATGTAAACAGTGAGCATAGCTATGATTCAATAAAACTTTATTTATAAAAATAGGCTGAGGACCAGGTTGGGCTCATGAATTGTAATAGTTTGCCAACACCTGTTCTTTAGAGTGATACTGTTGGTCTGCACCAAGAGATTTTTTTGATGAGGATATTATTTACCACTTTATTTAACATCCCCTTTATGATAAATCTTGTAATAGATTTTTTTTCTGGCAGCTGTGCTTTTCTGGAGCAAATGGCTGGTTTTAATCTCATGAACACTATAATTAAAAAAAATTGAAGTAAAATATACTAGCAATAAATGTTGCTAAATACTGAATTTCCTTCTTCACTTTAGTTGCTAGGAATCTCAGAAGCAAAGTATAACCATCTATGCTGAGTGTAAAGGACTCCACAGAATACATTTTCTGTATTTGTCTCATTCCTGGCTCTGTTTAATGTCCCAATCTTGATTTCTCTTCTTTCATGCTGATGTAATTCATGTCATCTTACTGTATTGTGTGTGCTTAAATCCTACTAGTAAATCCTCTCTTTATAACTTGAGGAAACATTTTTTAAATTTATCTTTATTGTTGAAAGTATTACAGATGTCCCCTTTGTTTTTTTCCCATTGACACACCCTCCACCCTGCACCTGCCCCTCCCAGGCCTTCACCACACTATTGTCTGTGTCCATGGGTTATGCATATATGCATATAAACTCCCTGGTTAATTTCTCCATTCTCACCCCTACCCCCATCTTTCCTCTAAAATTTGTCAGTCTGTTCCATGCTTCTATGTCTCTGGGTCTATTTTGTTCATCTGTTTATTTTGTTCATTAGATTCCACATATGAGTGAGATTATGTGATACTTACCTTTCTCTGACTGGTTTATTTCACTTAGCATAATACTCTCCAGGTCCATCAAGTTGAGGAAAATTTTGATAAAAGAATAAAGAAATTGTCTTTTAGTATGAATGGTGTATTGGAATAAGAATAACCTCAATATTCAGATTAAGATAAATAGTAATTCAGTGGAAGGATATTCACTTTCTCCTTTTATGATATTTAACCCAAGGAGAGAGCTGACAAATTCTTGTACAGGGAATATTGCTGGTTTCTCCTCATTTATTGTGAGGTTTGGTTTGGAGGAGAAGAGTAATACCAGTTCATGAACATCACAGGCTGTACCAGGCTGCACCTGGGTGGGGCTGGACTGGGGCAGGGATTATGGCTTAGTGTTTCTAGACCCATGAGATCACAAGCTTCATCCTACAAGGGTGCCATTGTGCCTGGCGCCTCACTGGTGATTTCACTCCAAGATTGCTTGCCGCCTGGGGAAGGCAGCTGTAAAACAGTTCTCCAGTGAAATCATCGGACCCAAACTGCAGCTGTCAGCCTTGCTCTGCACACCCAGGTCGCCGCCTCATCTCCCATGGTGGAGGTGCTGAGGGGTGAGCAGACTGCCTTAGTCAGCAGTGGTGATGCTGGGCTTGCTGGCCCAACAGGCCTAAGGTAGCTGAGTTCAGGTGAC